>NW_028327180.1:18270000-18960000 GCF_987537825.1 Furipterus horrens
TCCCAAGGGTACACGTGGGAAACGGTCTTTTGTTTATCTTAATTTCCCACCATATTTCTACTGAACTTAAGATTTAATCTCAGAGTTTTGTGAAATCATAACCTTGGCTTATAGTTTTTATACTTTGGCTTCAGCTGGACATGGATGAAAATTCTACAAAAGGAAAAGAAAGAGACTCAAAGGAAAAGAGTCAACTAACCAAGAAGTGCCACCCACACAGAGATGACAAACCAAGAGCTATCCTGGGTAAACATAGTGTCTTCTCACTGAGAAAGACGAAACTGTTCAAACACATTATTTCATTAACTCTCACAACATTCTGATGCACAAAGACAGAGAAAGCATCTACTCCTGTGCCTCCTAATCCCACATTCTTGGACTCAGTGCTTATTTTGGTTAAGAGCTCAGAAAAGAATCCAAGGAAAAGTCAAAGAAAAAAACAAAACACTCAGGAATGCAAAAAGCTGAAAAAATATGTAAACCACCTCAATGTGCTGATGCAGAGAATAACACCCAAATGCAAAGAGACCCAGGAAGCAGAAAGGGAGAAGGGAGAGAAAGAGACACCGCTTGTGTGGCTTCTACCTGCCATGTTGGCCTGGCTGGTCCCCAGGGCCTGGAGGATCAGCTGCAGCTCCCTGACTGCAGTTGCTGCCTCTTCTCCACAGGATATGTCTGGCTCCAGGACCACTTCCAGAAGGCCAACCCCTACCAAACAAGAAGCAGAGTCAGCCTGATTGGAGCTCTCGGATCTGATCAGCAGATAAGGCAGCTGAAAAGTCTTTGCAAAACCCTGCCCCATGGTACTGAAGGGCTGTCAAAGTGGGGCCTAGCCTCTGAATTGCTTCCCTCTTTCCCCTTACTTTTTCGATTGTTAACTTTGGTTCATTTCTTTTGAAGTCTACTTAAGGTATCGAGCTGTTGAGTCCGTGACTAGGAGCTAATTTGTCTCATTTTAGGGATGGGCTGTTAGCAAGCCCAACAGGAGTCCCAGATTGGCTGTGCCAATGCCAACACTGCTCCTCTCATCTCCACCTGGCAGGCTCCGAGGCTGCGTCCGTGATTGGTTTAGGGAAACTGGAGGGGCGGCGGGCATGCTGGGAGGAAGAGTAACAGAAAATCTCTACGCCTACCTGCCCGGTTCAAGTCAATGAGCGTCTGAGACCGAAGGTCATCGTGGAGGCTTTTGCCACTGTCTTGCTCCAGCTGGATCTGCTTGATCCTCACTGTCCTGTCGATGACCTGACTCCGCTTCTTCCCCACACGGACACTGTAGGCCAGGATCCCGTTCACAGCAATCGGGAGCCTCTGCTGGGTAATTTGGTAGCCCGCCTGCACACAAACATGTGTTACACAGTCACTGGTCCATAAATAAAAGCTGGGTCCAGGTTACTATTTCTTTTAATGTCACAGAACTGTAGGCTTACATTAAAAACACAACATAACTAAACAAAAAAGAAAAAAGGAGAAGAAGAAGAAAAATTAGGTTATACCTTGTAGCCATAATTTAGCCTGGCCTCTTCTGGCTTTTTCCATCTCCCTCAACCTTCCCCGGACTTCCCCCACCCCCAGCAAAATGATGCAATTAACAACACAAATCTTATCACCCCTACTGAAGTACCATTCTGGGGAATAACAATAATCTCACTGTCAGAGGTCTCTAAGGAAAGAATGCATTGTTTCCACTTAGCTCATTAGCTTAAACCCTGCATCTGATTACTGGGCTCCTGACAGACCCTCCTTATTGGGAAGTGCTGGCTAAGCATTTGCTATGTACTCTCAGCACGGCTGACCGCAGTTGCCAGTAGCATAAGCTTGTTTTGTTCCCGCTCCTTAAGCTAACCGTTCGTGCCAGCTGCCCTCCCTGACCCAACTTTCCTTGTTCCTCCAGCCAGAAATTGCTGGGACATCCACACTCAGCTAATGGAAAGCACAAAGTACTAAAATACTGATGGAAGTTCCTCTCCTTCTAAGTGGAGAGGAAGAGTTACTTTCAAACACACGCGCACATGAATGCACGCTAAAGAGGCGACGGGTCAATACTGGAGAAGCGGAGAGGGGCAGAGAATCACAGCTGAAGCGTCTGCAGAGCTTACTGGGGTCTCTGACACTGTGTTCTCAGTACGTTACACCTCTTAATCCTCACAACATTCCTAGGAGGGAGGTACAGGACACGGAAAGGATTAAGGGCCTCGCCTACAGTCACTGAGTTAGTAAGTACCAACGTCAGGATGTGAACTTGGACAGTCCGGCTCCAAAGTCAGTGCTCCTAAACATGAGGCCAGCGTTTTTCAAACTTCAGCTGCTTCAGAATCACCAGGCAGGCTGGTCAAAACACAGACTGGCTACACCTGAAGAGTTTCTGGTTCTATAGGTCTGGGGTGGTGTCTGAGAATTTCTAACAAGTTCCTAGGAGAAGCTGATGCTAGTGGCCCAGGGAACCAGACTTTGAGGACCAGTGCTTTAGGCCAACTTCTTCTCTGTACAAAAACAGGAAGTCTCAGTTTGTAAAAATCAAACTCTGAGTGGGGCTGCCAAATGAAATACAGGATGCTCAGTTACATTCAAATTTGAATAATTTGAATACAGTAGACGGTTTATTCAGATAAATACCGAATACTTTTTTAGTGTAAGTATGTCCCATGTAATATTTGGCAACACTAACTCTGAATTCTCTGAGCTACCTGGGCCATAAAGTATAGAAAGCCACAGATAATCAAAATGTCTCATTTCAGTCACATACTGCTAAGTCTCCCACCTTAACCCAACTGGTTGTCACTCTTAAAAAGATGCAAAAAACTCGAGTTCATTCTCTCCATCCTATGAAACAGCAGAATATGCTAAAAGGCCAGGAGCCAGAGGGTAAAAGAAGCAGCAATGGGCGAGTTCAGGTTCTAGTTTTATTTCTTATTTAATTTTCCTCCCGCTCTCACCCACTAAGGAACAGCTCGCCTCCATCTCCAGCTCAAGAAGAATGTGAAGCAGGGCCATCACTACCGTTTTCCTAACTCTAAAGGGGGCCTACTTAGTATCAGAGGCTCTGATCAAATGAAACATCATTTGGGGAAACCCATTCAACATTACAGATTTGGTTCTGTTCAACATTATAAAAAAATTGGCTCTAGTTCACACTGGCTTCTCTGAAAGAAAAACACTTCCTAATTTTAAGGAAAAAGCAGGTTAATATTGGGTTTACTGCTGATTACTGCTGTTAAGTCTGGGCTCCTGGTTCATGTTTCTGCTTACTATTCCCCACTTAACTCGCTCCTTATGAGATGACAGAAACGTCTCCAGAGGTGACAGTCCTATTATTGGGAACTTCAACCTAGAAGAGCGAAGCCCTCGCTGCGTCTACAGAGCTACAGTATGCATTTACCATTGCATCAGCCCCAGAGTTAGCGTTGTCCTAACAGGCAATTAGCGCCAGACACCACAGCTGGGCTGAGCCTGGGAACAGTGGCTTCTACTCCCCGTTCAATTATGAGCGAGCCCCCAGAAGCATGAGGCTAAGCAAGGAGTCAGCAATCAGGACAATCGCATCCAATCTAGCAAACGTCGGGGGGCTCCTGTCTCCACCGGGCCGGGCAGACCTTCCCGCTGAGAGGGACAAAGCTCTGATGGAGAACAGGAGAGGCGCAGCCCTCCTCCCTGGCTCCCGAGAACGTACAGAGGGAGGACCACAAAGCATACTTACAGGGAGGTCTGCATAGAAGTAGTGCTTCCTGTCAAACAAGGACTTCCTGTTTATGTGGCAGTTCAGTGCCAGGCCTGTCATCACTGCCGCCTCTACGCACCTCCTGTTGAGAACCTGTGGAAACACGACACACAGCCCCTCTCAGATCCCCAGTCTGCCCAGATGCTTCTCCCACACACTGACATCCTCCCTGAATATTCGCTTTGGCCCTTCAACAGGCATTATCTCTGGTTCTCTGTGTGGGCAGCTCCCGTTCACAAGTTGCCTCTGTTCGTCTGGAATCGGGAAAATTTTATGTATCAAAGAAAATGCATGTGGCGGTGGGTCCCACTGGGCAGTTAATGAACTGTCACCTCAGGAATCCTTTCCCCCAATACCTGGCATCAAAGTTGACAGGGAGGGTCCCAGAAAAGCTCAGCAGAGCAGGTTCTACATGATGGAATAAATGTAATCTCACTCCCTCTGCAAGCATAACAAGGAGCTGGCCAGAATGCACGAGAGGCACTGATTCCTGGGGTCGGGGGTGGTGGGGAGGAGGTCTGGTGGGGGAGGACCCAAGCAGCGGCTCACCAAACCACCTCTGTGAGGCTGGAAAACACTGACAGAGAGAGGAGGAACTTCTGGAAACTAAAGGGCCACAGCCCTTTCCTCCCAGGCTAGGAAATGTGGCACAACGTCTCTGTGCCCCCAGTCCAGGCCTGGCCAGCTCTCTAACGGGGGAGTCTGAGCGCCCTGCTCCCCAACCCTCCTGGAGCAGCTGGTCCCTCCACGGGCTCTTGGAGCTCAGGGGTTCCTCCTGGGGCCCACCCTGCCCCACCTGCAGCAGGGGGTGGCTTGCAGCTTCCCAGCTTTTAAGAACATTGGAGGAATAAGACAGACAACTAGACATAAGGAGAAAGAGCATTAAGTGCTGGAGTCGGGTCCAAATCCCACGTGTGCCATGTGAATATATAGCTGTGTGACCAGAAGCTCAGTTTTCTCACCTCTGAAATAGGGATTTAACATCTAGCTTGTGGAGTGGATAGAGCAACAGCCAGAACATCTGCTCTACAGTAGGAATTCAGTAAGTATCATTTTCCCCACTGTACTTGGGGGAAAAAATTTGAGGACACTGTGCTTACTGATGAAACATCTCTATTTTTATTAAAATAGTTATCATGTGCTTTAGTATATTCAGTGCATTATTTTGTATACATGGCTTCCCAGTTAAGCCTTTTCACATCCGGCATTGTATTTCAGCCTCACAGCAACCCTGTAAAGAAAGAATTTATATCATTCTAGTATTTCGGAAAAAGAAAAATTAAGATCCAGAGACACTAAGAGACTCGTCTAAATCACAGAACTGGCAAATGGTAAAGCTAGCTTTAAAGTCCGCCTATGCCCTTGCCGAGAGGGTGAAAAACAGAATGCCTGTGTTTTGGGGACTGGCTCCCCAGGCGGGGACAACAAGGGAGGCACTCCAACACAGGCACAACTTGTTGATCGAGCACAGATTTGAAAAAGAAATCGTGCAACAAAATGTAAGAGGCATCTCCACTTACTGCAATATACAACCCCCAGAGATAATCCAAACAGCCCGCCTCCCTCCTGGCCACCGCACGGACGCCTCTTTTCTGGAAGCTGGGTTACCACACACGGCCGGACACCTCACAGCCTCTGTTCGGGGTTCTGCATTCTCTGAGATACTGTCAGCTCTGCAGTAAGAATGGTTTTCGTGACACGAGGTGTGAGTGTGGGGAACAGGACGCTCTAATCGTGGATGTTTTCACGTGCTGTTTGGCATTTTACCGACTGGTTGTTACTGTAATACAAATCCAGCTGGTGGACGCTGCTGCCAAGTTCAGGCCTGACGGTTCGGGTCAAGGCACACAAGGCTGGGAAGCCGGTGTCCCGGCCACAGGCCCCGCTCTTCCTGGGCTGGGCCCCAGCTCGCGCTCACTGTAAACTACCTGAATTGCTAGTCTGTACCAGTTCTTGTGTTTTCACTCTCTCTATTGTTTCCCACTGCTTTCCTCCTATCTCTGTCCAAGCTGCCCTTTTGGGGCCAGCCTGCTTCCCTCTTGGAAAGAAGAAAATCCAGGTTTGTTTTGCTTGCTTATTTCTAAGCATGCATTGCTAACAAGGTCGCTGTGCTGGGCAGGCGCTGTGAGGGACAGCAGAGTTGTGGGTGATCACAGACTCTCATTGTGCCGATGCGCAAATGAATACACAGGCACATGATAAACCATGAATTTCCAAAGAATAAGAATGCAGCAAAACACACAGACATTACAGTGATATTGAATACACTTTAATCTGCTTCTGATGATTTAGAAGGCCTGGGGTACTTCAGGGTCAGAACTATAAGCATCAATCAGCGCCACACTACAGCTGCACAGAGGGTCTAGTACATACAGAGTGCCAGTTAAAAGAACGCCAAGAAAAAAGAATTTATTATGATCTTAGTCAAGCTGCTTATGACAGATGGAGGTCTAGGTCAGCATGTTCTGAGGATAGGATGCAGAATTGGGAAATTCAACTTGGGCTGTCTTTATTCTAAAACATTTCTGAAATCTCTAAAAAGTAGTAGGCTTCAAGGATACACAAGTAAATAGGACTCTTGTCAATGGCCTTAATAAATCTGCAGTGGGGACATGAACCTGCCAGCATCTCCAATATCCTTCTCGAGTTCATATTCCATACTAGGACAATCCTGCTAAAATTGCAAATCTTACAGCATTCTATTGCCTAAAATCACTCAGCAGTCCCCAATGTCCACATGATAAAGGCCAAGCTCTCACATGATCCAGCTCCTGCCCGCATCTTCAATTTCATCTCCTTCACCTCCCCCTCCCCCAATATGGTCCAGTTCTCCTGTACAGACCATGCTGACCTGCTGACTCCCCATCCTTATTCCATGCAAAATCTACTGAGATGTCACCAAATCTGGGCAACTTTCCTTACTAGTCTTCCCAAATACTGCTCTGACCTTCTACACACTTCCCTTTGTGTTTGCATCTGCAATTTGAACTTGTTTGCATATATTTCCATTACAGTAAGTTTCACGAGGATGGAATTGTCTGTTCATTCTTGTTTCCCTGGAGCCTAATATAGAACAAAAAGCAGTGGTGCTCAATTAATATGTGTTGAACTCAAATGAGGAGGGAGGTGACAGACACCAAGAGAAGGTTTCAGAGAGGCAGCGGTGCCAGAATTTCCTCCAAGGTATTACCTGCCAACTGTTGGCTTCTAACCTGTTTATGCAAGTGCCCTGAAGCGACAACCAATCATGTGTATGTTGTGACTAAAGAAGTGATTTGAAAACTCAAAAGACTGACTTGTCCTGAAGAAAGCATGGCCCAGGATTTTCTTCGCAATTAGCATGATGTGCCTACAAAGGATCTCAGGGTTAGCCACACAGCTTTCATGTGGAAGGAAAGCAATGATCCTTGAAACTCACACAGCACATCTTTCTCAACGGAGCCTCGCGAGATTGCACTTTGGCTTCAGGAACCAGTTCCTGTCATGCACTGCACTGGGTCAGCAGCTGTGCGATGCACATCACATACATCTGCCACTTAACCCTTGAAACAATCCTAGTGCAGACACTATTGTGATCATCTTATAGGTAATGACAGGAATCACAGAGATTAAAGTCATTTGGTCAAGGTGACACTTATAATAAGAGGCAGAGCCAGGAAGTCTGATGCCAGAACCCAGGCTCTCAAGTGTTACACTCAATCTCGAATCTTCAAAGAATGAAGAGTGCTGGTGGTGGCTGTCAAGACTACTGACACCAGGCCATAACTCCGGAGCAGCAACTCAAACTGAATCCTACTGCAGAAAATCTTAAGGTAGATATTATTTCTGACATTTCTTCTTGCCATTTTCTATCTCTGTAGGTTTGTTTTTAGACAGTGAGCTTCTGGAGGGCAAACACTGTTCTTTTAGCTTTGTAAAATACTCAATACACAGTCTCCGGCGTGTGGAGGTTTGATAATGAAGAGACCTATAGGTTTTTTCCATTAGCAGGGGATATTTTATTGCTAGACTTCTAAAACCCCTAGACCCAAGCACCCACGAAATGATTTATCAAACAAATCAAGAGACTAATTCTTTTATTTAATCAGAAGATGAGGAGGATATGACAGGTAGAGGCAGATGAGATGGTCAATACATTTTATGACCAGCAGGGAGAGACTGGGAAGACCGTGGCCAGGAAAAGGATAAGGGGGCAGGGCAGGGGACTAGTGAATGGTTTTTAAAAAGAATCACTTGTTTGGAAAACATGAGTAGTGCTGCGACCATAGGTTCTTTGAAACCCACAATACATCCAGCACACACAGCAGCAAAAACATGCAAGAGACCTCCCAGGACTGTTAAGAAACAGTCTTCTAAAGTCTTGTAATTGTAAGACTTATTTATCCTAACCAAACAAACATATCCTGATCTCTGGGTACAATGGACCAACATTAAATGACAACTCCCAAGATATCACGCGCCCCCCTGATGCCCCAAAACACCATGTTCTATACATTCTATTTTCTTAGTGTATCTAATTTTCTCCTCTTCCTAAACCCCCTTGTTAAATTTAGGTCTTCCTTCAAATATCACCCCCTCCAACCAAGACTTTTGCACTAACTACCTGGCTAGGTTTCTCTGCCTCCACTCTTAGCCCTCCACACTCAAGAGTGACCTTTCTAAAAGATAAATCTGTTCATGTAATTCCCCTGCTTAAAACCCTCCTCAGTGCTCAAGGATCAAGGTCACGTGGCGTCTTCACCGCCTGTGGTGATTTAGCCCCAACGACGACCTCTCCACTTCCTCGCCTCCATTGCCCTTAACCCAGCACACTCCCTGCAACCACACATGTGACATGCTTTTGTACAAACTGCTGCTTCCACCTGGCAGCGCCCCTCTCCCTCATCCACTTCATCCGGATCTTAGCACCTGGCAAGACTCCTGGATGTGCCACCACTGCCCTCGCCGAGTCCTCCTCGGCTCCCAAGTACTCCGCTGAGGCACCGCCTGCCCAGCCAGACTGAGCTCCCGAGGGCAGTTGGGTCATTTTAGCTTCCTCTTCTTTGCCCCATTGTCTACATGCAATACCAAGTTTATTATACATTAACTGAAGTCATGAATAATTTAACATTCCCTTCATCAACATCCATAAGCTATGAAAAAAAGCAAAATTGTTCTATAAAATACATGTGTCAGGAAAAAGAAACCACTCTTAGTATGTCATATATAACACATTTAATGCAGACTTCACACAGGGGATGGAAGAGCTGAGAGGTCAGCGAGCACAGGGAGGCAACTCAGGAGATCCCCAACAGCAGGAAGCTGCTCGCACCCCAGGGCTGGAGGGCGGGGTGCAGGGAAGCAGCACTCCTACAGCCAGGGAATGAGGTGCCCAGAGGAAGCTGGAAACACTGAGGGTCTGTCTACTGGCAGCTGGAGCCCTGAGCAAGACCCATCCACTCCCAGCGATGTCGGAGGAGGAGAGGGAAGGAGAAACACCCTGTAGCTTCTCTCCTCCCACCTCCAGTCCTTCTTCAGTCTGCCGTTGGCCTCACCATCAGAAGCCAGGTGACTGGAGCACTGGGAACTGCAGCCTTTGGGGAGTGCTCCCCCACCACCACCACGCCCACGTGATACTCGGAGCAGCAAGGGAACAGTGAGGTGTGGACATAAGGACATGTGGACCACACAGCAACTACATATATTTTTATATACACTTCTGTAACTTTTTCTTTTGATAAATAGCTAATCAATATATTGGTGCTCCTCTCAAGTCTGTCCAATCAACATAAAATTGAACATTTTGTGGACTCCTTTTTCACATACTGTGAGCCAAGAATAATAAATGCTACTAATTTACAAGAAGCAAATTAACAGAATGAAGGTGACTGCATATTCTACTTAAGTCAATAAAATATTCCCTAGGATTTTAGCATATTTATGTCAAATTCTACTAAAATTCACTAAAGTCAGTCTCTAGGACCTATTCCAGGAAATATTTTGTGATGTACTTTAAAGGAATAAAACTGCATGTCTTTCAAAATAGTCTGTAATTCACTCCATTTCTCTCCCTGTCCTACTTTACTCTCAGCTGATGAGCGCATGATCCTATGATACCCCAGTTAGTCCAACTGGTATCAGTACAGTATTCCCTCACTTACCGCGGGTATTACATTCTAGACCCCCCTGCGATAGGTGAAAATCCGGGAAGTAGGAACCTTACATTTATTTTAGTATTTATATATATGTTAAGGCTTTATAAACCCTTCCCACACACTTATAAACCGTTCCCAGTCCCTTATTAACCTTTCCCACTCCCTTATTAACCTTTTCCACCCTTTTATAAACACTACTTATGTTCTTAAACATATTCTACACTCTTAAACTTATGTAACTTTAACAACATATGTATACAGTACCGCAAATTCCCACAATATAGTGAAAAATCCACGATAAATAATTAAATATATTTTTTAAAATCCTGCAATACAGTGAGGCCGCGATAAGTGAACTGCAATATAGAGAGGGACTGCTGTACCTCCTTAAAAAACTGAGGCAATGTAACAAGACTACTGTGCTCCCTGAATATCCAGCTGGCAATTCCTCTGGAGCGTTAAAACAAATATAAGGTCATGTTTTACAAAAAGCCCAAAAGGCAATTATTCTGTGAAACTAACACTAGATATGACTAATCTGATGACTGAGATATAGCATGGTAAATGCTTTAATTTATGAAGAGAAAGTAATTAAGATTTATTAAGTAAAAACAAGGCAGTAAAATGGTCCTTCATCTTACTGCTAACCATAAATTGTCTCAAAGCATGAATTCACTCTAATTCATATTCAAAGCAAAAGTTGCCACACAGCTAAATTTTCATTATGGTAGGGAAAACTGTTCCCCCATTCCCTTACTCCTCACATCCCTTCTCACCATAGAGCTCTTTTATCATCAGCCAATATCAATACAAACACTCTTGAGCTATGATAACTAAGCTTGCTAAAAGTGGTCAGTTATAATAATTTTTTAAAGTGAAATTCTGCCATCAAAAGTTACTAGTTTTATGCAGATATTAAATATTTATACAGATACACCTACATAAATATGTATGCTCTCTATGCCTAAACATGGGCCTTGCCTAGGGAAAAGGAGAAAGGAATGCTACATTTTCCCTTTGGTTTAAATCCCTCTTTCAGAATGGAGGGAAAAAAAAAACAAATATTTATTCTACAGAAAACAATTTGTGCTCGAAAGGAGTGTCATCTGGCAGTCTCAGCCTTCTCAAGCTCCAATGCGCCTCTCTATCCCCAGGCTGGTCAGGATCAAGGGCAAGGATATTTCCTTGGTCCACAGTGTCAGAGGCCCATTCTTCTCATTTGGGATTTCATTTTCCTCCTGCCTCGTCTGCCTGGTGGGGAGGGCAACCTAGACCAGCTTGGAGCAATTTCTGTTGCTTTCCCACAGACCACTGGAATACTAAGATCTGACACTCACCTCCGGGCTCGAAGGAAAAAGGAAAAGCCCTTGGCCTTGGCAGCTCCGGGCCTGTCTCTGTCCTAGGTATTTAAAACGGTTCTCACGTGACACAGCCTGATTTGTTTGGACGTCACTTTGGGGTTGGAGGCCAATGGCCCAACGACTAGTGTTCCTTTGTGGAGCCTCACATGTGGCCAGTTAGTGAAGTTAGGCAGGAAGGTTTGTTGCTTGCAAACAGTAAAAAAAACAAGATTGGGTGTGCAGGTTAACTGGTCTCTCTTCCCTTCTCCCACAACATTCCCAACAGTGACTTATTTGGCATTACTATTTGGCAATGAATCTGATCTCCAAAAAGACCTCTACTGATTGACAAACTGGGGCAAAACTGAGTCAGGAAGCCCTGAGTTGAAATCTCCTCTCTACTGCTTACCAGCTATGCGCCCTTGCACCAATTACCAAACCTCTCTGGGCTTCAGTTTCTTATCTGTTAAGTAAAAAATAGTAATTTCTCAGGATTGTTCTGTGAATTAAGTAATATTACTCAACAGATGGTAGACATTTAGTAAATACTAGTTTCAGAATGGAAGTCTTATTAAATGCAAAATGCCCATTTCAACCAAATCTTTTATAAGTAAACTTTTCCAGGAGGCAAGGGAATCTAATATCGAAAGGTCTAAACAGCTCCACAGATCCATTAGTCTGGATTTACAATCCAAGGAAAGGCACAACAGATGCTGAAATTATGTATTATGTCAACATAATATTTCCCCCTTAAAGGACAACCCACACCTTTTGTGATAATTAGTGTCATAGCCAGTGGAACAGAGATCATATTTCATATCTCAGGAAGCTTATATGACTGCATTTTCTGTTTTATAGTGAAGCAAGATCTTCCTGGATAACATTGCATATGCTTGCCTGTGGCTGAGAAAAGCTCCCATTCTCACGTGAAAGAAACTACCTTCTAACAAGCTGACAGTTATAAACTAGTAAACTAGTTAATGAGCCAATTTTCAGTCCCATCTCACTGTTGCCCACCACACAGCTATGACTTCTTGTCTTCTAAGACAGCAGCCACTTTTGAAATTCAGAGTCTGTGGAGAAGAGATGTATGGAAGGCATGAAGTAGACATGGGAATCAAAGTTTTAGAAAAATCATTGTTCTCTTGAATGTTTTTTGAATAAAAATTTGGGATGGGGCCGGAATCTTTAACAGAGAAAAAAATACCCCCTCCTTTAACTCTGAATATTTGTCTTTCTCTTGTTTATAGCTTTTAAGAAAAGTAGATTAATATTACAAAGATCAAACCATACAAATCCATTCATTTTAGATTGCTCTCATACTTAAACTGCCAAGTCTTTTTTAACCTCTCCTAAAATTCACTCGCAAGGCTCTACACCTGAAGAGAGATTCAAGGGAATGACAAACTATTTCATATTACTGAAACCTCAAGAGTAATCAGTGATAGTGATAAGAAACATTAATTTCATGAGTGAAAAGCTCTAATGATCCCTATGAAATCTACTTTCATCTTTATATAAGAGATCAGTATTAAGTTGAAAGATTTGACCTTTGCTGAGAAATGAAGCAACGGGTTTGAACCAAGGAAACTCTTAAGAAATGCTGGCTAGGTATTCACTGTTGGTATGGATAGAGAATTTAGTGGAACAAGGCCTGTGAATATCAAAAGCAAATCCCTAGAGACACCTGCCATTCTGTCAAAAGTGCTCCTACTATGTTCATCAGTCCCAGGAATATCCTGAAGACAGTCTTTGAAATAGTCTGTCAGGACACAGATGTTTAGAAAGCAAAACCTATCTTGAATTTCACACATCTAATAGGAATCGATCCCTTAATAAGCCTAACAGCAAGCCACAAAATCACGGAGATTAAGAAGGAAAAAGAAATAACTGTACACCTTATACCTATATAATTTTATTAATCAATGTAACCCCAATAAATTCAAAACAAAAATAAAATAAAAGCTCAAAATTAAGGCTTCAACCATCAAAGATCTGTGTCTAAAACCTAAATTTTCCTTTTGTTAAGAATAAAACTACCAAAAGAAACAAAAAAAAAGTCGCCAAGCCAAACTGTCATAAGGCAAAACCCCCTAGTTCCTTAACTGTTTCCTTCAAGAGTAGATACAAATTAAAAACTAGCTTGAACTTTAAAAAATTATCAATGTCATGGGAAAAGAAAAAAGAAAAGAGAAAAGAAAAGAAAAGAAAAGAAAAGGAGAGAGGGCAAGAGGGAAAAAGAAAGAGGGAGGGGGCTCAGAAAGAAAGGAAAGGAAAGAAAAGAAAAGAGAGACTGAAGACTCCTGACCACTAAATAAAAAGTATGATTCTTGACTGGGGAAAAGAAAATAAAGGCTAAGACTGAGACAACTGTGCAAACCTGAATGTGAACTGGGTCTTAGATAACAGTATTGTATTCATGTTAGCTTTCCTGAGTGTGATAAATACACAGTGGTCCTAAAGGAGAATTTTTTGTTCCTAGGAGATAGATGCTGAGATATTTCGGGATGAAGTGCCATCAGTGTGCAACTCACTCTCAAATGGCTCATCCAAAGGGAAAAATATTCTAGGAGCAGGATGGATATTCATTGTACTATTCTTCCAACTTTTCTTTGAGGTTGAATTTTTTGTAGGTAAAAAGTATGGGAGAGGGAGAATGGAGTAGATAATTCTCCACCTGAGAGCATGGGAGATGTTACAAGCCTTAAGGCTGCGAGAGCCTGGAGGAGCTTCATTAGCTCGGAAACGACATCCGGATCAGCAGCTTTCATTCATCGTTGCTGCAAAGCAGCTGTAGAAAACACTGTGTATATAGTGGTGCACCCTCTTAGTAACACGTGAAAAACCCATTGGGAATTCTTTACTATCATATATGTATCCTGCACACAGACAACACATACACGAAATCAAGAATATGAAAGGAAAATTTGTTCTTTTATCTGGTAGAGAAATACTTTTCCCCAATATTATCTTTCCTACTTGAAAATACTTTGATCTTCCCCCCAAGTTATCTATGTATCTTGTTTTCTATTAATGCTTCCATTCTGTTGCCTCCCCCTGTAAGTGTAAATGTAATTTCTCAATCTGTGCTTCTCTGAAAGACTTCAATGATTGAGAACGTCATATTATTGTTACTCATGCTGTTGTGATATGTGCTATTTTAAGTTATTTCAGGTGAGTGTTACACAAGTCACACTCCCTGCCCAACCCTACTGGCCACTAGGAAATGGAAATATATTAATCTTTTAATGATGCAAAGTGAAGAATATGACTATTGTAATAACAGTAAATAACATTTATGTGCTACTTGAGAGTATATGAAGTGCTTTCATGCTTTCATATACATTTAACTTCTTTGCAGAATGTAACAATGGAAGAGAACAAGCAGGGAGACCGATAAGATAGCTTGCTGGTTGTGATAAGTAAACAAAGGTTATGAGTGACTATAGGCATCTTGATAGTTTACAACCAGCTATAAAGGAAAAATTCCCTTTTGCCGGAAATGAACCATTAGCACATATTGCAGAAGGGAAGCAGTCTGGTGCTTTATGCTAACAACGGGGACCAGGCAATTCTCACTTCCTTTTTTAGCTGGGCTCTGACCTTCCTGTGTCCTTGGGCAAGTCAATAAGGCCCTCAGTTTCTTCAATCAATTGGGGTTGGAGCACCTGACCTTGCTCACTGGGGTAGCCTATGAATTGACAAACATCACCGAAAATTCAGGACACTTGATAATCACAGATTACTGCCTGTCTGCATCTTCTAAGAAAGATGCAGTGCATGACAAAGACCCCTGATTGATTATGCTTCTTGCTTTTATACTTGTGAAAGAACATTCATGCATCAAATTTTAGAATACAATACTTTAAAGGCTCCTGGGAACACCAATGTTTTTGGATTCTCACTTACGCTCTCTGCCCCAACTCCAGGCCTTATAATAAGGGTGCAACCAGTGGTGAAAGACTAGGGGACGGGAAGGCTCACTAGCAAGAATGCTCTGTCATGGATAACAGAATGTTCTTCAGAGGGGCCCAGCCTGACTACACTAACTATGCCAATATCACCAAGCCTACGCTTGTCATTTCTGGGATGCCAATGGCAAAATGACTTACTGATTTTGCCAAGATTTTAAAAAGAGCTAAGGAAAAAAAATCTCCCAAGATGCTACAATGAAGAGAATAGCCAACTCCTCCCCACATTCTAAATGTGAAGCTGAAAATACATTAAACAATGACCAAGTAAGAAAGGCCTATATACCAACGGCCTCAGAGGACAAGTATATGAGCTCTGCCCAGAAGGTATCCAGCCATGTAGTACGAAATATAGACACATTTATTGAAGAAGATACAAGATACAAGAAACATTATGCATAAGACAATAACACCTCAGTCCCCTTCAAAATAGGCACCTTGGGACCTCACACATTTCTCCCAATCACCATCAGCTGCCCATCGTATTTTCCTGAATCTCATCAATGGTCTGAAATCTCTTTCCTTTCATAGGTGATTTTAGTTTTGAGAAAACCCAGAAGTTGCAGGGTGCCAAGTCTGGGTTGTAACGAGGGCTGAGTCACCTGGGTGATTTGATGCTTCATCAAAAAACTCTGCACATGATGTGATGCGTGAGTAGATGCATTGTTGTGATGAAGCTGCCAATCACCAGTTGCCAATAGATGTGGCTTTTGGAATCATCCAAATAGTTTCCATGGAGGAATGTGGAAAATTGGATACAGATTCGTTGCTCTACTCGCTCCGTCCTTTCAAATGTAATTACCACACAGTACACATGCTCACTCAATGGCATCTACCATCCCCACTGACTAGTACAGTGAAGTCATCATTGTTCATGCATGCGCATTCCAGTCCACTCTCCTGGGCTGCCAGGTTACACTGATGTTGTGCTAACTGTCCTCATTATATTACTAATAGGGGGACTTTTCCCAGACAGATCTCACATGCTTGTGGCATATAGAAAGAATTCCACAGAACCCACTCAAAAAGAGTATCTCATCTCCACTCCCAGACACAATGCAGACATAAAAGAACTGGTTCATGCATTTGAGGGCACACTGGTGCATCCTCCATTCTCCTGCCCCCATGTTTCCATGTTGCTGGATTTTACTCTGTACTTCACATTGTTTTGTCCCCCAAAGAGTGACTTTTCCAACTAGTGACTTTGGGAAAAGGAACTGAGCACACAGGGGTTGGTCCCTTCTGACTGAGCATTTTTATTGATATTATAACCTCTAGTATAAATCATCAAAACAAAGTCTCCGTGAGAGCTTTCTGATCAGCATGCCCACCTATACGGTATATTCTAGCCTACTCTGGCTATACAATAAGCTTTCTCCATGTGGAAGGCCTACAGTTTGGGGTAGCTGAGTTCAACTCAGATAGAGAATACTGGAAGCCATTTGCTATATATCAAGCTGCATTTTTTAATCAAGCTATTATCATTAATAAAGCTGATAGGTTCCGACTCAAAAAGGGGAGGGAGTATTATTCTTACTACCTCCTTAAAATCACACAAAATCATCCTGGAAACTCTTTTCTAGCACTCATAAACCAAAGCTAGAAACCTCCACCATCACCAATGACTCCACAAAGCAGAAGAAACCCCAGAGGACCAGCTGCCATGGCTGGGCGTGCACTTCCTGGGAGGGAAGAGCTTTTACAGGCCTGCTGCAGTTTTTTAAGTTCTGAAACTGTCTATGGAAGAAAAATGAATGGTACCCAGCTGCATGATTTCAGACTGCATTTTTATTATAGCCTTCTAGTATAAATCACCCGAACAAAGCCAGTATGAGCTGCCTGAATGTCAGAGACAAAAACAGTGTCAAAGAACACTGTTGGGCATTTTTTAAAAACTACTACATATTTATATCAACAAAAGACCCTTAAGCTTTCATCCTCCCAGGCATCTTCGGTAATGTGTCTATATTTTATTTTCTACGCATTCCCACCTCACTCTCTAGCATTACAGGTTTGGGAAGCAGCAGCGTACTAAGTACAGCACTATTCCCTCAATCTCTCATCCAAGAACATATTTTGAGGGGAAAACAAACCTGTGTGAGGGGACAGGGAATTGTGAGAAGAGCCCTTTCCAAACACAACACTGAAGGTGTCTTGCTCAGAAATGGATCTCCAGGGAGAGGAAATGCTGCCTTGAGACGTTCCCTTGCCAGGAGAACGGTCAGGGGAGTGGCCCAGGAAGAGGGCAGACGAGGTTCCCCGTGGGTTCCACCACCACAGCTGGGCAGCTCCTCTCAATTCTACACCAGTGCTTTTGGTTGTTCCTCGACAGGAATGAGATGACATCATCATTCCCACCTAAAGGTGAAGGGAATGACTCATTAAGGATGAAGTTTTGGGGGAAAACGATACCCTTTAAAGGTCGTGGGTGAGAATGTGCAACGCTGCACAACTCAAGGGAATGTGGAAAGAGCTCAATCACAAGAGGATATGATGGGCTGAGATGTGTACGGGTCTCAGCCTCACTGGTGTGCAGAACTGCAGTACACACAAAACTACGCAGAAGAACTGCAATCCGAAGGCAGGGATATCTTGGTGGCAGAGGAAAGGAAGTCAGAGAGGTGTCAAGATGCCCTTCTTGGCCCATTCTGAGCCTGAGTCACCCCCATTCACAGTCTGGGCCACAACCCCCAGCTAAATGGTCACATTCTCTGCTCCCTTCTGTAAGGTTTCAATCTTGGTAAAGTCTTAGCAGACTTCAGGTTAAACCAAAACAAAAAAGTCTTCTCTAAGAATGGACGGTCATAGTTTGCTCTAAGGAAGGCTTGGGGTTCAAATTGACTAACTCTGTGGTCCAGGAACCCCAAAGCTAAGAGATAAATATGAAAAATGGCCGTGGCTTTGAGCTGGGACACCTGGCAAAAGCCAATATAAAAGCTCTTCGGTGAGATTTGCATTCAGCCTAGCCACAAGGTTCTTACGGATAAATCCCTGCCAAATATGACTTCATAATCCAAAATTACAAAATATACAAGATCACATTCCATTAGGCAGAATCAGCGGACACAAAGAAAAGCAGAACAGAGAGCCCAAGAACTCCAGGTAACAGAATTACTGAACAGACTATAACATAAGTAGATTTAAAATTATTAAGGAAATAATGAAAGACAGGATTTGTATAAACAAAAGGTACTGTCAGTGAAATAAAAAAACACCATGGGTCAAGAGCAGAGTAGACATAAAGAAGAGAGAATTAGTGAACTGGAAGGAAGTGTAGAGAAAAATTCTTAGAATGAAGCACAGAGGAAAAAAATCCTGAAAGAATTTTCCATTATGACACAATTTGCATGGTGATATGCAGGGCTAAGAGCTACCCACAGGCAGGGCTGCTCTCTTAGTGGGGGGACTGGGGAAATCTGGCGCTTGGTGCACTGAATTGGTGGCTGGTTAGGTTAGCTCTCCTTTTGCCCATTTCTCCTTTGGCTGAATCAGTACTTTTCCCTCCCCCCAGGTTTAGACCTCTCACCTAGTGGATATTGTAACAAACAGTACCTACAGTCAGTGTCAATACTGAATAGTCAATGTCTCTGTGTGTGTATAAGCATATGGATGTATATCTATAAACATACAGGTGGTGGGCTAAATAGGATTACAGCTGTGAAACACAGAGTTTATCCTTGTATTATCGCTTATTAAGTAGTGTATCACTTATTTGTATTACAGCTATAAACCTACTTTTGCACACCTCTGTATTACATACATATTTAAGTGTTAATGTTTTGAGATATATACATACCGTACTTTCAAAATAATAGCACCTACATACATCAGATTTCCAGCAACTCCAACTATGGTGAAACACAAACTGGAAGCTGAGCAAAGAACGAGGAGTGAGAACCCCCAATTCTAATCTGACGGGGACATTAATTGTGTGACCATAGGAAAAGTACACCACCTATTCTCTCTTCTGTAACTTAAAAGGAATGAACTAAATGATTTCCAAGACCTCTTCCTACTATACTCGGATATGGTTTCTAACGTCAGGATGCTAACCAGCTTTCACGTCATCCATGCACTTCATTCCGTGCAACAGTTCTCTACTCAGAGCCCTTTCCTGGTTTACAGTAACAAACATGAGAATCGGACTTTCTGGGCAAGGGTAGATCAGAAATAATAATTGGTCAGTGAAAACTAAGCAAGGAAGGATTTCTAGAGTCAATATACTGACAGAAGCTTTAAAAAGTAGGTGAGGGGTTGAGGATGAAATCTAAAAGGAGAGGCTACCGTTAGCCACGCAGTATAGGAGCAGGTGGCTTTCCGCACCTCAGTGGCCTGGAAGGAACCATTATATTACAACACTAAGAAACAACCGATGTTGCTGATAACCTTGAGTAATCAAGAAAAGGATAGTTTATGTTCAATATTTAAAAGCAGGCAAGTATAAAATGCATTTTAGAAAGATTCCTATAAAAACGTTAAGAAAATATCAAAAGTGTCTTAGGCACCTGGAAAATTCTTTCAGATGGACTCCCCATGCATGTACATGTAAGTGTGGGCAATTATATAGAGAAATATTTATTAAGGGTGTTATATACAAGTTTTATGCAGGACACTGTAAAGTGGCCCAAGAAAGATCCATGAATTGCTTTTTAGAACCTTATAATCAAACACAGAAATTGCTATAAAAACATACATGAAAGGATGGTCCATCGACTGTATGAAGCAAATATATAGTCGAAGCATTATAACTAATACCATTAGCTTTCATGTGGGGAATATTACATGTGACTGGCAGAGAAGTGGGCAAAGTGAAGATAGTTGTGAAGAGGAAGGCTTTCAAAAATGCACTGAAAGCTGGAAAAAGATGCGTGGCAGGGGAGGAGTCAAACACTTTCCACAGGCGGGCAGGTGAGATCATGCTGCGTACTGAAGGTGAGAGTCCATCACATCATGAGTCACCTGAGTTCATGGGAGACGTCCAGCGAATGACATCATAAGGCAGGAGAGAGTGAAGACATCAGAGAGTGTAAGAGCTGAAAGAGAACCTTCTCACGTCTGTGTGTATGAGCTCACAGGCAGGGGTCATGGGGCAAAACCTCTCGCCCCTGCAACATCCCACTCTACAAATGAATGGCGAATGATATAACAGTGCTTCAGAGAGAAACTGGCAAGATTCAAGTCTGAGAACACAATGTAATTATAAGTTCTACAGATTACATTAAAGCAAATCATTGAAATGGAAAAAATTTAATAGAAAACTGTCACATTTTGTCTTCTTAGTCAAATAATGAAACATCATCAAAGTGTGAACAGAGAGGTAAATATAGATCTGATTTTAAATGTATGCATTTAAATACTTTCCCCTACTGCTGTTTTTCTTGAATTTCTACCTTGCTTAGTAGCTTTGAGTTAAAAACAACTTTTATAACAATGTTTAGAATTAAGGGTCAGGAAATCGTGTCAGCCTGATACTCTCTAGAACCAGTCAAGTATTTCTAAATCCATTACATCCTTCAAAACAAAAGTTATTTCCAATATCTGCTCTGTTCAGAGAGCTAGAATATTGCAGATTTACCTAGCTTTAAATAATCTGTCAAAAGAGACTTAAAAAATAATCGCAAAGTACTTTACAAAAGTATTCACAATTATCATTTCTTCAAGGGACGAGATCCCTCCCAGTGCAACCTGCAGCCCCGTTCAAGAACGAATCTCCGGCGTGACGCACGGGGTCCACATTGTTTGTTAGTTCCCACAGCACAGGCATAAGGTCAGAGTTACTCACACCGTATTTTCCCCCGTCTTTATTCCCCTTCATCTTGCTAACAGTGCTATACACGCTTGTGAATAAAAGAAAGTTTCATAGAAGGAGGCATACAATGTTTCCGTTTTCATTCTACAGCTGCCACGACCAATTCCAAACCCCTTTGAGACGGAAAGCCTCAAATGCTTCTTCAGGACAGGACGATCCTGAGACAAGAAGAGATTCTTCTGCGCATGGGTGTGGAAAGCAGCTTTCAGAGCCCTTTCCCCAGTTCTGAAAACAGGCAGCGCTCGTGCTTAGTAGGGGGTTCTGTGTTACGTGCAGATTAAGAGCTTCCAGAGAAACAAAACAAGGGCAGCATCACTCGTTTCTAGTTAATCTAATTGTGGCACAGCCTGAAGTTATCAAAAGCTACCGACTGGCCACAGCTGAGCCACCTAACAGTGGGCATCGGCAGAGGCAAAAGCGCTCACGTCACGGTCTCCTGCGTAGGGACTGGCACCGGGAGGGGGCAAGCGTTTCACATAATGACGAGTGGATGTTGTGAGCAAGCAGACTTGCCCGTGCATAACTGCAAACGAACTGGACGCTTTGCTAAAATCACACCATTGCTGGAAACACTGGCAAATTATGAAACAAATAGACTTATAATTCCCATGACATTTTATCAAACAAATATGTTTTCCTTCTTATTTTCTTCCTATTTCACATCCATGTACCAAGTATTGCAAGGAGAGAAATTAAAATGACACTGATAAATAAGAAATAACTTACTCTAAGCAAAGAGCCTAGGAGCCCGTCTATAGTTCTGTAGACAACTAATTATTTAATAAATTAAAGAAGATTGTGTATCAGAATAAGGCTTATTTTTTTTAAACCAGGGTCAAATAACGAGTGAGGCTGAATCCCTGCCATAAAAACGACACTGTCCTTAGTTTAGCTATAATCCTGCCTATAAGCAGGGAAATGCGCTAAATGACCTTTTCAGTCTGAAGATTTATGATGGGATTCCATATAATTCTAACTAAAGGTAAAATAAGAAGATAAAATGCTTGTGGTCCTAAGAAACATTCAGAAGAAGTGTCACAAATCAGAATGGGTGGTTGATAAAAATGAGTACTATATCTTTAAGCACAGACATTTATATATGCAAATACATTACAAATAAACACACATAGCGAAGCTCACAGCAGTAGCGGGGGTTAAGACACCTATCATCCAGTGGGACTCACAAAAGGCAGGATCTAACAAAGGAGTTAAGAGTGTGAACTTGGAAGCCAGACTACAGACATACCTCAGAGATACTGTAAGTTTGGTTCCACATCATTGCAACAAAGTGAGTAATAAACTTCATGCTGGAGGAGGATCTTGCCTTCAATTAGCAAAAACAAAACAAAACAAAACAAACCCCTCATCCATATAGCCTAAAAAAATGAACTGGTAAAACAAAGTATGCCTGTACTGAATTTGATCTGACTTCTCCACTTACTTTTTAACTGGGATATTGCTAGGAACTGCGCCTCACAGAATTATTCCGAGGTCAAAAGAAGTTAACACATATAAAAAGCACCTGAACAGTGCTTCCCATATGTCACACACTTAGTGACCATTGGTAGATTTTACTGCTATCCTTATTGTTAATGAAGCTGAAGAGACACCAGATGATGGCACTTTAAAGCACCTTGGGAAAAGAAGTCAAAGCTGTGAGCCCACTGAGGCATGTGGGAGCCACAAACTCCTGGTACAGTCACAAAGTCTGCCACCAACCGGAGGAGCTGATATGGAAAAGGCCACCTACCTCAAGACATGGATGAGAAGAGTCTTGAGAAATCAGAGCCCCTGGCCCTGTACCTGGCTTGCGTGTGGGCTTGAATATTGGCCCTATCCAAGCTGTGTGACAGCTGGGGATAAAGAAATTAACACAGAACCTGCTAGTTCAGAAAAGCCCAGTGGGCCCTGGCAGAGGCCACCATCAATTCCTCCCACAGAGATACTTCCACAGTCCAGGGCAGAGTCTTCAAGTGGAAAAATCCCACTGAGTACTGAGCAGAAGAAATAAAAACAACCCACACCTGGACATACCCAGGGTAAAACTACCAGAGAGAATAAACGGATTACATACAAAGGACGAGACTTCTCATGAGCAGTGATAGATGCCTGAGGACAATGGAATCATGTCCTCAAAGCGCTGAGGGGAAATAAGAGTCAACTTAGAATTCTATACTATCACTCACGAGCTAGGGAGAAACGGAAACAAAGCTTGGGCATCACCCACAGACCCAGAAGCAAGAGATCCTGGCACAGGCAGGAAAGAGCGCCAAAAAGGAGAGTTAGATGTAAGAAATGGTGTTCGCTAGAAAGGGAGGAAGTCAGATGGGAGTTTCCTCCAACTTCCACACTCGAACCTAAAATGTGTCTCTACCAGCGGGCGAAGGTGCGCATCCTCCCTGAGGTTACAGAGGGAGAGCTGTCTGTCTCCCTGTTCTCTGGGGACACCCCTTGATTTCTCAGGAACCTGATTCTATTAATAATTTCCTTTCCTCTATACTATATGTTACTCTTTTAAAGTTAATGTTTAATTGTTGAACAAAATATTACAGACATGTACCTTGAACTAATTTACAATGAAAAGCAGCCACCCCCACCAACCGCTTTGCCAGTCAGGTTTCCTGGTAGAACCACCTTCAGATCTTGGAGCTTGTCTTATCTGGCATCTGTCCTCCTATTTTTAAATAACATGCTGTGCCAGGGACCTTTGGCAAATCCATCCCCTTCTTGCCAAGGCTTGTGGCCATGTGCATTGTGACAACCCTTCCTTAATCTGGGAAAAAGACGGACTTGATAAACTGTCCCAATGACACAGTGCTCTTGTTTTTAGAACACAGAGCCACAAGACTTGGGCCATTCCATTCCCAAGAGCTCATTTATGTAAGTTACAAGGTGAGATATTTTGCAATACTTTTATATCTTACTCTGTCCCATAACAATTTACCCATGCTTGCTACTTTATTTCTATTTTAGAACAAAGTACACCACTGTAGGCATGACCCTAACTGCCCACAGTAAGCTGAGTTACACTGAAGTCCAAAAGGCCAGGCTGGTATGTAGGTCGGTCACTTGGCCCCCAGCAGGAAAAGGGAAACCCACCATATGCATGAGCTTGGGTGTGAATGACCTGGAATGTGGATGGGCTTATTCCTCCTAAGAGCCGTGTAAGGTGGGTGTTACAGGTGGTGGGTGGGTGAGTCTGTCACTGGACTCTGGGAAGAAGAAACTGAAATTTCACCAGCAGAAGGCTGAGGAACCAGCAGAGGTAGTATTTGATTATTAATATTATATTAAATTTTTTTAAACTTTGTTGAAAACACTTTTGACTCTTGAGAGTTCTAAATCTTTCACCCATTACCTTATTTACTAGCCCCCCCCCCTCAAAAAAAACCCACAAAAGCCATTTAACCAACTTTGGACCTAAAAAGAAGAAAGAGGCCTCCCCCCCTCATCTGCGGCCAAAACTGTTACATAACTTTTTTCTTGCTTTATTAATTTAGAACATGACTTCTAGTTATGGTAGATAAGAATTTAGTTCTTTTGTTTCCCAATATCCCAGTTATATCACAGTTCTTGTTAAATCAGTAGTCGCTGCCTCTTTTATTATTATTATTATGTAAATATGTTCCTCTGCTGAGCTGTTAAGCATACTCTGCCTACATTTCCTTTCTTGAATGCTTAGTTTTTCCTGGAGTTGACAGGTCTATTTTATTTGCTTCACTTGTTATTACCTATTACTTATTATTCTCAAAGACTCCAGTTTATATGTAAAATCTCTTTCATACACAAACATTGGTACCTTCTGTTCCCACCCCACCCCCCCTTTTTTCTTGAAACCTCTCTGTTCTGGATTCGCCATCCTCCCCTCCCACAGGCCCTCTGGCCAGCTGCGGAGCTGACAGTCTGGAACCTCTCCATTCCTCCCGTATGTTCCCATGATAATGAAATTTTTGAAAACTTGCCTGTCTGAAAATATCATTATTTTACTGTCACATTTGATTTATAGTGCTGGGTACAGAATTCTAAAGTTGAATAATTTTTTTCCTAAGATTTTTTTTAATGCACTGTTCCATTTTCTTCTAGCGTTAAGTGCTGCTTTTAAGAAGTCCAATGCCTGGTTCCTCGTCCCTCACACGTGACCTTTCATTTCTTCTCTGTAAGTTCTAGTATCTTATCTTTATCCCTGGCATTCCTACACATCATGATGACGTGCCCGCCTGAGAGACTATTTTTACTCCTTTCTCTGGGTTGTTGGCAGGCCCTTTCCATTTGGAGATATGTGTCCTTCAGTTCTGGGAAATAAATGTGTTACTGTTTGATAGTTTCCTCTTGTCTATTCTCTCTCTTCTCGAACTCCTATTAATTAAATGTTGGACTTCCTGGATTGATCTCATTTTCTTTTTTCCCCTATTGTCCAATTCTTTGTATGTATTTATACTTTCTGGAAGACCTTCTTGATTCATCTTTAACTTTGGGTCTGGGGGAGCCATCATAATTTCAACTTCTAAGAGTTCATTTTTACTGACTGTTCACTTCTAAAAAGTAGCATCATGTTCTTATTTCAAGGATGCAGTTACCTTCTCTTACTTCTTGAGGATTTTAACAA
This sequence comes from Furipterus horrens, assembly GCF_987537825.1. Lineage (NCBI taxonomy): Eukaryota > Metazoa > Chordata > Mammalia > Chiroptera > Furipteridae > Furipterus > Furipterus horrens. Next base: position 18,295,576 of record NW_028327180.1, read on the forward strand.
AGACTTTTACTTTTTAAAGTATTCTTTTACCTTGTGCATTATCTGTTGTCTCTTATTTTAGTTTTCCTTTTATTTTTGGCTTTATCCATTATGTTGGAGAATTTCCTCAGATTCCTATCTGGTGATTTTTGGCTGTCAATTTATGTTTTAAAAGTACTAAAATGTTGATTAAAAGTTCTATGTAAATATCCAGGGCTTTTTGTCTGGTGACCTTCACTCTAAGACAGTGGGGTGAGCACGTAGCTTTATTACTCAGACCTCAGCCCCCGACCTTCAATTCTTCCCTCTAGAGACATGTAATTTTCAAACACGTTCCTGCAGATTTCTGCTTGGGGGAGGAGGGGAAGAGGAGAGATGGCTGTGTCAAGGCACTTGAGCTCCTCATACTGGGCAGGGAGAAGGACCAGTCCCTGTAGTGTGGAGTGTAGACACTGTCTGACACCAGTGCCTTTGGCTCTGCCTGGGGTCTTCAGGAGGAGTGTTTCACCAGTTGAACTTTTCCCAAAACTATAGTTGTCTGTGGGGGTGGTGCAGCTGCAGAGGGTAGGGGGCAGGACCTTAGGTCTAACTGCTCCATATCCAGACTGAATTTATCCCTTTGTTTCCACCTCCCTCCGGCCTTCCATGGCACCTGAAGCTCCCATCCTGGTTCATTTTGAGGTTGCACAGGGTGGCACCTCATTTCTCACTGGTGTCTCTTTCTGCAAGTTTTCAGTCCCTTTCCTTGGGTTGTAGTGACTCCTGCTGTGCTAAGTCAGGTCCTCCTCCATCCACCATGTCTCTTGCACTCTGGTCTTCTCTCATATTCTCTTGGAGGTTTATGACTTTAAAATTCTTTTACCACTAATTCCAGTAGGGTTTCTTTGGGGTGAAGAGAGAGAGTGAATAAATATAGTTGATTTGCCATATTAATCAAATGGCTCATTAACTGCCCTTTCTTCATTGGCTCCTACTCATCAGCATTTTAAGAAAATTATTTTACTGCAGTAAGAACATGCAATATAACACCTACCCCCTTAAAACACATTTTTAAGTGTACAATACATCACTGTTGACTATAACTCATCAGCATTTACATATTCTCAAGCCTCTTCAATATGAAGGAAATTAGAACTCATAAAAAAATTCCCTTGATTCCATGTCTTTTTTCACCTACTGCATCTCTTTTCCTTCAGAGCCAAATTTCTTCTTTTTAATCCTATCCGAGGACATGTTTCCATTCATTTTAGAGAGAGAGAGGAAGGGAGAGAGAGAAATATCGATCAGCTGCCTCCCATACACACCCCAACTGGGGAGTGAACCCACAACTTAGGCATGTGCCCTGACCAAGAACCGACAGCAACCTTGCAATGCACGAAATGACACTTCAACCAACCGAGCCACGTGGCCAGGGCCACAGCCATCTGTCTCTGAACTGTTGTCCACACTCTCTCACCTCTCCCTCAATACTCCTGAATTTTTCAATCTACTGCCACTACCTCCTACCCCCATCACTCCACTGAACTGATACACTTATAACTGAAAAACTGCCTCTTTTCAGAAAAAAACAATCTCTCCATAGACACTCTAAGCTGGAGGGAGGGACAGAGAGACATCCTATACTTGTCTTCCCCCAGAGCGACCCAATAGCAAATAAAGGTGACCTTAGATATTGTTTGCAGGGATGGGTGTTCTCCATGACAAAAAGCCCAGTTAAGGAAAAAGTTCTGAGACAGAGAAACTGCACCAATACAACCAAAGCCTTGGGTACAGCAGGCACACTGGAGGCACTGCTCATAACCTTCCACTCTGGGCAGTGACTCTGAGAAAAGTAACCTGTCCCTACAAGCCTGCCAGCGCTCAGTTCAACCAGCTTTCGCTTGTATTTAAATGTTGCAGAGTATGGAATTCACCTATGACAATCCCCCCACCCCCCTCACCTCCATATACACCTATTCCCTCTAAGGATTGCGGGAAATGCCACTTCCAGTTGATACTATATGTCCTGGACAGGCTATGAGCCATTTATTAGCACCAACAGTCACACTGTTCCTTCCATCCTTTTCTTCAAAATTCAGCCAGCTCTATGAAAATATATGCTAAAAATCTTGCTGATGAGCACACTGGACCCAGTCATTCCTTGGGTTTAAGTGAACATGAGTAGATAAATGAGTAGTTAAGGTATATTGCGATTGACTTTCCTTTCCATTTTGACAGCTTAATTTTCAACAACCACAATCATTATTGACTTTCTACTGTAATAACATGTGATATATGTACGCTGCTGCTTCCTTTAACTGGCATCCTCTTTCTTCATCTATCTGCCTAACTCCTACTTGGTTTCTCAGCTCAGACGCTACCTCTTCCAACAACCCTTCCTTAGCCAACCATACCCCTTCTCTTACTGAATTACGTGTCCCTCTTCTGGGTTCCAAAACCATGTTCTGCCTATTACCTTCACAGGAGTAATTGCACAGCACTATAATCGTTTATAAGACACACCTCCTCAAATAGTCTTTGAATTCAAAGGCAAGGATCATTGCTCATCTTTATTTTCCAGTTTATAGCTGGTATTTAGTACACATTCTCAAATGTGTGTGAAATGAGTGAATAAATATATGAATGAATACATGATATTTAGACTTAAAACAGAGTTATAGAGATGGGCCTTTAGAAATCGTTTAGTTCATCCTACTTCATCCAAAATCCCTAAACAAGTATTTCCTAAGAGCCGCGCCAAGATATTAAAACAAAGAAATCATTATCTATGTTCAATAAAACATAAACACTTTTTAAATGTAAAGAGGATTAAATAAAAACCTTACCGGCAAAGTTCCAGGCAGAGATGCATCAAAAAAAGATACCAAAGAATTTGGAGGTGCTGCAAACTGGACTTGAGATCCAGAGAAGAGTTTAGAGTTGGAGGAAATCTGGGCATGAATTTCCAAACCTACCACAGCTGCCCATTCGTGTTCACTAAAGAGAAAGATATAATGGTGAAGAAATAGTTATATCTGTCACCATACATAAATTTCTATGAGCCTAAATCACAAATGTTAATTTCCTATTTGTGTTAACTTATTAAAATTTTTTTTCTTACAATAAAAAACATGTTCATCTTGTCTTAGTGATTAAATCAAAAGCAATTCATGATAAACACCTACAAGAATGGCAAAATAAAATTCATTTACAATGTGGCATAGAGTTCACTGTACAAACAATAAGGTGATAGAAAAAAAACTTGACATCTTAAAACAATTTAGAAATGAGTATCAGGTGGCAACAACTGTTTGGCTGATTTCAGCGAGAAGCAGCCTTTTCTAAATTAACTGTTATCAATTAACCGTTCAGCAAATGAAGAAAGCTGAACTTGCAAACATTTTTAGAATTAACATCACAATTCTACTACTAGAGAAATAATGGTAAATAGTTGCACATCTCATTATTATAAAAGAAAGTCTCAGTTCTTTTGAATTCATTTTATAATAATGGCTTGCTAGTAAAATGACCAGAGTGACATGAATGTAATCGATCACTACTACATGATACTCTCCTGGAAATTTTGTGGAAAGGAATACATTAAACCAACAGATCTGGCATTTTGGGGTACCCAAATCACTCTCTGTTTCCAAGGTCTAGTTCCAACATCCTTTGCTGGTTTGTTTATCTTGATTGCTGTCAAGCTATAATCTCTCTTTCTTATCTGACCACTCCTTTGTTGGGCCCCCCTGAAATCCCTGTATCCTCAACAATTTGCAGATAACCTATTTACACATACGCTCTCCAAATTTTGTCTCTTCCTATCCTGCTCTTCTCCCAAGCAATTTTCTGTATTTTCTAGGTTTTTGTTTACACGTATTGGATTTTGACTCAATCATTTCAACAAATAAAGTTCTATATCTACAGTATTGTGAGATTAATTCCTTTTTTTACAGCCTGTAATTAGAGAAATTAAACAAAGACTTTGTGAAAAATTCTGCATGTCACTAAAACATTATTCAAAGTGTTTTTGCAGTTTCATTATATGAGAGAAAACATACTTTCCATTCACAGTGAGATCTAACTTATGAAAAGTATAGAAACTGAATGCTTCTGCACTTCCCCTGTTCCTCCAACTGAAAAGCAAAATACCAACCTATCTCAAAGGATTAACAGATTAGACACGTGCCTTACATTTACATATTTAAAAAGAAACTAAGTCTGATGTAGTGAGATATAAACAGCTGTTCAGCGGATAGCTAGCAAAATGAGCAAAGCTCTCCACCACAACCAGAGGAAAAATTTCTTGAATGGGCTGCATAATCTTAGGTCCGGAACTATATGTTCAACATGAAACGCCTCCACAGATAGGTGGTGCTTTCTGACTAATGACATTAAGCCACCACTATCCAGAGCTTGTAGGTAAAGACTCGCTTTCTACCTTTAGAACACTGCTGGCCTCCAGTAGCGCTAAATGTCAGCTAAATAAGATCTCGCATCTAGTGTCTGGTGCTATTAGGAAGGTGACTGAATCCACTGTCCCGTCTGTGTAGCTTTAGATTCCACAAAACACCTGAGATTTTACACTTGCGGATTTCCTCACTATGTCTATTGCAGGAGAGCGGTTTATGTGCGGAGGCGGGGCTCACAGAGGGCAAGTTTTGTGCTTTCAGGGCTGCAAGTTACAGCCCAACAATTTCCTGCTCAAAAAACATTAAAAACAAAACAAAACACAAAAAAACCGTCTACACTGATGGCTGGGCTGAGAGGTCATCATCTCCCCAGTCCCGCAGTTCCACCTCACACTGGAGTTGGCAGTAAGGGATGAAAAAGTATACCCTTTCCTCGGTTTCTGGGCCGTGACGAGGTGCTGCGGAGCCACTGAGCTCTGCCCCCTTTCCCCGCTGAACCTGGACCCTGTCGAAGCCCCTCTTCCGTGAGGACAACCGCGGTCAATGCAGGCTAAAGCCCGACGCCCTCCAGGACAGCACCAGCGCAGGACGGGCGCCGCCATGTCCTCTCCGGAGTCCTGGTCAGGTGACACAGCCTCCCTCTGCCGCGAGGATCTCTGGGAAGCGTAGTTCTGTAAAAGTGTAAAACCCTATAGGCTTCGACCGGAAGACTTCTATTCCCAGTGAGCACTGCGAATCGAAGGCTGCCGGAACCCTGGCGGGGAGGGGAGAGAAGGAGAAACAGAGGAGAACCTAGGAGGGTTTCCGGGTCGGAAGGGTGACTCCTCCTAGCCAGGAGTTGGAGAGGTCTGTGGCTGGGAGCGGGTGTATGAGTTTGAATGAAGGGGATGCAAAGCTGAGAAACCTGGCCAGGATTTTAGACCCTGAATTAACCTTTCGAGATGAAGTGAGTGACATTGACATATCGCGAAAACTTCCTCAACCCCCAGTACCGCTCAGTTATTTTCTCTGTCCCACTTCACACACCAATTTGTTCATTAATACAACAGATACTTATTTGCATGCCTGTTGTATCCCAGGCACAGTTTTTAGGCCCAGGGGATGCAGAAATGAGCTTATATACTTGAGAGAGGAGACATACAAAAAAGTTAATAAAAATGGGATACTTTCATGCAGGTGATAAGTGCTATATTTAAGCAAAGATGCTTGGAGACAGACCAAGATTGAGTCTTCTAGTGCATTTTAACTTACAGACATAACTCATTTTATTGCACTTTGCTTCATTGCACTTCATAAGTGTTGTGATTTTTATAAACGGAAGCCAAGTCCCCCCCAAGAGCAAAAAGATGAGGGTCCACTGGGATACTCCACTTTATTATGGTGATCTGGAACTCAAACCCACAATATTTCTGAGGTACACCCGTACTCGCTTTATTGTGGTGGTCTGGAACCAAACCAGGAATATCCCCGAGCTATGCCTGTATTCTTTTTGTTCTTGGCCAGTATTTGACATAGTCTCCTTATATGCTAGGAAGCATTGATAGCAGATACCATCATCCCAGCTAACTTCCTTTAAAATTTTCCTGCTTGAAAACTCATACCTCTTGTTGAAGCTACCATGTATTTCTTGCATTTGCACATACAATTTAGAATAGCCATTCAGCCTTTCTCTAGTATGTCACCCTATTTTAATTCTCCACAGAGTGCTTATGAACATCTCATGTTAGTGAAGAGTTTGTCTTGTTCAACACAGTATTACCAGATACAAAGTAGGCCCCTCACAAGTATTTGTGGGATGAAGTAGTGCAGCATGAATAGAATTGGTGCCCTTTGTTTAGTAGGGAGATGATGAAAAAGTGTGGTGATGGAAGCAAAGAGAAATTGACCCATGTGAGACAGCCTTAGAAAGTAATATTGAAGGACTCGGTGACGGATTGGATATGATGGTGGAAGACTAGGTGGGGTTAAGTAACTCCTAGATATCTGGCTTGTAACACTGGATGAACGATGGAGTTATTTATTGAAATAAGGACACTAGAAAAGAAAAGTGTTTGCAGAAAAATATGAGTTTGGTTGCCTTGGAGACTTACAACAGGAGAAGTCAAGTAGGCATCTTTGATGCCCGAATATGGAGCAGGGGAAAAAGCTGCATAATCTCCATGCTTCACTCTGATTTTCAGTTTTTGATCAATAAATAACCTATTAATTAGACCGCTGTAACATACCATCTAGTCTCATTAATGCTCCTATACAGTTATGATACTATGCAATTTCATTCCTTCATGGAGCCAGTTTTAGTTACTGTCCTTAAAATTGTCTGTATTTACTTTATCTCTCCATTTTATTTTTTCACCCTTTATCATTGATCCAAATTGCTATACCAGAAGTATTTTCACATGATCAAAACTGAAAATGATAGGCATGACAGACTGCAAAGTAGTGGTGGAGATTTGTTCTTTCATTGATCTCTATTGCCTTTCCTATCATGTTCAGATCACTCTTTAGATCCTTTAATAGTTTCTCTCCTCTGAGCTTCCATATTTCCCACCTTTACTCTAGGTAAGCTTGCTTTCTCTTTCTCATTTAGCTCCTCAGATTTTTCTGATCCAGACTTCTGATAGGACATCAGGGCAGAGGGGAATCCGGTATCTCGGAAGTAAGCATGGAAACTCTTTACCCAAAAGGAGAGGGAGTGCCTTGCTACCTTAATACTTAGGAGGCAATTCACACCCTAAAAGAAGAGTTGGGGTGTTTTTGAAAACCCCCATAAGAGACAGCAGCACACCTAATGAAAATCCTAATTTTATGGGCAAAATGTGCTCCAATGGAAACTCATCTTTGTTTATGCAGCAGTATGATGCAATTATAGAATATCACTTCAAAGACTCCCACCCCACCACTAGAGGGAGAGAAAATCCTACGCATGTGAGTGTATTTGACTCCTTTCAAAAACGGAAACCTTTCAGTTTGCTGTATACTGCACAGCCCCTTAAAAATCCCACAAGAGTTAATGGCTCTTCTCCCCCTAGATTATCTGTCATTTCCAGAAATGCCCACTGGTTTCTTCGTGCTTCCTCTAGTCTCTAGGAGTGCACTGTGTTCCATTGCCCCTTCTTGTCTTGCTCCTTAGCTAGTCGCTGAAGCTCCTACCATGGGACTGTTTCTTGCCTTCCTCCTGCACACCGAATCTGATATCTGTCAGAACTCATACTGACAGACAGCTTTCTACCTGAGAGAGCTATTTTGGTTCCCCCGAAAAGGTGGCTGTCATCTGGAAGACACAGAGATTTTCATTTTCAAGAAGCTCAGAAGGTAGAAGGTCAGGGTTTCTAGCAAAAACATTTTCTTAGGGAGAGTTTCTCAGCTCTTATTTTACTCATGTAATTGACACCGTAAAATGAATTTTAGAGCATGTTTTTTAAAAAGAGATGTAAACTACAGCTGAATTTCAAGTTATTATTTATAAATGGCAGTAGTTAGGAAGTATGTCTAAAATACCATGCTTGGTTTTGTTTAGTATTCTTTGGGGAGTCTTTGAATGTCAGACTTGGAACACATAGGCCTGCCTCTGTGTTTGACTTAAAATCCCCAGGTAGCTCTACGAACACATTGATTTCTGAACACAAGTCATCCCCCCTCCCTGCCAAGTCTTAAGTTGTGTTTAATTGTAATTACTCTTTCTCATCCTTTCACTGGTTTGGGAACAGGGATATGATGAGAAACATGGTATTTTAGGACTTATAACATCTTCAGTAATCTGGGTACAATGTGAGGGAATGATATAAGTAGTTCTAAGTTGCCATTTTTAAAAAATGAAGTAAACCTTTTTATTGGAAACATTAAAATTTCAAATAAAATTGAAAGGAGGTTATTTCTATTATTTACTTTAATAATGTATCGTGGCAGTGGATCTAAAAATCTATTTGTATATAGCTTTGAATCTTAAAATTGTGTTAACCTATTACTTTGCTAAACTACTGTTTTTTCCTGTGGAAACAAAAGCAGTGCTTTAAAGACATTTAGCCGCTAATAAACAAAATGCCCCTTGCAATCTAACAGAGCGGGATGTGAATGCTTATCTTAGCATTTCTTTACACAGTTGTGAGTTTGGTCCCTTTGTGGGATTGCTAGTTTCTATCTGTTCTATGTCTGTAGCACCCAGCCTGCTGTCTTGACATTTTATGCCATGTGGGGAGGGAGTGAGGGTAGCTGGGTCAATAAAAAAATCTCTTTAGAAAGAGAAAACAAACCACTTAAGATGATGTACATACAAGAAAAATTGACAGCAAAAATTTTCATGTTGGAAGAACAGTGGCACTAGAGGAAATCCTGTTTTTGGAAAAGCACTCTTAAAAACATAAAGTTTCTTCTTAGAAAAACCACATTTTAAGACCCAGTTAAGTGTCATTATGGGAAGAAGAAAGACTGGGAATATGTGCATGCGGGGCAATCAAGAAAACAGGATTCATTTCCTTTTATTTTACCATTAAGTCTTGATTCTGATAAAATACTGATGTGGGGGAAACAACTGCTTTCTCTAGAAGATTGCTTTGAGCAAAATAATAATAATAATAATAATAATAATAATAATAATAATAATAATAATAATAATAATAACTTTTTCTTCCTTTCCAAGTCAGGGAATGGAATACCCTGCCCAATGTCTTTGTAGAGAAGTGCTGTTGGGGACGACGAGGCCAGCACATGGCTGCTATTAGGTTTGCCTGGCCCATAAACCTGTAATCTCTTCATGCCCTGCCTTCTTCAGTCTGGTCTCAAGGAATCGTTTGCTGTTTTTTCAGGTCCTTTCTTTTCTAGAAATCTGGCTAGTCCTGGAAGCAACCCAGAATGATATGTAAGAAAGAAGTTCTGCTTCTACACATCCCCATGACTCACCACTTACTTAAAAGAAGAGACTCCTCAGTCAAAAGGAATGAGTTGTAGAACATGTTAAAGCTCTGTGTCCCTGTAAACTGGGTTTAGCATGTGATCAGATATCTGCTATGCACTAAGAAGTTCTAACTTTTGTGTTTGGGAATTGGGTATTTGGTTTGAAAGCTAAGGAGCTTGTACACACACATACAAACCCCTAAGCAGTATCTTATTTCAGAATAGCACATAAATAATGATTGGGAGCTTTTAGGTTTCAAAGCAGATGTTATTTTTGTATGTCAAATGGTTCTGTTGATTTTAAGTCTAAAGATTTTGAGGAGCAAAAGTCTGACATTAAAGAACCATGCCACCAAGACACATGAGCTTTGAGGATACTTTTCCCTCAGTGAGTGAACTCCTACTTGTTAAGTGAGGGGAAAATGTACCAGAATCTACCAGGGTGGTATAGAAGAGAACAGAAAGGCTTATCTTACACATCCCGCCAGGTAATGTGTGTCACTCCCTGTGAGCCTCTGAACTGGGATTCCGCATCTAGGCTGTCCTTGAACCAAGGATGGATGGGCTGCATAAAGCAATAAAGGCTGAAATCTCATTGGTGGAAGAGCCTTCAGGGCTCCCCATCATTTAACGTATGGCCATTGAGAGAAAATTTACTGCTCCATGAAGAGGTGCCAGGTTGAATTAAAATCAAGCAGCTCAATTCAAACACATTAGCAATCAAACGATACAACTACTGAGACAAATGCAAAGAGAGAGACAGAAAAATGTTCCCAGTGACTCATGAATACTAATTTGAGAGGGAAAGACCAGCACAGACATTATTCATGTCTCCTTGGAACCTGACTTTAGATTCTAATTCAATGAAATTTGACAGCTTGACCCAACAGTGATTTCAAGCTGGTGTTGATTTCACACTTAGACCAGTTTTGCTACTAAAAGACATTTTCACTCATCTCAGATGTGGTAAAAATGAAAAGAAATGATGTTAAGAATGGGACTGGAGACCGGATTTTTCAAAAGGCCTAAGAAAGGAAGATTATATAAAATGCCGTTCTAGCAAATAAGGGCCCATCTAGCCTAGTATTCTCTCCGTGTTCATTCTCTAAAGCTGTTATTTTTATTTTGTCTGCTACAGTACACAGGTACAGTATCTCTGGGAAATATTTTGCAGTGATTCAGTGTCCATAACTTTAAAATTTTTATATAGATTTATTAAATAAGTGCAATACCTTCTATTAGCCACACCAAACTGACGTCATCACATGAACTATTCTCACAATTTATGAGGGTCAGTTTGACATTTTACAACCTCTCAGAGTTAGTGTCCTTACCAGATGCCAAAATGAAGACTCTTGAGTTTAGGAAAGAAAATATTTGTCTTGCTTAGCTCTCTAGACCAGTGAACATCTTAGATGCCTGGGGCCTTTCTCTTGGGATCTATGGCAAGAGGCCATTAGTGGCTATGTAACAAACTCCCTTACAGAAGTTCTGCTTACTGGAATAGTAGTAGCTCACTTCCCCAAGAAAGACTGAGAATATTTTGCTGTTGGCCTAGATTGTTTATTATCTCTCCTAGAAATGTCAACTAGACTTATCCTTATGCCCTTGTGTTCTCTTTACCCAACCGGGATCCAAGGTGTAACTTATTTCAGGGTGATAATATCCCTTCGCATTGGTTCTGTTGTGTAATGGATCATATGAACTATGCTCTTACTGCCTAAGTTAATAGTTGTTGTCCATGAAGTTGAAAAATATAACTGAGTATGTTTTTTGTTGGATTTCTATGGTACCATTGAATCAAATATTGTGTTTATTCTTTCTTCTTTCAAAAAAATGGTATTATTTATTTTCAGTTGTCAAGAAACAGCAAGCTTGGAAGTGGTCATTTTTACTCTGTCTGGAATATAATGTGGTAAGACAGGCCAAATTATGGAAAACAAATCAGTTTCAGTTATAAGAGTCATGTGTCTGAGGTCCTGTTCTGTCTTTAGTTCTGTCTATAGCTAAAGTCTGCTCCTCTTCAAATGAATTCTCAGGAGAAAACCACCCAAAGATTATTTTTCTAGAGCTAAAACCAGATAAGACCTAGCACTTAATCTTTGTTGATTAAGATAGGAGCAGAAATGACCACTGCTTCCTATATTTTCAAACCACATACTCTTGAAAGAGCAGTTAACACTTTCTTAGGCCTAAAATTGCCAAATACTACAACTTCTACATCATCCTACCTGTGCTTTTCGATATAAAAGTTATAATATTTCCCAGGCATGTGGTTTCAGACAAGTCTCATTTACATCAAGATATCTTCTCTGTTATCCCCTAATATAAAATCAACTCACAAGTTCAGTTGGACAAATATATTTGTTGCCAGTGAAAATAGGATTCTTGCACAGAGTCACGAGAAAGCATTTCAGGGACTCACGCATAGGAGGATACAAGCAATTGTGGCAAGATTTACTGGAGAGAAAACAAAGGACTGTCCCCCGTTGCCCAGTGTCTCATCCACAACCAGGTGGTTCAGCTCCATCTCACTGCAGAAGTTCAGCCTCTGGGGCCACAGGCCCACAGGCCAAGACCCAAAGATGCTGAATTTCCCGGTGTCTCATTTTCCCATCTGCACATGCACGCTGCCAAGGCCTGATGGTGCCTGGGCCGCGGCCGGCACTCTGCTTGCCCCCATGCAGCTGCTGCAGAGAGAGCAGCGCCAAAGAGCCCTTGGCCTTTGTCAAACTTTGATTGTATCTCCTTGGGTTTGGGTTTCGGAAGGGGTACGCCTTCTTTCTTTTGTTTCAAAGATTCATTTTGGTGTTAGATAACTTCTTATATCGTACCTAGGGAAACCACAAATATCTAAAGACCAAGTGGGTATTTTTGAAAGTAAACAACATTTCTTGCTGATTTCCTTTTCCCCACTACACACCACGGCAGTCATAAACAACAAAATCTTCAATTAAGATTGACTTACATTTAAAATAAAGCACAGATGTAGAAGAATTGTTTTAGAGTTGTTAAGCAACATAAAACTCACAGTAAGACAAGTTATAACTAACTCCTGTGTTATCTGAGGCCTATAATTAATTTTTAAGTATCAAAACACTTTTAAAAATAGCCTTTTATATTGAATTCTAGCATTCTGCTGCTTTTCTTTAGAGCCACTTCTGTAAAATGTAAGTTTATTTATAGATTGCAAGTGACTCCAAGTTGTTACAATCTAAAAGGAAATGACACTCTAGAGTCATTGCTCAGGGCTGCTTGGGACGCTCTTAGAATGCTCACTTTACTCAGAGGATTGCTTTTAATCTTCTGAAGCAAAAGGAATTTCATAAATTAAAATTGTTGGCCAGATGGAATTTCCTGATTAATTTTTTAGTGTTTGGTATTAAACATACTAGTAAAAGGAAGGGTTCTGAGAATAAACCCAATTAACATTTCATAAAATTTATTGCTCTAGATATGGCTCACCCTTTATTTTTACGATTTCCAGCCTCTGTCTTCCTGGAGAACCTGCTTCCTTGAAAAACCGAGCACCGCCAGCTTACCTCCCTCCTTCCCATTCGCTCCTTCCTTTTTTTCTTTTCCCAGCTTCCTTCTATTTAATCCCCATCCTGTCGCTAGCCCTTACTAGGCAAGCTACAGACACCAATCCAGGGGTTACTGTATTCTATTCTTTATGGGTATTGGTAGAAAGAATATTTTTAACAGTCAGTGCTGCTAGAATGGTAACACTCTGGTACAAGAGACTCTTAATTTCATCGGTAATCATTGACTAGCTAATGATTTTATAAAAGCTAGTCTTCGTGATGTTGAAAGCAAAGGTGGACATTCTCCCTATATTTTCTTTTCTTCTTAAGAAACATTTTCAGCTTTATTGAAGTTTAATTAACAAATAAAATTATAAGACATTTAAAGTATATTTAATGATGATTTGATGATTTGATACATGTGGGCATGTATCAAATCATACCATCATAAAGTTAATTAACACACTCATTACCTCACATTTTATCCTTCTTTGGGGGAACACTTAAGTTCTATTCTCTTAGCAAATTTCACTTATACAATACAGTGTTATCAACTGTGGTCACCATGTTCTACATTAGATGCTCAGATTTATTCATTTTATAACAATATCGGCGGTGCAGATAGACTTTTAAGAAGCTACACCATCGTCTCTCGAGACGGACGGCTGCCGACGACGATTACTCTTTTACCAACCTATCCCTACTACCTCCACTCCCTAGCCCCTGGCAATCACAGTTCTACTGTTTGTATGAATTCAATTTTTTGAAAATTTAGATTCCACATGTAAGTGGTACCATGCATTGGTTGCCTTTCTCTGAGTAGCTTATTTCACTTAGCATAATGCCCTCAAGGTTCATTCCTGTTGTCGCAGGTCACAGGATTTTCTTCTTTTTAAGGCAGAATAATATTCCATTTTATGTTTACTCATATAATCAGATTTATAAGACTGACTTCATCTATAACCATAATGTGTCAGAATACAGAAGAATGTGTAATTACTTATTTCTCTCAGCCAAGGTTCAAAGAACAGCCTTTTGCTTAGACCTTGATACTGTAGCAACCACTGAGATTTTAAAAACCTGTCCCTTTCAGGCTGGCCATCAGCCAAGCAACTTTTTAGCAAGGTGGTTCTGAGAGCTTCCTTAGGAGAAAAATCATATAGGTCTAAACAAAGAAGACCTTGTAGCCCAGGAAACTGCCTTCTGCACAGTTATATTCTCTTTCTCCTTTTCCCAGTAGAACAGTTCCAAAGAATTTTCTCAAAGAGCATTCAGAAAACACTGGTAAATGAATAAATATTGGCTCCTGGCAGACTTCTTACCTGGCATTCTTCTGGGAGCTTGTTTTAAAAGGCAACTTTCAGGGCAAAGCACAGTCAATTTCCATGGACTGAGGCCTGGGCTTTGGTATTTTCTGAGTTTTTAAAAAATCATCACCTTAGACTCTTCAAGGAAAAAAACAAGGATAGGATTAAATGAAAGCCATGAATGAAGTTTAGATTGAACAAGTGGTACTTCCCAAACACACACAGAAACTAAGGGGAAAATTAGCTGGGTTTATTGTACTATCTCAACTATTTTTTAAATAAAAATGTATATAGATTGAAATCTGTTCCAAAGGTAAATGAGTAATTCCTCAAATTCATTAAAAAAGAAAAACATTTTGTCCCAGAATAATATTGAAGCAAGTTATCATTCCTAGGAAGATTTTTTTGTTTATGCTGCCTTTTTGTAAATGGATAGATGAAGACACTAGATCCCAGGCTGGTAAAACTTATATTTTCACAGTGTGTACCAAGATCCACCCAGATCTCTTTTTCCCTAATCCTGGCTGGGTTAATATCCAGAGCCCTGCTCTGTGCTGTCTCAGAGGTGAGAAATTGATATGTGCCATAATGATGACTTGCTCTTACATTAATATTTTTAGTTCTTCAAATTGAATATAATTTAGCTTTTCATCTCTTAAGTAAAAACAGAATAAAGCTAAGCTGAGAGCCATAAGACTTAGAAGTGAAAGCAAGCCTACAAAGACAGCCCCTAAGGGAAGGGTCTTCTACAAATGTCCCGAAGATTAGGTCCATATGTTTTCCTGGATCTTTTGCCAAGATAGTCACAGGCTCAAAATCACTTCTTCATGGCCATTATGCAGTGTCACATCTTTCAGAGCCAAAGGAATAAATTCCAGACATGCAGAACACACAGCCCTTCAGCCTTTCTCGGGCAGGCTGTCAAGTCCACAGCACAAATCCAAAAGGGTAGCCAGAGCCTTAAGACTTTTCCTGCTAACCTGTTCCTTACTGCCTGCCTTCCTAACGCAGCGGAGTGGAAAACCTACAGCCAGGCCCCTGTCTGCACACTGCCTTCTTCCCTGAAGGCACTTCCAGACTGGAAGAAAATAGGGTAAGAGAGGCAGCAGGGAAGAGAGGAAAGAGATTTTGTCAGGCGGAGAGGAAGAAATCATATATCTAAGAACCCCCTAGTAAAAGACCTAGCACGTACATTTTGACTTGTGCTGCCTGTCCTTTAACTGGCCAGAAAAGCATGGTCCACATGCCACTCCTTCTTCCTCCCTGTAGTCTGTTCTCTACAGCTGAATGCTTATGAGTGTTTTCACTCTTAGAAACAGTATGATTCCTGTCAAACCACAGCTTAAACTTTTCAGAAAAGCTCTTGAGCTTTCATTTCTGTAAGCGAGATCAGCCATCTGTCATGTACAGTGTCATTTCCAACCGACTCTTAGAAATCTCCACCCAGATGCCCTGCCGGCACCTTGAAATCAACATGTCCACAATCCCAGCATCTTCCCTCCTGGATGTAACATTCCTCTCCTGGGCATTTTTCAGTGAATAAACCACTCTCAGTCATCCCGGCTACAAACACTGAAATTCTGTGTGACTCTTGCCTCTCCTGTATTGTCACACACATGTGGTGGTTGCCAGGTTTCTGGCCTTGGAGACTAAGCAGAGGTGAGGCCTCCATAGGAAAATAAGCTGACGTGTGGGACGGGGTATCAAGTGCAGCTTTGGACACACTGGGTGTGAAATGTCTGTGAGGCATCTAAGTGGATGTATACCAGGGCTCGTGGAAAATTCCAGTCGGAAAACCAAAAAGTCTAGACTGGAAATATAAATGTGGGCATCATAAGAAGATATGAGAGTGATGGAGTTACCTGAGATTGGATAGAACTCTGCCTGTATTCCAGGGAGCAAACATGAGGTTTCTGGATCAGAGGCAGAGTTTTACAACTGCATGGGCTGCTTCCATCCCATCCTCCCTTTCAGAATGAGGTTATGAAAGCCAGCTGTCACCCTGTGTGCGCAAAAGCGTTTTTGCATTATAGCAGAGGAACTCCAAAATTAGGAATTTGAAACCAGTCACAAAAATGTCCTCATCTGTTTTCTTCTGGACATTTTATAGTTTTAGGTTTTACATTTAGGTTTATGATACATTCTAAGTTAGTTTTTTTATATGGTACTAGGTATGGACAGAGAAGGAAAACTCTGACTCCAAAAAACCTCCGCTGCCTTGCGGCATACTGTCGTCGGCAGCCGTCCATCTCGAGAGACGATGGTGTAGCTTCTTAAAAGTCTATCTGCACCGCCGAGAATGGCTGTGCAGTCCGACTCGGGGGTGACACGGTATCTGTCTCCTCCCGTGTTGAATCGACATCTTGCGATGATGCTGGAGTGTCCTCTCCAGTGAAGCTGAAGCTACAGAGCCCGGGCAGGGTGATATGGAGGGTCTGCTGTTGGCCATGCAGCAGACCCCCCCTCTCTTCGCAGCTGAAGGATCCAAGGGAAAGACGGAGTCAATACAGCTTGGCTTCAGGTGCGCCGCAGGAGTTGCCGGTGTTGACTACAACGTCAAACCACCTTAGGGACTCCGGCTCTGGATTTTCTGTCGGGGTTTACTCCCTTAGCCTTTCCCCTGAAGAGGTATGCCGCAAGGCAGCGGAGGTTTTTTGGAGTCAGAGTTTTCCTTCTCTGATGTGCCCTGACTGGAAGATCGAACCAGCGACACTTAGCTCGCAGGCCGACGCTCAATCCACTGAGCCAAACCAGGATATACTTGGGGAAATTGGTTTTGTAACCAATCTGCTCATTTGCTCAGCTGTGGCCAGACTCTTGTAAGGAGCCAAGCGTGACTACAAGGAACTTGGTGCTCGCAAAGCCCTCCCCGGGGGACTGACCTGGTCCTTGGCCCCCAAGCTCCTGCCGCTCAGTCAGGAAGAAAGGCCAGCAGTGGCAGCATGGGGGCCTTGGGATATTCTGGGGACCCTGACAAGAGATGCGTTCACCCAGATTTGTAAGAGAGTTTTGTTCTCTGGCCTTTGGTCTCGGGACACCAGACAACAGAAGCTTTGACAAGCCCCACTGTGAAGCCTGCTAGCGAAGTAAGGACAGGAAGGCCCATATGGCAGACCTCTTCAGGGGAAAGGCTAAGGGAGTAAACCCCGACAGAAAATCCGGAGCCGGAGTCCCTAAGGCGGTTTGACGTTGTAGTCAACACCAGCAACTCCTGCGGCGCACCTGAAGCCAAGCTGTATTGACTCCGTCTTTCCCTTGGGCCCTTCAGCTGCGAAGAGAGGGGGGGTCTGCTGCATGGCCAACAGCAGACCCTCCATATCACCCTGCCCAGGTTCTGTAGCTTCAGCTTCACTGGAGAGGACACTCCAGCGTCATCGCAAGATGTCGATTCAACATGGGAGGAGACAGATACCGTGTCACTCCCGAGTCGGACTGCACAACCATTCTCGGCAGTGCAGATAGACTCTTAAGAAGCTACACCATCGTCGCTCAAGACGGACGGCTGCCGACACGACACGACTAGGTATGGATCAAAGTTCTTTTTTTGAATGTGGCTATTCAATTATTCCAGCACCATTTATGGAAAAGACGATTGTTTCTCTACTGCACTGCTTTTGCAACATAGTAAAAAAAAAAAAAAAAATCAGTTGTGCATGTATATGTGGTTCTCTTTCTGGAATCACTATTTTGTCCTGTTGATTTCTTTTTCTATCTTTACTCCAGTACAATGCTGTGTTGATTATTATAGCTTTATAATAAACCTTGAAATTGGTTAGTGTTACTTATCCATCTTCTTTTCCAAAGTTGTTTTGCTATTCTAGGTTCTTTTCAATTTCATATAAATTTTAGAATCAATTTGTCAGTTTCTACAAAAAAATTGCTGGGCTTTTGATGAGGATTTCATTCAATCTATAGATTAATTTGGGGAATGCTAATATCTTAACAACATTGAGTCTTGTTTAGTTTATTTAGTTCTTCTTTAATTTCTCTCAGCAATGTTAATTTTCCATGTACATATCTGGCAGTTTTGTCAGATTTATTCCTAAGTATATTAGATTTTTGATGCTTTTGTAAATAGTATTGTTTTAAAATTTTAATTGTCACTGGTATATAGAAATACAACCAATTATTTTGCATATTTTCATGCATTCTACAATCTTACTAAAATCATTTATTAGCTTTTCAGCTTTTTTGTAGATTTCATTAGATTTTCTATTTTGACAATCCTATTGTATACAAACAAAATTAGTTTTACTTTTTACTTTTAAATCCAAATGCATTTTTTCTTGTGTTATTTACCAATTGGAACTTCTGGGACAAGTTTGAGCAGAAGTTATAAGAATGCACATTCTTGCATTGCTCTTAATCATAAAGTAAAAATGTTTTAATAAATTTTTCCATTTAAATACCAGTTCTAGTTCTCCTGGTTGTATTGTGTAGATACATATTTCCACCTGTTATCATTTTCTTTCTGCCTGAAGGACTTCCTTAACATCTCTTATTGTCCCGGTTTTCTTCTGATGAACTATTGCATTTATATGTAAACAAACATTTTTAAATTTTGACTTTATTACTTTTTTCCTGAGTGTAGAATTCTAGATTAACAGTTGGGTTTCTCCCCTATACTTTACAGATGTTGTTCCAGTATCTTCTCACTTCCATTGTTTCTTATAAGAAATCTGCTGTAATCCTTATTGTTCTTCTGTACCTAACGTGTCTTTTTTTTCCCCCCTCTGACTTTAATATTTCTATTTATTATTGGCTTTGAGCAATACTATTCAATATGTCTTGTGCTTGAGATTTGTTTAGCTTCTAACATATTTAGATTTATAAGTTTCATCACATATGGAGAGTTTTCAGCCATTATTTCTTTAAATATTTTTTTCTGTCCATTTACTCCTTCCCCTACCTCCCCTTCAGGGACTCCAATTTCATAGATATTAGGCTTCTTAAGATATTTTACAGCATACTAAGGATCTCTTCATTTTTCTAATTTCCTTTTACTCTTTGTATTTTGGGGAAGTTTTTATTATTGTATTTTCAAATCACCAATCTTTTTTCTCAATATCTCATCTGCCATGAGTTCCATTCAGTGTACTTTTCATCTCAGACATGCCTTTAGCAATGAGGCCTGTGAAGAAAGAGCATCATTTATCAAGTGAACATGCATGGCAACTCTTCTCTTCTTTTCTGACCTTCCTTTTTTTCCTCAAATTTAATTTTTATCCAAGTCACACATACATAGTTTAATAAGCTGTATAGACACTTCAGGTCTATGTATTAGTTAGAATGAAATTTCAGTTGCATTTAACATAAACTCAAAATATGCATGTATTAAATACATAAGGCTTGTTCTCTTGTAGTAAAGGCTGTTTAGTGCTAGACAGTCCAGGGCTTGTTTGGTACCTTCTGAAGTTATCAGAAATATAGGATCCTTCTAGCTTTCTGCTTCTCTGTCCTTAGTCACAATAAGCTTCAGCCATTTACATTGGTGTTATAGGCACTAGGAAGAAAAAAAGGAAAGACAAAAGGTATGTCATTCCCAGCAACTTCTGCTTACATCCCACTGTCTGCAATGAAGTCATACTGCCACATCTAGATGCAAGCGTGACTGAGAAGCATGGCTTGCTGCTTTGTGCATATGCTCTCCCAAACTGGAATCTCATTACCAAGAAAACAGGGAGTAAACAGTAGACAATACCATTTCTGTCATAGTTTCTAAGAAGAACTATATTCTTTGAACCATCTCTTCCTCACCCTGATTTCCATTCCCTTGAGGCAACTATTTTCCACTCTTTTATCTGCTTCCTCTAGCATATACCTTCATATTCAGACAGACAACATTATGCTATTATTTTCTTGCTTTAAATATTATCTATTTATTTTAGTGTCAAAATGAGCAAGTTACCTATATATGCCACTCCTACTTCCCTTCACCCATTCTTTCAATGTAATCATGCCATAATTTTATTCATGCAGTATTCAAAGCTACATTGTGTAGTATGTAGTATATTGTAGTTACATAGCATTTAAACTTTTAAAAACTTTTCACTGAATTGTTTTTTTCCTTTGCTTAGTTTTGTATATCCCTAATTTATTCCTAAACTTTTAATTTAAGTGTAAATTGCACTTCATTACAGCCAAACATCTCTGTGTCTGTCATTTTTATCTTTGTTTTGGAGACATGCTTCTGGAACCCTCTGTTTCCTGTCGTTCCCATCTGGGTTGGTTGCTCCCTGGTCCTGATACACAACTGCCTTCCTGAACAATCCTGTCATCACCATCCCGGGAATCCCCTTCACTGTGAATGTGTTGTTAGGTCTCCTACTTCCTTGATCCCATCCCATGTCTTCTTTCTTGCTTTATTCCCTTGTTTCAGTAAGGCACATTCTCTAATAGCTCCTTGAGAAAGGGCACATTGGCAGTAAATATTTTTGAGGTGCATATCTGACAGCACTTTTGTTCTAACCACATACTTGATTGATCATTTGTATCAGCTTAAAATTCTGTATTGGAAAAAATTTACACCAGAGATTTTTTTCTTTTTCCCCTAGATTTTTTCCTAATCCTCACCTCCGGACATTTGTTTTCATTGCTGTTTTAGAGAGACAGGAAGAAGAAAGAAACATTGATATGAAAGAGGAACATCAATTAGTTGCCTCCTATATGCACCAGGACTGGGATTGAACCTACAACCTAGGGATGTGCCCTGACTGGGAATTGAACCTGCAACCTTTCAGTTATGAGATGATGCTCCAACAACTGAGCCACACCAACCAAGGCAAGATTCTTTCTTTTATGTCACCTGTTGGTTTTTTAAAATTTTTTATCGTGGATACTTTTTGCATATTTTCTTTATTTATAGAGTTCTGAGATTTCATAACAATGACTTTTGGGGGGTCTTTTTCATCTGTTGAGCGGGGCATTCATTGGCTATCTCAATCTGAAATTTCATATCTTTCAATTCTGGATAAAAGTTTTGAATTTTTTTTTTTTTTTTTTTGTAGCCCCTCTCTGTGTGTTCTCTCTTTTGAGGGCTTCTACTATTCAGATGTCGGACCTCCTAGATGGATCATCTCTTTCAGTATCTTTGTTATTGTGGATTTATGCTCTGTTTATGCATTTTCTGTTATTTTTATATAATTTCAAGAAAAAGTAATGGGAAATACTTGTGTCCAGCCCTCTGAATTTAGCTGGAATCCTCTGATCTCTTTTTAGATATTTTTATTGCAGGTAGAGAAACTATTATAGAAATCCATATGGCCTCTCTCAGATGAGAACCAGATTTCATTTTTTTTGGTCTGATTCTCGTACCTCTCAGGCTTTGCTTCAAGATGTTTACACAAAGTAGAAACAAAGGCAAGTAAATGAAAGCAGAGCAGGCCTAGGTGCAGGCCCCTTGGGCATGTTATTTACTCTCTCCTGAGGTTTATTCATTTCAGAAATAGAAAGACATTCATACCCACCTTTTATAGCTTGTGGCCCTGAGATGATCAAATGAGGGCATGTAAAGGACCATTAGTGAAAAGATATATCGTAGTATGTGGATGTGGAAGATTATAACTCTCAGAAAGGAACACAGAACCTCCTAATAAACACTCAGAACTTGTTGCTATTTTTGACTAGGAAAAATGAAATAAAGCAAGAATAGAAAAAGCAAGAATGAGGTCATTCGCTATTCGAGTGCTGTGGAAAGGAAGATCACAGAGAAAGCTCCAGGCAGTGGATGGAGCAGAGGCCTTTGGGACAGACAGACGGACAGACAGACAGGGTTCATACCCTGATTTCAGAACTTATTGGGCCATTTGTAAGTGTCTTTGTCTGCAAAATGAGGAAAATAATACATAATTTGCAATGTTGCTGTAAGAAACAGACTTACAGAGATAAACATAAATATAGAGTCCCTTGGACATAGCTGGTATTCAATAAATGAGAGCAGTTATCAGTGGTTAGCGGTTTGCTGCCTCCGGAGACAGCTGTCTCGGTTCTCTCACCCTACCTTTTATGAGTTGTGCTTGCGTGATTGTGTTACCACAGGCAGCTGTCAGTCAGAGTGTGGGCCTGGCTGGCCACTTCAGAGGGGCGGGCCATGCAGGAGGGCTGCACAGAGGACCTGGGCACACTGGCCCCTGGGAGGTGCCCTGAGGACTGCAACCAGCTTGTCTGGAAGTTCAGGCAGTGTCCCGCATTGGGAGGCCGGCTGAGGACTGCAGCGTCTCCACGTTTCCTGATGGCAGATTCTGCAGCAACCCCCTCCCCACTGCTGTAGACATTGGGGAGCACCGGTGAGTCTCCCCCGTTGGCCAAGAGGGTGCAGGGGGAGGTGCTTACACTGAGCCTGCCAAAAGCTGGAAAGATGAACGGACAGGGCCCAGGGGGCTCTGAAAGATAGCTAGCAAGGTAATTGGAAAGGAAAACAAGCCCTCCCCTCCCTATCACTATAGAAACCACGGGCTTGAGCCGGAAGGGGGTGCATGGTCTTTAAGACAGGAGTCTACCGTTCTCCCAGGTTACAGAACCTGAATAAACCTTTTCCCTTTTGCCCCCGCACCTGTCTCACGAGTTTGACTTTCATTGCGTCAGGCAGCTGAACTTGAGTCTCAGTTACAATTTGGGGCAAATTACTCAACCTCTCTGGGCCTGTTTCCTCATCTGTAATGGGATAGTAATAGTAACCACCGTAAGGTGTTTATGAATAATAAATAGGTTAGTCAGTGGAAAATGTCTACAATGAAGCTCTGGCACATTATCGCTGCTCAATAAATATTAGCTTTTTGGTGTTATTAGCTACTAAACAACAAAGCAACTGTTTCAACTATGCATTGAGTCATCATTCAGAGTCCAAAGTCACAGATGTAATTTAATTTCTGTGCTAATGAATTTACACATAATAAATAAACAGGGATGACTTGTCCTGGTAGCAGGTGGTTCATTATCTAAAGGGCCTCCAGTCCTGTGACCCTGGTCCCATATGTCCTTAAGCCAGGGGTGGCTGCAGTGAGAACATTTGAAGACATTCTCGTGCCAGGACTCTGGGCCAAGTCCTGATTCTATCCTGAAAAGTAGAAGCCCTAAACTGGGAGACAACAAGGGGAAAAGGGATGAATTATTCCCTACCTGACTTCATGGACATCCCTGAATATCCTCCAACATCATGGTCTTTCCGTTTAATGCAAAGACTGAGAACTTACAGAACTTCCTGAACTTTACCCTCCTTACTTCAGATATCCCAGTGCTAGCTGCCTACCCCAACCAATGACTAGATTGACTGTAGAGACCGCCTCAGCCGCTCACCAGCCCTGACTTGACCCCGGCTTGCCTTTGACTCTAAGCTGCCTCTGCCCTCAGACCACCAGTTTCACGCTCTGCGGTGGTTCCAGATATAAGGATGTCAGCACTGCCCACGTACTCAATGAATACTTACTGAATAAACAACTAGTCAGTGTGTGGGGTAATGTAGTGACCATGTCTGTATTTGTATCATAGCCTACTTAAGATACACGATGATATTATGTAGCTTATATTTTTAATGGTGATATCTAGCATCTGCTTCCCTTCCTAGTCTCATGTCTTGCCCTATAGTGGTTTTAGTGGTTGTGTCTCCTCTAAAAAGACTCTGAACCTCTTAAAGGCAGGGGACTTATTTTTCTCATCTGTAATATGTGAGGAATGGATGCATAAATGCATTATTCATTCAACAAATACTTGCGGAGCTCTGAGCAATGATCTGGAGATATAGTAGTTCTCAAGACAGAGGAGGTCTGTGATCTCTCCTGGAGCTTAGATTTTAGAGGAGGAGACAACCCATAAGTGAGTAAATGAACAAGGTAATTTCAGATAGTGAATGCAGTAAACCCCTCTTAAATTCCATCAATGCAATTTTTTTTGGCATTTTCTCCCAAGGAAAATGTAGTGTGTAATTTGGCCCCAAGTGCCTTCTCTGAGCAGCAGATTTCTACAGAAGGAAGAAGTATGGACTGAAAAGATTTATCTAAATTACCAAACTGTAATGATCTAGTCCTCCCAAATGAGACAAGCTGCAGCACTGCCTAAATGTTTTAGCTTGGCCTGCAATTTGCTAATCAGAGGCTGGAGGTGACATGTCAAGAAACCACGCAGGCTTTTAACAGATAGGCTTACAGGAGGTTCAGCAGCAAATCTGTGCTCTGTAATTGGAAGTTTAAAGACACACATCTCAGGTCATTTAAATAAAAAGCTCAATGTTCCTTCTACTTTCTCCCTCTTCTAAAAACTGAAGGAAAGCATCTCTGTCAGAAATAATCTGATATTGGTCTATAACTCCCAGTGAAGCAAAAATTAACAGTGATTCACAACTAAGCTCTTACCCATAGCACTTTTAACTTATAAGTATATGTAAGAAAAAATTCTTTCTTTGAAACATGATAAATGTATTTTGGAAATACTACTCTACATGTCTAAATAATAAAAGAAAAACAAACTTAATTAGCCTAGACCAAATTTCACCCTTTGATACACACAGATAATTCCTGCTGAGGTTAAGTTTACAAAAGCCAAGACTGTATTTGGATCTAAGAATAATATCTGTTTTTCCAAGGGCAGAAGTTAATTATTAGCATGTGTACATACATTCTGTATCTGTATATAATGTTTGTATATATGTGTAGAGTTTCAGTGTCTCTATCCAGTAACCTGTGAAAAGAAAGGTATTGAGAATTGAATGACTGGGTAGAGATTAGGGCCAAGAGAATAAGCATTCACCTTCCTTCTTGTTAAATGATCTCTACTTGTTGCTTTCAAAAAAGCTTTAGGGTGTGTGTGTGTGTGTGTGTGTGTGTGTGTGTGTGTGTGTGTGTGTGTGTGTGTGTAGATCCAGTTCTGTCTGACTCCTCTGTGAGTAGTCCCTAGGTAGTCAAGAAGTGGGATAAATAGGAAATAGGGCCATGAAACAGGAACGCCACCAACCAGGGTATATTCCACAAGTGCTTCTCTCCCCACATCGCCTGGTTTCTTTTGTGATTCCTATTCTACAGAGGGCTGAGCCAAGAGGGGGCAGGAGGGAAATAAAAAAGGTTGCTGCTATTTTTCTTCCATAGCCATATTTCTCATGGTTAACATTAAGCCTCAGCATCTTGGAATGAAAAGCCTTGGCACTTGTGGGGATGGGTGTACCTTTAAGTTTGTATTAAGTCAAATCCTATAATATGATAAAAATAAATTACATATTTCATTCTAGGCCTCCATGAACATAGAGAATAAATTATTCCAGAGATTACTCCTTAGAAAAGAGCTATTATCCAATTTCTACTCTTGCCCTTAATGCTTTACTTAGATTTATATTCAGAATGTTATCAGAACACATTAATCCAGGCAAGATACCTACCAAGAATTTTGGCTATTATCTACTTTTCTTATATACTTACACAAGCATTTATGATGCCAAGGGAAGCACATACATGCAAATAGACAGACAGACAGAGGAACATGTGATGTTTCATCTCTTACAGTGCAATCGTTTCTGACAGGCTAATTTGTAGTAGGTGCCCAGTCAGTTGGCTTCACAACTTAGCTATTCATCGTCAGACAGGGTGTCTGTGTTTCCCCCATGTACTTCCAGTTTGCAGACTCGTGCCAGACCGGCATGTTGTCTTGCGACTTGATAACATATTCCACTAATAGCATATCTAGTGGTACTATAACACCCAGTCCCTCTCAGCTGGGGGGGAATCTGGCAATTGGTACCAACCTGAAGAGCTGCATGGGTTGGGGTGCACATGTGCCAGGTCTTGAATACAAGGGCGGCAGTGAATTCACACCCCCTATAAGCACAAGGGATGACAAAAGGGGAGCTTGGAAACTAAGAAGATGGGGGAGGCTCAGGATGGGTGAGGACCTTCCTGATATCTGCCGTCCTCACTTGGTGAAATCTGGGGTGAAACAAGATCGCCGTTGTTTCGCGAGGTTGGGTCCATGCCTAGCTCTGTGCTCCATTTATCCCTCAACACATTGCTACTCCTCAGTGATTATCATCGTCATTATTAATGATGGTAATAATTGACAGCATGGTAAATAACTTGAAAAGAGCTGGTTTCCTGAAGGAAAAAAAAAAAAGTTGCTGTAATAATGGCTCTTTTACACAGTAATAAATAGCACATTTGTGTTGTGGTATTTTAAATTATGTCCTTGTTTGCCGAGACTGGAGGGCCTAGGGTGCAGTTCTGAAATCCAATAAATGAACAAATGAATAAGTATTAGGAAAAGGGTACATGTTAATCAAAACCAGCCACTTGGACTTCGGGTCCTTAACTGCATGTAAATTCTCTGTTTTGCTTCTTTCTTTCCACATCACTCATTCCTGGGTGTGCTGAGCTGGCCTGACCCATAGGAGGAGGAGCTTACTGGGTGCTGAGATTTAATATTGTGCTACAGAAAACAGCTCTTTCTGAAAGAAATACCCTTTAATAGAGGTAAAGCTTAAAATGCAGATATCTCAGAAGTGAGGACTGAAAAGGACCTGGGAAGCCCATACTCACCTGCCTTCTCTCTCTGACTTTGGTCAGTCCATAGTAGGGGAAAAAAGACAGACCTGGATAACTGGGGTCTGAAAAGCAGAATATTAATTTTTTTTTCTTCAAGACTTGCCAAAGACCTTGCTCAATAGTCTGATTGAGAAAAATGTGTTTCCTTCTACCTATATCTTAAAACATTTTCCTGTATTTACCTGCAAGGTAAATATATTTAGCTTCATAAATAATTTCAGTTAAACCGGAATTAGAACAAAATAACATTTCCTGCAATGTGAAACAATAGCTCAAGCTTTTTTACCTCTACTCTTTCTGTGATTTACAATAACATCTAATATTGGAATAAAAACTCAAATATGATCTATGGAGCTTAAAATGCATTTCTTTTAGAAATAGTTTGACGTTAATATATTTGTGCGACCAAACTCATTTGTTTTAAAAGATGGCAGAGTAGATTTTACCTAGAAAACCCCTTGGAATTTCAAATACACATTCTCTGGGATATCCATATATTTTCGGAATCTGGTAGGAGAAGATAGGAATCCATTTCAACGAAGAAAGCCTTTCTTGAAATATCAGTTTGGTAGATAAAGAGTCAACTTGGTGGAAGTAATAATAAAGATGATAATATCTCATTGAGAAACAGATTGAGAAACATTTCATTCCCTTTTTTTTCACAGCGTATCAGTGACCAGCAGTACTGCATATACAGATTATGAATTTTCATTGCTCCCTTATGTCTCATTTCCTAGGGATTCTTTACTTAAGGGCCTAAGGCAACTCAGACACACTTGGAGAATCATTGTTCTATCTCCTGTTTCAAGCTTTTTCATGGATTCCTCATTTCCTTCACATATACAATTGGAAAGCTTCTTGCCCTACACCTGAAGACAGAATTCCATCTTGGTCCACCCTAGACTTGGTTTCCTGTTGGAGCCACCGAACAGTTTTTGAATATGGAGAAGTGTCTTTTCTTGGTTTCCCACGTCATTCTGGCCGAGCTAGCAATTTCCTTGCAGCTGCTGCCTCTGACCACGTCTGCCTCTCTCTGCTGGACACAGCCTCCCACTTTCCGTGGCAGGGGCTTGGCTCCCTCCACTGTGCTTCCTGGTGCTGTGTGAATGCCCTTTCGAAGAGCTCCTCACATGCCGCTTACGCTAGTTTCCCAGGGCTGCCGTAAAAACTCACCACAAACAGAAATTTATTCCTGTGCACTTCTGGAAGCTACAAGTCCCAAATCACGGTGTCACTGGGGTTGGTTCCCACTAGAAGTTCTGAGGGAGAATCAGGTCCATGTCTGTCTCCCATGTTCTAGTGGTTGCTGGCAACCCTTGGTCTTCCTTGGCTTGTGGCAGCATAAATCCAATCTCGGTCAACTTCTTCATGTGGGGTCCTCCCCTCCGTGTGTGTCTGTGTCTCCTCTCCTTTTATAAGGACACCAGTCATATTGGCTTAGGGCCCATCCTCTTCCAGCATGACCTCATCTTCCCTTGTGTAGAGGAGAAAAAAATGATGTTTCCTCTACCCTTCTGATGACAATCGCTGGGAGCAAAATCTCAATGGACTGAGAAAATACTCCGGAATACACATCAGAACCAAAGGGGAAGGTGTAAGGGGGTTACATGAAATTCATTGGTGATAGACTAGGGGGGGTGGGAGAAAGCAAAGCAGAGTAACATCTGGGATTGGATAAACAGAACAGACACACTTCTTTTACATAGGTGGGTATAGGATAGTTAATAGTTAACAATACAATAACAATAACAATGAGGTGCTCTGTGGTCTCTTGCTCTGGTAGGAGATTTGCCCTGAGGGGTCTAGAGAAAGGAAATCTCTCTGGCATTTCAAAGGTATGTTATGTAGATGCAAAAAGACAATTAGGCAGGCTCAGTTAAGGTAACAATTGACCTTTGTCAAGAAAGACACCAGCCTAGGTCATGACGCACTTTTAGATAGCAGGTTTTAATTTCCGTCCATCCTGTGTGGTTACTTTTGGTCTCTGAGCTCATAAATCCTGCATAGGAGTCACATGAGGCCATTCTTGGGCCCCTGTTGGTCCTCCAAGGGGGTCTACCACATGACTAGTGACAAGCCAGGGGAAGAAAGCTGCAGGGAGGGTCCTAACTGCCTGCCGATATGATAGGGGAGGAAAAGTTACCCAGCGGGGAGGTCCCTGTTTCACTCGTTTTGCTTGTCACTAAGCACCCAGGGCTTTCTGCCCTGGTGACCTTCTGTGCACGGCCCATCGCCCTTGCTCTGCTCTTGTCTGTCTAACTGCCAACTGCATTGCTACTTGATAGAAAAGGACCTCCAACTCTTGCTTGGGTGTCTAGAATTTCCTGCAGAGCATTGACTGGAGTGGGTATGAATACGACAGTTTTACTTTGTAAAACTAGTTTCGATATTTCAATAGAACCAGCAGGAATGGTACATGTATCCACAGAAAGACTGCAGAAGCTAACCAAAAATGTGAAGTTTCTTGGCTCTTAATTCAGAATTTTATTAAATAGGAACTGAGAGTGGCTCAGAAAAGGTGAAGCTCAGAGCCCTGCGACAACTTTCAGGAGCTAGGTTCTAAGTTGAGTGGTCTCTTCCAGAGCCCTAAACAGAAGGTGGGAACAAGAGTCTGCATTTGCCCCTGGTGTTCCTCTGTTTTCATTTCTCTGCAGCAACCATCCTTCTCTGGTTCAAAGCTGGTCCGCCAACTCTACCTTCCCTCTCTCCACTCCCCCAATCCTTTCTTGTAGTTGTTTCTTAACTTTTCCTGCATTATATTCACCTCCCTCTGAGCAACAAGCCTCACCAGCTTCCTGTCTTAGGGGGGAAAGGATAGCTTCTCAGCACAGCAGACAAGCTCTGTTCCTAGCGCTTTACTGAAGTAGATACAGAAGACTTTGGAGAATCCTCAATACGATGTCAGTCTAGTAAAGCTGTTGTTTTGCTGTGTGATCCTAATTGCCATGTCAGAAATGAACACCACCCTTATCCTTTTTCTTTGTTGCTTTTACAACAAATTCTAATCTCCCCCACGGCAGACAGTCACCTTGGGCCTGCTAGCACAAAAGCAAACCGGAAAAGCTAATTAAATCATTTTCAAAATATCACTTCTAATATACTAAGCAATTACAACTTACTCAGTGACAAGTGCTGAAGAGGAAATCAACTGGGTGATGAGACAGAGGAACTTGGGGAGTTCACAGAGGCCTGTCCAAATCATCAAATAGCCTTGAAAGGGTGTTCAAGTTCAGAGTATGTCGCCCCCCAAATAGGCCACTCTGGCACGAAGATTATTTTTAGCTGAATGCAATTTAATAAACGGACACAAGAAAAATTCTCTGCCTTCCCCCTCCCTACCAGGAAGGCCAAAATGATTGTTAAACACTGGAGACAACTGTGTACTCATCCACGCAGAGATGACAGCACCAGAGGGATCTACATTACAAGCCTTGCCGGAATAACCCTTATCTTCCATTAGTATTCCCCATATGCTTACCTTCCCACAGTCTGCCACCCCTAGAAGTCTAAAGCCTCTTTCTTTTGTCTTGTCACTTCTCTATGAAACTTTTTGTTCCTTTGGCAAGATGCTCTATAAGCCCAAGTTTTAACCACTGCTTTGAGTTACTTTTTGTTGAGTAACTCCTGTGTGTGTGTGCGATGCATCTGTTGATAAACTTCTGCTTGGTTTTCTCTTGTTAATCTGGTTTTTGTTAGTCTAATTGGCAGGGCTCAGTCAATGAACTTAAGAAAGATAAAGGAAAAAGTTTCTTTCTCCCCTCCAGGGGAAAAAACGTAGGGAAAGGGCTCCAAAGAGACCCTGCTGTTCTGAGTAGGCATGGGACCCATGGTGTCACTGCCTTACCTAGTCAGCCGCTTAATTTTACTCTGCAGTTTCCCCCATTCATTTCAGATGGATAAGCATGTGCCTCAGCATTTAGTTCTTGGGCAAGTCTCATGACACTCTCAGGTACCTTCATCTAGTGACTTGTTTTGTTTTAAGAACCTGTCATTTTCATGATGGAGTCAGGAGGAGGGAGGAGGAAGGACTAGAAGGTTTTGAGATGTTATGGCTTGGCCACTCCTTAGAATCACCTGGGGAGCTTTAAAAAAAAAAAAAAATATATATATATATATATATATATGTGTGTGTGTGTGTGTGTGTGTATTAGTATGTAAGAGGTTATTACTATTACTTAAACCCTGGCTTCTGGCACAGCATTGTTTAGGCAGCGAATTCTGGAAGAATACCTGTTGGACTTCTGTAGTTGAGTTCATGCCACTTCTTTTCCAGGTGTGGGCACTGGCCTGTGTTGGAGTGATATTCTCCAGGCTGTGGTACTCCCCATCCTTTCTTCTCAGCCTTTTGCATCACGTGCTTCACTTCAGGATGAGCCTGTGTTATACCATTAGGCAGCTGGGGCAACTGTGTCAAGACCTGCACTGTCATCCTGCCCTGTGTCACGGATGCCTGAGAGAGCACTGTTTCCACGATCACGTCATGCATGGCGCATGTCTTATTGCAGCAGAAAGGCATGAGTGTAAGGGCTCAGTGAGGGCGTTGCTGTGAAGATATCTGCCGTCTCTGTGGTATTTGGCAATGTAATGCTCATATTTCCATTTTGTCCTTGAAAATAGAATGAAGAATAAGATCATTAATCTTATTTATTGAAATCCTACAGCCGGCCTTTATTCAGAGTGCTCAAAATTAATAGGCCAGATTCACTTGGCTTCACTTGGTTGGTGTGGCCCATGAACGTTTGAAGTTATGGCAACTGGGATTTAAGAGTCCTTATGAACGAGGAGGTGAGAAGTCCGCACAAACCAAGACAAGGAAACGCCTAGCAAGAGGCTGCCATGCTAAAGAATTGGTGGATTTGCTGAAGCATTGGCTTGATCACTCATTATTTTCTTCTTCTGTTTACTGTCTAAAAAACATATATTGCACACCATTGAGTTGGATAGGTTCTGTGGGTGCCTGGCTGATAGAATAGGTAGGTGTACCTTGAATGTTTGTGGAATAAGTTAATAAGAAATGATCTGGAGAAGGAGCTCCTTGTGAATGGCTCCTCTGGTAACTTGTGTCATAGACTTCCTGCTTGGTTACCTCTGTAATGAATATGGGTCAAATGCTCCTGCTTCCTGATTTCTCCAGCTACCTTTCCTTCTTGGAGATTTGTAGGTGAGGACATCATTTATTTCTTACTCCTACATCCTCTCTACGTAAGTCTTGAGCTTGTCAGTTGTAACATTCGCATTTAAAAATCTATTTATTTTATTTAAAGATTTTATTTACTTATTTTTAGAGAGAGGGAAAGGGAGGGAGAAAGAGAGGGAGAGAAACATCAATGTGTAGTGGCCTCTCGGACTCCACCAACTGAGGACCTGGTCCACAACCCAGGCATGTTCCTCGACTAGGAATTGAAACAGCGACCCTTTGGTTTGCAGGCTGACACTCAATCCACTGAGCCACACCAGCCAGGGCTATAAATCTATTTTTATAACCTTTCATCTACTAGGAAAAATTGGGCTTAACTTCAATATTGTTCATAAATGAATTATAGTCTGCCTTTCTAATTGTGTCTTAATTTTCTATGTACTTTGTTTTTGCTTTTAGCCTCATTCCTGTCCTTTCTCCATGTTTCCCACCTGCTATTTTCTTGTTCAGGATTAAGAAGAGCTAGTGGAAAACTCTATTTTAGAGAGACATTGTGATAAGGATGTTCATATTTACTAAGGGCATTTTTTCTTGTTATTAATTCTAATTTATTCTATGCATTTTGCTGAGGCAATAAAAGGAAACAACTGAAACCAGCTGTGGTATTATTAGGGGTCTGGCCACCCCTTGACCCTGGTCTCCTTCTCCTGGATGTCCTACTGAGGGTCTGGCATATAGGAGGCTTTTAAAAACTCAAATTAGTTTAATAAAAAGATTGAAATGGAAATGAGATTTCAGAGTTTTCTGTGCATCTTGTTTCTCATTTCTGCCTTTTTTCTGTCAGCATTGAAAATTGAAAATTGACTGCATTTAATGTTAAATTTATTAATCGATATACCACTTATTTTTTCTGAAAAAAAAAAAAACAGTGTTGTTTGGGTGCTAGTCAAATTGATTTATTCAATTAACTTTCAAACTTTTGAGTCACTTTTTTATTACAAACTTGTTCTATACCTCTGAATGGTTCAGATACATTACAGCACTAAAAACTACTGGAGAGTTAGTAGTTAAGCTTAATGAAACAATAACAAAATCTCAATGTATGGAACTCAATTTTCTTGGGATGTAGGCTTTATGAAATGAAAATGACTTCCCATCGTAGTGAAGAATCTGCCTTCCACTCAGGGTGACAGCAGAGGCATTGCATTAGTATCTCAGGCATTTCCCTTCAGTGAATTGTCTTTTAAACACACTTGATCATATGCATTACTTGGGACTACTGTCTGGAGGGCTTGTCGATTTCATATAGTTTCCTGCTCTCCTTAGTTTCTTTAACGCTCATGCCATCAGATGGCTGTGATCAGCCCGAGATTTCCTTCTCTACTCAAGCTTCCCTGCCACCTCCCCCTTCCTCAGTTTGTAAGAACTGCTCAGGTTTCTCTCTGGAGATGAGCCTTTCTCTTCCAGAGTTTGCTTTTCTCCTTTTCTGTATTAGGCATTCGTTGATGTATTTCTTCGGTGGTCAGCATTTGTACCCAATGCAAATGTCAACATCTGTAAGTTTCTTCCTAGCTCTCACATTTCTTGAGAACAATGAGCTGACGTCTATGTTTATGGAATATTATTATTATTTAAGTATATTTTGTTGATTATGTTGTTACAGTAGTCCCAATTTTTTCTTCCCTTTGCTTCCATATGCCCAGTACCCCCCTTCCCTCCAGCAATCCCACCCTGCTTAGTTCATTTCCATGGGTCATACATATAAGTTCTTTGCTTCATTCACCCTTTCCTATATTATTCTTAACTTCCCCTGTCTATTTTGTACCAACCGATTATGCTTCTTAATCCCTGCACCATTTCCCCATTGCTCCCCCTTCCCCCTCCCAGCTGATAACTCTCCAAATGATCCCCATACTTATGATTCCGTTCCTATTCTGGTTTGCTTAGTTGGATTTTGTTTTTATTTTTTAGATTCAGTTGTTGATAGTTGTGAGTTTTACATTTTAATGTTCATAATTTTGATCTTTTTCTTAAGTCCCTTTGACATTTCATATAACAATAGTTTGGTGATGATGAATTCCTTTAGCTTTACCTTGTTTGGAAAGCACTTTATCTGCCCTTCCATTCTAAACGATAGCTTTGTTGGATAGAATAATTTTGGTTGTAAGTCCTTGCTTTTCATTACCTTGAATACTTCTTGTCACTGACTTCTTGCCTGCAAAGTTCCTTTTGAGAAATCAGCTGATAGTCTTGTAGGAAACTCTCTGCTTTTCTCTTGCTGCTTTTAAGGTTCTCTCCTTATCCTGAACCTTTGACATTTTAATTATGATGTGTCTTGGTGTGGTCCTTTTTGGGTTTAGCTTGTTTGGGACTCTTTGTGCTTCCTGAACTTGTATGTCTATTTCCTTCACCAAATTTGGAGAGTTTTCCTTCATTATTTTCTCACATAATCTTTCAATTTCTTGCTCTTCCTCTTCTCCTTCTGGCACCCCTATGGTTTGGATGTTGGCATGTTTAAAGTTGTCCCAGAGGTTCCTAAGCCTCTGCTCATTTTTTTCAATTCTTGTTTCCTCATTCTGTACTGGTTAACTGTTGTTTTCTTCCTTATGTTACAGATCATTGATTTGAACCCCAGTTTCCTTCCCTTCACCATTGTCTTGTGTGGATTTTCCTTTGTTTGGTTTAGCATAGCCTTCACTTCTTCCCTTATGCGTTTGCTGTACTTCAGCATATCTATCAAGCCTGTGAGCATCTTTATCACCAGTGTTTTGAAGTCTTCATATGTTAGGTTATCTATCTCTTCATTTGTTAGGTTGGCTATCTCCTCATCGCTTAGTTCTCCCACTGGAATCTTGATCCATTCCCTCTTTTGGGCCATACTTCTCTGTCTCCTCATCTTGACAGGCTCCTGTGTTTGTTTGCCTCTGTGTCTTAGGTAGACGTGTCACTCCTGTTATGTTGTAAGGGGAGGAGCGTTAGGTATTTGTCAATAGAGGGTGACCCGTTTCATCATGTTGTGGTGCTGTTTGTGGAGGAGAGGTCTGAGAGGGAACAATGCTGCTCACTTAGCACTCGCTTCTTTTCCAGGTACCTCTCCCACTCTGTATCGGACTGGCACCTCTCCTGCCGTTGCTCGGGCCACTGTTTCCAGAGTGGGTCGGTCTGCAGACGTTCTAGGACTGTGGGGGCCCCCTAAACAAGTGATCTCTGCTGAGAGATGGGCAGTCTCTCTCTGTGTCCCAATTCCCACTGGTTTGCACAGTCAAAAGCAATGAGGCTTTATTTTCCCTGGTACTGGGATGATGAGCGGTGCGGCCCGTTCTGGTGCTGGGAGCGCTCCCCAGGTGTCCCTCCTGACTTTTAAAACTGTGTGACTTTGCCCTCTGCCGGCCTGCTGCTGCCACTGCTGCTGCCACCGCCACCACACCGCATCCTCTTCGCCCTGGCTCTGCCCCTCCTACCTGTCTGGATAAATATTTCTTCTTTATATTTTTATTTGTTGGACTTCCATGCAGCTTTATTCTCTGGAACTTCTGGTTGTCTCCAGTTTTGAGGCAGCTACATTCCTTTGTAATTGTGCAGGGAGACGCAGTGTGTCTGTCTAGGTCTCCATCTTGGAATATTATTTTTAATGCAAGTGACCTTGACTCTGACCTGCTCTGTAAAAATGAAATTTTGTTTTATTTTCTCTTACGTTTGTGCCAGGTCTTGAGCCCAATATTTTTATAGTTGAAAGCTATGTTTTCCAGCTTTTCCCCCCTGACTTATATTGACAGTCTTACTTGGATCTTCAGTTTACTTTCGTATGAAAACTAGCATAAGAAAGTATAATCAGCTGGATAGGAGATTGTCACTAGTGCCTATGGGTTTTTATCTATAAAATCAATGAGTTTACTTTAGCTTGCATGTCCTAATTTAAAAATGAACTCTTATTGCTTAGAAGCCTGGGATTTGCTATTGGACGGCAGTAGTTACTTATAAATAACTTAATGATGAAAGGAATAGTGGTTCGAAGTAGAAAAACCATTGCAGGCTTGTGATTGTCCTAAAATGAGAAGGCTCTTACAGACTTAACTACACGTGCAACTTCTTCTAGTAGCAATCATTGAGCCCCATCTTAGCTGGCTTTTTTCAGAACATCCCAGTGACGTTTGAGTACCCTTCCCGTTTACTTGTCTTTCACAACCAGGAAAGGGGACTTTCATAAGAATTTAATACAAGATTTTCTTCATCTCCTGCTGAGATCGATGAGATTTTTAGATCTGCTTCATAGTACACTGTGATTTCTAGCTCTCAAGAAACAACGATTTTGTCTTCATTTCCTCTGCGTCTACCTTTTAAAATGTTTTTTTAAAAATTGTATGCAATCTAGAATGGCTATCTACAATGACAGTAGAAAAAAGAAAATAAGTGAGCAACACTCTGCATTAAGCTCCAATGTGAACATTGGTCTCAGGCATCTGCAGCTGACCTGGCAGCCCCAGGCTTGTCCTAACTACTCTGCTTCCCAGATGGAAATGTTGGCCAAACTCTGGCTGGCCTGGATTTGACTCAAGGTCAGCTCAGAGGACAGAAGACAAATGAGTGTACTGCACAGAATTTTCTGTTCCAAAAGGGAAATTTCTTTCAAGGAAGCCACACCGCTCCTCCTTAAACCACTCCAACTTTCCCTGAGGGCTCTTGATGGGAATGTGTCACAGTCACAAGACAGTGCCACAAACCAATGAATATCAAATATTGGGGCCAACCGAATAGCTGTCATCCAACTCCAGACCCCAACGAGTGACTTCATAGTGTTCCTTTTCCTCAGATTTAAACTGTGAATCTTTCTTCCCCTTAGCACCACAAGACTTTAACGGACATTCAATAACCTAGTATCTCCAGTGAAAATGGACAAACATATTTATCTGAAAGTTGCCTTCTTATAGGGAACTGGTCCCTTTGGATTTCATTTAAGAATGAGTTATTCTGCAGAAAGCCAGAGGCACCCTTGGGGGAGAGGGGGCAGTAGATAGGACATCTTGGGGGCTCCTTTGCAAACGAGATGGCCCCACATGCCAGGCAGATTCGAGGTTCTGAGGGAGCTTGAGGCTGAGCAACCAAGAATACAGTGCTTGCTCAAGCTAGAGTCAGAAGGGCCAGCAAGTTTCAGTATTTAAGATAAGAGTCTGTGTTGGCAACATTG
Source organism: Furipterus horrens (assembly GCF_987537825.1). NCBI lineage: Eukaryota > Metazoa > Chordata > Mammalia > Chiroptera > Furipteridae > Furipterus > Furipterus horrens. The sequence continues at coordinate 18,332,507 of NW_028327180.1, forward strand.
CCTCTCTGTAGAGAGAGATATTTCAGTGTTCCTTTTGATGAATACTCTAATGTGATTTATGACAATTCAGAGAGACATTCATCTGGAATGGTGTTCTTTGCAGATTAATGATGATGGCAAAAAATGGTGGGCCCACATCTTTTGAGAATTAAAGATTGTTTGGAAATGTTTGTCATAAATCGTTAAAGAGGAGTCCATAAAATTATTCATTCAGACCTCCCCCTTTGTTTAAAACAGACCCAAACCAACCACACACACACACACACAGAAAAAAGATTTGAAAGAAATTGGCATCTTCATAGTGCTAATCTAAAATGGTGGTATCCTATTTTCTTTTTTGTACTGATATGCATATTCTAAATTTTCTACAAAGGGCATACAATAAAATCATTAAAAATTAAACATCATTGTTTGTTTGCATCTATCTGGTTTTGAGGTCATTAAAAAGAAGAAAAAAAAAACCAACTTCTCAGTACTCCAGGAAATGAAATGGCGATCAGAAACACGGAGTCTGTTGGGAAGTTGTAGCAGATCCGGAAAATGCTTCGCCCCTCTCCAAGTGCCCCAGAATATGGAATGGCCATGACAGCTAAGTCTGGTTCAGATAACAAACCAAAGAGAGCGAGAGGCTTTTATTTGAATTGTCAGCCTTGGCCTTGAGATATAGCACAAGTGCTTTTAACAGCCAAATCACATCTTTGCGAACAATGTCACAAAGATAGAAAAGGAGCATTATATTTTTTATCTTGCAGATGTCCTGAATAAAGTACACTTGGTTCCAGTTTCATCTTGATAGTGAATCACAGATCACAGTGACAGCCTCACTGGAAAATTGTTGCTACTGGCTTCAGTTTGGTTTTTTTCCACTCTGGGTGGAGAAGCTCTGCATTTTCATTAGCACAGACCCATTACTGTGACTTAATGTTTTAAAAAGTCTTCTTGGTTTTGATGGATTTCTGAGCTCTGGTACTAGAAGTTCTGGACTCTAGACTATGCATGTAGGACAGATGAACTTTAGTAAGAATCTCATCTAACTAAACACAACATGGTGTCACCTACCAACTGCCTCCTCATATGCTTAAAAGACATGGTTTACAAACTGAGTAGACAGTTAAACTCAGGTTTTCTAGGCTCACATGATCTCTAGTACAAAACCTAAGCTGTATTTTCAAATATATCAGGAACCAGAACAATAATGACCTTCTGGAGGTCTCTGGCACTGGGAGAGCACATTTCCCAAAAGATCCAGGTAACTTGGAAGACGGTACACAGCTGTTGACAAAGGAATGATCCACTCTCCCTGATCATATCTGTAAGTATCTAAGTTAAGGCCCCATGGAAGGTCACACACTGTCAATCATCTTAGGTTGATCGTGGAGCTATAGGGCTGGATCCTGTTTGGTTTGGGACTTCACCTAATCTGGGAGCCCACAGAAGAAACAGAGGAAAGTCAGAGATAGGACCACCCCGCTCTGGAGAGGAAAGCTGCATGTAAATAGGCATCAGACAGCAGATGAGGAAACAGAAAAAACAAACAAAAAACAAGAGCAGTCTCCACGGAGTTCTCTATTGTCAGGATAGTGAGTCAGCTCCTTGTTAATGCTTGGTGTCTAGAGGGCCCCAGGGAGACCCGGCAGAAGCAGAGGAGGGAAAAGACTGGGAAGGGGAAGCGCAGAAGAAGACATTTGGACATGTGATACCCCAATTAGACTGGGAATTGTACCCTAAGGCTATTGTTTACAGCTCTCTGCATGTTGATCAGTCAGTGAGAGAACAGGCCGGGTGATTAGACAAGAGAGACAGAGTGATCCCAACCCCCCACCATGAACATACTAAGCAGCAGAGGTGTGGCACCTTCAACTGACCCCAAAAACCTTTCATTCTAACATGGTTCTTAATCTCCCAAAAGAATCCACATTTCTGAACTATCCTTCAAAATTGTCATTAATGTCAGCGAGTTTTTGGTTGGTGGGTGAGAGATGTTGTAACTAACACTGCCCTGAACCTAGTTGGGAGAGAATCGTACATATTTCAGGTGGCCACATGAATGTATGGGAATGGCCCAATCTGCTGTCCCCATCCTATGTTATATATCTACAAAATGTATTTGGAATCTGACCACATTGTATCATTTGCAGGGCTACTACCTTGGTCCAAAGTGGGAGCCATTTTCTCCTAATTGCCTCCATGCTATAGCTTTCTGACTGCTTTCTCTGCTTCTACTTTGGCCCTCACCCCCCCAACCCACCCCTCACTCAACAGGAGGTATTCTCAACAAAGCAGCCAGAGTGATGCTTTGAAAGCATTGGTCATATCATGTCACTACTCTGCTCCATAATGTCTTATATCCATGGTTCTCCTCACTGAGCGAAAACCCCACATCACTGCAGGATATGGACCCCACTCCTTCCATGACTTCATTCACTGCTCCCCTCTGTTCCAGGATCTTTGAGCTTGCAGTTTTCTCTGCTTGGAAGACTCTTCTCCTAAATAGTGGCACCCATCAAGTCTTTGTTTACATGCCTCCTTCCTATTTAGGAGTGCACCCCCACCCCACCTTCCCTGGTGCTTCCCCACTTGATTTTGTTGCTGTAGCACGTAGCGGTTATCACCTTAAAAATATTCAATTGATTTATTTTGCTTACAGACACCACAAGAATAGAAGCTTTAGGAAGGCAGGATTTAAAATCTGTTTGGTTCATGACTGTATCCTCATCCCTAGAATGTTATTTCATACTTCGTATGTCCTCAAAAATATTTGTGCATTGAATTTGCTGAAGACTTTTCCAGAAGTCTTGTGGGCAGTTTTCTTGTATACAGTTTTATATATTTGAAAGGTCATGTCTGAATGGAACAAGGAAAACATTTGTAAAACCTTACACACGGCATCTACAGGCTGTTCTGCAGCCTATATAGGAAATGAATTGTAAGTGGCAGCCAGATGTCCTATGAATAGAAATCAACATCAAGAGAACCTGCTGTATCCTCTGCTTTCCTTTTCTAATGAAGTTGTAGCTCACTGGCTGCAGAAAGGGTATCTGTCTTGTCTTTATCTAGGTGTGTCTGGTACATGAAAAATGTCATTTCCCCCCCATGTTTCTTTCTCACAAACCACTTTTGATTACTTTACATGGTTTTAAAATAAAATAAAGCGAAGAAGTAGAAACAGTAGATTGGATGTCAGATATCTCCAAGCTCATCTGTACACATGTTTATTTTTCATGAGATCTATTTCATGAACAATTTGGACATAAATGATAATGGCTTACTGGATTGTTTTTGATTGTGTACTTGAAATAACTGGGGTGGGATAATAACTTTACATCTATCAGTCCTATTGGCTAAAAAACCATAATTATTCTTTTGACTTTTCTTTGTGAATTGATGTTGTTATTGAAAATAACATCCCTGAAGACACAGCAAGGTAATATTCATTTTTTTAAAAAAGCTATCTTATGTTTACCTTGCTGTTAAGTGTATTTCTTATTTAACATAGAAGTGCCATAGTGTGGCAAAATAATGTATCTTGCATAATGATTGTAATTTAAAACTGAAAACCAGTAGGTACCTTTTTTTCTTTGCTTTGGTTTTGCTGGCTGGCTGATTTTTGGGGCTCTGTCTGTAAACATATACAAAAAATGACAGTAAATGAATTACAGAGGTATAATTCTATTTAGGGTTCTGGAAACAGCTTTTAGCCTCCAGAGGCAAGCTCTTACACTCTGTATAGGATCAGAATTGCAAGATGGAATTATAGTCCCATTGTATTCAAGGATTGCTTGTTGTTAATTTTATAGAGGACATAAAAGCTAATGTAAAGCATTTATCACATCCTTGACCCCTTTAAGAACCCTGTATCCATGGCAGCTGATATCAGGTAGTAGGAAGAAGAGGCCCTGAAACTTCCCAGGGCATTTCAAGAAAAAGGAATGTCTTGTCTCTTGAATATCTCTGACACTGAAGCCATGTGGTAGTAAGGTTGGGATACATTTTATTCAGTTAATGCACATTAGTTGAGCTCATGCTCTACAGCAGGGCTTGTTCTAGGTGTTGGGGTTACAGTGTGAACAAATCAGCCCCTCTTGAAGCTTGCTTATACTACAGCTAAACAAGCAGTGTGTAAGCTATGTTACAGGTGACAACCCATCTCACACAAAATGGGTTAAGGAAAGATAGTTGAAGGGGGATGGGGCCTTATGCCTGCAGGCAGGGGTTGCTCTTCAAAACAGAAAGGATAGGAAAGACCTCACTGATATCGTGGTATTTGAGCAGAGAGCTGAAGGAGGCTTGGGAGCGGCGTCTGATGCCAATCTCCATGGAAGAGTCTTCCAGAAAGGGAGAACAGTCCGTGCAAAGGCCCTGAGATGGAAGCTGGGCAGGGGGAGCAGTGATGCCAATGTGACCAAAGCCAACGGGGTAAAAGGAGCAGTGGGGGAAGAGGCCCCAGAAGATTCACAGGGCTGGGTCCTATAAGGCTTCCAAGGTCAAGTGAAGGCCTGGAGAGTCTTGGAGTAGAATGGGGAGCCATTGGAGAGTGTTGAGCAGAGAAATGATTACATTTCAAGAGGGTCACTCTGGCTACCTCATAGCAAATAGAGGATCAGTAGGCAAGGTTTAGCAAGGAGAAGTTAGGAGACTACTGTAACAATCCAGGCAAGAGATGAGAGTGACGTGGAGAAGGTGGTAAGGCTGTACTTTACCTTTGGTTATAGGTGGAAGTAGAGCCCACAGAACGTGCTGACAGATTGGATGTGGTGTCACCCCACAGGCCCACTTCCCTGGAACTGCTGCCAAGGTGCCTCAGAGATTTTGGAGATTCCTCCCCCCTCCTGCTCTGGCTCTGATGGCGAGTTTTCAACACTGCATCACCTGTCATATCGCTTCCTCCAATGCTTGCTTCTGCTTGGCACATCTACAGCATTTGCCAGGGCATGAGAACCCTATTCTGCTGCCCTCTGTTTTCTGAAACTCAGCTTCCGTTTGCCATCACAAGGAGTCCCTGCTCTCGCTCAGCAATTCTCCTGGATCCAAGAGCAACAAGGGTCTCCGCCTTCCCCACACCATCATCTCATTGTGTCAGTTACTCTCCTGCCAGAATCTCAGATGGCTCTTCCTTTCAGACTCGGCTTCAAGCCTTAACTGCTTCACGTTAGGCTGATGCAATAATTTTCATACTGGCTTTTTTGTTTTCCTTCTCCCAGAAAGCTGGGAACTGGCAGCAAAAATTATCCTTGTCCTGCTTCATTTTCATCCCCCCACAGTCCCTTTCAGACTCCTGGTCTTGGCTTCCAATTCTCGCCACCCCCCACCTCTCCCCCTCCCCAATTTAAATGATTTACATGTTCTTTGGTAAACATTCTCACCACATCCTTTTTATCTTCAGCACATACTTATACAATTTTGGATTCACTCTGGCAAACCACTCTGAGAACAGGGAGCAAACAAAGCAAACACAGGGTCTGGACTAGGGAAAGCTTTTCCTTGTTTCCGTTATCTGCTCAGCCCTGCTCAGCCCTGCTCAGCCCTGCAGAACTGACCATCGTACACTTCAATGGACTAGTGAATGCCACAGGAAGGAGTCACCCTTTACTCTGTGAACCTTTATTTTTCTTTTTAGTGTAAATTAATTAATTGGTGTGCTAGTCATTTATGTAATCCTCCAAATAATTCTATTGTTCCTATGCACAAAAGGGGATTGTATTTCCTGGCCTCGTTTTTTTTTTTTTTTTTTTTTTTTTTTTTTTTTTGGTTGGATAGCACAATGCGACTAATCCTGGCCAATGGCTAGAGAGTAGAAACAATGTTTATGATTTCTGAGCCAGCACGTTTAATTGCCAGGAAAAGACTAGAGGCTTCTTTCCCTTGGGGATGATGGTTGCAACTACTGAGATGTTGGCCTGGGTCACTGAATGACTCTGCAGAGCAGAGCCCCTTAGCCACCTGTGATGGATATGGACCATGAAGGAGAAATCCTTGAGGGATTTTTTTTTTTTTTTAACTGCAGCAGAACGGAGTCTGTCCTGCCTGATATATTCAGGTCATCTGTCTGTGATCATTACTTAAGAATGGCACCTCAGGCAATGAGGGGTTTGGATGGATGCAAAGGACAAACCTGAGTTAGGTGCCGGAGTGGCCTCTGCTGGTCATGGGGTTCCTCAGGATGATGGTACCAGAAAGGGGAGCAGGGTTGCAAATGAAGGAACAGAAGGATCCTGAAGGCAAAATTCTGAAAGAGCTAGGGTTTGTCTGAGGTTTACGCTATGGTCTCATGACTTTTCCACGGTGACAGAAAAACAATATAGTGATTTCTGCCTAACAACACACAGCCTAACGCTAGGTGCCTTGCAGCTGGGGTCCCCTGGGGTCAGGCGGGAACTACCTTTACACGCCATGACAGGAAGGCAAGGCCAGAGGTACAACAACTGCCTCCGCCGTATAACCTCCGAAGGGGATGGCTAACTGCCCCATTTGCCCAGATCTGTCACGGTTATTCAAAGCGTGTTCTCAGGCAAAGCCCACAAGGAGGGACCACAAAGTCAGAAGAACGCAACAAGGCCTGATGCTGTTTAAGTACCTCAGTGTGTCAAAGGAATTATTTCTAATTTCCTGTAGACACCATTAGCTAAATTGCAATCTCTGCTTTGACTACCTCCTTTGCCAGGATCATTGTTTCTTGCTAGGAATTTTGGGGGAAGAAACAGGGAGAAGTAAGTGCCCTCTGCTCCCCTACCCCTGTCCTCCTGGACAAGGAGCCAGCTGATTAGGAAGTGGCTTTGTTTTTCATTGGTGGGAGGAGGCGCCTGAGAGCCCCCAGCATTCTGCTTGTGTTACAATTCTGTCACAGTGTGAAGTCAGTCTTAGAGCAGTTGCAGTTCTCCTGAGCTGACAGTAATGCAGAGACTTCAGCTCTGATTAAAACCCATGACTAAAAAAAAATTACCATAACCCAGTGACAGGCGTGACGAGAAAGCCATACTGATACTGATAACAACGTGCCAGTTAAGAGGCTATTATATTTAGTGCTTTACCTCAGCACAGGGAAAGCTCTTCAGGGTTGCCACTGATAAAACCAGTGTCTTGTTAATGGATGCGACCAGATCTGCGCAGGGTCTATACACCTGGGAGAGGAAGCACATGGGGCTCTACACCTGGGAGAGGAAGGGGAGGAAATGCGCCCCCTGGAGGAATTTTCTGGAAGTTCTGGTGGCAGGAAATAGAAGCCGCTCTGGACCCGTGTGATTAATGAGACCGGCAAGGAATGGGACTCTCCGTTTCAGTCTAACAAATCCAATTACTCGCCTGAACCGCCCCCCCCCCCCCAATACTTCCCTTGAAGCCTCTCACCTCCAGGTCCTCAAAAACACCCTATGCTGTCCCTTTTGCCACCAGAGCTGTCCTCCCGCCCTCCGATCATCCAGAACATTTCTTTGCTCTCCGGCTCCCTGCGCTGACTTGAGCCTCTGCATAGTATCACATACTCTGGTCTCACTTCCTTGGGGCCTTTCTAGTGGGTGACTCCAGCTGCTTGATAAGCTCATTTGAGCTACGTTGTTAATGCTGCTAATGGGTCGTGTTAGCCACTCTAGCTCATTTATTCTCATTTTAACAGGGACTTTTCAGCTTAAAGCCAAGGGTGTTACTACTTAGACTGTAGGGCACCTAACACAAGGTTGGTGGGGGATGGCGTTTGGGAGCCTGAGTCTGTAAAACTTGTCAATAGGTGCCTGTAATATTGAGCCGCGGCATTTGCCGCAGGTCAGCGCGGGGCCGACCCTTCCATTTTAGCTTCATCTCCAATTATTCCTTCCTTCTTCCCACCCTCTCTTCTTTGCCTCCCTTGCCAATAATACTCTTTCCTCTGCCCCCATCTGCTTGGCAAAGCACATACTGCTCATTCTTTCTGGCCTAGTTCAAAACGGAGGGCTTCTGTGAAGCCTTCTACCCAAGCAGAATTAATCATTTCCTTGTCTGGGATTTATAGGTCAGTGGTTCTTAATGCTTGTTACATATTTGAATCTCCTGGAGTACTGCAGGGTTCCCCAGAGAAACAGAACCAAAAAGTATACAGGATAATATATATATTTACATATATACAATAAGGAACTGGCTCACGCGATTATGAAGGCTGACAAGTCCCAAGATCTGCAAGGGTGAGTCAGCAAGCTGGGGACCCAGGAGAGCCAAGGTTTTAGTTTATGTTTAAAGGCAAGGGAAAAACCCAATGTCCCAGCGTGAAGGCAGTCAGGAAATTCTCTCTTGTTTTATTCTATTCAAGCCTGCAACAAACTAGATGAGACCCACCCTCACAGAAACACCCAGAATAATGCTAGACTAAATATCCAGGCATCCTGTGGTCCCATCGAGTTTACACGTGAAATTTACCATCACACTTGGGGAACTATTAAAATATGCCAATTTTGCTGGGCCTCAGCCCAGGGGTTTTGATTTCATTGGACAGAGGTGGTATCTAGGCATCAATATATTTAAAACTTTCTCCTGCAAGTGGTGGGGAGGTCAAGGGGCTGGCCTTACCTCAATCCCTACCTGCATGGTAGCTAGTAGTGGATCCTCAATTGATGCTTAAATCTCAATTGTACCAGGCTGGAGCATAAGTATTATGGGTTGAGTTATGTTCCCCGACAGCAAGATATTGAAATCTTAACCCCCAGTACTTCTGAATGTTACCCAGTGACCGTCTTTGGTCTTAGAATGGTTGCAGATGTAATTATTGGGTTGTCCAAAAAGTTCATTTAGTTTTTACTATATGATGGCTCTAGGAGATCTTAGTTTGTTTAGTTGTCTTTAACTTCATTTGAAATAATTTTGTTAGATTGTATTGTGACAGCTATCATATCAACGTGAATTTTGACAAAATTTATAAAAATTGGTGAACTTTTGTGCAGCCAATTTAATTTTGAAGATGGAAGAATATACGCAGCATTTTTGGTGCATTATGCTTTATTATTTGAAGAAAGGTAAAAATGCAACTGAAAGCAGAAAAAGATTTGTGCAGCGTATGGAGAAGGTGCTGTGACTGCTCAAACGTGTCGAAAGTGGTTTGTGAAGGTTCTTGGTACTATTGACATTTTGGCCAAATATTTCTTTGCTGTGAGGCCATCTTATGCATTGGAAGATATTTAGCAGCACCCCTGGCCTCTACCCACTCCCTAAAAGCCAATAGTGGGAGATAGTTGATGTACTCAGAATATCCCAATCAATAAAGTTATCGGTGAAAATGAAAAATGTGTCTTTTATTTTATGGTAAAAACAAAACCAATCTTTTGGCAAGCACGATAGTTAGGATGAGGTGTAGTGGAGTAAGGTGGGCTCCTAATCCAATACAACCAGTGCCCTTAAAGAGAAGGGGCACATAGACACACGGGTAAGATGCCCTGTGAAGACAGAGACAGGGGTGGGCGTGATGCAGCTACAAGCCAAGGAGTGCCAAAGATTGCCAGAAAGGCAGCAGAAAGAAGCTAGGAAGAGGTGAGGAAGAATTCTCGCTGCAGGCTTCAGAGGGAGCCTGGTCCTGTTGACACCTTGGTTTCTAACTTCTGGCCTCCAAAACTGTGAGACAATGAATTTCTGTTCTTAAGTCACTCAGTGTGGAGTGCCTCATTATGGCAGCCCTAGGAAACCATACAACAGAGGTGTTAGGAGAATGGTCTGCATTACATTTATGGGAAGGTAGAGGGGGGCAAACAAGAATTGGTCTCTCAGGATGGTTCGAGGAGTGTCTTGAGAATTGCTTTCTATCTCTCCCTCCCTCCCTTCCTTCCTTCCTTCCTTCCTTCCTTCCTTCCTTCCTTCCTTCCTTCCTTCCTTCCTTTCCTTCTAAGCTTTAATGTTTGGGATCTTTCACATCCAAGTGATCTTGAGAGAGATAATTGAGTCTCTTGAACTCAACAACTTTCTGGAAAAAAATCATCAAACAGCTCTCAATTCCCTACCCACCCCTGCATCCATTAGAAATTAAAAAGAAGGCACCTGGCTTATCAATGATCACTTTATCCTTTTCCTCCTAGAGTTAGGTCAATTGAGGATTCATACATCAGATCACATTTCTGGATCTGCAGAATTCTGGTGAGTCCATGGGCTCAGGTGTCCCATCAAGGTCACGAGAGGCACTGCCTGCTTAGCCATCTGCCCCGCGCTCTTTGACGTCTCTTCAAATTAAACACCACACCCTGTGGTAAAATTGTTCGAGCTCTATAAATAGCTAACTTGGCTTGTGCTGCACTGAAAACGTTACAGAGGAAGGGTGTCAGAGAGAAGAGAAAGGAAAGGCCACAGATTCAAGGGCAAATTTCTTGGTCAGATGACTCTAATCTTTGAGGAATCCCCCAAATTCTTTGTGGAAAGGAGGCATCCTGGGCCTCATCTCAGCTTCCTTTGGGACTTCCTACACTAAGCTCCCACCCACCAAAGTCAATGTTTCCCTTTTCCTTCCCCAATTTTTTTAACACTTGAATTTATTTTCTATCAGGACATTGCTATGAGGTTACTTTAAGAAAATTACACAGGCCTCTTTCTGTGGCCTCATGGCACACTAATTTCAATCAAACCATTGCTGGCTTAAAATGGAAACTGTCCACAGGCAACACATTGTTACTAATGCTTTCTACAGCCACATCGTTATAATATCATAATGTAACTTTATGACCAATTGGCCTGCAATTTTATAGGGTTGCTACAAACGTCACATTTGCTCCCAGAGAAGGGCCCTGGAGCTTCCTAATTTCTGTCTCTTATTCTCTGTACTGTTTTCTCTAACTTCTCTGGTCTACCCCAATGGAGCACTCTTTCCTCCTATTGGCCGTCCACTTGGGTTTGCTCTTCATGTCTGTCACCATTGCAAGTTGGCCCCTGCCAAAGCTCTTCATGCTATTTTTTAAAAAATGTTTGACCTTTGCCCATGTCCTGCTGTACCTACTGCTCAGATTCTTCCTGCTCCTTACACACACACACACACACACACACACACACACACACACACACGCTTACTGTCCTGGACAGTCAGTCCTCCCTTCCTGTGCCTGGCCCTCATTATCGGCCACTTGCCAGACTTTAAATCCAGTTCCTCCCTTGTACCCCATGGTGCAAAGACAGAGAAGTGAGGCTGTGCCTAGGGAGAGGGGTTCTTGGCTCCACTGAGAGGTTCACATTTTGATTCCCGACTCCTCCATTTCTGAAAAAGCTCTGCCTCAAAGTCCCTCACAATGATGGGCCATGGATGTCATGCAGGGATCCTTCTACCTGGCAGGTGCAAAATACAGAGGCCTTGAGCGTGGAGATAGATACTCCTGGACTCAATTTTTTCTCAGAAGCTGGTTTTTATTTCTGCTCCTTTCAATAGATAAGCTTCCAGAATCTGCGATGACTTTGAGGTTAACTTTGGTGTCTGCATAATATGCTGCCTGCTTATTATCATGTGTAGTTCCCTGGGGGTTAGAAAAGCAGGGTAGAAAGGCCAGCCCATTAGGAATGTGCTGGGTGGCTTGGGTGGCTCTGTCGCGACGTCAGGCCATCCCACCTCGAGCCTATTCCCAGGGCTTCTGTACAACATGGCTTCTCAAAGCGTGGGCCCAGGCGTCACCAGGGAGCTTGTTAGAAACGCAGTCTCTCAGGCCTCAGCCCAGACCTACTGAACCCAAATCTCCCCTTACAGGGGTTTCCAGGTGGTCCTCCTGACTGTGTGGGGGCTGCGTGGGGTCACCCTGGTGAGTGCACTGGCTGCCCGGGGTGGTAGGAGCCAGCTCAGCCCCTGCCCCTGCAGCTGAAGGAACCCATTCAAGACTCTTAGCAGGCTGAGTGCATTTAGAGGTTATCAATGTGTCTGCACAGCAACCTTTTATGGGGATTGCCTAATTAATGTTAATTGCTCTTGGCCTATTGTGTGACTCGGGCAGGATTTACGGAAAATCACCGTAATCTAAAACCCTATAAAAGAATCATTGCTTTTAGAGGCCTTGTAACTCATGCCTGGAGACACCTTCTGATCTTTGTTGTATCACCCAGATGTGTAAATACTGCCTACATTTGCATAATTCTCAGGCACTTCATTTTTAGGGGGGCAGATGCATCTAGGTGAAGAGCAATCTTCCTCATCTGTTATGATCTGGCTGGTGGGTGGTGAGAATTTGCTTTATAAAGAGAGACGATTTGTCCAATTTTACTACCCAGTTCTGGGCGCTCATGGATTCCATAAATTGTGCTGTTGTTGCCATCAGCCCGGCGGATGTATAGAAAGTTGTTTGCGCATCACTACAAAACCCCAGCACTCCCCCTCTGAGTGTCCCCGCAGAGGTCAGGGAGAGGAGGAGGCAGGCTGGAGAATGAAGCAGTGACAATGCTGGCTCTTGGGGAGTGGGGGCGGTGGGCCAGCAGAGGAATGCCCACAGAGCGCCTGTGTGAATACCATGGTGGGTCAGGGAGGAAAGGGTTAACTGGGCTGTGGACATGCCTGTCTGTGCTAACCCAGGCCTCAGAGCACAACCAACTGAGAAAAAGAACGTGTTTTGCACTGATTTTTGGCCTCTTTGCCCCACCCCTGCTTTTTCTTAACCCCTCTGTTCCCCTTTATTGGAAAGGGACGTGGGCATATTTTGGACTCATTCATACTCTGCTTTAATTACCTCCAACCCTCACTTATTTCCCATGTTTATTACCCTCTGAAACTTGCACTCTTTTAACTTTGAAAAGTCACTCCTTACAATTATTTTCCTAAGTGAAGCATGTCTTACTTGCCACTTCAAAGACAGTCTCTTTCATGGTCCTGAAATTTTCTTTGTCCTTCTGCATTCCACCCCCTCCCCAAACACAGAGCATCATCGGCTTGCTCCAGGTGAGACCGAATCCTACTCATCTTCCCGAGTTGGCCTTATTTTGGTTTATTTTTACACTTGCTATTCTTGCAAGCTCACTAAGGTCCTGTGATGTAAGTAGGGCGAGCACTGGAATGCCTGTGTCACAGAGGAAGACACTAAGGCCAGGGAGCCTTTCTCTGGAAGCAGATCTGGGCTGGAGGGTACACCTTGGCTGCCTGTCTGGCGCAGGCATGGCCCCAGGCTGCAGCAGCCCAGGGGCCCCAGTCCTACGTGGGCTCCAGTTCTCAGTTCCCTGGTGACAGCAGCACTGTGCCACTGGGCAGCCCTGCCAGGTCCTCTCTGCTGTGTGATGGGGTCATCCTCAGTCTACTCGGGACGGACCAAAGTCAGGAAACTCACTGAGCACAGCGCTGCCTCTTGAGCTTGTTTTTGCCATCCTGCCCTGGGCATGAACCCATTTGTCAGCAGCTGGAGTCTCCGCTAATCCACCCAGACTGTCCCCCGACCCGCCTGCGGCACAGAAGCTCTGCTGCTGCCCCGGGTCTCCCAGGCTGTGTAGTAATTGGTCTGGGAGCAATGACCCATTTTCCTCCACGAGCAGCATGCGCCATCTGCGGGCTCTCTTGCCCAAATGATTAAAATTCTCCTAAATCCAGTTCCACTGTCACTTGTCATTTGTTCTGCGTCCCAGCTTTTTGTTGTCTGCTAATCTGGAGATCTGAACTCCTGTCATTGCATTCCCTCCAATCTGTAGATGAATTGATGGAGAGCAGTGATTCCCAGAAAAGAGAGATAGAAAATGTAGCACTCTACGCCCCCCCCCCCATTATTGAGCATTTACCTTACCCTAAGCTGGGTACTGGTGGGCATAAAGCTGGCCAAGGCCAGATGATTCCTGCCTTCTAGGAGCAAACATGCCAATGGCCTCATCCCCCAGTGAAACCAAACGATGTGGGCAAGAACGGAGTAGCACTGAATATCCAATCCCCTCCACCTCCCACTAGAATTAAGCTCCCACAGCAGGGGCAATGGTCTTGTTTTCGGATAGATCCCCAGCACCCAGAAGAGTGCCTGGTACATGTCCATGCTCAGGAAACACTGAACTGAATTTCAATTTGCACCGTTGACCCCTGCTCTCCATCCTCCCTCACTCCCATCCTTGCTGTGAGGCAGCTCCTCTGAGGGGGCAGAATTCCCATGCTGCTTTGCCTTGACCAGTGGCCTGCAGGGGAAGACAGTGACAATGTACGAGTTCCGAGTCGAGGTCCCTAAGAACTCACTGCATTCTCCCACTGTCTTCTGACTTCTGTCACCCATGAGAAGGGCGTGTCCTGGCAAGGCCACTGGTCTAAGGAAGGTAGTAGACAGCAGTGGCCATCCAGAACCCCAGATTCCCAGTAAACAGCTGGCTGCCACAGCCTAGACTTGAACAGCCACAAAGTTTAAAATATTTACGATCAGGAGCTTTACAGAAAGTTTGCTCACCTCTGACCTCATCCCAAATACAGTTCAATACTTTGATCCTTTAACACTTGGTGATAGGAGTATATGGACAGTGCTTATTTTCCTTGTGTAAATTAGGGAATTCCCCAAGTGTTTCATCTGGAATCTTTTGACCGGGCCAATCTACTGGAATCCAAAATCAAAAAGAAAAAAAGATTCTTTCATCTTATTTGAAATCCAAAAGTCAAGCCAAACCAATTATCAGAAGTTATTTAAAATTTCAATCAAAAGCAGACTTATTAATGGATTGGAGTGAATAACTTCCTAACTTTTCTTGTAAGCCTGTTCTTAATTTAGAAATGAGCTAGCTATACATTAGCAAATAAAATGTGAAAGAGAGTTTGTATTAAAGGGAACCGACTTCTGGTTCTTTTCATTCTTAGAGACAGATCAAACAGGGTAGCCAATGGCCTTTTTTCAGGTCTGGAGCCAATTTAATTTTTCAGAGAATGCCAATTCTTATTCATGTGTTATTTAGGAATACATCATGGCTAACAGTGTTCTTGCACTGAACATTTAAAGATAAAAATATTGTATCTATAATAAATGGAGTTTCCCACTTTTGCAACACTAGTAATATATATATTCATAGTTATTTGCATCCAAGGGTCTCAAAGAGCGCTCTCCAACAAATAATAGAAGAATCTTTCAGAAGCCAAAGGAAAAGCAAGAGTCCCCTTACTCATGAGGAAACCAGTGTTCTAGTTCACACAGCTCTCCTAACAATGGTGAAAAGCAGTACATGAAGAAGGCAATTATAACCAACAAGAAGCACAGCTAGAAAGAAAAATTTCTGACCACTCTCCCTCCTCTCTGACCAGCCTTTCAGAACTGGAAATAAGAGTGGCAGATGGAAACAGACCAGTGAGGATGACAGAGAACAGAGGGAAAGGATAGCCCATGTTCGGGAATGCTGTTCATCTGTGAACCTAGGAGCTGTCGCCTGGAATTATCTCAACAAGCCTCAAGCGATCAGTATTTAATGTTATGCAACGTTATGGGGGAAGAGCCAATGTAAATAAACTTGTTCTCCTAAGGGAAAGGAAATTGAGGAACAGTGAGATTAGACTTCGTTCACTGGGAAGGAGACATGTAAGCAAAGACTTCATGGATGCCGATATCTAGGAGAAGAGTCTTCCAAGCAGAAAAGCTGCAAGTGTGGAGATCTTGAGGTGGAAGCATGTGGTTGGAACAGAGTGAATGAGGGGAGCAGTGAATGAAGTCATGGAAGGAGTTGGGGGCCATATCCTGCAGTGATGTGGGGTTTTCCTTCATTGAGGAGATCCTTGGATATAAGATGTATGCAGCAGAGTTGTGACATGATATGTCCACTGGTAGAACTGGAATTCAAACCCAAATATGAATTTGTCTGACTCTGAAGTTCATACTCTCTCTACTCTATTGCACAATGCCAATGTTATCATAATCTACATCACACACACAAATTCTATCAGATATAAATATGATTATAGATATAGATAAAGAGGCAGAAACCATATATAGTTTCTTTTTCCATGACTGTGCTCCATTGGTCTAGCTATTTATTCTTGTGCCAGCACCATAGTTTTATTTATTGCAGCTTTGTAATAAGTTTTAAAATCTAGGATAGCAAGTTCTCCTTTCTTTTTTTACCTCTTCTTGAGTTTTCACTTTTCTAGATGAGCAACTGGACAATTTTGTAAAGTTTTTCCGAAATCATGGACAAATGAGCACCTTCAATATAAGATGCTTCAACCTGAATGTTAGTTTTCACTTAACAGGATTACACGAGGTATTCATAGCTCCCATGTGTGCACATGTACACACACACCCACACTCACAGATATGTATGTACATGAAGGTTTTGGTACCTATATGAAGAATTTTTGTTTGTTAGCATCAGCATATTTTAAAATCCCCCTGAGACAGAAACTGTAGCAGAGTTGACCTGAGAAGCTCTCACATGAACGCTTGTCAACAAACTGGAAGAAGATGCCTCGGATAAGAGATGGCAGTGAGGAGCAAGCTAGTGAATCTCAGGCTTTATTTTTTGTATTGCTTTGTTCCTGCAAAAGGTAGCATAGTTCACTTGGAGTCTTCCATTTTTTTTTTCCTCCAAGCATAATTTTGATGCTGTGGGATTTCTCGCCAAGCAAGATCCAGCGAATAAGTTCCAGGAGAATATCTGATTTGTGTCTGAACATAATTTTCCTGGTGTGGATCCTAGGTAATAGAAAGGCTAAATAATATCTATGGTCCTGGAAGAATTTCTTCAATTATGGAGTTGTTGAGGCTCTGTTAAGAACCCATGAGACTGGTAGTCCCTGCCTGGTCCAATAAACCAAGAGGGTAATTATCCTCTTTAAGTGGATGTGAATTTGATACATATATATTCATCATAAGTTAATGAAAAGCCTGTGCTTTTGATCCAGGAAGCCACCAGGCTCTTCCTTTTCTCTTGCAAAAAAAAACAAACAAACATTCAAGTAAAAACATCCTTGTGAGAATTCCCCATAGGAAATTCCATGCATCTGCTCAGATTAAAAAGGCATCAAGTTACTTATTTCCTTTAATAGAGAGGGACTCCTCTGAACACTGAGTTCTCTCCTGAAAGGCCAATGCTGTGGTTCTGGGAGTTGTGAGATACTGGGAAGATGGGAGTGATTTCTTCATGATAGATTCTGAGGGTGTAGAGGTGCTGAGGACCACAAGTAAATTGTGCTGCGAAATCCAACTGCCTTTGTTGTGGGCACAGACTCAGGGCCAGGAAATTTCTGAGATTCTGCACTTTTATTTCAGATTCAGGGTTATTCTTTGGTACTACAGTTCACACAAGTATTTCTAGCCCATCTCGGAACTGTGGATAACATCAGAAATAGAACTCAGCTTGTAGCAGACCAGAGAGTTAACTTCTTCTAAAATGAAATTAAGATTAGCCATAGTAGCTCATATCTCTAAACGCTGTGCTGTGTAATAAGGTGGAACTGAATGCTGTGCCCAGGAAATTTATGCCACATTTGCAGCAACATTTCAATTAAAAAAAAAAAAAAAAGCTGAATTGATGAGCAGAGAGCTAATCATGTAACTGTATATACTCTCATGACCCACTCTCCGCTGGAGTAAGAATTAACTGTCGATGCGCACTGAGCTACCCAGTAATGTTCTCCGCCTTGGCTTTCCATTTGGTTCGTCCTGATTAAGAACAGAGCTGTGTTCCTGGCTAACGGTGTGATGACTGACTCAAAACAAATTTCTCAGGTCAGTATGTTCTGAAAGGTCAGTTCTGGACATCCATAAAGAAAAAGCCTCCAAGTTAACCAAAAAGGACAAAAGTGGAGTCTCATACTGCGGTCTTAGAGCAGGAGACAACAGGATGCCTGCACATTTAGGTATTAATCGTCTTTTCTCATACCGTTGCAGTGAAAAAAGGACTTGCTTTAGCTTCAGAGAAACCTGATTTTACAGCTATTTCAAACAAATTAAAAATACATATTCGATATCCTTTGAGCTTTTTGAAGTTTCAGTACTGAGTGTTTTGTAACCAGTACACTTTTGATTCCTCTAGTGATCATGAGCTCTGGTATTAATATGCATACACAGGGCTTTAAAAATCAGCTCACAATGTGATCTCCTATTGTGTTTTGAATGAATGACTCGTGACTACAAGTTTAATGGCAGCTACAGAGAAAAGTCATCTGAGGTTTTTAATGATGTCCCCTTTCCAGGTAACGTGTCAAAATAATTCTTCCATTTACCTTTTCTGGAATGCAATGAAAATGTATCACCCTATTTCCCTCCTCCCTCAAGTGAACAATACGCCATTGCTCAAGAACTAATGCAAATGTCTGAGATCTTAGTTGAGTTCAACCTATTTTTCTCACCCCAATTTAAATTTAAACCCTACATTTAAAAACATTGACATTCAAAATGGCTTACAACATGACTCACCAAAGCTAGAAAAAAAGTCCAAGTGACTACAAGTTATTTATTGCAGAAGTAAAACATATTTGGTGACTTCACAGTGTTGAGAGGAGTCACGTAGTGTTGTAAAATTATGATTCTCCTAGCATGGTGAACGTTCTTTCGTGGGGGGTGGTCTGTATGGGTGAAATGGAGGCCAAGTCATTTCATATCAAATGTGGGTTATGATTATGAGACTTGTCCTAGGTTCTAAAAAATTAACAAAACAACCAAATGTGGACAGTTTACTAAAACAATGACAAATCAGTGAGTCCTGGAATACGTGATTCACAAAAGCAAATGGAAAGTCCTCATTAATCCTAGATGCTGAAGACCCAGAACAGTTATTGAGAGCTCTATTAAAACTTGCTAGTTACGTTAATTCACCCATGTGGGTTTTCTGAAACCTATGGGGCCTCTGGTTGTAACTTGTGCTGTCCAATATAGTAGCCACTAATACCATGTGACTACTGAAGTTCAAGTTAATTAAAATTATATAAAAATGTAAAAAGTCAATCTCTCAATTGTACTAATCCCATTTCCAGTGGTCAATACCTGCACATGGCTGATGGTAGCCATATCAGACAGTACAATACCGAGACTAACATTTTCATCATTGCAGAAAGTAGGATTGGATAGTGCTGACTTAAATGCAGAAAAAGAGTAATGTTTATTGAGAAGTTATCATGATACAGATCATATTTGATCTGTATTTTTCCCGTTTCACAGTGAAGAAGTTTAGCTGCCAAGAGCTCAATTAATTTCTTCAAGTCACATAACTTATAAGAGAACTGAGTTAGGATTTGAGCCAATTTCTCTTGACTCCAAATCCAATGTCATTTCCAATATATGTCCCAGGTTTGCTCACCCATTCACCCATCTAACACATACCTAACCATAGAGTGTATGTTTTAACAATTACTGGAGGAAAATAGGTGGAAACTTACAGTGAGCAAACAGGGTTCTCTACTTACTGAGAACCTATGGTAGCAATGGCGGATATAAGGTTAGAAGGATGAATGTAATTCCTGACCTCATAGCTCTCATAGCCTATGGGGGAGTCAAACATTAAATAATCACAAAATTAATTATCAGGCATGCTTGGTAAATACCAAAGAGAAAATCCCATCAGTTTTGGGAGACTCTTTCAAATTCCATTAAATAACAACAGAAACAATAATAATTAGCCATAAAGCTTTAGCTTTCAGTGCCTGTGAAGTTCAAATTAGTAAGACAAATCTATGATACTGTTGGCCTCCTGATTGATGAGTCTCACTGTAATCTTTATGCCTGGTAAACAGAGAGATCTATTTCACTCAAGGTCATCCTGGGTTGGCATGACCAACTTCAGTTTCATCCAATTCTCTTTGGGTAGAAGCATTTTTGAAACAAAGAGCTGAGATCAGCTAATTTGTCAACATTACAAAGCAGGAGCCTCATCCTCGTAACTCTTCTCCCTCACGGAACCTTCCCAGCAACAGCAGCTGACATACGGGCCTTGCAGATGAAGATGCAATAGCATGGCCGATTCTCGACCACAGAGTGGAGGGGTAGACAGTGGGAAAATGCTTCTTCTTAGCCATTTCTTTGTCATTTTTTACAGGGTCAAACCCAAATGCCCATAAAAGGAGATTGAGAGCCTATGTGCTACACCATCAAATTTAAAAGGCTAGGAAAAAAAGTCAAAGCCATAAACTTATCATTTTCAGTATTTTATTCCTTTTAATACTAGTCTATTAGTTTCAACAGAAGGACAACAGACTATCCGTTATACTGTAACTTGACATGCCTATTATGCCAATACGATTAGTTTCTGCAACATTCTCATGCACTGCTTATAGTTTATAAAAAAATTGATTTCACAGAATCAGAGAAATTAGAATTGGAAACATTCTATTAGGTTACTAGATACCTCCCCTGAGACAAGTATGGAATTGATCCCTAGTTCACAGTGTATTGTCTGATGCATTTTTCTATCAGGTTTTGATAGGCTTACATATTTATTATAGGCTGGCAATATGTACCACTAAAAATTATACCAATCCATCTGAGAAATAAAATTCTAGAAAAATAAGCATTTGCTGAGGACTAATTTTACTTTGGTGGATTCATTTTTAATATACGTGCCAGTGTTTATAGCCTCTCATCTTATAAGAGGCAGGGTAGTAGCATGGATCATGGGTTGGCATTACAATCAAATAGTGAATTTGCATATCTTAAGTTGTGGAAATTTCCCCAGACATAATTTCCCATCAGATTTCTACAATATGTGATATGAATTTTTGATTTTCAAGAATGGCTTATATTCTGTACAGGAAATTGAGCCCTGCCCCTCAAGCAAATGCCTGCAATCAAACACTTTGGCTATACTAACATTTTCTTCTTTGGGGCAGGGCGTACTAAGCTGTGACTCTGCAGGAGACATTTGCCATGGGGACTCTGAACTGGAGGGTGGAGGGAGGGGTGTGGCAAGGGAATGAGCTGGGGTTTACATACACTCTCTGCTGTTCTTTTCTGCAGTGACTCAGAGAGGGAGAAGGAGGGGAGAGGAGATGGCTTCACCAGGCAAAATTTACACATAATATGAATATCCAATAAGCTCCTGGGATCTCCCAGGTCAAATGGGCGAGATTTCTTTTCTCTGCTTCACCCAATTCTGGTCAGGAATTCTCTCCCCGCTTTAAGACCATCCTTGAAGTTCATTTTCGCCTGAATTCAATTTTTAAAGATAAGTCCTACTAGATTTTTCCCTTCACCCCTTGCTCCTTCATGGAGATAGCAGATGAAGTGTTAGATGTGAGCTAAGTTGGTGGATAGGAGGGGAATCAAGGCTATGTCTGGAAAAGGGCAGAGAGGGAAGCACAGAAGTGTAGCATTCAGCTAGATAATGCCTGGTTCCCCTTGGTGTTCACATTCTCATGTCCCTATTCAAAAGTCCAGATGAAATTCTTGTTTGTTCAGGATGCAGCTGATGAGTATTATGTCTGGAGAATGTCCCAGAGAAGGCCTCATACATCTTTTATACACCTGCATGCTAAATGAGCAAGCACACCCAGGTGCTGAGTAAGACTTATGAACTTGTTGTAAATTATGCAAACAAGTAATTTGGCATGTCCAGAAAGTGGTGCTATCAGTGGAACAGTTTTTCTAAACTCTATAATTTTAGGAGAATGCTCGCTGGAAGGTAGTGGAACAGTGACAAGGACTAATTGCTCAGCACAGTGTCTCTGCTTCGACAGGTGCCAGTCACAGAGAAGGATGCTAGCCCCCCCCCCCCCCCCCCCAGGGACTGCTTTACACCCAAGGCAAAGCCAGTGAAACTGTTCCAGGAGTGTAAAAAAGGTCGGCACCTGAACCTTGTTAGCCCCCGGTGGGGCAGCAGTAAAGACGGCTTTGTCCATGGGACGAGAGGCTGTGAGAGAGAGAGAGAGAGAGAGAGAGAGAGAGAGAGAGAGAGAGAGAGAGAGAGAGAGAGAGAGAGAGAGAAGTATCAGCGTGACTGAGCCTCGGCCTTACAGCCCAGACCCACTGAATCGGAATCTGTATTTCAACAAAACACCAGGTGATTTGTCTGCACAGTAGAGCTTGAGAAGCACTAGTACCTGCCACCCACCGGCTTTCTAGCGGCTATTCCACAGTATAGCCTGGACTGGCTAAGAAGGGGCATAGCTTTTTCAGCCCAGTAGTAAATTGATCTCATCTTCATTTCAGCAAAAGCCAATAAATGATCATCTTCCTCTCATGAATACACCCCCACCCCCCTTTTTTTTTCTCGTTTGCTGTTTTTGGTCTGCCCTCATTGTTTTCTTGTGGAAACTATTCCTTCCTAACTGCATGTAATTCTGCTGAAGCTGTCAAGTAAGAGGCTGGGCACCTCTGGCTGAGGGCTGATGTGGAGAGAGAGGGCCTTTTTTCTTTGGAGACTATGAGGGGCAAGGACAATATTTGCTTGGGACTGACAGGGGTTATCTTGCTGCCACATCTGTTTGAGAATGAAGCCAGAGGAGGGCAGGCAGAGCATAAAGGTGGAGAGAAATCATTTGAACACTCAGTTTGGTTGTACCCAAAGTTAGAAAACCCCTTGTGCTTCTTAGTTGAGTGAGTCAATAAATTCATGATATAGCTTAAGCAGTTTTAGGTTGGTTTTCTTGTCATTTGTAATTAAGAGTGGCCCTGACCCATATATTCCTGAAACTGCATCACCAATACTCCCAAACTGGAAACTTTGACACCTGGTTTAAAGGAATAAACTCATTGTGAAGTTCACACCCTATAATCTGACAACTGTGAGCAAATTGGTGTGAGTACATGTGTAAGTATAAACGGAGCATAATTGAATATAGAGGCTTTAAAACTTTTAGGCACGCATATGTCCCAAATGCTGGTTATCTCTATAATTGTAGCAGGCTGTATTTATTTTCTAGATTTAGAGGGAATGCCTATTGACATGAATATTTAAATTTATGCCAACTAATATGCTAATCAGCACAGCTTTGGTGCTTTAGGAAACAAGAAAGAGGATTGCCACACTGTTATGTCAATGGTGCTGATGCTTTGATGAAAGAAGACAAAGCAGGCTCGAATGCAGATGAAACATGTTCCCTTGGAATACCCAATGCAAATGGGGAAATTTATGGCTCTGCAAACTGTTTTAAAATAGAAAACAATCCCTCAATTTAATATAGCAGTTTAACCATCCATTAATTTACTCTGGGCAGACACTGCAACTTTTCAGAAATGATGTCAATAATAAATAAAATCTACAACCAAAGAAGAAAATATGTCCTTTTATTTTTGCCAAATGTCAACATTGAAATCTATAATTGTCCCAGTTGAAACACTGAAGTCTGCCTCTCTTCTATGACCACCTGAGAGCCAGTATTGGACATAGATTTCATTATTATGTATCTAATTCAACATTATGTAGCATATGTGTATATGTATTTTAAAATTCTCTGACCCTCCCCCCCACTGTGGAGTTAGTTCTCTTGTGTAGTTGTAAATTTTGCAGGTTTCTAAAGAGTTGCTAAAGGAATTATATGCAAATTCTAAGTTACACATAGTTGGCAAATTCTAATGAGCAAGTTGCTGGGAAATGGTATTTTTACTGTCCTTTGAAAAACAAAATGGAAGAACAGGTCACGAGTTTCATGCTGTCAGAGTAGAGGTGCAGTTCTCTGACATGTTCACTTCTGATTCATTGAGAACACAGAAGGGGCTGGAGGATTGATAAGGACTTTCCAAGTTAAACATAAATGCTAGAAAGAAAAGCTTAGGCTTTGTCTTTACTTGGTTCCGACAACCTGAGCATGAGGACAAGAAGGCCAGAGTTAAATTAAACTACAATTAAAAACAGCAAATTCTATTGAGTAATGTACCAAATTGCATCTAAAAAATTTTGTCTTTGAAAAGATGTCATGGCAGCAACCTTCTTTTCCCGGCCCACACAACGCATTTCCTCATCAGTAATGGTGACAAGGGTGTGACGTAGTGATGCTTTCCAGGGGAGGAAGTTATACAATACCCCATAAAGGTGAATCAGAATTTCAGGGCTATAGCTTGCAAAGCCCCCATGATGACTCCTACACACTTTCCCTGGGACGCAGGCCCCCTTTCCTTTCTACTTTCCTACTTGTAAGGCAAGAATTATTGATATTGGATGACCTACTCTGCTATTTAGTTTTTGTTTTGTTTAGCTATTTCCATGGACAATGGCCTATTTAAAAATTGAAAAAAAAATTAAATTATAGTTGACATTTAATATTATATTAGTTTCATGTGTACAGCACGGTGATTACACATTTATATTTGTTACAAAGCAATACCGCCAGTAAGCCTAGTACCTCCTCGACACCGTACATAGTTATTACAGTATTATTGACTGTATTCCCTCTGCTGTACTTTACACCTCCATGACAATTGCGTAACTGCCAATTTTTATTTCATAATCACTTCATCTTTTCCACCCATTCTCCAACTCCTCTCCCCCTGGCAAGCATCACTTTGTTTTCTGTATGTGTGAGTTTGTTTTGTCATTTATTTTGTTTTTTAGATTCCGTATGTATGTGAAATTGTATGGCATTTGTTTTTGTCTGACTTGTCTCACTTAGCATAATGCCCTCTAGGTCCATCTCTGCTGTTCCAAATGGTAAGATTTCATTCTTTTTTATGGCCAAGTAATATTTCATTGTATAGATGCACCACAGTTTCTTTATCTAATCATCTACCGATGCACACTTAGGTTGTTTCTACATCTTGGCTATTGTAAATAATGCTGTAATAAACTTTTTTGTTTGTTTAATCCCTTCACCTTTTTGACATGTATTTCTTTTGTGCGGGTTCCCACAACTTCTACTCTAATCACAATTCTGTAAAAGCAGTTATTTTGTTCAATCATTCATCTATGTGTTCATTCAGTCCCAGGCACTGTGTCAGGTACTGGATATGCCATTGTGGAGAAGAAAAACATGGGCCCTAACCTCGTGGGACTGACACCTCCATGGAGGAAGACCAAAAACCATATAACAGCAAATCAGTAAGTGAATAGAGGACTAGAGAGCATAGTAAGTACTATGAATGAGAGGAACATAGTGTCGATGTCCAGAAGGAGATATTTAATTTTAATTGGGTAAACAGGGCAAACCTCTTTGAGGAGATAAGAGTTATGCTGAGATCAGATATATAAGCAGTCGCCTGCCATGATAACAGTGGAGAAACAGTGTTCCAGTTCATGGAAGTTAACATGTGGAAAGGTCTGGAAATAAGGAGTCTGGCTTATTGAGGACAGTGAAAGGAGGTCAGCGTGGCTGAACACATGTGCAGGGCAAGGTGTCGGGGGAGAACAGTTAGTGACGTGGAAGGGGGGAAAATAGCAAGGGCCCAAACGCACTGGGGAGCACGAATTATATTCTAAACACCATGGGAATCCATGGAAAGACTTCTAGCCAGTTTGATTTGTTTTTAAAAGACAATTCTGACTGCTGCTTGAAGATTGGAATGGAGCAAGGGAGAAACAGGGAAATAATTTAGGAGGCGGATCAGACAGAATAGGCTGGGTTATGCAGTAACAACCCCCAAATCTTTGTGGCTTATAGCAACACAATCTGATTTTTCACTCATGCTCCATACCCACTGCAGGGCAGCTGGGAGCCCTACTCCACATCTACCCACTCCGCAATCTGGGCTAATGGAGCTGCGCCACTGTCCTGAACACTGACAGTCGCCGTAGCAGGAAAGGGAACAAAGCACTCATGTACTGGCTTTTAGACCCTCTGCCTAGACATGTCACATGTGTTATTGTCCAAATCAAGTTGCTATGGTCATTCCCGAGTTCAACTCAGGGGGAATGTGTCCCCTCCAGGGAGGGGCACTGCAAGAAAAGGAAACAAAATGTTTGGTGGGTGGTAATACAATGACCACTGGAGGCCATCACTGTCGCTTTGGATGGGGTGATGTCGGTGAAGACAGAGACAAATGAACAGATCTGAGGTTATTTTTGGCATTACTTTTTGGATGCAATGATGGCTTGAATACTATTTTTTTTTTTCAGTCACCCTCATTACACTGTGAAGCCCCGGAGGCAAGCCATAATCCATCTCCTTATCCCCTGAGCCAAACATGAAGAGGTTTGCTGAATGAATGAGTGGGATTCCGCAAATCGAAACTTTGCCTCCTGGATGCATCATGGCTTGGAATTTCCCACAAATGGGCTGTAACTGTTACATAAAGAGAGGGAGAAGATTAAATTTTGTTTCAACCCATTAAGGGAGAGCCTCACTGATTAGATTTTCTGCAGGCTGGTGAGGGAAGTTGATTTAAGAAATCCTTCTTTGTGCCACAGTGCTGATCCTTCTGTGGGGAAGATCGAACTCAAGAGAGAACCCTAGTGTCCTGTGCAGACCTGCTCCATTCCCTCATGGGTTTTAAATTTCATCCATTTCTTATCAGTTTTGGATCTCTCTATATCCCAGGATAGAAAGAAAGAGTGGGCATCAGTGACAATGTCTTTGGAGAAAATAGATTTTCGATGGAGCCAATAAATGTAGCACATAGAATAGCTCCTTTTAATAAGGGGAATGGCTGGTGGAGGGGGAAAAAATCCTGCAGAAAGAAAACCATCAAGAAGGCCAAAGGAAGTCTGCCCTCCCTGCCCCTGACAGCCCATAGGAGGGCACTGCTTATCCCTTCCCCCAGCTTCTTATGAAGCTCTAGTGCAGACCCTGACCTGCATGGGTCATTCCAGCACAGGTCCCAGGAGCTGATTTTGAGCAGAAAGAGGGAACTGAGAGTCAGCAATACTGTCTTATCTACCTGGGAAGACAGAGCAAAGGAGAGATGCAGTAGATGAGCCAGCAGCCAGGGCTCTAAGCTTTAAGCCCTGGCCAGGGACTCTTCTGCTCAGCACGCAATTATTCCCAAATGCACATCCAGGTACCTGCTTGCCAGCAACCACAAGGTTCAGAGAGCTCAGAGAGCCACGTGCTCTGACCTGCTCCTCTGAATGGGCCAGGCTCACAGGGAGGCCTGTGGACCAGAAACCTGGGACTGATTCTCCCTCTGCGGCTGTGCAGGGGACGCAGAAGGCACTGGTGTTGTCCCTGACTTGTTTGGGGGCAGCTATGTCTGCTTATTCTTGGCAGGGCACAGAGGACACCAGGAGGCCAGATCCCAGCCACCCCCTGCCTTGCTGAGAGGCCCTGCTCGCTGCCAGGTGCATGACCACCTGGGTGTGATGGTTAGCGCTCTAACCCCCTAGTCATGTCCACTGTTTGATATCAAGGCAATTTTTACGCGATGCTTTTCTGCATTCACATGGGAAGTTTAAAGTTGGTATTCTGCCGGAGAAAAAGTAAACAGAAACCAAACAAAACCAGTCTCTGGAATACTGTAATTCCCTGCCTCCTGCTATCGCTGTTACACCTTAATTATTTGTGATCCATTAAAAAAGGAGTGGAAACCAAATGACATGCCAACCAACAACTTCTTCCCTCATCATCTGATGTGGGGGCCAGCAGACATTATTATGCTGTGAATAGATAGATACCTTCACAGTACACGAGCCAATAAATGCAATGTCTACAGCTTCCTCCTCTCTTCCCTCCCCAGCACAGTGCCCAGCGCATAGTAAGGACTGAATTAATGAGTTTGTCATTGGGGTCAACTCTGAACTGGGCTGACTTGTCACTATCCATCCCAGAAAAACCAGGAGGGAGTTGTCTACTCACTGACCTCAGATGAACATTTGATAAACCGTTGATTCCTTTGGTTATTTATGAGTTATAACATTCATATAAATGAGCATGTTTTATTAGTTGGTACAAATATTAAATTTTATCTATGTAAAACATGCATTTCATTCTCTAGGCTGTTACCCTGGGTTAAAAAATGGACTTATGGGATGCTGTTAGAACTTGTGTTCCTGAGCTCCTCCCAATCCTAGGCTCTGGCAGTGCAGAGCTCATCAAAACAACCTCATTTCGTAGATGAAGAAACAGAGGACCAGAGAGGTAAAGCGTCCCGTGCATGGTTAACCCAGCGTGAGATGTGGAGGCAGAACCAGTATCCAGGAGTCATGCCCTTGCAGCCTGCAGCCTTTCTCTCTGCCATGCTCCACAGGGTCGGAGTTTCTAAGGCCCTCCCAAGCCAGGGACCATGACTTTTTGTCATTCTCTTTAAAGCATGCTATAATAAACAACTGGCAGTGACTTATTTATTTTCTATAATTCCACATGGGGATTATAAACCAGCCTGTGTTATTGGTATTGTATTATGCTGGCTCCTTATTATTTTGAAGTGTTTCCTTTAACTATAATGGAGTCACAGAGTATTTACTTTAGCAGAGGAGAGCTGCCCTGTAGGAGATGAGGTAGTTACTAGATTAGAAGCTCAGGCATTTTAAATTAGGACAGAAGACCCTGGGTGAAACTGCGAAGTATGCCAGCTTGCTGGGTGTGCACAGGAGGAAGCTTACCGCAAGGTGTCGATAGGTTCATGTGTATCCTAACCACTGACTACAGACTCAACAAATACCATCTCTGACACATGGATTTCCTGCAGGCCCACAAGCACGCATTTTAAACCTCTGGGCCAACTGTGTTTTGGAAGTCAGATATTTCAGGTTTTAGAAGTCAGGTAATAGGATGTACAAACCACACATTAATAACATTCCCAGCAGAGTGTGGGGCAAAACCCTATAATCAAGCACTAATAGTTCTGCAATTAAATATGGGAATGTTCACTACTAATGGGATAAAGAAAGACTATGAATAGTCTTAAGTCAATTCAAGTCAGGTTTTACCTCCCACCCCACCCCCCACTTAATTTGTCATAAAGTTAGCAAAAATACTGTTTTCAGTGCTTTATGAAGTTCAGGATTGTAGATAAGGAATTATAGATCTATCTTAAAGATATGCTATACTGGTCAATAAGAGAACTTTTAAAAATAAGTGTCGATATTCAATAACATTCCTCTTGCCATCATTTATTTTCTCAGTCAGTGGCTAGATACAAATATAGCCAAATCTTATGCCAGAATTCACAGAATGTTAAGGGCTCCTGACTGTCCTTGGTGGAACCCCAAGGCCCAGTGTGGCCGGGGATTTTTCTCCCTCCTCAAGGGACCATCTTCCCTCCTAGTGCACAGACACCCCTGAGGGTGGGAGGACCAGCTGGGACCTAAGGCAGGAGTCTGATGTGGAAACACTCTATCTTTTAGGGTGGGACTCCCAGATGTATTAAGTAGGACGACCCTTTTTAATTGTACAGGTGCCAGAGCTAGATTGCTGAATTAAAATCCTTGTTCTGCTACTTCTTGTAAGACCTCAAACAAATCATTTTACCTCTTTGTACTGCAGCATCTTCCTCAGTTATAAGTGGGAGTAAGAATAGCTCCTATATCATAGGCCATTGTAGGGACTAAATAAGTCAATTCTAGCAGAACTTTTAGAGGGGTACCAAGGACATAATAATCTCTCAATAAATGTTAGATATTATTATTATATCATCACTTCTAGTTTACATGTCTATGGTAGACAGAATAATGCCCCCACCCCCAGCAAAATGTTCACACCCTAATCCCCATAACCTGTTACAAAACAGACTGGAACATTCGTCAGAATATGGCTTGTAGATGTGATGAAGTTTGGACCTTGACATGAGATTACCCTGGATTATTCAAGTGTTCCCAACATGACTCCTTGAAAGGGGAACACTTTCCCTGGCTGTGGTGGGAGAAAGAGAGGCAGCAATGGAAGCAGAGTGTGAGAGGAGCTACATCGCTGACTGTGAAGATGAAGGAAGGGGCCAGAAACAAAATGTGGTATATCCATAACATTCAGGATCACTGGGCCACCAGAGGGATGAAGCTCTGGTACACGCATTGTTGCTGTTCCTTTGTCTCACTCTCTTTGCATCTTGACTGCTCTCTTCTTACACTTCATTGGGATCATTGGCCTGACCCCATCAACCCACAAGGCCCTTGAGGGCAGACACTATGCCCAGTTCACTACTCCACTCGAATCCCATGCCTGGCACAGGGCCTGTCTTCGAGGGGGTGCTTATTGGAGAGTTGGTGAATGAATGAATACTAAATGAGTTATCCATCTTTCTTTCTCTCCCGGTCCCTTTTGACATGAGTGGGAACAAATGGCTGGGATAAATGACTCTGTCTGTTCACAAGATCATGTGAAACTGAAAAAAGATCAGTCCTGTTACCAAGTTTATCACTAGAGATAGGTACGGCTCCTCTACTACTTAGCCAAACTCATTTTTCTTTTTTTAGAGGCAACCAAGAAACCAAAGAAGACTCAGTAAGAGCAACAGTTCTGATTCACCCTACAGGAGACTTTATGACCCAGTAGAACAATACCTGGTGAGCACTGACTGGGGAACTCCTCATGCTGTTCCACATCCCAGAAGCCCTGGGCCTCCCTCGCAGCGTTATACCTGCCATTGGAGGTTCATCGTTCACCGTGTTACCTCGGCAAATAGCCACCTACATATCAGCAAAAGAAATATTTGGATTCTTCATTTCCATTTGATGTAGATTCGGCCCTTTCAAAGTATAGGGCCCTTAATTCCTAATAGGCCATGTCACAAAATTTGTGTGTGTGTTGAGTGTGGTTGAATTAATGGGACAAGGGCAATTAGCTGCCTGCCGTCCCACATTAGTGGGAAGCACATGGGGATCAATGCCAAGGACATGAACAGAAGTCAGGTGCACACAGAGCGCTGGTTCTGCATCGCCTTCAGATAGCATGCTCTTCCTAATATCTAGACCACAATGCAGATAGTGTTTTTGGTGGAATGAAGGAAAAAAGAACAGAAAGAAAAGGAACCCCATGAATTACCCAAACTATTGTGTTTCCTGACTAGTATCCAAATTGAAGTCATAAGATCTCTAGACATCCTGCCCCTCAGCGAGGGGACGCCGGCTGGTACACTGTAACCTACTTCTAAGAAGTTTTAAATCGATCACTTAGAGATGGACTCACTTTCACTCTGTCCTCGGGCTTGTTTCTCTTATAGATAAGAATTTGCTGATGTAGTGTAAGCCTTGTAAACTGCTGAGAAAAAGAAAGTATTTTTGATTTCGGAAAATTTCCAAAATGTGGAGAAACCGCCACAGTGTACAGAGCTGGGGTAGGTTCCTGCCTACGTGGACACTTTCCTAGGCAGGAGAGGATGGTTAGCACTCCTCCCAGCAGCCTGGAGCTGGGGGGAAGGGTAGCTCCCTGGCTGTTGTAAGACAATCCTCACTAGGTTAAAGCACCACCGTCCTGCCCTCTCTGACTCTGCTTTACAAAAAACCACTGAGAATTCCCCCATCCCGTATAGAGCGGAAATCCTCCCATGCTCACATGGAGCCTTGGCTGCAATGCCTGTTAAAGGTGCAGAGTCCT
The DNA here is from genome assembly GCF_987537825.1 of Furipterus horrens. Classification (NCBI taxonomy): domain Eukaryota; kingdom Metazoa; phylum Chordata; class Mammalia; order Chiroptera; family Furipteridae; genus Furipterus; species Furipterus horrens. The sequence goes on from NW_028327180.1 coordinate 18,363,675, forward strand.
GGGCCCACACCCCAGATCTCAGGGGAGTGGGCCCAGAACTCTGCAGTCTTGCGAACTCAGCTGTTGATGCTCGCACACGTTCCCCGTGAGACAGCAGCTAATGGGACATTATTAATACCCATGAGAAAACTGAGGGAAACACAGAGAAGCAGAAGCTCTTTGGAAAGACTGATATATTGTGCTATTTCAAGTACGTTCACAGCGACGCTAGATGTCATTTATTTGAGCTGCTACTTTGTGCTGGGCTTAGTGCCAGGCCTTCACATGGTGTCTCTCATCCTCAACAGTAATTCACAGCATATTATCCTTGTTTTGCAGAAGAGGAAACAGAAACCCAGAGAAATTATGACAATTTCTCCAGGCCTGCAGGTGCTAAGGGGCGGAGATAGAACACAAGCCCGGGTTCATGCAACCGCAAAGCCCAAGCCTGTTTCACTCTGCCGAGGGGTCCATCTAGGAAGGGGTGTAGCGTCCTTTACAGAGAGTCTTTCCTGCTGCTTCTCTCTGGCCCTGAGTCCTCAGGGTGATGATCATCCAGACCAGCAACAAAGCTCCAGGCCTCACAGAGGCATCAGAGCTTCAGACACCAAGGAATCCTCCCACAAGATGTTGAGTCATGACACAAGTCCCGATATCACTGGTGGGCACATTTAGTAAACCAATCAGTAGTTGAAGTGCAAGGAAGTTATTTGTCTATTTATATCGTAGGAACAGGGTGCAATCAACTTTTTCCTCAGAGGGGCAATACATGGAGGCGTGGGCTGAGTTAGGGGACTAAGCCAAGTAAGTGCTCAAAGATAGTGACAGGAAACCAATGGGGCCACGGCTGGGGAGGAAACAGGGTTCAGAGCCTTGGGGGTGGAGGTGGGGGGCGCTCCGTGGGTGGAGACATACCCTGCTGGAGGTGGCCTGCACATGATCTTCACAGCGGCTCTTGCAGAAAGAGGATGAGAAGCCTTTAAATAGTCTTTTTCTTTCCAAAGGTGAAATAGGTTAAAGGCGGCTGATCAGAGACATACTTTTTTCTTAAGGGCAGTTCATCATGAGCATTTGGTCTTTGAGGGAAACTGTACCTGCGTATTTATCAATCGAAGCCTTTGACCACTGTGCGCCCTCTCTCCACCATAAGTTGAATCATCTGTGCTGTAGTCAGGTCACTCCCTCAGGGACGCCTGATTATCAGCCCCAGATTGGGCTAAACTGGTTCAGGTGGGCCAGCTTTTTGAAGACTTAGTGTCTCACACCATTTATCTCACCACCTGCACTTCTTCATCAGATCTGGGTCAGACTGCTCACCCAAAGAGAAGCTGACTTCTGTTTGCGTCATGAACACTGACTGCTTTTCTGTCCAGTTTTTGCTCCAGTGTGGGTCATTGTTCCTATCTCTACCTAGACTTTTATGTTAGGAGTAGCCATGTTCCTGCAGGGGCACTCAGCCCCTCAACTCCTACTGCCATCCACGAGGCCAGGATGGTCACAGTGCTGGGCCCGGCCAATCAGTGTCTTCCCTGGAAACTCAGAATAGAATGACTGAGTTTCCTTTCAATGGTGGAATCAGTGACACTTGACCTTAGAAGGTTCTCTACTGCTGTGTTTTTCTGCCACATGAACCAGAAAAGCAGAGGAAGCGATGTTATAGAAAGGAAGAGAAGAATGGATCAGAAACAAATAGCTGGAAACAGAGAAGAGGTAAGGGCCTGGGGCTGTTCAGTCCCTGGTTCAGTGTTTGTTTGGCCCAGACACATTCCTCAATTCAACTGAGCTGGATACAATGGTCTCTGTAATTTGCATACAAAAGTTCTCCAGATCTGGTCGAGAATGCATAGATAAACATGGCTCACCTCTTCATACAACCACATCAAAATCACAACCAAAATATAGAATAACCATCAGCCAGAAACAGAAATTGAGTTGAATGCAAGTCTGACAACTACGGAATTAAGGAAACCACATCGAGTTGGGTAGGAGAGGCGCAAATGCTGAACAAGCTGACTCTCACCTGTGTGTGGTGGATAAAATTTTGGGAGGGGTATCTCAGGAGCGAGAGTCCTAACCCCACACCGGGCCCCCCCAGCATAAGGTTCTAGTGCCAGGAAAATAAGTCCCCACAACTTCTGGTTGCAAAAACTGGCAGGGATTGAGTTGGTGGAAGAAACTGCTGGAGCCCCAAGTAGTTCATCTTAAAGAATGCACACAAGGACTCACCTGCTCGGGCTCATTTCCTCTGAGCTCTAGCACCAGGTAGCAGCTTGAAAGGCACCAGTGGTACACAGGGAGAAACTGAAGCATCAAGGTGAGCAGAGGCCGTTGTCTCTTTTATAATAAACCTTCCTCCCACAGAACTGGCAAACTGGTGCCATATCTGAGACTCCGTCCAACTGGCTAACAATGTTTGAACCACCTTGGAGAGTCCCAGACACTCTCCCCCACCCACTTTGCCGCCCACCCAAGCTGCTTTTCCATATAAATGGCTGGTCTTGGCTCAGGCTTCACAACTTCCTAAATCCTATCAAACAAGCAACAGCTGGACTCAGTGAGCTCCAGGCCCGGCACTACTAGCAGACAGCTTAGATTCACAGCTTGGCTTCACCTGGAAATCTCCAAGCCCCGCATAAATAGCAGCCATCTCAGATTGCTTTATAGTTCAGGCAGAGTGCCCCAGGCAAAACACAGGTGCGGGTTGACCTTGGCCTGCACCACCCAGGAAATCCCAGGGCCAGTGCACCCAGTGGACAGCTACAGACCATGTCAGAGCACCACCACTGTGCCCTTGCACAGCTGATCCTCCACAGAGGGTGCAGGTTGGTGGTCAGTGTGCTCAGCCAGTCCTTGCAGCTGACTGGCCTGGGTAAATCCCTCCTATTGATCTTCCAACAGCAACCAAGGCTCAACTGCAAGAGGAGAGGGTACTCAGCCTACATGAAGGGCTCACCTCGAGCACCCAGCTTGGGTGATAGGGGAGGTTGTGCCACTGGTCCTTAAAGGACACCTACTACATTAGGCCACACTACCAAGACACAGAGTCAAAGCAGCTCTATCCAATACACAGAAACAAACACAAGGAGGCTACCAAATTGAGGAGACAAAGAAATGTGGTCTAAATGAAAGAACAGAACAAAACCCCAGGAAAAGAACTAAACCTATGGGATACAGAGTTTAAAATACTGGTGATAAAGATGCTCAGAGAAATGACTGAGTACAGCCACAAAATAAAGGAAACAGTGAAGGTTACACAAAGTGAAATGAAGAAAAATATACAGGGAACCAACAGCGATGGGAAGGAAGCTGGGACTCATATCTGGAACAAATGAAGAACTAAACACTCACCTGGGACAGAAAGAAGAAACAATAATTGGAGAAAAAAAAGAGGAGAGGATCAGGAACCTCTGGGATAACTTTAAACACACCAACATCCAAATCATAGGGGTGCCAGAAGAAGATGAAGAGCAAGAAATTGAAAACTTATTTGAAAAATAATGAAAGAAAACTTCCTTAATTTGGCAAAGGAAGTAGACATATAAATCCAAAAGCACAGAGAGTCCCAAACAAGCTAGACCCACCCAAAGAGGACCATATCAAGACACATCATAATTAAAATGCAAAGGTTAAAGATAAAGAGAGAATCTTAAAAGCAGCAAGAGGAAAGCAGAGAGTTACCTACAAAGGAATTATGATAAGACTATCTGCTGATTTCTCGAAAGAAATTTTGCAGACAAGAAGGGACTGGCAAAGTAGTATTCAATGTGATGAAAAGTAAGGACTTACAATCAAGATTACTCTATCAAACAAAGTGCTTCCCAGCCAAGGTAAAGCTAAAGGAGTTCATCATCACCAAGCCATTATTATAATAAATGTTAAAGGGACTTATTTAAGAAAAAGAAGATTAAAACTATGAACAGTAAAATGACAACAAACTCACAACTATCAACAACTGAATCTAAAAAATAAAAGCAAAACCAAAAACAAACTAAGCAAACAACCAGAATAGGAACAGAATCATAGGTATGAAGATCATTTGGAGGGCTATCAGCTGGGAAGGGAAAGGGGAAATGGTGCAGGGGTCAAGAAGCATAACTTGTAGGAACAAAATAGACAGGGGATATTAAGAATAGTTTTGGAAAGGATGAAGCCAAAGAACTTACATGTACGACCCATGGACATGAACTAAGGTGGGGGATTGCTGTAGGACAGGGGGTTAGTGGGCAGAGGGGTGCAGAGGAAAAAAATTGGGGCAACTGTAACAACATAATCAATAACATATACTTAAAAAAAATAAAAAGAATTCTCCTTATATGACTTACCCTCTTTTCCTCCAAGTAGGAAAGCATGAGCTTTGTCATGCTAGATTCAGCTGCGCAGGTGGTTTTCCCAGCATTGTCTCATGTGGGCAAAGGCATGGCATTTCCCTAAAATACCTTGTTTGCCTTAGAACTCCTATCATAGTAACATTAAGTATTTACGAAGCATCTATTTACAGTGTTGACTTAATTTATTGACAGTAAACGGAGGCTTAGTGAGGGTAAACCAGCTGCCTCAGGCGGCACAGTGAGCGGCTAAATGACTGAGCTAGGATCCCCTGACTCTCACTCGCTCTGCTCTGTGGGGTTCTAGTTCAGTGGAAAGGTCGTCTAACCACGGGTCCTCACACTAGTGTGAGGATCACAGTTACCTGTGTTCTCACCCCAGAGCTGCCTAAGGGGAGGTTTGGAGTGCAGAAAGTAGCAAGATACACTTTTTAAAAGTTAAACGTTTAAAGAAAAACACATGTATATTCAACAAATATTTACTAAGCACTCATTTGTCAGAATCAGGTTTAGCTACCAAAAAAAGTAATAATAATACTAGCAATGCAGCTTAAACAGGGTAGGTTTTTAAAAATCCTCACCTGAGAATGTGTTTATTGATTTGAGGGTCAGAAGGAGACATATCGATCGGTTGCCTCCCATACGCACACGTGCCCCAACCAGGGATTGAACTTGCAACCTAGGAATGTATCCTGACCAGGGATCCAACCTGCAACATTTTGGTGTTTGGGACACTGCTCCAATCAACTGAGTCCCTTCTAGAATAGTTCTTATAAGTAAGCTTATAAGATGCAATTGTGGCTGTTGCAGCTCCAGCCATTGTATTTATGTTCCAAGCAGTGGGGAGGAAGACAAACCAAGGGCAAAAGGGCATGCCTTCCTTAAAGAGTATTTTCCTTCAAAGTATTTTCCAAGAAGATCCATCCTGTGTCTTCTGCTTAGACCTCCTCAACCACTTCCATTGACAAGAGGGGCTGCAGATGTAGCCTTATGGCTGGGCACAACTGCTGGACCTGACCATACAGGGACTCTGTTACTGAGGAAGAAGGGGAGCATGGGCATCAGGCAGGACACGGCACCTTAGTGCTACCCATTATCTGCCCGGCACTGCTCTTGGCCGTGAGAATGCAGCACTGAAAAGACAAAGTCGTTGGCTTCTTTCGTGAGGCTTGTCTTCAGTAGGGAGACAGACAATCAGTAAGCAAAAATGAATATTATAATTTTAAGTAGTGATACGTAAGGGCGGTATACGTTTAAATAGGGTAAAAAAGTGAGGGTCTCTCTGAGCAGGTGACATTTGAGCAGAAACCAGATTGATGTGACTGGGGTGGGAAAGGTGTCCTGGGCAGAGGGGACAGCACCCATCAAGGCCTCGGGGCAGGATGCTACAATGTGCGGTCCGGTCGCCTGTTCAGATGGGATGTAAAAAATAATTGAGGTTACGTTAATTGGAGCAACAATGTAAGCAACATTCCATTAGTGATGTTTTATTTATTCACAAAGTACATTTTCTTATCAATATGATAGGTATTGACATTGCAAGTTATTACCATTAATCTTGTTGGTATAATTGTAATAATGGCTATCTCTTGCTCCCTTAAAGTGCCACATGGGATGTAGTTTAGAAAATTAAAGTGAATTATTACAATACATTAAAGATCAGTATAGTATGGTACTTCTAATTGCATTTCAGGACTTTCATTTCGTTACTATTATAATTTCAGATTCTTCCTTCTCCCTAAAAGTGCTGTATGAGCTACATTAATTTTTTTTCAAGTGAATTTAAGTTGAAAAATATCCACTTATGGATATTTTAACCTATAGCATTTCCTGAGTGGCAGTGTCTTCCCTAAGCGTATGTGTCCTTGCGTTTCCTTCTCCTGTTATTGTATTCTGGGGGACTAGCAACGTTTTTTATTCACCTCATCCATATCACTTATGATTTTATTGATTTCAATACAATTTCCATTTTAAAAACCTTGGCCTTCATATTGAAATGATAATCTTTTAAAATCTCTCCTTGTGTGCCAGACTCCTCCTTCCCCCCACACTATGCCCTCACTCTTTTCATTGTTCTTCTCCAGATCTCTGTTGTTTTTCTTGATAAAATAGCCATCAATATGCACCTTCTGTAACCATTACGTTGAACACGCAAGACCTTGGCATAGAATCACGAACCAATGCTTTGCCTCCCGCTGTCCCTTTAAATCTGCTGTGGAGGCTTAGTTTTTCTCTTGCATCTGGTTGAAAAATCAGGCACGTTTTCTGGTCACCCAGATAATGTAAAATCCTTCAATCAATAATTGAAAAGTCCAGTTGCATGTAATAGATAATACTTTGAACTTGGTTCAATACTCAGTTTTCTCTTCCTTCCCTGACTGTGCCCTGTCGCAGGCGGGAGCCAGCAGCAAGGAAACTGAACGTAGCCTTTCTCCCAGTTGTGCTTCTTCATCTCCCTCCTCCATCTCATTAACTGTGGTTTCTGACCCTGCCAGGGCCGAAGGAGGGAAAAGAGATAACAACATTGGTCAGAAAAGTTTTTCCTTACCTGATAATGTCATGAGCTCGGTGTTGCCCTCTTTGGGTCTGGGATGTTTAAAGCTGATTCTTTGTCTCACCTGTATCTTGTGGGGGGGTTTTGGACCTTCCCATCACGAGAAATCCCCTGTCCTCTGTAGCTCAGTAACAGGCGGTCCACTCTTCTCCAGCTCATCACTGTGCACTTCTCTGCTTCCTGGCATTTAGCATCATTGCTGGCTGATCTCTGCCTCTGTCTGGTCATCTCCCCAGGCAGCCCTCTTGGGTAAGACAAGGCTTGCTCCACATCTGGCTCATGGAAAGCCATATAGCTTTTGCGCTGACAGGCTGTGAGAGGAGACCACCCAGTTCAGTCTTCTCTCCCTGGCTGGTGGGGTCAGCAGCTGGCCAGCCCTGCTCTTGCTCTTGAAATTTTTGGGTGAGAGTCAGACACAGTTTAATGTGTCCCACAGCTGCAGAAGACACACATCAGGCTCTCAGGGTATTCCTATCAAAGGCTCTTCACTTCTTTTACCACAAGGAGCTGGCATTTCTATCCTACCTCCGAGGAAAGGGTTGGAATTGTAGCACACCAAGAGCATTCTCTAAAAATGTTCTCTCAAGCTCTGCTCCCTCCTTTCTTGTCTTCTCCAGTCTCTCATATAGGCTAGAGGTGGGTGGTCCTCTTGTGTGTGAAACCAGTTTTCAACCCCTCACCTCTTTTTTTCTCTTTACTTTTAAATAATTATAGGTTCACAGAAAGTTGCACAGAAACGCACAGGGAGATTCCAAGAAAGTTTTACCTTCAAAGCTAACATCCTGCATATCTCTAAAGCAGCATCAAAACCAAAACTGGCATTGGCACAATCCACAGAGCTTACTCGTATTTCACCAGGTATGCATGCACTCAGTTGTGTGTGTGTATTTGCAATGCTATGCAATTTTATCACATGTGTGGTTTTATGTAACTCCCATCACATTCAAATACATACCTGTACAGTTCCCACAAGGCTTTTCATGCTAGCCTTTCCTCTCTTACCCTAACCCAGAAACCATGAGCTAATCTGTTCTTCATCCCTGTAATTGTTATTTCATGGAATCATTCAGTATGTATCTTTTTTAGATTGCCAGCCATCTCCTTTTTACAAGTCCTTTAAAAAGTAATGGTCTTATTTTGGAATGTAAGATGTATTGTTTTGATGCTTCAGCTAAAATAGAGGTAAGAAGAGCCTCATTTTAACGTTACGTTTGGACATGTTTTATTTTGTGTCTTTCTGATGATTCAGCATTTCGTTCACTTAACAGATATTTATGGAGTGCTTGACATTTTATTGTCTTTGATGCTATTGTCCTGCATTAAGCTTAATGTTCTTAGGAAAGCAAATAACTCCCCAAGTCTCCTTTTGGCTTAATAGATTGTTCCTGGGCTATCATTCTACAACTTGTTGTGTGTGAGGTGCTTTAAACTGAACTTGTCCACACAGAAATTCCTGTACTACTTTCTGCTTTGCCTTAAAAAGGCTCTATCCCATTGACTTGCCATTTCACTTCTATCGATGTCTTGGAGTCATCTCCAACCATGAAGGTTTCATTTTATACCTACTTCTTCTGTTTTCTTTAAAAAGTTACTCACTGAGGTCAGCCCCTCTTGATCTCCAAGAATCCTTACTTTTTTCAAGGAAATTGCTCTTTTTTCTGCCTGGTTTTTCTATTTTGGGATTTAATTCTTCTATTTCCAATAGCCCCTTCATTCTATGGTGCCTCAATCATTTTTGACTCACTTACACTGAGTTTTTGGTGTGGACACTTGTCAAAGAAAATTCCAAAGTCTAAAAAATGACCTGCTCCCCTTCCTCCCTATAAACTCTGATAACCAGATCTGGTTCCTCCCTACATGGAACTCATTCTGCCTTTGCCCCCATGGGTTGTGCTGATTTAAGCTTTCCACAGCTCTGTACTTTATTTAACTCTCCCACCAGCCTGGTTGGTACGAAGGGAGAGACAACCAGTGGGTGGTTTCCCAGAGGCCCCCCTGGCAACGCAGAGGAAGGCTGACATTGGCAACCTGACCATTGTCTGTCTAACACAGCAGCTGTTGCAACAACTGGTCTCATATCACGGTCGACGGCTCCACACGTCTGCCCACGACTTCATTAGAAATTCTTAGGTGATCACATCCTGTCTGAGTGATTTATTGATATCAGTTTTGCCAGTTAAGAAGAACATTCTGTGCATTTACTGCAATTTTATTGAATGCTCCAATCTCTCCATCTCAGGAGCACGCATCTTCCCTGGTAAAGGTTAAGGTGCAGCACTGATACAATCTCTTTTCTATTTCTTTTTTTCATGTTCTGGGGCATTCCATTGGTGCTCTCAGCTTCTTGGTTTTGTTTTTGACATTCTTTAAGGCTGCCTCCAAGGTGTTGTTTAATAGATCATAGGATTTCAGAAATATAAGGAATGTTAAAATGTAATTTGGTCCAAATGCCACAGCTTGAAGATAAAAAACTAAATTTGAAAGGAGTTAGGTGACTTGATGTGTCCCACTTAATGGCTTATATTTCCTTTCTGGTTAGGGGTGCTTTTTCTGTGCTATTTATGCTAATATGAAATTTTGAATAACGCGGATTCCTTTTGGGGCTTTCAAATGCTGTCCTTTTTAAATCTTCCATGGTGCTGCCAAGACAGGGCATCTGATAAACGCTGTTGGGTGCCCAGCCAGCAGCTGGTTAGTTGTATCCTGATATTCAGGGTCCAAAGGAGCCACCAGTAGACTTGCGGGATCTTAAGGTAGCAAACCCCTCTGCCTGAGTCTCCCCAGTCTAGGATTTCCCCTGCTGACACTCCCTACAGCTTCTGCTTGACACCCTCAAACAGCTTGTTCACTTCCCCATGGACTAAAATTCCCGGTTACAGCGTGTTCCTTCTGTAAATGGCCCCCTTGCCCAAAGGCTGCTTTCTCAGGGCATCCATTCTCCATCTCGACTGGGAGATCTGAGCCACGATACACAGGGTTTAAGTGGGATGGGGTGAGTTGGGAAGCCCTTTCATTTCTTTCTGGAGGGTGCGGAGTCATATTCTTTGACGCACCAGTCTGCTGCCTTATTTTTACAGCTAAAACGGGGCACAGATTCCCCTTCTTCCTTCCAGCCCTCGTTCTGAGCACTGCACATGCGTTTAGTATTGTCGGGAGGTTTCTGTTCACATCAGCTCCAAGTGGCCATTTCCGTGCCTGTGATGTTCACAGTGGCCCTGGGGCCAGAGGCTCCCACTTTCTTTTTCTGCCCCCTATTTAGTGGGTCTGTGCTGGTGCTGGGAGAACCAGGGATGGACACCAAACACGCCTTCCTTCTCCTCAAGGCTAACACAGTCTGGTGAGCCACAGTTGCATGCAGGGGTCTAAGTTTTTCAATGCTCTTGGGCTCTCCTAGTTGCCAGGGATGCAGGAAGGCCTCTGTGAGCCCGCAGTCATCATTGGATGTGTTCTGGCAGCGTCTCTCCGCCTCCACCCCAGGCCTCTAGGGTGGGTCTTCTCTTCATGCAACAGCCAGAGAGAACTTCAGAAATGTGCAGACTCTTGTCACTCCTCTGCACAGTGCCCTTCTTGCTACACACAGTGGCTGCCCCTCACACTTACCATGTGCAAGAATGGATAACTGTCCCCTTTTTCGTATCCCTGTGCCGTAGTAGCGGTATGCTCTCCTGGCCTCTTGCCTTTGACTTTGTCACCTGAGGTGCTGTGGCCTGGGGTGGTAGTGGACCTGAATCTGTGCCCCATGGGCTTGCTCCCCTGGGCCTCCACCATCGCTGGGACAAGAATGTAGCCTGGGCACTGCTGCTGCTGTAGTGTGAGCCATGACGTATGTGACAGAGAGCTGCCCTGGCTGACCCACAGAGGTGCAGGGATACATAGACGCTCGCTATCGTGGGCCGCCCAGCTGCTATGCTGCCAGACCGTGAGAGCCGATGGTTGCAGGATCCGGCCCTAACCAGGGCCTGCCGTGTGGCCCTCAGTGTCCTCTCAAGTGGCGTGTGTGGACATGCTTGTCCCTATTCAGTGTCTTCCAGCAGCTCGTTCCCCCCTGAGGGCTTTACACTTGCTGCTGCTTCTGCTTCTAAAGTAGTTTCTTCAACTATCTGAGTGGATCTGTGGGAGGGAAAAGTGCGGTGGCTGAAGCAGGATAAGGGGGTGGTGAGTCCCGGAAGGTACAGAAGGAAGCTGTTTCAAATGGGGTGGCCTGAGGAGGGGACATTTGAGTGGAAAACTGAAGATGGAGAGGGAGCCAGCCATGTACATGTCAGGCAAACGGTGGCACTCTCAGTTCCTGCTGCCTGGGGACTTTTGACAGCTCTCCTTTTCATCTGGGTCACCCAGGGGTCACCACTCCTCGCTGTCCTCCCACACCTGACACAGAGACTGAGGTTCTGGAATCTGTAGCGGACCCAAGCATAAGCCCCAGTTTGGGTCACTGATGGAGTTGTACAAAATGAGATCCAGTTTTCCTTTCCCAGGGGTAGTTACTCTGGGACGTTTTTTGGCTGCTCTGCTCATTTCATTCATCAGGAGCTACTCCCCGATCACACAGATGTATGCTCACATCTTAGATCATTTTTTGCCAACGCACATTACCTGATGTTTATTTGAGTTAAGTTTCATCTGCCTTCAGGCTGCACAGTCCCTGAAGTGTTCAAATGCATCTGGAGTTGTTTTGAAAATCTCCTTAGCTTTGATTAGCCTAAAAATTTAGAGCCAGTTGAAATTTCTGGGTAGAGATTAAATGACAATTATGTAACAACTGCCCGTATAATCTCTGACCAGGTAGTGGAGGCAGGGATGGCTGCGATACCAGGCACGAAGCAGTCAGATCAAGCTTGTGCCTGTCAGGATCTCAGCCCTGGAGAGGCACCAGGGAGCCCATTCCGGTGTTTGCTTCTGCAAGTGGGATATGTGGATGTCTATGCTTTAACCGGGCTGGGGAGCCCCACTTGCTGGGAGTGAAGGGTAGCCATGTTACATAAGGCTCATTCTGTCTGAGTGAGTTGGTTAGCAGAGAGAGAAAGAGGGAACAGAAGAATTGCTGGTGGGAAATGAGCCAGTGAGGAGAGGAAGCTGGTGTAGCTGCTACTTCACATATGTAAAAATACCAGCAACTTGTAATCAAGGAGCGGAAAAGGAATAGGTGTGTGGCTCCAAGATCTTATCCAGAAAAGGCCAACTGGTCAACCTGGCTGAACTCGAAAGCTGGGAGTGAGGGGCTGGACAAGGGTGGAAGCAGCTTCCCTTAAGAGCCAGGATAAAGAAGGCAATGAAGAGCCCAAACTGACAAAAGAGGAAAAACAGGAGCTGTTTGCAAAACCCAGATCTCATCTGTGTGGGCAGAGTCAGAATGTTTCCACCAGCTAATCTAGTCAGCTTCAAGCTGTTCCACAGGCAGTAGGTGTTAACCAAAAATCATCTCAGACATTCACGTTATAAGGTTTCTTTGAAAAGACGACATGGATGAAGCACCAGACCCAAAGGATTCCTTTTTCTATGGGCTGGTTACTCGTGCAGGTATTGGGCCAGTTGTAAGATGCAAGTCTGGGTAAGTCCGCAAAGGCAGATGTCTCTTCCCATTCCTCAATGTTCTTGGAAGAGCTTATCTTTCTGACTTAAGGTTTCTCACCATTTTCTGTTCCATTTTTAGAAACAGAGGCTGGTAGCACACAACTTCTTGTCTCTGGAATTTTTTCCCCTTGTTAGTCAGTTTGTTTCCAAGCTGGGTTCTTCCATTGCAACTGCCTGAGCAGCCCATGTACTACAGCAATCAGACCTTGATGAAGCTTAGCCATCAATGCAAGAGTGTGACCATGACCCCTTTTACTGCCTTGTTAATAAATCACCACCCGACCCTCTCATCGGGTGCTCATATTCCTCATGGCTGCAGGGAAGACCTGCTGTTAAGAATGAGCAACAAAGACTATCAGTGTTTGGGGGGATCAAATGCAGAGCTATGGCCTGTGTTAACTCTGGCTAGCACGGGGGTCAACCAGATGGGGAAGTGTGTCCAGAGGAAAGCCTCAGGCCAGAAGCCCCACCTGCTTCATGGGTTTCTTTTTAATGCTGAGTGGTTGTATGCATTTGCTGTAGCAAAGGCTGCTGTAGCAAAGCTCTGAGTGGCTGAAACAACAAGAATGTATTGTCTCAGAGTTCTGGAAGCTGGAAGTCTGAGATCAAGGTATCAACAGTGTTGGCTCCTTCTGAGGGCCATGAGGGAAGAATCCGTTCAAGGCCATTCTCCTTGGCTGGCAGAAGTCTGTCTTCTCCCTGTGTCATCACAGTGTCTTTCCTCTATGTGTGTTTGTGTTCAGATGCCCTCTTCTTGGCCAAACCACCAGAGATATTGCAGGGTATGTTAGATAATTCCTAGCATCTGAGCTGCCCAAGTGCTTGGCATCCTGGGGGGCTGACCTGATCAATCCTTAGCTTAGGTGGCCAGATTATGTTGCAGGTAAATCAAGTTTTCATTCCTTTAGGTCAAATAACAGGAGACTGGTTGATCTGAGTCATCGTCGTTGGCAGCCATCCGTCTCGAGAGACGATGGTGTAGCTTCTTAAGAGTCTATCTGCACCGCCGAGAATGGTTGTGCAGTCCGACTCGGGAGTGACACGGTATCTGTCTCCTCCCGTGTTGAATCGACATCTTGTGATGACGCTGGAGTGTCCTCTCCAGTGGAGCTGAAGCTACAGAGCCTGGGCAGGGTGATATGGAGGGTCTGCTGTTGCCCATGCAGCAGACCCCCCCTCTCTTCGCAGCTGAAGGGTCCAAGGGAAAGACGGAGTCAATAAAGCTTGGCTTCAGGTGCGCCGCAGGAGTTGCCGGTGTTGACTACAACGTCAAACCGCCTTAGGGACTCCGGCTCCGGATTTTCTGTCGGGGTTTACTCCCTTAGCCTTTCCCCTGAAGAGGTATGCCGCAAGGCAGCGGAGGTTTTTTGGAGTCAGAGTTTTCCTTCTCTGATGTGCCCTGAGTCATACACTCAGTATAAAGGCAGAGCCTGGACTCAATCCCAAAGCCTTGGTCATGGGAAAGGAATGAGGCTGGAATCCCTCGGAGTCAGGCACCCAGCCCCTCGGGCTGGCCTTAGGGAATGATAGTGAATGTCACCTGAAAGACGGAACACACAGAGCTGTGTCCTTGGAGAACAGGCAGTTTTGCTGTGAGGGTGCACTCGTGGCCCTGGCTGGATGCTGAGACAAGGAACATCTGGGCGGGGCTGCCAATGCTCTGGAGATTTTCTCAACAACGTCAGGCTTTCCCAAGCCACAGGGCTGCCCCTGGCATAGAACAGCCTTGAGGGGGTGTTTGAGCTGCTGGTGGACAACAGCAGGTAAGTGGCAAAGGTTACTGATTCATGGGGATGTGAAGGTGACCTTTCAGGACCCTTGAGAGGGAAAATACAGGAAAAGATAGATCTAGACCCATACCTCATTAAGCAAGAACATTGGCCAGCTTACTTTGGATTTATGAAGGAACCATGGCTTTATTTGAAATAGCAGCTGGGTGGTGTGAAAAATGCAGCTTGCAGGGACAGAAAGCAATGAGAGGGTTAGAGGGACATTTACAGCATTACATGAAGATACGACATGTATAAACACGTGGACAAGTGAGTACACCTGCCATCTTCAAACCTAATATCAACTACAAGCAATTAGACATTTCTCTATCACTTTACAGAATTTTCACATAGTTTATCTCCTATCTCCAGAGCAATCCTACCAGTATCATACTAACATCTTACAGTCGAGGAAACCGAGGCTTAGGGATGCTAAATAGCTTGTCAAGTTCAGAGAGCTAATAAGGGGCAGGCTTACAGCTCTGACCAGGGCAACTAACTTCAAACCTCGCGTTCTTGACCACGATGTGCTATATGACGCCCCTGGCATTGTACCATGGGATGTGACAGTGGTCTATCCAGGTAGGGAAGAGTAGTTTGTCCCTGACATTGTTTGGAATTGTCAGTTGCATAGTGATATTAATAAAGCAGACTAACTTTTAGTTGGTTCTATAATTATTTGCAAATCTTTACAGACAATTCACCCCCTCCACATTTGCTGCAGGAAAAACCTTGTCCTTCACCTTCCTCAGGAACCACATTGCAATGATCCTTACTGTTGGGCTATGGTCTCATGTTTCCAGCCAGTGGCTCCCCAGAGCCAGGAGGAAAAGCAATGGGTAGTCTGTAGTCTGCACCGGGTTGTCAACAGGGCAATATGGATCTTTTCAGAAATTTCAAGCTGGGTGTAGCAAAGGCTTGTATTCTGTTCTTCAGAAAGGGACCCTGGGGGTAGAGGTGAGGTGATTCTGGCCCTGCCATAACAGGCCAAACACCCTTACAGAGGAGCAGGAGCTTCAGACCTGGCCTAGAGACAGCCTGGCATGGAGAGCCGGGCAGAGATGCACTGTAGACAGCCTGATGGGCAGGTCCACGTCGGAGGACTGACAACCAGAACTCTCACTGGCACTTGATATAGGGCAGACGTAGTAGACACAGGCACTGCAAAATGGGCATTCTGCACATTCGAGTGTAAGTCACAGCATTTTCTTACGTGAAGGTATAGTTTCTGTGATAACCTTTCTCCCATGCTCCTTGAAAAAACAATCTTAATGCAAGATCATTAGTCAGGCAACTGTGCATATGTGTGAGTGTTTATCCAGGTGCCCCAGCAAGATGTGCAAAATGTTTTTATTCCTTGACTCTCAAGGTGAATTCTATGAGCAGGAACAGTTGGAGTCTGGCATTTCAGTCAGACTCAGTACAGTAAGTTCTTGATGCTTAGCTGAAATTTCCTGCCCAGATTCAGAGTTAGGTCTTCTTCTGGACATTGTAGAGCTGTGCAGGTTACAGACGAGTGATCAGCTCACCTGAGTCATGGGGCCACCTTCATGGCCATCCACACGAGGACACTTGCCTGGGACAATGACCCTCAGGTCATTATCCAAACTGTCTTCCTTAAATACCTGACCACTTGGGAACCAGTTTATTAATTTCTCTTGATGTGGAAATATCTTTTGTTTTGTAAAGAAGAACTTACAAAATCAATGCAATTTCCTTGTAAACCCAAAGTCAAACAATATAGAAGTAAATAAACAATGAAAATCTCCCCTTAACTCCTTATTCCTACACTCTGTTCCCTCCTCATCTGTGGCCACTTTTAACAATATGGGATGATTCCATCCTGACCTTTTTCATCTATTGTCACATACATATTTTACATGTAGACATGGTTAACATGTGTATGTATATGTCTGTGTTAATGGGATCCTACTATAATGCTATCCTACACACATATTCAGTGACTTGCCTTTTTCAATAGAGAATTTTACATGTCAGTATGTATAGATCTACCTTATTCTTTTGATCAATGCATACTATTTAATCATTCTCCTAATATGGACAGTTAGATTATGGGAATGTCAAACCAAAATAGTTTATGCTTCTTTCACCCTTTTATCGATTCCAATTGTTTAAAGTTATCCAAAGGGCCTGATTTTGACCCCTGCCTTTGGCAATTTGAAGAATATAGAAAACTACCCCCAGCTCTTTTCTGGGCTCTACCCCAAATCACTCCTCTCCTGAAGCCTGAAAATGTAAATCTTCATTTCTTTGTTTTTTGTTTTTTCATGACCTACCCCCAGGATCATCTTCTAAAATGCAGAAAAACTAGTGGTCAAGAGGCGGTGGGGATAAGACCTTAGTAAGAGTTCCCATACCATGAAGACAAAAGGGCTTTGCAAGGTATGGCGATAATTCACATATAAGGTATTGCTGCTATTCTTACATAGCACTTCACAAGTCATCTTCACCCGGGTCCTGCCCCTTCTGTAACGTGTAGCCTTCGTGTGAACACATGTTCAGCCTCTTTTCCGGGGGAGACAGAAGTCACCTGGGAGCTTGGAGAGGAGGGAGTGTTTGGGCTGAGGAGGCACTGAAAAAGGATGGGGACGAGAGACAGAGAGGGAGCCCCGGATGCTGGCGGCTCACACTCACACTGCCCGGCTCACACTGCTGCCTGGGGCTGACCCTGCCGTCAGCGGGGTGCTTGCCTGCTGACTGGGCTTGAAAGTTAAAATTGGGTTCCTGGGGACACTGGCCAATGGCTTCCTTGCCATGGGAGCGATTGCTTTTTGCTGTGCTTGCAAGATGTGAATTCATTCTTTTTTAATATCAGTAATACACAGTAAAGAGCTTAATCCAATTTACAAAGAAATAGGATCAGACAAGCCTTGAAAATACAATGTGCCTTTATGGCTCTAAGATGTTAGCGCGGGAGAAGAGTGAGTGTTACAGCGGCAAGGAAACACTCTCCATCACCATCATCCTTCCTCATCAGGATTGTGGCACAGGAGTGACAGGGCTGGGAGGCACTTGGAGCTTTAGGGGTGCCTTTGGGACTTGCACTCCTGCGGTGCACGAAAATTCAAACATACTTACCCAGCAAGGTGCCATGCTAATGTGCTGTTACTCATCTATGGAAATGAAGCTCCTGACCCCTCTCAGGAAAGAATCTGTTTAAAGTTATGTTCATGTAGAGAGCATGCTGATCCACCATCACTGCCTTGCTGGTCCTTTGTGAGCCTAATGCTCATTTGCTAGACATGTGACCCCGGCTAGAGGTACCACCAGCCTGATCTATGTGAAGGATGTGGCTCGGAGTCATGAAGGGCTTGTTTTGTGGGCAGGAATTGATAGGAAGGAAAGGCTGGGAGTGGATGGGACCCCTTACCCATGAAGCTGCTGCAGAGCAAAAGCCTGCATGGGCAAGGGAGTGCACCAGTTCCAGATTTGCTTTGACACCCTGATATACTGATCTGGTAAGTTGGTGGCCAGAGTCTCCAGAAAGCTAGAGTCCTGATGGTCAGGCAGGTAGGAGAGAGGGCTAGGCTCCCTAGTGGGCATGGGGTTCCCTTCAGGCTCCAATTCTTTAGGTCTGTGTACATTTTTAAATGTCAAGTACGTGCTAGGCATGGTGCTAAGCTCAGCAATGACTAAAACTTGTCCCTGCTTTTCAGAACTTCTAAGATGCCTTCAGCATAATCTGCTGAGGTTACTAGGAATGCATGGACGAGAGGTACTGAACTCTGGATGGGAACTGAGAGAAGACTTTCGGCAAAAGGTGAGCTTAAGTTTGGAGGATGATTCAAACAGGGATATGTTTTTAAGATGGTGGGGAGCACATTCTAGGCAGAGGAAAGAACAAGAACAAGAACAAGAAACATCATGGCTTGTTCCATGTGGCTAGAGCTGCAAGAAATGAGACCAGAGAAGTAGACAGGAGCCAGATCATGGAAGGGTGAATGTGCTCTTCTAAGGAGCTGGGACTACAATCAATAAATAGGTGGTAGAGTTTTTAAACAAGGCAGTGACATGGCTTAAGTTGTATTTTCATAGCTCATGCTGGAGATGTCTGGAGAATGGACAACATAGAGATCTGGGACAGTAAGACAAGGGAAACCCAATGAAGTCTTGAACTTGCCTAGAATCTGATAAGGTGAAGGTGGGGAAATAGCTGTAGGGATAGGGGCTGGAGTGTTTGAGAATGGGAATAATGAGGACCAGGCAGGTTGTTAGGGCCCCTTCCAAAGGAAACAAGAATTCCAGCAATGGGCCCAGGAGGAGCTGGATCTTACAGACAGGTCTCTCTTGGCAGGAACCGGGAAGAAAACAGACGGGCTGGGGAGAGTCCAGCTCTGTAAGCATGTGGGGGGTGGGGGCTATCCTGGGAAAAAAAGAATCATAACTCAGGGCAGTGCGACATATTCCAGAACCTGCCTCTGATGGAGATGAGGTCAGGATGGACCGTGGAGAAAGGGAGTGAAAAAAGGACTGTAGGGTGGAGGCCTTTGGTTACTGCAGCAGGATGGGGCTGGGATAGGCAGTACCTGGTGCATTCGGAATCCACCGTGACCCACCTTCCTAGCCACTTGGCAAGGGTGTGCAATAAGCCAGGTCTTTGGAGCCAAGCAAGCCTGAGGCCCAGTCTTTTCTCAGCAATTTCCTGGCAAACTGGGGAGCTTGCTTATTCTCAGTGTCATTATGTCTGCCCATCAGTAAAATAGCTGATAGCACCTACTTGACCTGGTTTTTGTAAGGTTTAAGTTGAACGAATACTGTATGAAAGGTGATCAGCAGGAGTAGGTTCATTTATTCACCTGAGTTTTCATTCACTGTGTTCTTGTTACCATGCAAAGAACTAGAGATCCAGTCGAGAACTTGACCAACAAGGTCTGTGTGCTTCTGGAGCCTCCATAGCAGGCTCCGTCACCATCAGTAATGTGCAGTTTTTTCCTTCTTTCCACGTCACTGCCTACTCTGGAGGGCTTTGCGCTCTGTCACTAAAGCACCAGTTCCCACAGCTGGTTTCCAGCAGCAGCGCCCAGGGGAGCTTTTTGAGGGAGCAGATTCCAGGCCCCATCCCTTGTACACCGGGTCCGAGCTTCCAGAGTCTGCTCATTCATGGGAAGGAGATTTGATGATGAGAGAGGCTGGCAATCAGTGCTGCACTTACCAGAGCGAAGGGGACACACTGGGCTTAAGATGTGTACATTATAGAAGGACAGAAACCAAGCTAGGCCAATGTCAAGAATGGAAAAGAACAAGACAATCTGCTACCTGTGCCTTTGACTGTACTTGTTTCCCCGAGGGGAATTTTATGGTTATTTAATTAAAACACTCTACTTTGATCAAAGGTGTTGCTTTGACTTTTCAAGTATGAAATACAAGACTTGTGAAAGCCAAACAACTCATTTGACTGCAAACAATTTAAAAAGGGCCCTAAACAAGACAAGATATAATGCTGTAAGGCTTAGAAATGAAGTGTAGACCTCTGTGGATAAGCCAATTATTTCTCTTGTTATGAACATGAACCCACATTCAGTTTTAAGCCTGCGATGCTCTAATGATGTTCAGCATTAGCCACTCCTGACCGTGCTGAAAGAATGCAGGGTGGATCCTGCCGCCTCTTCACATGGCTGTCCCTCTCTGCGCATGCACTCTTATTATAAGGACCCCAGTCATTTGGATTAGGGCCCCAGATGAATGGCCTCATCTTGACTTAATCACCTCACTGGCGATATCTTCGAATACATGTACATTCTGAGGTACTGGGCGTTGGGACTTCAACATATGCATTTTAGGGGTACCCAGTGCAACCCACAGCACTTCCTCTAGCTCCTGGCATATTTTGTTTTTGTTTTTATCATGTCCTGGACTGGGCTCCAGGCTTCTTGAATATTCCTCTTTCTGTCTCTACTGCCTACTTATGTTTCAGCCTTGTCCTAGAGAAAAATGGATCAGAGGGCCCACGAGGGACAAAAGAGGTATCTTGTCTGCAGGCCTGGAACTGGCTGCTCACTCAGCCCTTCTGAATGTCACGGCGCAGCATCCACAGTCCTCGGCCTAAAGGCATGCCGGAAGCCCCCACATCCCTGAGACACCCGGGCCTTTCCATTATCTTCTCTCAGAAACTCTGACCCAGCTTTTGCCTGTCCTGTGTCAATCGTGAATTTCTATATTCAAATTAAATTTTTTACATTTATTGGCCTCCTACTAGCTTCCAGACATTACACGAACCGCTACCACGTACGTAAAACTATCGTAACTGACTCAAGTATGATTTAACTCAGGAAAGCTGATGGGATTTGGGCCTGCGCATTTAAAAAATGTAAGCCATGATATAATCCTGGAACATCTTCATGACTCTGATGACATACATGCTAGGAAACAAAACAACTGACACATGTTTTTATTGTCAGTATGGTTGTGTTTTCTGGGTTTGTTCAGGCTGCAGTGGTTGGTGTATCTTTAGTAATTAGGGCTGGGTATAAGGATTCACGAGAAAACTGCCAAGGATGCAGAGACCACAGGCAAACTGCAAGCGTATTTGAGAACCACGGCCAGTGGCAGCAGCTTTTTCAAGAAACAGCAGTGGCAGCCATGGCAGCAGCAGGCTCTGTGCTGTAATGTGTCACCTGTACGAGGCTCAGGCAGCCCCTCCTCTGGCCCTGCTCCTGCAGTCTCTGCAGCTCCTGCAGAAGACTGAGCCTCCCTCTGTAGATTCTGAGTCGCACCTCTCCACGAGACGTGACGGGCTCAGCCTCATGTGGCAAACTTTTCACATGAAGTTGCCTCATAGGCCACTGGCCAGCCTTCAGGTCAGGTACCGGGTCCACCTAGTGGCATTACGGTGGGATCACATGGTGCTCTGAGGAGTCTCAGCTGGCGGCAGGATGAGTGATCAAAGTCACCGCATAGCACAGAACTTTGGGGAGAGTGCCTAGGAAACCTCAGACACTCATTGGCTCATTTCTGCCATGGGCTTTTTGTGTGAAATGCTTTAGTTTCTTCATCTCCAAACAGAAGAGTGGGTGGCAATGTCTTACCTTGACCTAATGAGCTACGTAATGATGAAGTGGAAAGACAGAAAAGTGGCAGGTATGCTATAATTGTGTAACAGTGTGGGTATTAGCACCCCAGCCAGTAGACCTAATCTATTCAGCAGAAGACACCATTAGCACTCAGCTACAAGGCTACCAGTGAGAAAACAAGCTAGTGTTTTTTATTGTATTATATCTGAACTGCTGATGGTCTTCCTGCTGGTAGAAGCCTGTGCCAGAGTTGTTCGGAATTACTTTGTCAAGCCTGGCTCATTGGAAGCTGGGAGGGAAAACAGAGCCGGGGGCATTCTCTGCTGTGAACAACCATAAAATCCACCTTGAAAAGCCGTGCAAAGTCTCAACAGTGGTAAGGTGGTTGGGAATTGGCTTCGGCTAGCTCAGAAAAAAATAAAGAGAAGGAGAATGGCATCTTAGTAGGCCGAGTAGCAGAAACGTCTCTTCAGGAAAGCAAGAGCTATTTATTCCCAGAAGACGCCACCCCAGGGGACCCAGAGGCCAGGCAGGTAGAAGTAGAGAGGGCGCCAGGCTGGACAGCTCAGTGCTTCTTGCTGCTCAGGCCAGGGGTAAGGACGGCGTCAGATGCAGCCATGCAGTTGGGGAACATGCCCCAAGCCTGGCTGCTCCAGATCAGCCAAGGCGGAGGGCTGTGATGAGCCTGATTGCTTCAAGGAGGCCAGACGCATGGTGCCTGGGGGTCAAGGGCAGAGCCCAATCCCTAAGGGAGGAGACTGACCAGA
Source organism: Furipterus horrens (assembly GCF_987537825.1). Classification (NCBI taxonomy): domain Eukaryota; kingdom Metazoa; phylum Chordata; class Mammalia; order Chiroptera; family Furipteridae; genus Furipterus; species Furipterus horrens. The sequence continues at coordinate 18,385,671 of NW_028327180.1, forward strand.
ACAATGGAGGGTCTCAAGACCTTAGATATGAAGTCCTAGGAGAGTGGGAACTGAGAATAAATCAACACTCTTCAAAGTGGTCTATCCCAGGACCTAGGGACATGTTACTTGGAGGGGGGTGGTAGTCAGAAGGGACTTTGGCTATAGCTGCTGTGAAGAGACCGTCAAGAGGCAGGGGCAGCTGTCCTAACTGGTCCCTGGGACCTGAGTTGAACATTAAAATTAAGTTACTACTTGAATTTTGATGACTCAAGAAAATCAATGACCAGTTCAGGGTTTGGACTTCCGTGAAAAACAGAATTAACAATAGAGAGCTCCTTAGGGGAGGAGAACGTGTGTGTGTGTGTGTGTGTGTGTGTGTGTGTGTGTGTAAGAGTGTTAGGAGAATGACTGGGTGTTTGTGAGCAGCTTGGGGATCATTGGCCAAAAGGTGCCCTGCATGTAGTAATTGGAATGTGGTGCTTGGAAACTGTAGAATAAATATGATTGAAGCAGTTAGTTCTTTTGATTGGTCCCAAATTAAAAAAGATCCAAATTGAGCCACGTAAAGTTATATGAAAGAGGCAAAGCCTTGGGAAATGTTTTCATTTCTGTACTTTGTCTCACTTTTCAGACATTTGTACCTTTATCAACATGTAAGACTCTGCGGGCCTGTCACATCGGGAGAACAGGCTCCCTGACCAGGACAGTCGGTTGTAAGCCCAGGACAGCACTGAGATGCCATCTATCACTCAGTGCCTTCCAGGAATATCCTATTAAGAAGCTGGGCTTTTAACAGGCAAGGAACAGTGTTAATAAAAGTTCTTTTTACTTGAAAGGGCATAGAAAGAAGAAAAAAAAAACCAATAAAGCTGAGCCCAGCTCTTTAAAAAAAGTTGATAAAACCGACAAAAAAAGAAGTAGTTTATCATAGTTCTAAAAGAAAGACAAGGGTTTTTCTTTCTCTTTTTAAAGGCAGGATTAATTAATCCAACATCACCAGCCTGAGCTCTGAATGGAATGTTAGCTAGGACCCTGGGGGGTGGGTAAGTCCTCTGGACGATCCCCTGGATAAGCTTTCATTAAAGCAACACTGTTGAAAGCAGTGAATTTAAATCCACCTACCAGACAGAATCGAGCACTAGAAGTGGAGAAGAAAGTAAAATGACAAGAGTGCTGTTAAGAAGCAACTCTTGAGAAAAAACGTGCAATTCCTTAAGCCTCCCTGAGGGACAAGATGATGATAATATTAGAACAACCATAGCAGTATCAGTAAGCCTGGTTCATTCGCCTTCCTCTGCCTTTCTCAGCTCCTCACAGCTAAATCCATGGGTGGGGGCTCTGCACCCCCAGGCTCCGACTTATTTTACTTCTTGAGGAAGCACAACAATTGAAGCTGCCACCTCTTACTCTTCACAGGGGGGCATAGGGGCCAGCTAGGACAACTGCCTCTGACCCTCCCAGGTCCCTTCTCTGTAACCAGAACCAAGCTCCCCTAATGTAGGTCTGAATCCCCTTCCCAGAGTGACATGTCCCCCAGGTCCTGGGATGGACTGCTTTAAAGGCTCTTGATTTCTTCTCCGTCCCCGCTTTTCTAGGACGGCAGATCTAAGGCCTTGATAGCTTCCATCCTCAGTCCAATGTCCTGCCCTGGGGACTGAATTACATCCTTGACCCCTAGGCTAGGGTCCTGTCAAACGTGGACAGACTTTGTGGGAGTAGGACGACAGCCTGCCTCAGCACTTGATGGACATCTGCATTTTTTTGCTGCTGTGGGCAGCTCCTGTTTAGATGTCCAGGAGAGCGCAGAGTGTTGTGCCTTCTTGGATGCTTGGTCTGTTGACTTTCCCATACTCCTGCTTCCCAGGCCTGGCTTTCTCCTGGGCGGCTCTTGCCTTGTATTGTTGAGAGTCAGTCTGCATGCTTTCCATCTGGCCCATTCAATCAGCAACCTGGAGCAAGCCATGGAAACCCATGGAAGGTCTGGATAGAGGAGAACAAATACTTTGCAGACACAATGAATTTAGATAAGTTTAGGGTTAGTTAAGTTTATTCACTGATTCATTCATTTGTTTATTTATTTAATAAAAAGTTATTGAGAGCTTACTATGTATGTACTAGGCCTAATTCTAGGTGCCAGGGATATAGGAGTAAACACAAAAATACTTGTTTTTATCAAAGTTATGACCTAGTAAGGATGATAGACAATAAATGAGATAAGTCAAACATATATAAATACCATGGAGAGAAATAAAGTAGGAAAGAAGACAGACAATATAGGGTAATTGTGATTTTTGACAGCGAAGGAAGGCTTCACTGAGAAGGTGACATTGAGTCAAGACCTGAGGGTATATTAAGGAGTGAGTCAGGCCATATAGGTCCCTGGAAGAGAGCATTCTAGACAAGGGAACAGCCATTGCAAAGGCTCTGAGGTGGGAGTATGACTGGTGTGTCTAGGAGGCCACTGGGTTGGAGCAGAGAAAATGAGGAGGAGACCAAGTGAGATCATTCAGAACCTGTAGGTGGATGTTGGCCTGTAAAATGAGTGTCTCAGTCAATTCAGGCTGCTCTAACAAAACACCACAGACTGGGTGGCTTAAAAACAGCAGACATTTATTTCTCATAATTCTGGAGGCTGAAGTCTGAGATCAGGGTGCTGGCATGGTCAAGTTTTGGTGAGGGCCTCTTCCTGGCTAAAAGACGGCCACATTCTTGCTGTGTCCTTACATGGTAGAGAGGAGGGGAAGCTCCGGTGTCTCTTCTTATAAGGGCGCTAATCCTCATGAGGTCATTTCATCTTAATTACTGCCTAAAGGCTCCACCTCCAAATACCACCACGTTGGGGGTCAGGGCTTCAACATATGGATTGAGGGGGGCTACAAATATTCAGCACATAACAGGGAGCTACTGCAGGGTTTCAGACACTAAGAAAATTAATTCCAAAGTATGTTACCCTTCATTCAATCAACATTTAACACTCTCATTCTTTCCAAATCCCATCCTGGCCACTTTCCACAGAAGCTCTCCAGGAACTCGGAGTGAGTCTTGCTTAAGAGAGCTTGGCGCTCCTCTGGGTGCTGCTTTGGCAGTTGATGCAAATCTTTTGTTTTCTCTACTCAGCAGAGATAGGTTCTTGTTAGCTTATTAGATTCAATGACATCAGCTTTAAAAGTTTTCCTTTGGTTATACTTCTGCGATTTTTAAAAAAGTCAGCAGTGGTCCACATGAAAAGATGTTTGATTATCCCTTTGACTATAGATTAGACCAAGAGGCTCTGGCTTCAGGCAATGTTAATCTTAACCTAGGCTGAATGTATTAGGCTGCCTGGCATCTGAGATGGCAGATAAGCATATTTTCCACTCTAGCTTTTGCTGTATTAAGCCTCACAGGGAAAATATCTAAAGGTTCAAAAAAGAAACGTTCTAAACTGTAAACCACATAAGCCTTTCTTTTCAGTCTTTTTTTCCCCTGCCTTTTTGTAAAAAGGACAGTCACGAAACCATCTTCAATGCCCAACTGATTGTCTGGAAGACTGATCAGTGAACTGAATTATCTTGACTTTCTAAAAAGCAAGATGAACTATCTGCCCACACTGAGAAACTGCACTGCAGTGGCTGGGGACAATGCACAGAGGCTGTAGTCCCTGGTGACTTGGCTGTGGCAGGAAGGTGGCTGTGCCTCTGTGCTCTGTCTCGGAGGTGCACAGCTTGGGTGGTAATGAGCACATCCCCATGATCCCAGCTTCAGGATTCCTGTGACTCTGAACCAGCCACTGGCGCCCACTCCCAAGTGGGGCTTGTCAGGTCTGAACTTGATCCAGCTGAGCTCTGTGTGGCCAGGATCCAGCCCAAGGCCGAGTCAGCTGCAGTATGGCCCTGGCCCCAAGGTTGTCTCGCCTGGGGCCGACGTTCACTCATTCAACAAATACTTGTTGTGCATTTGTGTGACAGTATTGTTCCAGGCACTGGAGCCACAGGAGGGAATTAACAAACTGAAGTCCCTGCATGCACGCAGCTAATGTTTCTGTAGGGAAACAGACAAGACCCAAGCTTTGCTCTTGGCCCGGAGTTCCAGGTGACCAGGGATCAGCAAGGAGAAGCAGGAGCTCTCTCCAGACCTGCCTCCTGAGGGCTGAGCTGGACTGTACCAGGCTCTGGGGCCCAGGAACAGGGATGGGTCAATTAGGCCTGACCTGCACGGAAACTCCTTACGTGGCCTCCATGTGGATTTGCTTCCATGCCGTCCCCTGGCCAGCAATGCTTTTCCAAAATAGTCCCTCCTGGTGATAGCTAGTCCTCGATCCTGCAAAGCTGAAAAGATTGTTTACTCATGGAATGCAGGATGAAACCAGTCCAAATTGCTCTGATGGTTGCAGAAAAAGTCTGAGGTAGAAGACTGATGTGTTCCTGGAGAGAGGAAGCTGGGGTAAGGCAGGAGCAGGAGAGCATGAAAGAGGGAGCCCCAGGAGAAAAGACCCCTTGAGAACCTGCTTTCTTAGCTCCCAGAGCTGCACCCAGTGCTCACACACCTAACTCTAGGCCCCTCTCGGAACTCCCATGTTCTATATGCATTAAACAAAATTCAGAATGCAGGGGAAAATAAACTAGGTATTTTATCTGTGGCATGGAATATTTTATTTCCCCAGATAATGACTTATTATCCCAAAGCTATTGGAAGGACAGAGGCAATGAGGCTCAAAGCCCAACAACTGTTTCAAACCCATTAACTGGAGTTGATTTTTAGCCGTGCAGTTTCCTTCTGATTGAGACAGTGCACACGTCCATTTGTGTCTCCTGTCTCTGTGATTATAAAATGAGGAGGCTTGAAGGTCAAATAGTATGTGCAGTTCTGCACATATTCCAAGGTGTGGTCCCCCCCGCCTCCCCTCCCCAACACCACCAAACTGTTCTCTGATACCAGCTGGGTGTCCTACAATTTAGCTCAATTCTGACACTACCTGGAGGTCGCATTAGATCCTGCAGATTAGGCCCTCTCCCCACAAGACTGCTTCTCCCCCAACTTCAGACACCAACCACAAGTCCAGGTTAACACCTATGCTTCTGACCCAAGGCTATAGATCAGAGGTTCCCACAACCCCTCCTTGGGTACCATTGATTTGTTAGAGTGGTTCACACAACTCAAACATTTTACTTCCTAGATTACTGGTTGATTATAAAGGGAAATAACCCAGGAGCAGCCCAGCAGAAGAGAGGCACAGGGCAAGGCACAGGGGAAGAGTGCAGCGCTTCCATGTCCTCTCTATGTGTTCCACTTCCCTCACATCTCTACGTGTTCAACAGGGAAATTCTCTGAACCCAGCCTGAGATTTTATGGAAGTTTCATTTTATAGGCACGATTGATTACATCATTCATTGTCCATTAGCCAGTAATTCAATCTCTAGTGCCCTCCCTGGAGGTCAGGGGGGTGGGACTGAAAGTTCCAACCCTCCAATCAGAAGGCTGCTTCCCCTGGCAACAAGCCCCCCTCATCAGGTACATTCCAAAAAGTCACCTCGTCAGCATAAACTCAGGTGTGGTTGAAAGGGGTTTGTTAGGAATATCAAGACACCTTCATCCCTCTGATCACTTAGGAAATTCCAGAGGTGTTAGGGGTTCTGTGCCAGAAACAGGATGAAGACCAAATATATTTCGTATTATAAGTCACAGCATCGCAGTATGTTAGCCTCAGAACTGCACTGTCAGGGAGGGTTAGGGGACCTCTGTTGTGAGGAGCAGAGGGGAAACCTACGCAAAGTGTAACAGGGAGTGTTGGGAACCAAGGGGGATTTTCTGGTCACTCCAGAGTTTCATCTAAAGCCTAAGACTGACAATAACGGCTTTCAATCAATGACAGTCTTAAGTTCAGGAAAGCACCAATGGTTGTGACTGGTCACCCCACACCACCACTATCCACCCCACGGGTGATGGACAAGGAGGACTTGGGCAGGAGAGGAAGTGCAGTGCTTGTGAGAGGAGAGGAATTGATTCCTTTATGTTCCCTTCTAAGGACTGGGCTGGCCAAGCTGTCCCCTAATCCAGTTGCTGGCAAAGTGTTGACCCTCCCCCTGTCCTAAGGGCAGAGCCCTTCCCACTGCTGGGCAGGGGTGGGGTGCGTAGGCAGGAGAGCCATGGCTGGGCAGGGAGGGGGCAAGGGCATTCTGTGAGTCCAGCTTTAGCTTGAGGAAAACAATGGTTTGTGTTTATAATTGGAAGAAATAATAATTATATAATATATTACTACTTATATATAATTTATTATATTATGCTAATTACTGCATATAATTTATCATATTAAATGTTAGTAAATTAACATGTAATCTATTATATGAACATAACATGTACTATAGCATGTTAGTACATATTACCCATATAATATTGCTATAATGTAATATATTACTATACATATAATATGATATAATATATTACTAATATTTCAAAATTCTTATGATCAGGTTTTCAGTACCTAAGAGAAAGTTTCTTCAACTAAGAGAGTTTTTTCCTGCAGAAAGATAACACTAGTGAGAAATCTAACCATTTTGTTTCTTTAACAAGGCAAGGGTTGGCAAACTGCAGTCTGTGGGCTGAATCCATCCAGCTGCTGATTTTTTTATGGCCAGTGAGCTAAGAATGGTTATGTTTTTGAATAGTTACATTTTACACGGTTATGTAAGTGCTTGTGCAATACCCCTGTTTTTGTCTCCTGGCCTGCAAAGACTAAAATATTTCCTTTCTAGCACTTTAAGAAAAGTTTTGCCGACCCCCGACTTAAGACCTTTTGAGACTCATTTTCCGAATTCTGCTCTAAAATGTATAGCCAAAATTGAGACTGACCTCTGGCCGAACACATTCCAGCAAAAACATCAAGGCCATTTAGTAATGAGGCAGGGCTTGAGGTCATGTTCAAGTTCACTTGATGAGCAGCAACAGCATCACACACACACACCTGTCCCATGCTGGAAGTGGGAAATACTATTGCTCCTGGTTGGATTTTTCTATTGCACAAACTCCCCATTTGGTATACAAAATCCCAAAGCAGTGAGATATAGTTGTGTCTCATCAGCTTCCAGACACAGAAGGCTTCGCATGTATAGCTCAGTATGTCACTGGCTCATGAATATGGCCCTTAAATACAGAAAGGGTGACACATGCCAGTCCGCTGCAACAGGGTTCTGTAGCTTTAAAGAGACTCTGTATTGTATATGCATCTAAGTAATTGGAACTTGGACTCCTCACATCTTTTTTAGCAATGACATTGTAACAGCATGGACCCGTCCATTCATCATCATGCCACTTTATGAAAATGGTTTCCAGTGGTCAACTTGTCAAAGTGAATTAGTCTTCCAATGTATGAATTCTCAGAAGCAAAGAGATTTGAGGGACAGGTTTTCAGATAGTTTGGGAGTGAACTTGAGAGGTATCTGATCTTTCCTACCTTTTAATTAGAGCCCTTTCATCTAAGATGGAGAGTATCCTTGTGGTTAGAGGTATAGCTAGCGTAGTTCTGCCTTCTGTTCTCAGTTCTGGGGCTAACGCACAGCGGCCACAAGCAAGCCAGTGAACCTCGGAGGCCTCAAATATGTGAAACCCAGGAAGTTCTAGAATAGAAGGCGACTAGTCGATGACTGTTCAAATGAAGATAGCATTGAAGTTTTAGTGTGAAAAAAAAAACAAAAAACAACCATTTGTTTAACTCAAGATGCCATAAGTCATCAATTTTGTCTGGGTTCAGGGGGTTCCCTTAGGTATCCATAGTCAATGTGTGCCTGTGTGTTGAGTAGGCGGTTTTGCTGATCTTAGCTGGGTTCTCTCAGATGTCTTAGGACTTGGCTTGGATAATGGGGCTACTCACCTCTGGTCCATGTGGTTTCTTATCCTCCATCAAGCTATCTTAGGTTATTCACATGACAGGGACAGGGGTCTCTAGAGAGATAGTCATGCATTCAAGGCCACTTAAGATCTAGACTCAGAACTGGCAAAATATCACTTCCATCACATTCTAGTGGCCAAAGCGGGTCACAGGGAAATTCACAAGGATGGCACAGATCCAAGGAGTGGGGAAAAAGATTCTACCTCTTGGTGGAAAAAACTTCAAAGTCACATCTCAGGGGCATGGATACAGCAAGGGGAAGAACTGTAGCCATGTTTTGCAATCTATCACTGGGACCCAAGACTATATGGCCCTTTATAGATAGTTTGCTGACCTGTGCTCTATAGGATGAAGCATGTCTTAGGCTACTTTGTCTTATATAACTGTGCACTTTCCAAAAACATTATCTGAATGAATGTTCCGCATGTTGACCCCTAAGCAACCCTGTCCTTTCTTGTTCCTGTAATCTTTTTTCCTGTAATAGAAGGCTTTCCCCTCTGTTGTCTACCTGAACAAACTTTCCAATACTCCAAGACCCACATCAAATCCTCTGGGAAGGCTTTCTGATGGCTTCTGCTGAATTCTAAATTCCAGCAGCACTAACCTGTTTATATGACACTTAATCTTCTACTTCCAGTTGGTCCTTTGCATCGGAGAGGGTTGTAAACCTGACTGATACTCATTCTCCTCCCCAGACTGGCTCTCTCCTCCCCTTCAGACTCAGCAGATGTTGCCTGGCCTGGGAAGTTTTCTCTGACTCCTCTCTTCCTCTTCGCAACCACCTAAGTTAGAGGTGACTTCTCTGTGCTCCCACAGCTCCTTGAACTTCCCCATCATGGCACTTCTCTTTGTGTGTTGTAATCACTGACTTATTTCTCAGATGCCCCAACTGTACTGAGAGCTTCTTGAAGGAAGAATGAGTGTCTTATTCGTTGTTGTATTCCACGTTCCTGGCATGGTGCTACTTCATGGAGACATCCAGTTAATATTTTGGAACAAATGGTTGATCAACCAATGGTTGTTGATTGATTACATGGCTGAATAGATACCTGGTACTATTCCTTGTGCTCCCCAACTTGCATACTTCAGTTCTCTGGCTTCTAGTTAATGACATATCTATGGGTAGTTTGTATCCCTTGGTGTCAGTAAATAACCATCAATTTTATATGACTGAAGTTATCAGGCCAAAATTGGGCATCACGTGTCAAGATCCCCAGGTCTTTGGTGAGAATGACGAATGCCATTTTTGGACCCCCAGTTGTGAGCGCCCCAAACCAACAACCGCTCTTACTTTTGTGAATTAGGCATTCCAAAGACAGCCTGACTGCTGAATCAGAAGATCCAAGACCGAACTACAGCAGATGCGTCGCCAGCGTTGTGAATCCAGCCTGAGCTCCACACTCACTGAGCATAAAAATAATACACAATGTTTGAACTAGGGAAATGTTTGCCAAATACTAGGATAATATAACAGAGAACACATAATATCAGAAATGGAAAATGGCATCCTGGAGATGGGCGAGTCCACTGAAAACCCTAAGTAAGAGCCTCATTCAGCCAACAGCTTCTTTCCTACTCTCGCTTCTCCTGGAGTGGAGTGCTGCTTGGGGCCCCTCTCCTCCTCCTCCTCCTCTCCTTCCTCCTCCCAGTTTTTCCTCAGAGCATTTTATGTTCCAATCCCATTCAGCTTAGCTATCTATGATCCATTTCTTAAATACAGATAAATTAAAAGTAGGTCGTAAGTGATCAGTCACATCGGCCTTGATCTTCCTGCAGTAGAATGGACGCATAATAACCAAGTTTTCATTCTCTGCAAGTGCCGGGGGCTTCCATAGGAGCCCGCCCCCCCATGGAGTTAGAATGAAAATGAAATGCAGAAGAGACAGAACAGACATTTGGCATTTTAAAAATGCCTTTTAAATGTCTAAGTAGATGGTATATTACCCTGTAGCCTTTTTAAAGATCTGTGGGATAAGCCATGAATGCTGTTACCTAAAAAGACCAGCCCTGGAAAACCCTGGAATGTGCCTCATGAGAAAGGCAGCAAAGCCAACACCTTGGGGAGAAAAATGTCTCCACTCACTTCAGGAAATGTCTGTTTCTGCAAGAGAGCCGGGGAACAAGAAGAGCAAGCGCAATGCTTTGCTGATAATTCTGATCTGATGAGTCATGTGATAGACAGGACAGTTTTTGCCACTAAAACAACCTGCAAGGTGGGAGGATTACTGCTTCGAGGGCAGGTGCAAATGGGCACAGGTTTCTTCAGAATGAAATGAAAATTACTGCTTCACATGAGTTGTCGGGATTGAAAGTTAAGTGGAAACATGTGCTTTCATACAGAACCTTATGGCCCAAGGTCAGTCCGCAAGTTTTTCCTCAACTTCCCCATGCCCCTGCAACACCCTGGGGGCCAAGCAAAGCAAGAGATCAGTTGGGGCTCCAGCCCCCAATTCCAGAGGAGAGTGGTTCTGAGTCATGGGGTGTTTGGACCAAAAGGTGTCTGAAAAGTTTGCTTTTGCTTTTGCTTTTGCTTTTTCTTCCAAAGTTCATAGCCAAGTCACCCTCGTGAGGAAAGGCTGATGCAGAGGCCACAGACTATGGACAAAGGTCAGGGAAAAGGGGAACGGGCACCAATAACACTAGTCAGGATGGTCCCGATGGCCTCAGACTGGGTGCCACCAGCATCTGGCAGCAGCTCTAGGCCTCTCTCTCTCCACTGGCTGGGAAAGCGAGAGCGTGGAGGCAGGGCAGCCCCTAGGCAACAACCCCCCCTTAGGCAGAGTAGAAGCCGGACCTAGTCCTTGTTTGCATTTGGGGGAAAGAGCAGAGGGGGAGGGTTGGAGAGGGGCCTTGCTCTGCTGCCGAGGACCATACCGTGGGCAAAACAAAGCAAAATGAGCCGAAGCAATAAACAACAGCAGCAAAGCAGCCTGCAAAGTGGAGAAGGGTTGGTTTCTGAGGAGCCGGCTGAGGTTCTACCCTGCCCAGGGACAGCCTGGAAGAGGAAGTATTGCTGCTGCAGTGATACCAGATGGGTGAGGACCGCTGGAGGGGAGTCTGAAGGATGTAACTGGCCCTCTTCCTGAGGGTCCTCTCCAGTCATTACCAGCGCATCCTTAGCTTGAGCAGCAGATCTGGCTTCAAAAGTGGGGATCAGGTGTATCGCCAATGCTAAGGTGAAGAGAAAACGCACATCGCGGAATTTATCTGAGAACCAACCCCACTGCCATCTTCTCTAAGCCTCTGTCTCCTGGAGCAATAATACGTTAGGAAATGTTCCATCATTTGCCTTTGAGAGTGTCTTTCTTGAGACTTGCTTTCTTCAGAATGCTCTGGGCTTCCCTTTCTCTCTCCCCTTGCCCCTCTCCTCTCCCTTCATTTCCCAGACAGTAGCTTCCTGCTTCTCAGAACAGTTCCCCAGGCTCCACACTGGCCTCTGGAATTCTGTCCTGAAGCTCCTGCTCAGGCATTTGGAGACTCAGCATCTTGACTGGCTGCTCTGCAGCAAGAGGAGCCGGTGACGACCTTTACTGCTCGTCGCAAAGCAGTCCCAGCCAGCCTGTAGCACAACACCGCTGTTCCCAAGGCTAGTTGGGGGCAAGAGGGGTCCATGAAGAGTGGGGGAGGCCTCCCATGCCTTCCGTTCTCGTTTTCAAAGAAGCGACCACTTAATGAACCAGAAAGAGCAATTAAAGTTCTGGGCCGCATGCTTCTCTTGGTGAAATGATTTAAAGCCATGTGCAAATAGCACATAAATTTGTTATGACTCGAGTCCAGACTGGGGATGTGTCTGTATGTACACACATGCAATCACCTCTCAGCATCTAACAGTGAAAAATAGTGCAGCTTCGTAAAACACAAAGCCACCTTCTCCCCACCTTCCGACAGCCAAAATGTCCTTAAAATAAATGGGAAAGATTTACTCTTCACACCCGTGCAGTGGAGTTTTTATGAATCAGACAAATCTTGAGTCTCTCAGGTAACATCAGACCTGAGAGTGATGCTCACACCCGGGCATCCATAAGCCTGACTGCTTCCCGGTGATTTACTCAGGCGGCTCTCCAGGCACGAGGGTGCGGAACCTCCATTTATTCACTCCAAAGAAAGAAGTGAACAAAAAGTTAGCCCTGACACCAAGTTAATCAAAAAGTTTTTAATGGAGTACTTGAAGGACCCGAGGCAAATGCCTAGAGCCATAAACAGGTGGCACAAATCATTTTCAGCCTTGTTAGAGAACGCAGAGCTAGCTGCTGCAGGAGATTATTTCCTGCGTAATTAATCTGCCGGTTGCCACCCCAGTGTTTATTCATTTGGGGGCATGGAATCCCATCTGTAAGGCCAGTTGTTAGAATTGGTGAGAGAAGACTTCCTTCTTTCCTTATTTATTAGAGGAGAGAAAGCTGAGCGAGGCTTTGGGGTCATATTTCAGGTCGAAAGCAAATCAAACATTCCTCCAGGCCTGTAGTGTTTGCAAGAGGCCAAGTGGCTGATGCAGGAGGGCCTGTTACTTTCATATTCATGAAGGATGTGTGTGTGTGTGTGTGTGTGTCTGGCAATGTCTAATTGGGTGGAGCTTCCAGGTCAAGAAGCTACTCTTTAAGTGTGAAGTGAGATTTTGGGAAGCACTGATTCAATCAAGCGGCAATGTATTATGAGAATTACAAAAAACCTCCTTTGCTCAAGACATCTTACTTCCATCTGCTGGAAATTGTCATAGGGCACTGAATATATTAGAACAAGACACTGTACTGCCACCTGCCAGAAAACTGTCATAATAAAAATGCAAATCTACAATTCTTTGACGTGAAGGCCACCTCTTTAGATGTGTTGTTCTTCTGTATCACGTGATCTAAACAATTGCATGCGCTGGCACCACCATCGACACACAAATTAGTAAGCTTTGGGGAATACTAGCTAGCTAGGTGCGATAAATGCTCATAGAGAACCAGTTCATAACATACACTAAAAGAGGTGAATTTTAAAAATAGCAATATGAATTTGGTTAATTATTTTCACAGAAATAGATTTTTAAGCTTAAAAATAGATTTGAAAATTACTAAGGAAAATAGATAGGTTTGACTCATAAAAGTTTAAAACTTCAATAAGTATGTAAAAAAGAAAAAACATTATAAGTCACATTTAAAATAAACAACTGAGAAAAAAGTATCTTCTACAAATATGACAAAGAATTAATATTCTTTTTTTAAAAGAAGATTTTATTTATTTATTTTTTAGAGAGAGGTGAAGGGAGGGAGAAAGAGAGGAAGAGAGACATCAATGTGTGGTTGCCTCTTCTGTGCCCCCAGTTGTGGACCTGGCCTGCAACCCAGGCATGTGCCCTGATGGGGAATCGAAGCAGTGACCCTTTGATTCACAGACTGGCACTCAATCCACTGAGCCACATCAGCCAGGGCAGAATTAATATTCTTAATAAGCTAATATACTTGGATTAGGAAAAACCAAGACCTCAAAACAATGGGAAAAATTTTGTGAGTTATTTATTTACCAGAGTCAATAACATAACTAATAAAATGTTTAGTGTTATTAGAGATAAATGAAGGAAAAATTAAAATACCCCCTAAATATTTTTTCATTTATCAAATTAGATAATTAAAAAAACTGTTAGTTAACTTGTTACCTTTTGATTTCTAGGCCTCCTCCAACAATAGGATATGAAACTCACAGCAATGTGTTTTAAAAGTACGATATTTAAAGTAGGTTTTTGTAGATGCTCTTTATCAAGTTAAGGAAAGTATTTTCCATTTGTAGTTGGTGAACAGTTTTTTGTTTAAAATGACACTCCAATTGTATTCTTTTAAAACCTTAGAATATTCACAAGATAACTTGTCTTCATCCCAATTTCTAGTCAGCATTGTTCTGCAGGAGGTCTTACCCAACAGATTGAGACAAGAAAATCGAAATCCCAGGTAAGTGGATTCCAAGGAAGAAACAACATTATCATCACTCACAAGTAATATGTTTTATGGATGTAGAAAATCCAGGAAAATCTTCACATGAACTACTAGAATTAGCAGAGATTTCAGCAAGTATGATAAATACTACTATACAAATGCAAACTATTATATCATTAATATTGCCCATGTGTAGAGGGGCAAATCCATGTCACATTGTTAGAGCAGGCCTAGAAATCAAATGGTAGTGGATGTAGTGCTTACTATTATTAACATACCAACATGGACATCCTCGTAAACCAAAGCCTTTCTGGAAAAAAATTAACATGTGTATAATTTCTAAAGGCCACTTGGGAATATCCCAAAATGTCAAGAGTGGTTAACTCTAGGGAGTAGAATGTTTTTGGGATGGCTTTTAATTTTTGTCTCTGTAATTATCGGCTTTATAAAATTTTTATAATAAGCAGAATATTTTATAATCTGGAGGGGAAATATATATTTTTAATAAAAAGAAAGGCATTGGATAAAAACCTAATCAGCATCTATACTTACCCCACTACCTCCCTAAGGAGGCGTTCTAACTAGTCACAGAGTTCTTGCCAATCCAAAGTGCTTTCTGCCTCCTTAGCCCCATCTTACTTTAATCCTTATCTGAAAATATTTTTTTTCTTCTATCCTTGGTAGTATATGCCTTAATTTCCCCTACTCTGATTCCTATAACTATATTCTTAAATCATGTGATATACTTTAGTTCCCAAAGCCTAGATTATAATATCTTTACCTAAAAACATGATATCTCACACTTGCATAGCCCTTGGTGGAGAGCATGACATTGAAATAATGACCAATCGTGCATTTAATGCACAGTGTAGGCAATAGAAGGGTGACTAGGACTCACGTAGTCTAAGATTCCACCATTAAAACCTTTAGGTTAAGCACTGTCCTCTTTTGGTTCCTTTTTAAAGATTTAATCTCACTCGAAGTGACTGAGACAGTAAGTACTTCTCTTGTTTAAAATCTCCTTCATATAGGAAGGGAGTAGAGGAGATAGACAAGAAAACAAAACCACATAAAGAACCAGTTTCTCATAATTTGAACTAGGACTGCCTGATAATGAGTTCCTGTCTCTTGTTGTGGCGAGAGGGGATCTTGGGAAGATCAGAAAGGACGCTCTCTAACATGTCCTATGATTTGATAACATTACTTTCTCCTAAGAAAGACTCTCTCAGATTATTATGCTAGGCTCTGTAGAAACTATTATGATCCAATCTTTCAGAATTTGGACAAATCCTCCCAGTGTTACATCCATGTACTTGGCTCATGAAACCGAGTGAGAAAACCCTGAGAAGCCTTTTTTTGCTAGGACAGGGAAGCTTCCTGTGTACCCCTCAACCAGAGCAAGGGGCCCATGCCGAGGGCAGCGGGAGGCCCAGTCCTGCTCCCTCTGCCCAACCAACAGCCCTGGAGGAGTCTGGGCTGTGTGCCGGGCGGCCCATTAATGGCTTTGCAGCTCTAGCTTCTCACTCAAACCCTCTGCAGCTTGGTCCGCCACGGTCACCTCCTTGACCTGTTCAGGTGGTATTTAGTTTATTAACTTAGGGATTCCCATCAATAGGCATAGAGGAGTCTGGGAAACCCAGAAAACCTGATCAAAACCTGGGTATCTTAAGTGATCTGAATGTTTTTCAAGCCCCACAGGAAGTTTAAAATAGTTGGAGATTTAGTAACGCAGCCATTCAATAAGTAAATGACAATACCGTATCTCTCCATTGGGAGATCCCTGCTACGTCCTGGAAGCTGGGGTTGGGAACAGCATAGTTTCTGTTCCAAGACCTCAAATGGCTAGAAGGCAGAGAGAGGCCATAGGCAAATAAGCATGAAACAAAGAAGCAAAAGGAAAGTATCACAAGAGAGTTCCAAACCAGCCTCCTGACTGAGCTCTAAGGTTAGTCAGATGAGTTAGACTCCCAGATCCAGCACTTCCCAGCAGTGTGGCTTTGGGAAAAAATAGAACAGCCCATGTTTGCGGAGCATGTTCTATATGCCAGGCATTGTAACAAGCTCTTTGACATGTATTATCTCATTTAATCTTTACAGTAACCAGAATAACCAATAAGAGGTGCTGCTACCTTTTTATAGAATAGGGAACCAAGGATTAGAAGAAAACTGAGATAAGAGTCTGGAGTGCAAGCTATTTATTAGGAATTAGCACCTGTGAAAGGAAAGTGAGGAAGGAAAACTGGGCAGATATGACAGAAGTTCCCATGTTACGCTGCCACGGCAGGCATCTCCCTCAGTCACTAGCTGAAGGCTGCCCCAGGAAGGATGGAACCTCCAACAAGGCTCTTTCTAGTTGAGGGAGACCCCCAAGGACCTGATAGCTAAAGGGTTTTTGCTGGGCAATGAGTTCTGAGCCCCATCTCTCTATGTTTATTTCAAGTACCTCCCCTGCCAAACTGTTATAAGGATTAGAAATAACACATGTGAAGTACTTGGCACCTAGTACTTGCCCAATAAATTGTGCCTTTTGTTATTCAACACAGAACCTGGGCAGGAAAAGTGTCGTGGTAACTTCCAGAAGATGTAATTCAAGGAAAATGCCATCCACATTGGTCAGTGGCCTGCTCAGGCTACAGAAGCTACAAAGTGCTGCACAGCTGTAGAGGGACAGGGACAAAGAGACTGCCACTTCTAGGGGTAGGTGGCGCTGTGAGAAATAGGAAGGCCTGGGTTGTGGTGTGATTTTCTTATGCTAATCTCAGATGGAATGTATGAGTTTTGAGCATTTAAATAGAAATATTTTGTAGGATGGCATCCATGAGAAAGTACCTTGGGTGGGTGGTAGATCACTTGCTCTTCACCCCCAGGATGGTGCACAGAGCAGTGGTGGTTGCAGCATCTGGGGATCTTCATGGGAAGAAGAAGCTAGGAAAACAATAAAAGAAGGTATAGGTTTAGCACAGAAAAATTAATTCTATTTTTTTCTTGAGGTGAGCTACAAACCCAAGGTGCCTAGAGGCCTAAGGGGAGAAGTTACATATGTGTTTCACATTGCCCATAAACTAAAGCCAAGTGCGTCGTTCAGCAGAAGCATATTGTTTTCCTAAGAAAGGTCATCAACACAATGTGCTTCATCTGCAGAACTTTGTAGAAGCCTGGCTTCCCCATCGGTCACGATTAGAATATCTAGCACAGGCGTCTTCACCCGGAGACGGTGAAACTTCTGAACTTGTCTGTCAAGCTTGCGTGTTGTGTTTTGAGATGCAGAGCAGCATTTTTCAACCTTTTTCATCTCACAGCACACAGAAACTAATTTCTAAACTTCTGGGGCACACCAGAAAATATGTTTTGCTGATCTGACAAAAAAAAAAAAAAAAGTATAATTTTGATTGATTCACACCAGATGACTATTGTTGTTTGGCTGTTGTCACTCTTTCTTTTTCTTTGACAATCTCAGGGAAAAGAATTCAGTGCCCCCGATCGTCGGGTACCTCATGTTATAAAAATTCTTGCGGCGCACCGGGTGAAAATCGCTGACTTAGAGATTCGAAGCTGTTGCTGTTAGTCTTGTCTTTCTGGGAACAGTGGTGTTGTACAGGCAGCCACGCCTTCCTCAGCTCCAAGAGAGGCTCCTGATGGTACTTCCCTGGCCTCTGCAGTGGCCCAGGCTGGGCTGAGACCTGAGCTGGCTGTAATGAGAAGATGCTTATTTATTCCTCTTGTCTCTCTGCAGATCTGAACAGGGAGCACAGAGCTCCAGCTGCCACCGGAAGCCACCTGCCCCCATGAGCCAGCCTCAGGGTGAGGTTCGTGCTGAGATAGCAGAAGGAGTAACTGGAGAGAAGTGGGTTGCTGATGACGTCACTCGTTGCTGATGGCACCAGGCCTGGAATCCACTTCCCTCTAGATTCCAGCAATTTTCATACCTTTTCTTCTAGTTTAAGGTAGGCTGAGCTACAGTTTTGCTTCTTGCATCAGAAAACATCCACACTGATCCAGGGATCCATAACTATCACCAAGAAATCTATGACCAAAAGATGTGAAAATCACTAAGCTATACATTCGGGTGATAATCATAATAGCTATCCCATATACGATGTTTTCTCAGCACTGGGCACTCAGCGTTCTCCATGTGTTTATTTATTTTATATTCACAAAAACTCAGTGCAATTGGTATCTTTGTCATTATCTCCATTTTACAGAAATAAAAAATGATCGTGGGGGCAAGTAACTTGGCCAAGGTCAATCAGCTACTGAACTCAGGGAGCCTGATTCCAGGGCCTGGACCAATGACTACGATGCTACACTGCCTCTCAATAAATGCATGTATAGATAACATTTCTTTTATATAGATAACATTTCTCCCAATTTGGCACTGGGGAGACTGGACAGCCTAGAGGCCGTGATGTAAATCCTTGGCGAGAATCTGGAGAAGAGCTGTTGTGTGCTGCCAAGTCACTGGCAGATGTGCAACTTTGACAGTCACTAGGGCCGGGAGGTTAGTATCATGGTCAAGGGCAGGAACTGATATTCAGATAACCTGAGCCACATCCTGCATTTGCCACTTACTAGCTCTGTGATCTAATCTTCAGGCAGCTCATTTTCCTCAACTATAAAATGGCGTGGTAATATGTAGCTCACAAGGTTTTATAAGGATGAAGTGAGATGGTGGTCAGAGAGTAAGATCTTATTGGAAGACTACAGTATAGAGTGAGTGACCCCTGGCCTATGTTTGGGGATGTGGTGGGAGCGGCCCAGCGCCTGATTTAGAGAGTAGATTGAAATGTAGGGGCCTGACTTATATGTTACCTTGAATAGGCAAACAATTAAGTCAGAACGTAGAATAGAGGTGACCAGGGGCCTGGGGGAGGGAGGACTAGAGAATTAGCATTTAATAGGTAGAGAGTTTCTACCTGAAATGATGAAAAAGTTCTGGAAATAGTGTTGATGGTTACACAACATTGCAAATGTACTTCATGCCACTGAATTATACACTTAAAAGTGTTCAAAATGGTACATTTTTATGGCAGGTATATTTTATCCTAACAAAAAAATATGCACAAAGAAAATCAGGAGCTTGTGCTAATTATTGGTTAAGGGGCAGTAGGGATGAAGATAACTGATTATGAACACCATGAGCAGAAATTCTGGCATGAACATGTAAAACCCATAAAAAATAATGAGATTACACTTTTAGAGCAATTTTTGCACAAGATAGCTATTTGATCATAATTGTTAGTTGCGTAATAAAGAAGTCAAAGGAATCATGAGATAGAAAGGACATCTAAAAGTAATTTTTAAAAAAATTGTCTTGCTGTCTGGAAGAACTATATGTACCTGGACCCCTTCCATAGGCTTGTGCTGCAGCAGAAGAGTTGTGACCTGTGAGTATTACCAAGTGGTATTAACAAAACTCACAAAGTTGAGTCCCCTGGTCTAGACAGATGTGCCAAGCTTTCCTTAGAGGCCCCTCTCACTGCCCATTGTTCTTGCTCACATGTAAAGTTTCAACCTTACAACTAAAAAGCTTAAAAAAAAACAAAAAGCGCGTGACCTCCTGTGATTAAAAGAAGGAAAAAAAACTTAATCTCTAAACTTTTAAAAGAAAGTGCATCTTTATAATAATTATAAGAATCCTCTCAATCCAGTCTTTAAGAGGCAGACTGCACCCCTCTCTTTGCCGGGAGCCCATAACTATCGTCAGCTGATCTGTCTCTGATATAGAAAGAGCTGTGATTTCGGTTCTTATAGCTCCATTTGAAACTTATTCAGAAACGTGGAGAGAGGGAGCCCTGGGTGGGAATAAAGAGTGAGGGTTTGAGACTGGGCAAGGGGGAGAGGAAGAAGGAATCACTGACTTGTAGAAAGACGCTGCTAGGAAAAAACAATAAGATCCACAGCCCTCAGGATTGTTCATAAGCCTCTGAGACAAAAGGTCACATCCGAGCCAGTCATCTACAGAATTCCTCGTCCCCTCCAGCCCTGCTGTACACAGCTGTACCATCCTGGAAGGTTCCTGGCACAGGGGACAGACTCAGATATTTGCTGAGTGAATCCGTGAGCAGCCTAGAATCCGGTACCAGTGTTCCTAAGTGGAAGCACATCTTTTAATTTGGGGGGACAGTCTAACGCTCTATCCTCTGCCCCCTGAGGGTGTCCCATCTGGTTGGAGACATGGCTTTTCTGTGATGGGTCCTGGGTTCTTATTCTGTGGCAGGTCATTTCTTCTATAGCCTCACCACCCCCTGAGCGAATTCAATCTGCTTTCCATTTCTGAGACGGGTTTAAAACCTGCCTGCTATTTCACCCCTGGAGACTTGAACAATGAATGAATTACCCGAAATAGGAAATAATTTGTTACAGCTTTTTAAATCATGCACAGGATAACTTTCAGACTGACTTCAATTAATAGATCTCCTGAAAAACGCCCTCTTCCAACCACACCAGCCCCTCACCACCCTATCCCTTGTGCGCAAGTGGGAAGGTGAAGGGTGCAGTACTTATCACAAGCCAGTCTCAGCATCAGAATTCCCAGAGAGTTACACAGGAGGAGACTCTAACCCAATGATAATAATCCTAAATGTTATTTATATGTGATTTCTCTGCCAAAGTCATCTGGGTGGCTCCCAAAAGGACCATGTAGGAAAAATTCCAATGTCAGCATGTGCCAAAAGTCTTAATAAGTAAGGTTCAGGGGGTTTTAATTAAAAAGGGCTCATTTGGTGGCCTTTCTCCAGTCGGAAGAAAGTCTGTTCCAGAGAAGCGTCTGCAGCAGGCAACCCTGGGCCAGCCTCATCTTCCCAGAACATTCCTCAAGGCCCATTTATCCGAGGAAAGCAGACCCCTGCGCCCATCCTGAGACGTTTCTGTGCCTTGAGTGGAATCCCACCACCAGAAGCCGCCTTTGCTAAACACTGTCAGCTCCTGTGGAGGCAGGGCAGCCAGCGCTCTGAACACTGGGGAGAGTGCAAGTGATGTTGCTTTTCAAACAGCGCTTAATGCAGTATTTAGCAAAGAAGATTTCTCTGGATCACGGATAAGTGTGGCTGTCAGTATAACTGTCACTACTGAGTGAATTGGAACATCAGAAAGAGCATTTTTAAAACCCAGGAATCATTTTTATCCATTACTTTACAAATATGTTTCTACTTACTGATTCCTATGGGAATAAAAATGCCATACAGAAAAAAGAAAAGAAAAAAAAAGGCTCTTCTTTCAAGTCATACTTGAGTGTGAGCGTGCCCGCACGCCCAGGAGAGAGATTAAAGTTTCCAGCGCCTTCTCAGGTTTTCAGTCTGATGTCTGATGGGACCCAGGTTTCATCAGCGAGACAGGGCAGGTATTTTCAGCCAGTCCCTGAAGGGCAGCGTGGCCACTGAGCTGGAAGAGGATGCAGATGTGATCCTTGCCAGAGCTGGTGCACCACACCACTGGTGTTCGTGGGTTTTGCATGTTAAGCTGTTGACCTGGTGACCCTCAGACTTCCAGAGAGTGTGTTTCTGCTCGGAGAAAACAGCTCTGATTGGCAACAGCAGCTAATGAATTCTTACTTGGAGGCAAACATTGACTTCACCTTTGAGCCCCAAGGAGCCTTGGGAAAGCTCAGGTTACTCAGAGCTTTTTGAGGAATTACACCTTAGAGCTGAGGATTTGGGCAAGATCTTGTTAGTTGGAGATGAGAGGCCAACACCCTACAGGACTTCACAGGTGGGGGGGCCCAGCCTCCTGCCCTTCAAGCAGGTCAGTGCCTAAACCAGCTGCTAAGCTATTTAAAGGAACTTCTCTAGCATTGAGGGTTCACGTGAACTTGTTACAGAAACAGGGGAGTCCAAAAATCCCCAGAGTTTGCGGCTGGGGGATGGGGAGAAGGAAGCAGCTTTCAGAATGCCTCCACACGCCTGAGGCTGGTGGCTGGTGTCTTTCATTATGTAAAATTGCTTGGATGCTTCCAAGGCCTCAAGCGGATGGGAGGAGTCTTGAACCAGGTGATGGTATGGAAAGCACACAGAGTCTACGTGGGGGTCTGTGAATGGTCAGAACTATTGGCAACACCCACTGCGTCAGAGGACGCAGTCAGGGATATATAGGCAGCTGCGAAAACTTTAGGGGGGGCACGCTCTGGGGCTGTCTCCCTCGCTGGTGGGTGTTCGCAGAGGTGCTCTGGAGAAGGAGAATGTCCCTGTCCACCTGCTGTGGAATGTAAGGGCGGGAGCATCCCCCAGCTCCCCCTGGGAACGCCTGCCCCAGGACCAATGCCCTCCTGGCCACCGTGTCTTGGCGTGAACTTCCAAGCATTGTAGGGAAGGCTGTTGACCCCAAAAAGAATAGGAAGGGATGCCAGCTGTAGATTGCAGGCTGATCAATGTGGACAGAGCTGACGCTGTTCCGGCGCCACTGCAGCCAGACACTGAGAAAGCATTTCCTGGACAGCAATTCTGTTCAAGGTACTAGGCTAGACCAATGAATAAGACACAGTTTCAATCCGGAGATTCTCAGTGTCTGGTGGAGGAAGCCAAAACCAAGGAGACAGGGTCATGTGAAACGTGCTGCAGAAGTAGGTTTGAGGGGCTATGGAATGGCAGATGGGGGTGGGGGGGTACTGCTCAATTGTGATAATTGAGCAGTACTTTAAAGAGAAGGTGACACATGTACTGAGTTTTCTACTTCTCAGGGGTGGTTGGCAAGCCTTTCCCTAAAGGATAGTAAATATTTCAGGCTTTGTGGGGCCATAAGATCTCTTTTCAACTCCTCAACTCTGCCTCTGTACCAGGACAGTAGCTGGAGGCAATATATAAATGAATGGGTATGGCTCATTTCCAATAAAATTTTATTTACAAAAAGAGGCATCAGGTCAAATTGATCAGAGGCCATAGTTTGTCATCCCGATTGATAGATGGAAAGCCATTTCAGGCTCACAACTTCCCTCAGCAGTAGGTACAGATGAGAGGATTTAGGTACCTTGCCCAGAGTGATAGAGCCAGTAAAGAGCAGAGCAGGGTTTGAACTCAGGCCATCTGCCTTCAGCGTCAAAGCCCTTAACCACTATGCTTCATTTGTTCTTAAGACACACTTGCAAATCACCATTTATATTCTTTCCACCTTCCACTGCACCATCCTTTCTTCTTGTGTTTCCTGTCCTAAACATGTTTTCTTTTAGAACATCCATGCTATGCTCAGCACGGTACCCCTGCCCGAGGGTCCCAGCCTCACACTTCCTCTCGACCCCTCACTCTGGCTTTGCTCAGCAGCTGGGATTTGACAAACCCCAGCTCGCCCCCTTGATGATACAGAAGGCATTCAGTTCATCTTATGCATGATCATTCTTCAGTTAGTACTTCACTTTTGGTGGCCAATATGAAGTTACTAATAATAACGACAATTATAGATAGCTGTTTGGCACCAGGAATTGAATAATGATGATGATGATAATAATAATAATAATAATAATAATAATAATAATAATAATAATTTTCTCTCTATAACCTTCATACTAGCCATATGAGCATGTTCCTCACCTCTCCATGTTGCCTGTGGAGATATCATGGCTGACTTAGTCAAGTGCCTTGTTGAAACTGAGATTCGTCTGTAGGCTCTTCTTTATAACAATTTGAAATCCTAGCCATAACAGATTTTTTCCTCCTGAAATGCACTAATTTCCTCATTAGAAACTTTCCTGGAGCAATGTATGTACTGTGCCCAAGATAAAATAAAGGGTTCTCTCAATTCAGAGTCACTCACAACACACTATTATTCTGTATTGATCTTGTTTCCAGTAGAGAAGTAATTTTAGATATTTCATAGGCAGTCTGTATTTCTAATAAATATTGCTTGACTACTGTAAAAGCCTCTTGACATGGCTGATTTCCAAACCGATTAGACAGATACCTCTGTCTGCCTTGGCTGGGGATGTCAAAGGCAGGCTCCTTCTAATCCCACAAGGACAATGTGTGGAGCAAATTCTCCCGTTTGGAATTTATTTATGTCAGCCTTGACTCTGTGGAACATCTGATATGATTTTAGCATTTTCTTCTCATGAAGGGTGATTTTATGGGTAAAATGTAACCAGAGCATTACAGAACTACCAGGATTTAAAAAAAAAAAAATAGTAGCGAGGATGTTATCTAAAGTCATACTATACTTTACCCCCCAAATGTAAAACAATAGAAATTAGATCTACATTAAAGATTTGAAAAAATATTTATGATGACAATAGCAAAACACATTTCTTTCAAGGTATATGAAGCTAGTGTCTTCCCGTGCATGGACATAAGCCATAGTGAAATCTAGTGTTACTTCTTTATAGGCCCCACCCCCTGACCTGTCTCTCCCACTGGGACAGGAAATGCCTGACCTGCTATGGAGCTCCAAGACATTCCCAGTAGGCTCCCTGCTCAGCACCATCTCTGGTTGGGCTCTCCCTTTGAGGAGTGACTTCCTCTCTGTCAGTGGTGTGTATACATTTGGTTTTCTGTAGCTTTTTGGGATAAAGTTCCTTTTCATACTCACCCATTCATTCACTATTTATTGAGCACTTGCTATGTTTTAGATAATTGCTATGCAACAATAAACAAAATGGAAAAATTACGGAGATTCCATTCTAATAAGGAGACAGTAAATGAAACCAGTCAGTAACTATATATGGTATAGTGTATAGTGATACGTGCTGAGATGAGAAATAAAGAGTGTGTGAGTGTGTGTGCGTGTGTGCTGGCAGAGGGCTTAAAATTTAGAATGTTACTTTCACAGAATGCAGTGCTTAAAAACTCCAGCTTACGGGCTTTTGCTTTATCGGTGAGAAAATTCTAGGGAAGCGAGACCAAGGGACAGGAGTAGTGAGGCAGGAAAGGCGTGAGAATCCATGCAAGGTTGTGTTCCACGGAAGCCAGTGCTTGGTATCAAGGGCAACCCATCACTACCTCCCACAGAACTGACTTCCCAGAGGCCATAAGAACCGCTATGCATCCAGGCGTCTGTCCAAAGGGAGGAAGTGAGAAGAATTTGACCATGGGCTTCTATATCCCACTGGGGCATTAACTTGGCCACAGTTCTGTTGCATGTGTGTGGCCATAAGGGGATCCTATGGCATCTGCTCCCATCACCTATGGCAAAGGTAGGGAGGCCCTGAAGTGTGAGGTGGGGGGCATATGGTATGTGCATGACAGGAGGTATTGCTGTGCTTTGCCCACATGACACTGGTTGGAGCACCCCCAGGGTGGGAGCACCCTGAGGGTTGGAGCTGCGAGAGCCCCAGAGACAGGAGAAACCAACGGATCTGAGGTGCTTCACAGAGGTATCTGATGCAGAATGAGTCGCGGGGGGTTGGGGCCCATCAAGAAGGTGACATTTTAGTAAAGTCCTGAAGCTATATAATTATATGTGAGAAGTGAGCTTCTGGCAGAGAGAATCCATGCAAATGTGGCCAGGAGGGAGGCCAGGGCAGCTGCTGCAGCGGAATGAAGGGGAGAGGATGGCAGAAGAGGAGGTTGGAATGGCAGCTGGTGGCCGGCTCATGCAGGGCTGTGGGTCTTAGAAGGATATGGGTTTTTACTCCAAGTATGGTGGAAAAACCATTGGGCAGGGAGGTTCCTGCAGCATTCTAGCAGGACCTGACTCACATTTCAAAAGGATCAGACTCTGGGGCTGTTACATATGGAGAACAGACTCAGGAGGCCAGGCTAGAAGCTGGGCAACCAGTCAGGAGGCTACTGCGTGTCAAGGCGAGGTGGCAGTGACTTACATGAAGGTGTAGTGATGTGGGTGGTGAGGGTGGGCTGGATTCTGGATACACTTTGAAGAATTTCCTGGTGGATTAGATATATACAGGACATGAGAGAAAGAGAGGAAGGACGCAAAGTTGTTTTTAAGGTTTCTGTTCTGAGCCACTAGAAGAATGAACTTGCCACTTACAGAAATGAAGGTGATGAAAACACGTAGGTTCAGGACAGAATAGCAGGAGCTCTGCTTTGGACAGCTGACATTTGAGAGAGTGAGTAGGGGACTGGACGGTGGAGAGATTTAGACTAGAGATTTGACTTTAGGGGCCACCAGTAGGTAGATCACCTTGAAAGACACCAGAGGGTAAGTGGAGGTATGAAAGCAGAAAGGTCAAAAGGCTGAGCTTAGATGTGTTTAGATGTTGGAAGGATGAGAAAAAACGATCAAGAAGATTGAGAAGGCGTGGCCAGAGAGCTGGAGTGAGAACCAAGGGGTCAGGAGCCTAGGAGCCAAGTAAAGACATGGCTTCCGATGTCTGTGAATTGCAGAATGGTAGCCGTCTGGTAGAAGGCTGCCCCTTCATCTGCGGGCACCTCTATAAGTCAGAGCTATGCTGCAGTTCCTCTTCATTTCCTATCTGTCAAACAGTAACAACAGCACCTTCCTTAACAAGTTGTTGTTAGAAGCTTCCACAGGAAGCTTCATAAACTATTATGTATTACACACACAGAGAGCTTTACATCACATGTTCATTATATCACTGTTGCCAATGCTCAAGCTGAATCTGGTTCTCCTGGTCTCTTTTTTATTCTTTAAGAAAAATTCTCTCTCTCCTTTCTGTCTTTCTCATTCCTTTTGTCTCTCCCTCCCTCTTTCCTCACCCACAGGAGAAATGCTAAGAGACTGGGAAGCAGATTTTGTGGCCATTAGCTCATAGCCCACCTTGGGGTACATCAGAAATCCTTGAAAGAGGCAAAAATCAGAGGGAGAGAATTTCTTTGGCGAGAGTTATCAGGGTGCTGGGAGTTTCCCTTACATGAAGCCAAGTGAGCCAAGGGTACCTTTCGGGGGCTTGACACATGTTTCTAGACATTTGGGGACTCCAAAGTCTGGTTTCTCACCAATGTCTGAAAATCGCCAGCCTAGAGACTGGCTGAGCAGCTGGCCAGTGGAAAGGTGGGAAGACAAACACTCAGTGAAGAACTCAATGCCCAGAGTCATGTTCCATTGTGCACCAGTTCGACTGCACTGAAAGTCACCTGGAAAGGGACCCTGGCAGAGAGGACCAGTAGGTCTTTCAAACTCTTTCCTCTAATCCTCTCTGCCCTGAGTGCAAGCCTCAGGGTCTGGACCCAGACACAGTGAGTTGGGGGCAAAGTGAAGAAGAGAGAGGGGGCTTCCTCCCTTCTGAATAAGATGTGCAAAGCTCCCTCTTCCCCCTACTCCAATAAATTGCCCAACCTAAGGCAGGTGCAACTGGGCACAAAGGGAGAAACTCTAAATAAACACATGCAAAATAAACAAATAAACATGTAGGTAAGAAATTGCTTTGGTTTGGCCTGGAACAGCTAGTGTCTGGGAGGGACCAGAAAAGCTATAAGATCAGTTTGGGATGTTACTGAGGGTGGGGAGGCCCAAAGCCACAGGGGGCTCTGAGGGTGTGCCGGTAGGAAGGAACCCAGTTACTTTCTGCTTGTAGCCAGTCTGCCCAATAAACTAACTCATTCACAAATACAGGTTTAGGGAGCGTTTTGAAATGGGCTTTTCCAGCAGTTGCTTCCGATTCTGCCCATTGTTCTTTGGAACAGAAAAATGTCTTTCAACCCTCTCTAGGAATAGGGTAGGCACTGGTATTTTCTTCCATGGCAACCGGATATTATTTGAAAAACCAGAGTGTCAGTATTTCTAGATTTGGGTAATACTGGAGAAACCTGGGCATATTCTGAGATAAGAAAAGCTGGGACTTGTTGGCATCAACACATATCATCCATGAAGACTTTAAGAGCCTTTTCACAGCTTTTGATTTTTTGACAAAACCCTTTGCTGAGTTATTCCCCAAGGTATAGGGATCTTTCTGGATTTGTGTGAGGGTCTTGGAAATTCTTTATTCTTGAGCAGTTTTCTAATTTTATGTATTATTTTGTTACCGCTACTCATATTTTCCCAGGATATTCCCCTGTGGCTTGAAACTTCTAGCTAATATTTAAAGTTGCCCCTGAATCATGTGCTTCCTTGCCTTACTGTTAGGTATCTTTCATTTTGGCAAATAACAGTTACCAGCTGTGATTAAAATATGGTGCCAATGCTTTAGGACTGACACAGAAGATGATCTTCCTGCAGGACAGATGGCACCGCCGGCATTACTCTGACCGGCCATCTTAGCCAATGTGGCTTTGGATGTGTGCCTGAGGTCAAGGGTCAAACCAACTTGTAAGTGGGCCCCGGGCCAACTTCACAGATGGGGGAGGATGGAGATAGCCAGCCGACCACAGGAGCCCTAAAGAGGGTCTGTGCACAGAGAGGAGCTGGAGCATTTTACAGTCTCCCCAGAGAGGCCCTGGTGCTTAAACACAAAAATTATTGTTTACCACGGGAATGAGGCATTTAAAAGGAGATTACTACACATTCCCAGTCAAAGGGATCAGGTGTGGAATCGAGTGAGCGAACTCTGAATCTCAGCCTTTATGTGAATTGACCCGAACAGCTCCTCTGGAGCAGAAAACGGGGACTTTCCGCAGTCTGATCATGTTCCTTCTCCTGGCAGATGCCGAGGAGGGAGTGAGCTCTTTCGGTCCGTGTGGTCCTGGCCGATCTGGACATTGTAGTGACAGCCGCTGATGGTGATGGGGGCAGAAGGGGACAGTGAGGCAGCACAGGCCTGCAGAAGAAGTGGGTGTTCAGGATGTCCCTCCCCCTGTTTCATGACATGTTCCTCCTCTCTCTTTCTCCTGCAAAGCATTTGTGTTGAAATACCCTGTTGTACAGATGACATTCTGGAGTTGTCTCTATCTGTGGCAGTTGGCTGGCTCTGGGTCCTGCCAGCCAAGTGTCACAGGTAGCCTTGCAGGGCACAAAGCTGGGACAACAAAGAACATCATGTGCTGGTCTGTGGATCTAAACTTATTTTTGTTCAATAAGCAACAGGCATACCTGGCCAGGAAGATTGGACGTAGCTTGCAATGTGTGTGTTTGGGGACACATGAGCAAATTTCTAGGGAAAGCTGGAGGCAGTCCAGCGAGGTAGTGCCACCAGAGGTCTTGTCATTGGAGAAGGGAAGGAAGTGGACCATGACAGGCGCCTGGTCTTCCTCATTCCAGGAGACAGAGAAGGCGAACATGAGGGATTGCTGAGTGCACCAGCAGCCACACTTTTCAGACTCAGTTTTACCTCGGGCTGCGTGTCCGAGTTTGAAAGGCTCCACTTCCTTCACCCTGAGAGGGTGTCTTGCAACAGCATGCAACATTCAGTAGGATCATCGAAGAAGCATCTATTGGAGCAGCTGGGAGGTTGACGGGTGCCAGCACCACAGGTAAACCATATACTAGCTGGCTGTCACCTTTCCAAAAGTGTGTTTGTGTTAGAAGGTGTACACATCTTACTGTTTTCTACACATTCTCCTCTGCACTTTACAACCAGCATGCATTCGGTTCTCATAGCAACCCCATGACATACCCTTATCATTTGTGCTATACAGGTGAGAGATTAATCAACTTCTGCAAGGTCACACATCTAGCGTGGTACAGACTCAGATTGGACCCGGGCTCCAGAGTCCATACTCCCAACCACTGGGCTTTGTCTGAGATAGAACTATATTATATTATGCAAGCTAAGTGGCAATGCACATGGCTTGAGGCCTTTCTGCCCCTGGAGCTGGGGAGCTGCGTGTCGACAAGCATCAGGTCTGGTTCACTTTTGTTTCTCTCTAGCAAGGGACGCAGTCCCTGGTACTGAGTTGGTACGCAGTGAATGTATTTTTAAACCACAACTCTTGGCAACAATGGCCGTGCCATTATCTCCTCCATGGCATAAAATTGTAGAATAAACAGCTTTAAAATTAAAAAAAAAAAAAAAAATTGTGCCCTGGCTGCCACTCAGATGGTTTGCCACACACTCCTGGGGCCCTGTGCCCTTGACTCTTCCTGAATGTTTATTGTGACAGGAAGCAGCTCAGGAGGAACAGCCGGCTGCCAGCTAGGTGTGACCAACCTCTCAGTCTGTTGGTTCCAGACACAGATAGCCACCCACAGCACAGAGCAGCCCTTTCAAATGCGCCTCTTCCCTTAAGG
Organism: Furipterus horrens; assembly: GCF_987537825.1. Lineage (NCBI taxonomy): Eukaryota > Metazoa > Chordata > Mammalia > Chiroptera > Furipteridae > Furipterus > Furipterus horrens. The sequence goes on from NW_028327180.1 coordinate 18,415,431, forward strand.
TTTCTCTCTTCTGCCCCCACTCCCCCGCTCCCCACTCCCTTTGTGGGAAATTGCCTAGCAACCTCCCTTCTCCTTACTTCAGGTGGAGGCCATTCTTGTTTCCAGCACCTCATCACCAAGCCCCCCAAACTCTCTTCCCTGCTGTTAACCCTTTCCACCTCTCTGCCTCATTATTCCATCATCGAACTTGACACAGACTGCATTTTCCAAACAAACTCAGCCTGACCTAGAAAGCATCTTTCACTGTCTTTTGCATCTTTACAGAAATCTTTATCACATCCTTTTAACATTAACCTCACGATCGAACTACCAAGAAAGAGGCAAAAAACTCCAAACCAAAATGAAAAAAAAAACCCCAACAACTATAGACTGAAATTTCCTAAGAGGTTTACTTAAGGTTCAAATAACTTTTTTTTTCTCTATTTAAAGAAATGAGATCATACCAGCCCTGGCTAGGTATCTCAGTTGGTTAGAGCATTGTCCCATATGACAATGTTGCGGATTCAATCCCCAGTCAGGGCACATACAAGAATCAACCAATGAATGCATAAATAAGTGGAACAACAAATTGATGTTCCTATTTCTCTCTCTCTCTCTCAAATAAATCAATTAAAAAAAAATCAGATCATATCCACCCTTTACATTTGATACCATCACATGGATACACAGGTGGGATGGGATATAATATATGAAAGTAACATGCAACATTTTCACTTATTCTGGCACCATAAGATGTTTGTCCTGTGTTGTCCCACTCAGAGTCTAGGAGAAAGGAAAACTCCCAGCGCTCCCTCGAGGCCGTCAGCGACCATGGACAGTGGTTGCTGGGGCCATTTCCCAATGCTCTGTCTACTGTTGGTCGAGGGCACGGCCATTTCCAACCCCACTTCCTCTATAGAGAACGGTAGGTGGGTTCCCCGGAAAAGGGAAGGAGAGTCATCCCTTCTCAGTATTGGGCATTTACTTGGCCGCAGCTCCAAGTTTCCATACACACGTGTGTGCCTCTCAGTTCCTGGAGTGCATTTCATCCGCTGCTCAGAGGAAAGTGCAGCCCCTCACACGGTCCTGCCTTCAGGAGGAGGAACGCCGCAGAAAATGAGCTGGTTGGCTTTACTTCACCAGGAACTCCAAGTAGTAACCCTCCGCCTTCTATGGCACACAGCCAGCACACCCAAGGGACAAGTTGCTAACAGGATAACAGGACTCAAAAGAACAAAACTACTAGGATGGCCCCGAGGGCTGCCTAATATTTTAGGACAATCCCTGAACACAGAGCTCCAGCTCCATGTGGCCTCAACAATCAGATCAGAGCCGCCTGGAAAAGAGCCCAGCTTGGTGTGCCTTTACCACGTGTCGGAAGGAGGAGAGTTCAGACTCTTTCAGGATCTCCATGTCCAGTTACGTCGGTTAAACACCACACAGCCTGCCCAACCCCGGGGGGCAGCTCTCGGCTGTTTAAAGCTCATTTCTCTTTCGCTGTAGGAAATGCCTATTACTGTTCCACCTGCATCCTCCCATTTATTTTCTGTCCTGCGTATCTGTTCTGCCTAAACAAGCAGTCATGTTCATAACTATATTTGCATCATATTGGACTTTTAAATGAATAAAAAAAATTCCAACCTGTATCTCTTCTCTTTACCGAGGACTGGTTTCCCAGTAAAGGGGGATGGAAGCAGGGTGCAGTCAGGTCCAAGCCCAGCCTCCCCTTTCCCCTGGAATCCAGATGCTGGGTTCTTTTTTCTTCGGGTGCACAGCCGTGGGTCTAAATCTATACGTGACAGCAGGTGGGCGGTGCCGGAGGCCAGGTCTGAGGGACCTGCACAATTTAATGATAAGAGTCTTTATCTAAACTCCCTGTCCCCATGGTAGCTTCACTAGACTAGTTATTTCTCCTTTATCTCTTAGGCTCAGAAGACTGGGGTCTGTTAAAATCACAGCCACGATCCACGCAGGAGCACTGCAGGACACAGACGTGCCGGGCAGAGGGACAGTGCACACAAATTTATGTCACTGAATTAATGCTCTCTACAGTTTTTCATTTCTGCAGAATTTCTCCCAACACATTACATGCTAAAGTTTGGGGAAAACTTTTCTAAATAGAACAAGACTGGAGGAGAAATGTCTTGTCACCCTTGGGAAAAGTAGGCATAATATTAGTTTTATCAATATGCTATATTGATAATAATCATTACTATTTCCTGAGTGCTTGCTCAATGCCAGGCACTTAGATAAATGCTTGACACTAATTTTCTCTAGGTTCTTTCAACAACAGCACAAATTAGGTGTTGTTACTTTTCCCATTATACAGATGAGGAAACTGAGGCTCAGCAAGACTAACCTCTGGGGGCTGATGATAAGATGTCAGAGCCCAAATGCCTTCCAAATGACCTAAAGTTAACTTTAATAATTCATTCTACTATGAAGTAATTTCCTTCCTAAAGCAGAAAAAATTCACATCCAACAAAGAAAACATTGAGAAAGAATGTTAATTACTAATGCCAGCAACAACAGCTGGAAATTATACCTCCCTGGATGCTTCACACCCTCTGGTGACTATGTTTGTTTTTATCATGCCCTCTCCCCTCTTGGCAGCTCCTCCAAAAGCACTACCTTGGAGCAAGACTACCTAATTCATTTGAAGGATGCTCCATTGAACCTGCTTCCCCCATGCCGGTGTTCAGTCTGAAGAATAATGGAGGAATGAGGCAATCTCCAGGTGCACATGCAGAAATGGCTGGGCTGCGTCTGCTGCTGCCTCTGATGCTCCCAACTGTGCCACGAGTCTGGCTGATGCTTCCTTCTACTATAGCCTGGGGTTTGTAATCTCAAATGAATGGGAGAACTAAAAAGAATGACATGATCTGGGTAGCTTACCCCTAAGGACTTAGAGCTTATGGTCAAAGGAATGGAAACCAAGAGAAACAATGAGACAGTCTTCTCCTTCTTGAGCCATGTGTAAGCAGGTTTTGTTCAGAATAAGGAGACACAGAATCACCAAACTCTCAAGAAAACAAGAGCCCTCTGGGCCCTGAGACTAGCACTATGGACCAATCATATTAAATTTTGGGTCAGACTCTCCATGACAATTTGCTGTTCCCCGCCCCAGAGCATCCCAACACAGTTGTGTAGGTTGAACAATGAACAACCTAGGGAGCACCATCATGAACTTTATAGATATAGAAAACTTGTGTATTTACTGCAACAGATTTCTGGCAGATAGCAACAAAATATTTTCATGAGGGTGTGCATTGCTCTAATTCATACAAAGATGCCATATGGGCTAGCGGTGACTCTAATTATTCTTTCTGGTGAAGAAGGCAGATGGCTCTGGGGCAGGGAAACCCTGGAGTGGGAACAGCAGTAGACAGGACATCTATACAGAGAGGTGAGAGAGCACCTGGGTTTGAAAATGGCTTTGCCACTTACCAGCTTCAACTCTGCACAAGTTCCCTAACTTCTCAGTCTCAGGTCTTTCTATATCAGGAACATAATGGTAGTAGTACCAATATTGCAGGTTTGTTGTTCAGGTTAAGAATATATTGCACATGTATGACCTAAAAGCATCAAGAAACAAAATGAAATAAAAATAACCTGTAATCCCTCCACCGTGCACACATAAAAAGAATATACATGTTTGTATATGTGTGTGTGTATCAGGTTATCTATTTACCTATTATCTATCTGTCAGTGTGGCCTATGTTAGGCAGTTGAGAAATTATAGCTGTTATTATTATAAACTGGAAGAGTCCAAATTAAAACTGAGGACCTTGGTTGGCAATATGCCACAACAGTTCTACACATGTTTCCCAGCTAGTGCTCAAATAGGAAAGTGACTTTCAGGTAAGAAAACTGGTCAAGAAATTCAGTGTATGTAACATCAAGGTTATCTAAGATCAATACCCAGAACATTAAACACCAACATTAAATGTTTTAGAGAATTGTTTGCTATGATAAAATCATGTTGGGTTGCAAAAAGAAAATGAATAGAACATGGTAGGATCCTGAACTGGTATTTATATTCACTTATTTATTCTTTAGCCAGTTGTTAACTCTGTGGTGAGCACTGGACTAGAAACGTGGAAGCCAAAGAGAAGGTGTTTGTGTAGGTTGGATAAGGTAGCAGACCTGGCCAGAAAATACTACACGACCAGAGAAGATTGGATCTTCCTCATGTAAATGTTGCAAGACTGTGTTCAGGTTGAGGGAGCAGCTTTCTTTCCATCTGTGTGTTCCTTTCATCTGTGGCTTCTTCAAGTCTGAAGACCTCATTATCATCCAGAACTAGCCAAATTCAGGTGAAAGAGCAAAGAGAAGCAAGTGTGGAGACTTTATATGGACCATGGCAAGAAGTGGCCCATGCCATTTCTGCTCATTCTGCTGGGGAACACTGAACCATGTGGCCATTCCTAACCACAAGGGAGTCTGGAAAATATGATTTAGCCCTGTGCCCATGAAGGAGAGGTCAAATATTGCTGAGCAGTTAGTGATGACATTCCCAGGTGGTGGGGCCAGGCCATAAGATGATGGAGAGCCACTGAACATGGAAAAAGAACCTCTGAACAAACTATGATTGGCAAGGGGGATGGGGAGTAGTGCTGTGTTCTGAACAGAGTCACTGTGAAGAATGAAAAGTGAAGGAGCAAAGGATGCCAGCTTCTACAAAGAGAGATGGCAGCCACAAACACGCCTGTCTTTAGCTGTGTACTAGGTGAAAAGATACTGTCAAGCACCCAGGGAGTGTCATTATCAGTGGTGCTGTTTTCTGGCACTCAGGATACCTTCCCAACCAACATCAGACAGGTCCCAACCAAGGTCAAGTTGCTCAACCTCAGTCTTGCTGCATACATGTCAACTATTTGCTCTGTAAGGGGACTTTGAAGAGGCACCCTATAGGGCAAATTGATGTGATAAAAGTCAGGTATGTAAGAGCTTAACCCATCTCTTCAGTTCACATGGGAAACCCTTGGCTCACCTAGATCTGAATTCTGATTCTTACAACAGATCCGTGGGTGTGTGGAGGGCAGAACTCTGAGACGGCTCCCAAGACTCCCACTGCTGGTGTCCAAACATTCAAGGGCTCTGCGAAGGTGATGATGGGATAGTGGCTCTCTTGAAAAGTTTACGTGAAATGGCAGGGATGCTGGGACAGCCACTCTCATTATATTATATTACATAAGACTTCATCACATCCAACAGGAGAGAGAGATTCTCCTGCTGGGTTTGAAGAAGTAAGCTGCCATATTGTAAAAGGGCCATGTGACTAGGACCAAGTGCTGACATTGCCCCTTCATTAATAGCCAGCAAGAAAACAGGAACCTCAGTCCTACAACTGCTAGGGACAGAATTCTTCCAGCAACCACGTGAGCTTGGAAGAGAACCCCAAGCCTCATGAGACTGCAGCCTTTGTCAACCTTGATTTAGAGCAGAGAACCCAACTGACTTGTGATGCACATACACTTTGATATAATAAATTTACATTGTTTGAAGTTGCTAGGTGTGTGGTAATTTATTACATGGACATGGAAAACTAATAGAAGGTATTTGAGTAACTCACTTAACTTTCCTGAGCCTCCACTATTTTTTGTTGTTAATCTCTAAAATGCTCATTCCTTTTAGATTTAGTGTTAAGAATCACATAAGATAACATATCTAAAAGTGTTTTATGAACTACCAAGTTAAAAGGATTTATTAATAACAGGCAGTAATGCCATAAATTAACATTGTAGGAAAAAAAACAAGGAACTAAGCATTTGTATAAAAAAAAGTGGATCTAATTAGGGTTTATTTTTAGAAATCATTCTGGCCTTCCCTGCTATTTAATGATTTATTTTTCCTCCTTAGCAATCAGAGTTAGCAAGGCCTTCTGGCATGAGATTCAGTGTCATTCTGGGGATGCAAACCAGAATGTCTCCAAGACAAATCGCACTGTGTAGGTTATTCCTATTTCAGAAGTAGCTGCAAGAAGGCTCTGAACACATCCTGCCCTCCAGCCAATTCAAGTTCCAAAACTTGTTGGAGTTTCCTTCCCAGTGAAAAGACTTCAGAACAAAACCAAACCAACAGAAAGTATCAGTGTCATTGGCACATATTTTTAAGCAGCCTTTTAATTTGTATAATCCCCCAAGGTCATGTCTATTTGACTGGTCTTGGGGACCCTGAGGGGCCTGCAGACCTCACTTTGAGAACTCCTACCATACAGAAGCCACTACCATACAAGATGGGGAACTAAGTAGGAAGGATCTAGAGCCTTTTTGACTATTAGATATCACAGAGGCATCTCCAGACAGCCAACACAGTCTTAGGCCAGAACTTTCAGGGAGTCTGCTGAGGTCAAAACTATTTTCATAATAATGCTAAGCCATTTGCCTTTGTCTGGTTTTGACCTTTGCCCCAATGCTGCAAAGACAATAGTGGGCGAAAGTGCTGGCCCCCTAGCACCAGTCAAGGCAGTGGCACCAAATTGCCAGGGACCCACAGCAACATAAACAAACCTTAAAAGTCACAATAAGACCAAAGCCATTTCCATTTAAGAATGTTCTTGATAAAGCAATAAAAATTAATTCTATTAATTCTCAACTCTTGAGTACAGGCCTTTTTTCATATCTGTTACGAAAGGGGAAGTATGCATAAGGCTCTTGTGTTGCATACCAATTATGATGATTGTCTCAAGGAAAAACACTCGTGTGATGGTTTGAGGTGCAAGCTAATTAGCTACTTTCCCCACCACGGATCATCATTTTCATTTGAAGGAAGAGCGAAATAACTATGGCCTTGCAGACTTGGATATTAGGCAGACATTTTCTCAAACATGAACCAAATGAGCCTGTCACTTCAAGGACGACAACTGATAGAATTTGCTGCCAAAGACAACATTTGCATTTTCTATCAAAGATGGAAAAGTTAGAATTCTGAAAAATTTGTTGACAGCTTTCCAATTCTTAAAGATTTCTCATATAAACTTGTGGCGCTATTCATGACCGTGATTTAAAAATATTTGTATAATGAAATGAGTCAATATGAGGAAGATCTGCATAATGTAGCAAACCAATACTTTCCAATGGCCAGTCTGACAATACAATGTTATAAAATCACTCATGGATAAAAGAGCCATTCAAAGTGGATTCAAAGTAGACCATGGTTTTATTGTAACAGAGTTATAAAGTTCATGGATGTGCTTTCAGATTCCATATTGCAACTAAGCTCAAGTTTAAGTGTACTTCAAAGAAGAATATTCACAATTATATGTAAAAGCTATGAAAATATACCTTCCTTTTCAACTACATGTCTGTCTGAGGCTACATTTAAAAAAATGTATTTCAACCAAAAAAATATCATAACAGATATGAAAATCCAGCTGTCTTTTACTAATCTGAACATTATAGAGATTTATAAAAATGTGGTGTAATGCTACTCTTCTTACTGCCTTTTTTTGTTTCATTTTGGAAAATAAAATTGTTCGTTAAAATATGTATTTATGTTAACCTGTAGAGAGTTTGTTATTTTTAGTGAATTAATAAATAAATACTATTGAAATTTCTCGGTTTTCATCTCTAATGTGGCAGACATTGAGGGAGATAGTCCACATAAACCAAACCTCTGTGAGGTCTGTGATAGGCTGCACAGTGGCTTCCTAAAGTGGCCTACATCCTGATCCCCTGAACCTGTGAATGTCACTTTATATGGCAGGAAGGACTCTCTGGATGGGATTAAGTTCAGGATCTTGAGATGGGAAATTATCCTGGATTATCTGGATGTGGCTGATGTAGTAACAGGGGTCCTTATAAGAGGAAGGCATGTGATCAGAGGGTGCGGAGGAGCTGTGAAGACAGAAGCGGAGATCAAAGGGACGTGAGGGAGGGACCAGGAGTCAGGAATGCAGGTGGCCTCCAGAGGCGGCAAGAAACAAGGAGACAGGCTCTCCACAGAGCCTCCAGAAAGAACCAGCTGTGTCGACACCTTAACTTCAGCTCAGTGGGACTATAAGGTCATAAAATTTCATTGTTTTATGCCACTAAGTTTGTGGTCATTTTTACAGCAGAAACAAGAAAACTAATACAGTGTCCTCAATAATTTGTGAGAGTGTAAAAGGGTCCTGAGACCAAGGAGTTTGAGAACCACTACTTTATGGCAACCCAAGGACAGCTTCAAAGGAATCAGATCCTAGGTGGAAAGCAGCAGCCCAAATACTCCCTCATGGCCTAGAGGGATCATTGTGTCCTCTGGAGCCCCAGGGTAATCCAGGAACCAGAACACAGAATGTGCATTGTAATTATGCATTAAATAAAGGAACTAATGAATAAGTGGGCATCCTGCTCTTAGGCACTTAAACAGGACACTCAAGACAATAATATGACTTATGGAGCTCCTACTCAATGCCAGACACTGTTAGGCCATTTAATGCCATTGACTTTATTCTGTACCACAACACTGCAAGGTAGGTCCAGAAGGGGCAGGGGACTTGCCTGAGCTGCACAGCTAGTAAGTGGCAGAGCCAGCTGTCGAATCTCGGTCCATCTGGCCCTCAAGCCCATGTTCTTTGCTCTACAGTCTCCATGGATTTCGATGAATATACCCGATGTTGAATAGGCAGTAAGCTACAGGTGGTGTTTATGTATTATACCACATTATCTTATTCTGGACAGAAAATGAGGATGAATCTAATCATAAACACAGGCCTGGGTGGGGATGGGCAGATATAGGAAGGGTGAATGGGAAATTAACATCTCTCGGGTGCCTACTATTATCACCAGCTACTTGTATTTCACCAGGCATCACGTCTTCTGCATTGGCAGAAACTCAGGCAGTTTATCCAAAAAGCGACTTATTTCCATGTGGATGAGATGCTTCCCGTCAGATTTTAAATGAAAGGAATGGATACATTCATGGTAAGGAAACAATGGCTCAGTTGCATGTATCTCGATGCCAAGTATTATCTAATACAATTTACTGAAATTGTAATCATTATCGCTTGTCTTCTGGCTGCAGCAGTGCTCAGGATGGAGTGTTACCATCCTGCCTCTGATCTTGAGCAATCCTTTCTTTTGTTCTGTTTCATTGGTAAGTATTGGCTTGCTTTGCCCTTAACCTAAAATAAAAGAGCAGAGAACTAACCAATCTCTAAGTGACCTTTAGTGGTTTCTCTACTATTGGGTGGCTAATTAGTTTAATTAAGCGTCCTCTTAATTACCTTAATAATTAGCTTTGATATAGTCCTACCAAATGGTTATTACCTTGGTTACAGACCGTTAACTCAGCCTGTCAATCAGAAGGTGCCCACATTGCCAGGAGGGAACCTGACCCTGTTGCGCAAGAAACAGAGAACTTCACCAGATGCCTCCATCTTTGGAAGATCAAAACTCCAGAAATGGAAGAGTAATTTGTATCTAACCTCTTAACGTCCAAACTTCTGACCTTCTTAAGATATCTTTATTTTAATGAGGTATTGGCAGAGTGAGTCATCCTGTCTTCATTTAAATCTAATTCTAAAAGACAGATCTGGTTAAAAAATAGCTGACAGATTTTGGAGGGTTTTATTTTATTTTTAAAGGAACCTATCCTCTTTTTAGAAAGACTGAGATACAAGAAGCCATCAATGGTAAATCGGAGTCTATGCTGGAATTGTCTTTCAGGGCACAGGTGGGACCAGACAAATAATGAACATGGCCGTGAAAGCAGCACAGGGCTCTCTCTGACCACAATGTCTAGCTAATAACCTTCAAAACTGCTTGCTCTCAGGTTGCTCACAGAGTGGGGATGACATTTGTCAGCTAATTTGGCTTTTAATACTCCTAGCATTCTGACTGCTCTGAGGCTTTTCCTTAGCCAAGTTGTCTTGCCTGTTAAATTTGTAATATACTTAGGGAACTTCATTTTACATGTTTAGAAAAACGGCCTTGGAGACTCTTGGGTGCTTTGGCAGGAGAGCTGCAGGCCTCTTGGAGCTGGGTGCTGGCACCAAGGCGGGGTGCTGGCGATGAGGGGGAGCCAGGCTGCCTCCCTCGAAGCATTTGCCTTGTTTCCATTCAGGGCTTCAGAAGGAAAAAAAAAAAATCCAAATGCTGATATTTTTAGTTCCCACTCACTCCTTGACTATGAATAGGAATATGATTGAAATTTTCACCAGGCTTCAAAGCAGACTTCCCTTTAAAGCAAATGTCAAGGGTTTGAGAACTCATTCTAGATGGAATAATGTTTATAAAAACAGACAAGGCCTTAGGAAAAAACCCAAATGCCCTAGAGCTTTCAGCAGAGGTGGGTCAAGGGCCTGTCCCCCACCTGTGCCCTTGCGCGAGGAAGGACAGCAGTGGCTTCCTGCATGAAAGGGAGTGAATACACCTTGTACTGGTCGAGGACCAGCTGGGGCCTGGCTTGCCCCAGCGTCCAGCTCTCTTCAGGATCTTTGGAGTACTTGCAAAATCAGCGTGGTACTCAGGAAATGAGCTATAGGGACATGCTGGCATGTCACCTTACAGCACCAGGGAGTGGAAAGGGGCATGGATAGAGAAGAGTAGCGGAAAGGGAAGAACGGAGGGGAGGAACACAGGAAATAATAATACTTGGCTGTGGAGCAAACAGGCTAACGGAGGCCTGAGCAGGAAAGAGACTTCTGAAAGTCCTTTTGGCTTGTATAGACCTGTCATTCCCATAATAGCTGAGTGCCAACAGTGGGAAGCCCAATCAGGATGTGCCTCGTAAACTTTCAGTACCTCTGTCCATCTGAGGAAGTCACCCTGGAGCTCATGCCAGCTGCCTGGGAAGCCTGCTAGGAACTTCTAGGCAATGCCATTTAAAAAAAAATTGTTTTTGGCCATAAATACTCAATAGCACCAACATTGGATACATTACTTTTTCAGGTCACACATAGGAGTAATCCCCATATTACACGTATTAATTTAAGAATCTGGGACATATGAAAAGGTTCCAAAAATCATCTAGAGCCCAACATAAAATTTGATATATGGTCTAGCGTTTTTCATGTTCTTGACACATCTCCAATTCCTGTGTTCCCTTGTCCTTCCAGACCCATGCAATAAAAGCCCTGGCTTGGATCAGATCTGTCATCAACATCACTTGTTCCTACCTCCACTCTGCAGAAACTGTCATGTCATGCAGCTTGGGGCCAATATAGTATGTAATTCATAGTCTCTCACTTTAGCTGGGTCCTCATTGACACTTTTTACTTCCTTTCCTAAACCTTGGTCTGCAGCTGCTCCCAATCTTCACCATGACTACTGCAACAATCCCCTCCTGACTACTGCAACAATCCCTTCCATGACTACTGCAACAATCCCCTCCGTGACTATTGTAACAATCCCCTCCATGACTATTGCAACAATCTCCTCCTGACTACTGCAACAATCCCTTCCATGACTACTGCAACAATCCCCTCCATGACTACTACAACAATCCCCTCCTGACTACTGCAACAATCCCCTCCATGACTACTGCAACAATCCCCTCCATGACTACTGCAACAATCCCCTCCATGACTATTGCAACAATCTCCTCCTGACTACTGCAACAATCCCCTCCATGACTATTGCAACAATCCCCTCCATGACTACTGCAACAATCCCTTCCATGACTACTGCAACAATCCCTTCCATGACTACTGCAACAATCCCCTCCATGACTACTGCAACAGTCCCTTCCATGACTACTGCAACAATCCCTTCCATGACTACTGCAACAATCCCCTCCATGACTACTGCAACAATCCCCTCCATGACTACTGCAACAATCCCCTCCATGACTACTGCAACAGTCCCTTCCATGACTACTACAACAATCCCCTCCATGACTACTGCAACAATCCCTTCCATGACTACTGCAACAATCCCCTCCATGACTACTGCAACAATCCCTTCCATGACTACTGCAACAATCCCTTCCATGACTACTGCAACAATCCCCTCCATGACTATTGCAACAATCCCCTCCTGACTACTACAACAATCCCCTCCTGGCTTCTACAACAATCCCCTCCATGACTACTGCAACAATCCCCTCCATGACTACTGCAACAACCCCCTCCATGACTATTGCAACAATCCCCTCCTGACTACTGCAACAATCCCCTCCTGACTTCTGCAACAACCCCTTCCATGACTACTGCAACAATCCCTTCCATGACTACTGCAACAATCCCCTCCATGACTACTACAACAATCCCCTCCTGACTACTGCAACAATCCCCTCCATGACTACTGCAACAATCCCCTCCATGGCTACTGCAACAATCCCTTCCATGACAACTACAACAATCCCCTCCATGACTACTGCAACAATCCCTTCCATGACTACTGCAACAATCCCCTCCATGACTACTGCAACAATCCCCTCCATGACTACTGCAACAATCCCCTCCATGACTACTGCAACAATCCCCTCCATGACTACTGCAACAATCCCTTCCATGACTACTGCAACAATCCCTTCCATGACTACTGCAACAATCCCCTCCATGACTATTGCAACAATCCCCTCCTGAGTACTATAACATGACTACTGCAACAATCCCTACTATGACTATTGCAATCCCTATCAGGGATCTCATTTCCCATCCTCCTCCTCCTCCTCCTCTGTCCCTGTTTTACCCTCTGCCCAGGCAGCCATGTCCGAACCCAGGGAGGCATCCTGTCTTGCTGCCCTTGTCTTTCTTCACCCATATCTAGTCTGCAAGGTCTACCAGTACTCTCTCCAAAGTAGCTCTTCCTCCGCTCTCTTCTCTCTGTTCCACAAACATGGTATAAATTCATGTCCCTATCAATCACCTTTTGCAAGATTACTGTAATGGCTTTCAAATTGTTATCCCTTCTTCCTGTCTGGTCATTTTCTGATCACCTCTTGTGCCTTGCTTCACATCCTTTGTCCACCTTTTAAAGGAGCTAATGCTGTAGCAATCAGCTTCCAACATCAATTTACCTCAGCTGCTCGAAGGCCTCTCTCAAGTAGTGTGTTTGGTGTCTGCCAGAGAGCCCTGCACAGACGCACATCCCATGAGACCTGGAAGGGTGAGAAATTTATTGCCACCCTTGACCAGTGAGGGGTGCAAGCCTGTGAATGCATGCTCACCTTACCCAGTGGTAACCACCTAAAGAACACAGCACGCATTGTTTCCCCCTCCTTCCCAATTTCCCCTCCCCATGTCCCATCCCTTTTCCTGGGATCTCTCCCCAAAGTAAAGAACTTACATCAGTACCCATCTCAGGTCCAGCACAAATGTAAAGAAGCCTCAATCCCTGCCCTCTGGGGCTCACATCTGAAGTAGAAGCTGACCCTTTGCCAGATGAATGAAAACCCCAACATAGCCTGAGAGGCATTTATTATGCACAGGGCTCCTATAGACACCTTGGGAAGAGCACAGAACTCAGCCTCAGGGGCTCAGGGAAGTATCCCTGCTCAGTCAGAAGGTGGTCATGGTTGGGTGGGAGAATGGACCAGAGGGTAGGGGCGATGTACTTCAAATGCTATTGAATGAACAAACTTGATGTTCTTAGCCACGTAATATACTTGCCCATATTTTAGGCTAGTTAATTTCCACATGATAAGAACGTTTCACACCTCACAGAGCTGATCACTTAGTTGGTGTGTATTGGAGTATTTTACAGCAATTTTACAAGAGCAAAGATGACTCTAGGGGGGAAGAAAAACCTAGCTATCTTGTGAATGAGCTTTCGCACTGGGGTGTTCACTAGCAGAGGTAAGTATATGCAGATGAATAAGAAAGCTTCCCTATGTCCCCATTGCCTCTTTCACTGTGATATGGCCATGTCTAGATTAATGAGAAACCAAGTATCTTTGCCACATGGGTCCAGAACAACAGGGGGCTATACTGGGCACCATCCCCTGGCCAACTGTACTTACTAGACTCCTCCTGGCAACACCCATCTACATCAATTCAAGCTGTGATGAACACCTCACACCCACGCACCAGCACCTCTTGTCACCTCCAGAGATGAATTCAGCTCTTCTCTCCAATTTTGCTTTCTGAGTCCCCACTCATTTTTCTCACATGGGGTCTAGCTAAAAGGCTTGACAAAAGATCAGAGTAATTTGTAGCTACATTAGACCTTGTCACCTTGGTTTTAGTCTTTCATTTCAGTCTCAAGAGGGGCTGACTTTGAAGATCAGCTAAGAGAAGAGTCCTCTCTCTCTTTGTTTGAAATGTTTATCCTTCTCTCTCCTATTCCCACTCAGTTTGGGGTCATGTTCCCCCTCCCACATCTGACTGTGTCTGGAACTTCATGGAGCCAGGCCGATGCAGAAGGCTTGCCGGCAGCTATCAGTTGAAGAAAAGCATTTTCTTTCTCACCCATCTTTTCTGTCCTAGTCTGCACCTAGGTAAAGGCATGTTGATAACCAAGCTGTGCCTTGGCTATATGTACTAAAATAAATAAATAAATAAACAAATAAAATAAACAAAAATAGAGGAAAAATGTAGCTTCATATTCCAAGCAGTGCTTTTAAAATATGTCCCCCAACATTTGGATATTCCTCCTGTCAAAAGGGTGGAGCTCATGTCTCCTCCCTTGACTCCTGGTCTGTACTTAGGGACTCATTCCTAACGAATGAGTGTGGTAGAGGTGAGGGCTCCCGAGACTAACCCTTGCTCTCTCTCAGATCACTTGCTGGTGCTGGAGTTCAGGAAATGAGGAAGCCTCCCTAGAAGCCAACCCTCTGGCCCTACTGGAGCCTTCAGATGACTACAACCTTGGCAACATCTTGGCCAAAATCTCATGAGAGACTAATCCAGAACCACCCAGCTTAGCTGCACCTGCATTCCTCACTCACAGAAACTGTGTGAGACAATAAACATTTGCTGTTTTAAGTGGCTAAGCATTTTTAAGTGTAGCAATAGAAAAATAATACACTCAGTACTGATCTCCTGTGGAGGCAAGAGGTGCTAAGGCAGTCTCTCTCCGTCACGTCCGAGTAGCCATGACTCTGGAAGCAATGACCAAGGATGGGATATTTAAGCAGTTCTTAGTTTGAGAAGCTTGGTCCAAGGACTGATAATGGACTGATGTGGGGTTTTTCGTTTATTTGTTTTTGTTTTTGTGCTCTTTCCCCAAGGCAAGTACAGCAATTTACAGCAAAAAAAAAAAAAAAAAAAAAAAAAAAAAAGAAAGAAAAAAACGTGCAAGGAAGCCGTATGTACAAATAGGAATTATAAAAGCAGGACCAAACAAAGGGAATGGTCATTGCAAGCATAAGGGCCAACATCGGTGCCACAGTTGAACCTTAACTATGGCTCTGAGTTCCCTAGTAGCCATGGTGGAAGGGGAAACTTAGTACGTTCTACAATTCTTATTACTGAAAATGAAATAAAACTCTACCTAGCAGTGAAATAAAAATAAATTTCTTATGGCCTTTATTGTAGATGCTGATCTAGGTAAAAGACAAGGCCCTGAGTCATACTTTCAGAGATATTATATTAGTAAAATTCATCTGATGTTACTTGTGTTTATTAGTAAAGAAGGATGAAAAGTGATAGAGCTGAACACAATGGTGAATTAAATAAAGGAATTCCTTAGACTTAAGTGCTCCTAGGCCTTTTGAAAGTGGCATGTAAGTATAGTTAAAACGTTTTTTATTTGAGCTGAGGCACTTGCTTTTCTTTCTCTTTTTCTGTTTGTATATATACAGAGCATAAAAGCACTTCTTGGGTAGCAATTTTAAAATAGCCCTGTTTATCTCTCTCCTTATATTCCAGGTCTTGGTTTTGGTCTACAAATTCTTTCTGCCCTCTTGGACTCTGCCCAAGAATGGGAATCCTTCAGCATCCTCCAACACATTCCACCAATCGCTGACCTCCTTTTATCCTCAGCCATCGCCCTGGCTTTGTTCAAAGTCCTGGGGGAGGCTGCACAGGCCCAGGAATGCACAGGCTGCGGTGGCTGGGCGGTGGGGCCTCACTGGTGGTAGCGGGAGAGCTTCCTGAGATCGCAGCTCCTGCTGAGCTTCTGAGAGAGCTCACTGCCACACAGGGTGGGTGGTTCCAGCCAGCAAGCCCCGCCGCAGAGATAAGGAAACAAGATGGGGGGCCACAGGGCCTGGGCCAGTGTGAGGCACCTCAGGAGTGAAATCGAAGGAGGTATCACTCTCAGGGTCAGGCAGGGGCGCCTCTCCGACCTCCTCCCCCCGGTCCTGTATGGCTGTATCTGTTAGGACTGAAAATATGCACTGAATGATGTGAAGATGCTTAGCATGTTGCCTGGTAGATTTCGATGAATGTTAGTTTTCTCCTTCCTTTCTTCTTGATTGTCTCTCCTTCCCTCCTTTCCCCTCTTACCTTCTTCCATTTTTGCAAGTGTGGGAGGAGAAGGGCTGTTGTTTTCTTTAAATCTTTGCCCCTGCTGCTCCCTCCACCTGGAATCCTAGGCTTTCTCCGCTTCGCTTGGTTAATTCCATTCTATCCATCTCGTAAGGCTCCAGCCTTTGCTGACCTCCCTTCCTGGGTCAAGTTCCCAATGTTTACTGCTTCCATTGCACTAGGTAGCTAGCTCTCCTTTGTCCTTTTTACATCAATTATTTTAGTTTTATTAGTATGATTGGTTGATTGATTAAAATAGATTTTATATATTTTTTATGATGACTTCCCAGAGACTGTAATGCGATTCTGCTCACCTTCATCGTCCCAGGACTCAGAACAGTGTGTGGGATGTAGCAGGTGTGAATAATCATTGGTTGAACGGACGAAAGAATTGGTGAATGAAAGGTCTAGGTCCATGAGTCGTGCCAGGTGTAGGCCAGTGACTCACAGTTCTCTGTGTAATGAGGATGCATATTTCTATCTTCTAGGGTGTGCTCCGCCCTGAGGAGACCCAGGGGAACTCAAGCTGCTAGATGCCAGATGCCCAGGGCAGCACACATGGAGCATAGGAGAGATGGCCGGACCAGACTGCACGGCCTCATTCATAAAGCACAGAGCCTGCGGACCTTTCCTCCACATCCATGGTGTACCTGTGCTGTTAGTCAATTCTGGCTGCCCTAGCCAAGGACCATGGAGTGAGCAGCTGAAACCACAGAAATGTGCGTCCTCACAGTCCCAAAGGCCAGAAGTCTGAGAATCGGGTGTCGGCAGAGCTGCTTTCTTCTGAGGCCTCTCTCCTGGGCTTGCAGATGCCGCCCTCTCCCTGTGTCTCCCATGGGCCTCCCTCTGACATGTGTGTGTCTAAATTTCCTCTTCTTACTAGGACACGAGTCCTATTGGATTGGGACCCACCCTAATGGCCCCATTCCACTTAATTTCCAGCAGAGTCACTTTTTGAGGTACTGGGGATTAAGACTTCAACAAATGCACTTGGGGGGCACAATTTGGCCCGTAACGGTACCGCTGAAGTTAAACTGCACAGCCTGGCAGAACGACCATAGGCGAGGTGTTTAACCTCTCTGTGCCTCTGTGTCCTTGCCTTGAGAAATAAAAGACCCACCTCAGTCTGTGGAGTGGCAGTTCTATAAGGCTCGGGACAATAGCGTGTGTGAGCACTCAGTAAGACTCAGTCATTGTTATTATGACTTAGCCCTAAGAAAATTAGTGTGGGCTATTTGAGTATAAGAATTGATCTCTGCCTTCCACATGCTTACAGGTCCCTTGGATTGATGATAAAACTAATATTATAAATAAATAAAAATAACATGAGTCATTTTTCTTAGATAATGCTTTTTTCCCTACCCCTGGGGAAGGAAATAGTTAAGGGAAAGACGGAACCATTGCATCCAGACTTGTGGCTCAGCTGTGTCCCTTCACCCAGCTGCCCAAGCTCCTGGGCTTCCCCAGCAGGGCGCTGGCAGAGAGGGGCCTCAGCCCTCAAAGCATTCAACACTCTCAGACCTTGTAGGCACAGCCCACGGCTTTCAACAGAGGGAGGGAGCTGCCTCCCCAAGGTCTATGGGCCCTCCCCAGATCTGCACTCCCTGGGCCTCTAGTGTACCAAGTGTTTCACATACACATCTGTCTTCTCTATTAGAAAGGAAGCTCCACGGGGGCAGGGGCTTTTTTTCAACTGTGTTCACTGCACTAGATCCAGTCCCTAGATTGACACCCAGCACCTACTAGGCACTCACTACACAACTGTTGAATGAATGAACAAACGAATGAACTCTGGCACTGTGAGCTCTCGGTACCTGAGAACAGACGGAGGGTCAGGGAGAGTGAGTCTTTCTGCCCATTTCTAGGCCTCTACTAATTGTAATAGCCAGAGGTGAGTGGCCCGCCCAGTGCATTTCAGTCTGGCTGCATCAGCCAGGAAGTCAGGGGTCCTCCCACCAGAATCATGGCACTAGGTGGTCCAGATATCTGCAAGGGCAGTAGTTGTAATAACTAACATTTATGCTATTTAGACTGTTTATCAGGACAATAAACATCTCAAAAACCCTACAAGGTAGGCATTATTATTATTCCCAGAAGTGAAGCCTGCAGAGATGAGCCACACCCCAAACTGCACAGCGAGGAAGCAGCAGATGGAGAGATTGAATTTGGACCTGATTCCCAACTCCTTGCTTTTATTGTGAACTCAAATCTCTTTTGTTTTCGTAGGTATTTTAAGCTGTGTCAGGGTCTGCTCACCAGATGGCTTTTTACTCTCTCTCTCTCCTGTTGCTACATTATTAATCTCTAAATGGTTTAGTAGCAAGAAGAACTGGTACAGAAAGAAAGCATCTATATGGGAGAGGCTTTCTGGAAGAGCCACTGACATTTCATGTGGGTCTCGGAGGGTGGGCCAGGTCTGGGTATAGGATGGAGAGACAGAAGCACACAACAGCTGGGGAACAACACTGGAACCCATCATTGTGGCTGCTGGCCTTATGGGGATCCAACAGGCACACCCCTGTCACTAGCAAAACAAAGCTGTGAACCTGATTTAGTCAAATATTTAGCTGGTGGTTGCCCCCTGCTTTTGTTTGCTCAGAAAAGGGTCAAGGACTCCTTGCGATCGTCCATTTTCTGAAAATCCACACTGTGCTGGATATTTGGTCCTGTTTCTGGGAAATGGTTGCTGCTTCAGGCAGAGTTTTGCACGTAGCAAAGTCCCCCAGCCTGGATGCTTTCCCTGGGCACGCTCGCTCCTTAGAATGCGTCATGCTAAGCCGGGGACAGACAGCTGGTACATGCCCTTTGAATAGGCTGTGTGTAGGAGGCAGCTAGAGTCTGAGGTGGCTCCTGCGGGAGCGGAGATCCGCAAACCTCTCTGGTCCTTGCATCTCCACAGGGTGGAGTGGAAGGTGCCCTCAGATGAGTAAAGTAGATGGAGGCTGGAAATCTGCAAAGCTAATTGACTCTGCCAAGTAGAAAGCATTCTGAACTTGCTCCACCCTTCCTATTTCCCATCTGTCTCATTATTCATCACAGTAATATTTGGGCACTTTGAAAACAGTGATATTTTAACATGAAGCTATTCCAAGGAGGAGGAAAAAATATCCTTGTTTGGCATAAAGCAGTCATGCAAATTAGCCTAAATAAAAATAAGACCAAAGGCAGCTTAGAATGTTATTGGACTTTCCCAGGCTCCTGCCGGTCACTGGTGTCAGCTATAGCTTCTCCTCCTCCTGGTGACTATTGAGAAGTGGGGTTTACATTTCTGGGTGACGCACAGAAATCCACTTGAAGAGACCGAACATCAAAGATCTAGCTTGGGCAATGTTCAAACCAGTCCTTGCAGGGGGACCCATGATGGGACTGTCTAGAGAAACCCATGAGAGTTTATGTTTGGCTCATCATGGACGAGTCCATCAAGATCTCCGGCACAGGAAGTTTTTAGAACATGGTCAGCAAGTCATTCTCCTCATGCCGCTGCTGGCAATGAAGCAGGTTCTCCACTTCCACCTGCACCTCTTTCTTTTCTCCCCTTCTCCTGTTCTTTGTGGCCTTCTTGTCTTCTCTCCTTCCTTCCTTTTGGGGTGTGCCTTATGCTTGCTCTGGACTCCAGGGTATCCTAGCTTGGTCGTTTTTATTGTTAATTTCCTCAAGCCACAGTTGAAGTGGCATCATGGGACACATTCTCAAGGTCCTTCCCCAAGTCTCATTGTATTTGTAAACCATTCTGAAAGCAGAATCTCAGCCTGCTATCTTCATTCCAAGGTCCTACTTCAATCGGACACCTAGACAACGGGGACAACACCCTTACCAGTCTTGTCACAAAGGAGACAAACATGTCACTACAGTCATTTCTACATCTCTAACTTAAAAGGTCATAAGCATGGGGGTTCTTATCTACCGTGCTGGCAGCTTTGAATTGTTGAGGGGAAGTTTGCAATGCTCCATGAAATCAGCAACGTGGAGTTTTGAACTTCTCCTTCTTCTTTTTTTAAATCCCCTTTTTAAAAACTGTCGAGACCATGATCTCATAATCTGTTCTTGGTCTAAGAAATATTTCCCCGAGGACGTATGCCAGGAGGTACTTGGAGAACTGTGCTGAGGTGTCCAATCTATAAAGCTGGTTTTCTAGTTAAGTCAGGGAAGAGACTAGCAAGATTTTGGAAGCATTGCCTGGACCCCATTCTTCTAGGTGTTTTTGTTTATCAGCCAAGCTTCCAGTCTCTTGTCTCTTTACCTGAGTGGTTTAAAGTCTCCCTCACGAATGATGTTGCTCACATTCTTCCCACACAGCCCCATTTTCTCCTCACCTTTCTTCTTAGCTCAAGTTGTCACTCTTTCCAGCAGACTGAATTCCAAATCTCAGCCATGCAGCTGATGTGTAAAAGAGTCCTCAGCATTTTGCATGCTCTTTGATCTAGTAATTCCACTCAGAGTTCTTGCTTCATATTGCTATGTGCAAATATTTAGGCATGAACGTGACCACTGGAGCATCAGTAATGAGATGAAAATTGGAAACGAAGACATTTGCTGAATAAATCATGAGCATAGATGAAATGGAATATTATGCAGTCCTTTCAAATGATGTAAAAGATTAATGATATCTTAACATCCCTAATGTATTATTTAGCAGGGATAAAAAGAGATTTATAGATAGTATCATTCCATTTTATTAAAAATATGTACATATGATATTTTCTCCAAAGACTATTAGCATATACATTAAAACGTAAACAGTGATTGTCTCCAAATGATAAGATTAGAGGTGGTTTTTTTATCTTTTTAATATTTATTTTTTTACTTATCTATTTTGTGATTTCTATTTTTTGCTCGTCTGTATCTTCTCATTTAAATATATGCATACAGTATAATTTAAATTTTATTTGAAAAATAAACTACCCTCTTCTTTAAAGTATAAGTGGCCATGCTTAAAGAAGGACTAAACTAAAGAAGGGATCAAAGAAGTGGCAGAGAGTTAAAGGTCAGCCAACAAAAAGGTTTGGTGCCGATGGGTGAGTGGAAGCATGGCTGGGAAGAAGGGAAGGGAAGGGGAAGGAGAGTGGGCCAAAGGTTTGTGTCATCTAGCTCTGTAAAGAAGGCTGGGGAGAGATCTGGTCAGCCTTTGGGTCTAAAAACGCTCTCTCACAAAGCAGGGAGATTTGGCCTTGGACAGCGACCCAAAGAAAGAAGTGACTTCCAAGTCTGGTATGAGGAATAGGGACAGAGTTTCCTTTAGGAAGCCCTGGAAGAGGATACTAAAGAGTCCCATAAGGCAGGAGTTTCCATGTGGTTGTGATGGTCTGTGACTTTGAAACTAGAACAGAACCAGTGTTAAGAGCCTAATTTCTGAAGGGACAAGAGGTCTGGACAGTAGGAAATTAGGACCGTTGCCAGGAAATTACTCTGGGGATAAACAAAATTATCCACAACAAATCCTGAGTTACAATCCTCTTTTGAGATTGTGGAAGTCAGTGTGTTGACCAGTCTGTACCTATGGCAGACCTGGGACCAGACTGTCCCCAGGATACTACAGGTGGGTAGATCAATAGGCCTCACTTTTCTTTGGAAGATTATGAGAGATTTGGAGGAGTTTGTAAAAAAAAAAGAAAAAAAAAGTATATATATATATGTATATATATATATATATACATATATATATATACTGATAATGTTACTAGGAAACTTGGATTATGCAGAAAGTTTAAGTTTAAGAGAGAATTGCAATTATTTCACCCCCAAAAATGATACTTATAAAGAAGAATGAAGATAACTAACATTAACTAACTCTCACCAGACTGATGTAAGAGAGTAAAAAAGATCTTCTGAATGGTAATAGAAAAAAGAAAGTTCAGAGACCTAATTTAATAAAGAGAGTTAAATTATTTTGGGAAATTGGAAAAGCACCAGAATAAAAGTCAAAATATGACAGTGACAGAAAAATGATTTTTAAAAATAAAGACGTAAAATCTCTACTCACTGGAACCTAACTCACCCATTCCTAAATTAACCAGAGTGTTTACATTTAAAGAAAAATGTAGAACATTTAGCCCTAGCAGAGAATACTTGGCAAGCTAAACCACCGGTCTGATCTGGTATGACAATTCCCACGAGTCTGTGTTTAAAAACTTTGAATGTCTTCAAAGTCAGCTCTGTTGCCCAGACCTACAGTTTAGAATGACAGCCCTGAGTGTTGCTAGATTCTCTGTCATCAAAGAAACATTCCTTCATGCTTAGTATAATCCTCTTAGGATGGCAGGAACAGCCAATGCTATACTTTAGCAAGAACTTCCAGTCATGGGAGTAGATCAAAGAGGTTTTCTATAATTGTTTTTCTTTTAGGATAAAGCTTCTTTTGACAAGAAAATTACATAAACCAGAACGTGGTTCATTCATTAATTTATTCCTGTATTCGATCACTCAACAAATGATTATTGAACAGGTATTCTGTCCCAGGGACAGTGCTAGTTGCTAAGGATAAAGAAGAAAGAAGAGGTCCTGCCCTCAGGAAGATCATAGTCTAAGCAAAGATACTTGCTGATTGGCTGCTTTCCTGAAAGACACCACCAATATTAAATATGCTTGAGTCAAATGGAGCCGATCTCGTCAATTCCCCCAAATGAATATCTTTATTCCTTGGGCAATGTCATTGAGGTACCAGTAACATGAATTAATTTCCCAATGACAATGTGCTGGCTATCTTCTACTTGCCCCTCCAGGTCCTCTCTCCATCCTTCCTCATCCTACTCTGCCCTGGAAGCTGGCCTCTGCGCCCTCTGCCTTTCAGTGGGGGTCAGCCAGTAAGAGGTGTGACAGGAGATGAATGAGTGAGGGGCAGGTAAGGTTGAGTGTTTGTTTCTCCAGCTCCCATCTTTGTACAAGACCAATGGAGAATCCTCTCCAAACATTTGCCCTTCCTGCCTGAGGGTGGAATGGTTCCCCCTGTTGGTAGCCTGGGGCACTGCACTATTCCTGCCGGTTTCCTAAATCCTGCCCACACCTTTGTAAACAGCTCTTTTATTAAGCGCTCTTTGATGGCACTTCAGAGTGCCATCTGTTTCATGCTTTTCTGATACAGAGGGGGAAAGGGCTTCTTCATGAAAGGGAAAAACCAGATATCTGTTCTAGATTATTTCTGGAACCAGTATTAATGGAATACTTTGAGGAAGACTTAATTCAAATAATCCTTTGATCATAATCATTCCTTTTTGGATATGTAAATCAGTAGCATCTTATGAGATGTTCATGGATCATAGATCTTAAAGACTTTCTTTTTGTTTCTTTTACTACCTAAAAAGCTGTAAACATGCTAACTCCATGGCATCACCAAGTTGTCAGCCTGTGCAACCCCTTGACCCACAGCTGGGAATGGTGGTCTTCATCTTCAGGGTCAACCCGGTGGGAGTGCCCACAGCGGATCCTGACCTGGGGCATCAGGACTGGGCATCAGGGCTCACTGGTTTATAGTTTGGCTGTGACCTTGTGCTCCCTTCCTTGTACCTCCGTCTACTCTTTCTGGGCCTTGAAGTTCTACTTTAACCAACAACCCTCCCATGAATCGCACAGCCCATGGGGTACAGTGATTGGGACCTGGCTCTCTGCTAACCAACCACCAGTACTAACTGCCAGTGGGTCTGGGTTTCTGAATAGGGCCTGGTGTGTACTTCCAGGCCTGCCTTCCTAAGGGACCACACCCGCCCTGTGCCTAAAGAACTAAGACGCTTCTGTAAATGCCAGCTCATTTACTAAGTGGCTACTCTGTGCTAGGTACTGGTCTAGGTCCTGGAGAGACTGGTTTCATATTGCATTTAGAGAGCAGCAATCAATAAATGAATTCTACTTTTGGTAGCTAAAGGAAGGGGGGTAAGTTATACACTGAAGCCTTGGCTTTGACTCATCATGTTGGTTTCTCTTCTCCTTCGAATACACACATCTCTCACATCCTTTCTCCTTTTCTTTGCAAGATGGGTTGCTTTCCCTTAATTAGTAAGTAAAACAATTATATTCTTAAGTGATTGTATCAAAGGATCTGATCCTGCCGTAATTGTAGAACCAGTGCTCACGTTCAGCGACCACAGGGCTACAATCATCAAAATTCTACTTTCAAACTCTCACCGTGTTGACTGCAAATATATTCAGTATTTTGCCCACTTCTACATAATGAGGATATTTTTGTCTTTTCACTAACTATACAAACTAGTCCTGATTTGCCGACATGGAGTTAACAAATTCTTCTGAATAAAATAGTCCCTCCAACAGCTTTAGTAACAGGTTGCTGTCCATTTAACAGATTTTGAAGTTTTATTTAATAAAGCTGTTTGAGAAAGTTGTTTATGGAAAATGTGAGTGCATTTTTTTGTGTGCTTCTTAATTCCATAACCGATGATTCGGCTCTCATAACCACTTGTTTTCTGCTTTAAGGTAAAAGGAAGTGGTGGGTAAAGAGGGTTTTCCAGCTATTGGTTCACAAGCTGGGGATGGCAGCAGAGCCAGACCTTCAGTCTGCAGAGTTCACAAGGCTACTGACAACGTTAACAAGGCTTCACTGCATCTCCTAGGATGAAAACAATTGCTCTGTAAATGGAAACTGGCCTGAGAGCAAACATGTCAAGGGCATCTACTCTGAAGCTGGAAGAACCAGAAACAGAAAACACGGCTCCTGATTCATGTTCCGTTACTTTAATCGCTCAACACTCCTCAGTTTAAGCTAAGGAGATATAATGGTGCATTTGACATGTGCCTTCACATCAAGATGAGAGAGGAGCCCTGAAAGTCTAACATTGAACCTTTCTTACCTTCTGCCGAGGATGTCACTCAAAAAAATCTCTTCTCTCGGTGCCTCTTCTCTGACTGATTACGAAAGTCAAAGCCATTCTTACTGCAGCCCAATGAGCTCCCCAGGTGAATCTTGCTTTATAGGAAACACCTGTGTGTAAATAAAACAGCAATAATTCAAGTTGTATTCTAAATGCACCATAAGGATCTGACTATTGAAAAAGGAACACTGAAATGAACGCTTTCGTAGGCAGATTACCTCTTTTGTAATGTTAACTATATAAACATAGATAAAGCTCCCAATGTACCTAAGTTTAGATTTTCACATATTGGGTTTCATTAAAGCAGAACCTATCTGTAAGTGAAAATATTTTAAACCTCAGACCTATGCCCATCATAATGGTTTTTAAAAATCTCATTACAATAAAGCCCATTAGTTTGAATAATTAAATACAAAAAAAAAATGCTTTCTGCAGGCACTGAACTTTCTGATTTTAATAGGTGAAAAAACCCAACTGAATGCCTTGTTTTTAAGATTCTATTTCAATCTTGTTTTAAAATGGCAAATAGTTCCAGAGAGGTGGAGGAAGGGGCATAACGGGCAAAAGAAGAGAAAGTGACTAGCCAAAGACAAATATAAAAGACCCATGGACATGGACAACAGGGTGGGGACTGACTGGGAGCTGGGGTGGGAGGTGGGCAGGGGAGAGCAATGAGGGAAAAATTGGGACAACTGTAATTGAACAACAATAAAATAATAAAATGGCAATGGTACAACGACCAGCATCCTGCAGAAAGTTCACTGCAGAGTGGGACAGTGACCGAGCAAACCCGGCCAGCACCTCAGTCCAGGACAACAGAGGCAGACACAAAGGTTCAGGGTCTCAGAGCTCCATACCTTGCAGAACAGTACCAGCTCAGCGGTCACCACGCATTACCTCATTTCCACCTTTACAACTATGCAGGTGAAATCGGAGCTTGGAATCGTTCTGCCACTGGCCTGCTGTCACCCAGGTTCTAAGCAGAGGTCAGAATGCAAGCTCACATCTCTGCATCTCAAATAAGTGCTCTTTAACCCCTCTGCCTCCTATTAAGGTGAAACTGAGATTGTCAATAATTGTACATTTTTGACTCACAAAGATGGAATTTCATGTGGTTTAGCTAACACCTCTCCACCACACAGCAATCAGAGGAGGAAAAGGCAGGTCTGAACCAGGTGACCTGAGGGTGTTTTGTAGAACAGAAGGAGCCCAGATTGACGCTGTTTCTCCCCTCTGGTCCTGCTTGCTTCATGCCCCTCCCACCACGTTTGGATGTACTTTGTCCATCCCCCATTTTATTCAAGAACCTTTAAAGGGTGCCTTCTGCACACCAGGCCCTGTATAAAGTGCCAGAGATAGCAACCTGAGCACAAGTTTGTCCTTGACCTTGAGAAGTCTGCAGCCTTAGTCTTAAGGGAACAAATCGAGGGTATAATATAAATGGCACGAGCAGAAAATCATTTCAGGGATGGATCCAACTGCTTTTGCACATGTGGGAATGGCCATGCTGACCTAACACACCCCCTCAAAGAGAAGGTCGGGGGTCGGAGGAGGGCAGCTAGGCCACCCTGCATCTTCCTTAGAACCTCCTGATTTGCAGTCTCTTCACCCTGGTGGTGAAAAAAGTAAGTGGCACGTGGCAGAAAGAACTCAAAAGCCTAGAACGCGACATGGAATGTTTATTGCTCATTCCTTGTCTCATTTGTCACTCTTAAAAACCCATCATTTCACGGCTCAAGTGAAGCCACAGTTTATTTCCTTGGAGGTTGAGGCCCCACAATCTGGCTTCTACCACATAGACTGCATTTAATTTTTGCAAAATCCCAGCAAATAAAACAAATTGGAAAAAACCGAGAGTTAATGAGATTTGGTATCCACATCCATAAACTCATATGTTCCCTAAGGAGAGTTTACTAAAGTGAGTTAATATTTCATGTAGCTTAAAAACTAACTAGCAAACTAACCAACTAACTCAGTTGCTTCTTTTAGAACATCGCCTTGCAGTACAGGAGTGGCATGTTCCTGCCCACTGCGTAAGAGTTCACATATGCCTCAGAGCCTTGAAATGTTTTTCTGCGGAACATGATCTTTTCAGATGTTGTAGTGCAGACATTAAATTCAGTCAGTTATTGTGTTTAGTTCAGAACAGAAAACAAATGCACCTTGAACATTCTGGGGAATTTTTTTGTTTAGTAGAGACAAATCCTTCACTTATGGCTAGCCCTTAGTGCTAATAAACACACTCTCATTACCCTGAACATTGAGGTGGCATGTCATGGAGTTGGTAATTATTAATGACAACTAATAGCTGGTAGTTATTGGTGACATTTGTGAGAGCAGGATTAAAATAATAATTATAATAATGTGAGGTCTCATGAACAAATAGTAATTGCAATAATGATCACTATTACAGTAATGAGTGAGAGAATGATTTTAGGTTATTAAATCAATAAGGATAACAGGAGCCTGTACATATATATACAGAGTGAGGCAAAAGTAGGTTTACAGCTGTGAGTAAGCACAGCACAGAGTTTATTCTTGTATTATTATTTATTAATTATTGTATTGTTTTCCATGCAAACGACTGTAAACCTACTTTCGTCCCACCCTGTAGCTGTATGATTGTGGAAAGTTGCAGGTAAAATCACAGTTGCTCTTGACTGAAGACTAACTATGTGCCAGGCACTGTGCCCAAGATATAACATAGATTGTCTCCTTTGAATCACAGTGGCTCTGTGAATAGATATTATTGGTAGTATGACCATCATTGTTGTGCCAAGAAAACAGAGGTTTAGAGAAGTTACCCAATTTGATAATGGTACCTTAACACCTTAACAGCTGGTAAATGGAATAAAGGAAATCTAAATCTAGTCTAGCTAACACCAAAGTCTATGAACTTCACCAGTATTCTATGGTTACTGAGAATCAACAGATATATCCTGTTATCCAGGACAACCTTGGCATCTATGGAACTGCCAGACCCCTCAAGGATGTGAGTTTGACTGATAAGTCATGTTAGACCCAAGAGTCCCAGCTGCCATTAGGACTTGTCCACAGAACAGGGAGGACCCCATAGAGACCAGCCTTCAGACCTGCCCAGGGAAGGAACAGGATTTCTATAAAGAGGAGTGACTTGGCTTACTTCTGTAGGCTAAGGATAAAGCCTCATAAAAAATGTGCCTCCTTGGATTTTTTTCTTTAACAGAGTTGTGATCTAAGCCACCTCTTGACTCTCTCCTTATGGGCAAGTGGCAAGTTCACTGTCATCCAGTGGCCATGATGCTGGCTGTGTGTTTGTACCCATCTGCGTTGCCTTAAGAATGTGAGTGGGGCTGTGACTTCATCATAAATATATCCATTAAAAGCCAACATTCTGAATCCTTTGGTGATTCGTTTTAGTCATGCCTCTCCTTGCTTCTGTATTTGAAAGATGCCAGTTATTATTTTTCCTTATTTGACAATAGGATAATCAGATTGTTGTTTAATGTTTTTTTCTAAGCCAGAGTTGCTTATAAATCAAGCAAGGTTATCTGTGTTGTAATGAATTATAACAAAATCACAACAATTCCCAGAAGCCTGTGTTGAGCATGGTTTAGCCCTGGATGGTTCCTCAGCCACAGGATCTCACGGGATGCTCAGAATCACCATTAAGAGAACCCTTTGTCACCGGGCAGGAAAAATACGGCCATCGGAACCCTGTACATAGGTTTTCAGATCAATGGGCACTTGCACCTGACTTTGAAAAATGACACGTGGGAACAAATGAGAGCTCCAAATGTTTGAACATACACTTTAATGCAGATACAGTAAAATATAAACCTTTTCCCTAAAAGCACAATAGTGCCCCATCCCCCTCATGAAAATATGATTACCTCTCATAGCTAATCAGCCTAAGCAGGGGTGACAGATACTTCAAATATTATTAGTATGATCACCCTACTACCCATCCCATTCTTGCTGTGCAAAGTATCTGGTCTGGCGCACTCACACGTTGTACGGTGGAGGCAGAGTTCTTGCCCTGAGAATGCATTTCCAAACCAAAGCAAGCAGAATAATCAAAGTGTCTTTTGTCCAGTAGCTGTGGTGAGTCATAAAAAAGGGGGTTCTCTCAGATGAAGACACAGTACTTTGCAGAGTGAATTAACTCAGAGAGTCACATGGCAGAACGTACCTCCCTCCCCTGAGCAAAGACGTGCTCTCCGAAGGCACAAGCACAGGTCATGCGATGCTCAGGTTACCTTCCTGAATTGTAGGCCAGCATGCTCTGGTTGCAAATATCCAGCTTAGATAAAAAATTAAACAGTTGTGAAAGACACTGAATGATCAACATTATGCAATTTGCAATTTTCCCACCTCTTTGCGTCGTGGATTCAATTTGTAAGTTAATATTTCATGAGTGCTATTTCGGTCAGCTTTGCTAACACACTGAAATAAAACAGTGCCTGTGTGGAACTCTATCACAACGCCAGCACTCAGGAGTGTGGACACGACTCTCGCTGGGGACTTTCTGTTTTGCCGGGAGAAGGTGCGGCTACACATGACAATGAGAGCTCCTTGCAGATCCGCAGTGTTTTCTGGCAAAGCACCTTTTGTCATTTGCTCTTCACGATCACTTCTGAGGTCCAAAGGGCAGAAATTATGTTTATGGTAAGAGGGATGTGATTTAAAAAAGAGAAGCGAACAAAGAGTTTCATAGAACCATTAAAGCTCAATTATACCAGAGTGTCCCCATCCATGGGGCAGAAATACATTGAGTGCTCAATTGATAAAATGATAAAATGGATAAAGTACTCATTAACTAGTTTTCCACCTATAATGACTTCAGAGACGTTACCGTTCCTTCTCTTATTCATCTTCAGTAGGAACATTTTCATCAAAACGGGGTATTTGGTGCTTAAGAGTTCTCCCGACACTGCTTCTTACTCACCAAATAGAGTCATAATCCTTAGTATGTAACTGCAAAATCCTTTACACAATAACCAATTGCTTCCCCAAAGAAGATTGTGACTTCAGATGGAGAATAAGCTGCTGAAGGAAATTAACTCTCGAGAAACGAAAGTCCTGTTTCTGTGCACTTGGAGGCAGGAAAAGAAAAATCCGGAGGCTATCACGCAAATGCCAAAGCATCCTTTATTCTGTCTATAGAATGTCAGGACCAGACAGGTGACTCAGAGCTCACAGGAGAAGATGGGGGGGGGGTGCGGGGGGACTCTGGAATCATTCAGCGATCTTGCCTGAGAGGCCACAGCATTTTCAGACCTCCTAAATTCCCTAACTGAAACGATGCCCAAACCATTTCATTTACCTTCCCCTTTAGACTTTCATGAACTAGCTGCACCCTGAAAGATTTTCTGCCTTTTGCACTCGAAGGAGGGGGTAAAATCTCACAGATAAAAGGAAGCCAGCACATATCATTTAATTCGGAGAAAAGGAAACACAGATACACATTCTGGAAGTGGTCTGTGCATTCTCATGATCAACATGCTTGCTCTCAAGTTCAATTAGCAACGATCATAGAGCCAATTCACAAGAGCATAAAAATGCCACATCAAGTCAGGCGAATCCTCCATCCTAGTCTGTACTCAGTCTTTCTGTGGGCAGCAATCAACAGAGGGTGGGTGGGGGGGGGCTGTGTGGAGGTGAAAGAGGTTGGTGGCCAGGGTCACAGCTCCGAGTCCTGACAACATGGTGGGTAAGCTTGAGCCAGTGACGTCACTTCCCTGAGTCTAGCCTTTCTCATCTGGACCATGAAGCACGAGAGAATACCTGCTCCTTCCAACTTCAGGGGTTGTTTTAAGAGCCAAGTTAGACCTTGGATGTGAATGTACTTTGTAAACAGTATGGTTAACATCCTTGCACAAAATGAGGCACCCAGGTATCTGGAGCAGGGGGAGATGAGAAGGGTGCTCCCCAGTGTGCCCCAGGCGAGCTCCACAGACTTGCAGCCCAGCGCTCCTCCACTGCACAGCCATCAGTATGTGGCTAGAGTCCTTTATATCTGTTATTTCATTTGAGGTAACTGTCCTGCATGGCTTTCCAGGGGCAGAGCCTGAGGCAGAGATTCTTGTGTAAGTGATTATGGAGGGAGCACTCTCAGGAGGGGACCGGTGAGGAAGTGGGGGCCACAGCATGAGGCGGGACCAGAAGAGAAGCCCAGACTCAGCCGGCTCTCAGGCTCTGGAGTGTGCCAGTCCCTTCCTGCTGCACAGAGTAGGGTGGGTTAGGAGCATTATAACCTTTCAGGCATTTCCAGGTGATGTGGCTCTGCTGGCAGAGGGCAGATCCTCCAAAGGGGGGATCTGTGGGCAGCCGGCCTTCACAGCAGGCGGAGAATGTGTGTAGTGGCCTGGGCTGGGCCACCCCTAGCATTTGCTACAGATAAGGAAACTAAGGCTCAGGTGGGGAAGGAACTTGTTGGCCTCAGCGCCTTCCCTTCTGCCTAGAACTCTCCTCCCTCTTCACCTGCCAATTCTTATTGATTGTGTACATTTCAAATATCACTCCTCGAGGAAACCATCCTTTCATGCCCCAGGTTAATCTAATCTTTTCAGACACTCTCGCAGCCCCAGGTGCCTGTCCTTGGAGGCACTTATCAAAATTATAATTTAAATCATTATTCCTGCAATCATTTATTTGATGCCTGTCTTCCCCACTAGACTGCAAACTTTTGAGAGCAGGGACCATGCACGTCTCATTTGCTACTAGAACCTGTTGTGTAGCTCAGGCCTGGCGCATTGTAGGTGTTCAGTAAATAGCTATTGAATGGACATTAGAACACAGCTAGTAAAAGAGTTTAAAGCGAGGTCACTCTACCTCCAAAACACATTCTTTTTCCACACTGCCTCCAACCATGCAAAATCCTTGTTTATTTATATGCAATGTATGCACAAATCTTTGAAAATCCAATCTCAGAAGTCAGTTTCCTGTTCTATTGATATGTGCATTTATGCCACACCTCATGCCAATAATGAACCTGCTTCCTTTATCTTTAAATTAGCTCTTTCAGATTTCAGGATGTGCTCCTTTGTACGGGTTTGCAAGTTTCAGAGAGCCAGGCTGTCTCCTGTCGCTCTGTCCCCTTATAATAGAAGCCCTTAGATTGCATCATGCTCAGTCTTTGTGCTTTGGGGCTGAGGAGTTCCAATCATTTTCGATTCTCCTCCTACCAAAATCACATTACCTTGGTCAACTTAGTTCTCCTCCTCTGGATATTTTCCAGCTCTTTATAGCTTTCTGGAGCAGACATCCAACTTGAGCAGGGTTCATGATCCCCCCCCTGATTCTCAGGTTAAAGCTGGGAGGATGGCAGGTGTTTCAGACCCTGTGTTCTCTCCTCCAGCCCCACCCCTCCCCCCACCCTCCCAGGGAGCTCAGCAGTGAACTCCCACCTCCCCCTTGCCAGGAAGATTGGCCTTTGCCACTCAGACTAGACTCTGCCCTCTCAGTCTTTCTTCCGCTGCCAAGGGAAGAACTTCCCTCCTTTCAAAATCCTCTTCTCTCCTTTACAATGAGAGCACAGGCTGACCATAAGAAAACAGACTCTGACACTTTTACTCCAGATAAAATCATTCCATCAGCCCCATTCAAGGTTTGATATATATATACATACACATATATATAAAATAAAGTCTGTCAAAAGGCTAATTAAAATATTTTAAAATTATTTAAAAGGATGTCAACATGTTAACCAAATATTTTAAAACATTGTCATTTTCATCTTCTTTATTTTTAATTTAAATTTTTATGTATAGTTTGTAATGTAGCAAATACAGTAGTATTATATGTACATAATTTAATAATAAATAAAAATAAATAGTGACAAAGTGTTTTTTTTTTTTTTTTTTTTTTTTTTTTTTTTTTTTTTTTTTTTTTGCTGAAAAGAGTACATGACAAAAAGTGTCTGAAGACCATTGGTCTAGAGAAGGCCACTGAGACCAGCCTGGTTGCAGTCCCATGGCCCAGCGTTTTGGTCTCTGTGGCCTAACATCACTCTGAACCCAGTACATTCAAAATGAAATGCTTCCTTCCCCCACCAAGAGAAATCACTTTGACGGCCCATTTTCCCTCATTGATACCCTCAGACTCCCAAGTTCAAGGCTTTCAAGAGAGCTTATGCTTTACCTTCTTCCAGATCATTCCCCACTAACACCCACTTACTCTTCAGGCTTCTTCCTCCTAGTCTCTCTCCATTTTTCCCCTGTCCCCTGCCACTCCTTTCCCCAGCCTCTCATCACATCCTCTCCTCAATTATAATAATTTCATAACAGCAGCCCCTCCCCTCCAAACTCCCCCTCTCCTGCCCTTTAATGCATTCTGCTACCACATTCACTTTTTCAGATGGCTAGTCTCATTCTGCCCTGTCCCCAACCCTAGCTCAAAAGCACAATAGTAAGTGTCTCATGATCCTTAATTTGGAGATTCTTGCACGTCTTGAAGAATACTTGCAAAACCTGCTAATCTGACCCTATCCTTTCGTTGATTTATGTAGTCAGAAAATATTGGTAGAGCATTTCCTTCAACCCAGGCATGTGTGAATGAGTAGATGTACCTCAGTGTGTGAGAAAAATAGCAACGTGTTAGGTGCCTACTATGTGACAATGTGACATACACTGTACTGGCAGAACGAGATAATCCTTCTCACAAGGACTTCTAAGGCTACACTACAAGGGCTGATACTTTTGACCAAATTATATATCTGTCTTTTTCCCCATTTAAACCCTTCAACCAACTTAAAAAAAATAAATAAATAAACATGCTAGATTCATTTGCTCATTCTCTTCTGGCTAGGCTCCTCCCTCCCCTCCTCTCTCCACCCCACCCTCTACCATGTCTGTCCATCATTTAACATACTACTACTCATTTCCCATGACCTGCTAACCCTCATTCATGTCTCCCCTCTAACGCCCTGTACTGGTCATTTGGACTCCATCACTCACTGTCCCATTCTGTTACTTGAGTACCTGTGCAGGGAGGGCCCTCCTACCTAGCCTGCAAGCCTAGTTCTCTATGTTTTTGCTGCTGTAGTTGACTGTTCCACCACACGGCATTACCACCGTAGATGCTCCTTAAATATTGTTCAGTTACACAAAGATTGATACAGTGGTCTTGCTAGAGTAGGCGGATCACAGAAGTCTTTTTTCCCCAATATATTTTTCATATTCCCTATAATGCAGCTATATTACTTTTATAATGAAAAAAATTGCAACTAAAAACAAATAAAATACTTCTTCAATTCAATTTAATTGAAATCCAGAAATAATTGTGCTCATTAGGTAGCTAGACCTTGGCAGTAGTAGGGCTAATTTAGACCAGATTGGGGAAAAAAAAAAATCGAAAGTGGTAATTAGCATATACCAGCTCCTCCAAGAATAAATGGCTCCTTCTCCACTACAGGTGGATTTTCTGGGGCACAGCTAATTTTGTCCAAGATCTGGATTTCCTAGAACACCCTCCAGGGTCATGCGAGGAGCGGCTGTCAGAAGTGACTAATATCAGAACTTGCTTATAGACTGTTAAGCCTATGAAAACATATATTCATGTAGGTTTTCAGCAGTTGCCAAATGGATCTTGAAGGATTTTTGCTTATAACAGTAGACTGGGAAAATGAAAAAAATCCAAATTACTTGCAACAGTGGTAGTAGGTGTAATGCTGTTTTTTCCCCCATTGCCATGAAAACAGAGGCACGATTTGCATAAGATGATGGATAGCCTTGGTTTAACTGGGCAAAGTTATAACGTAACAGAAGGGGTGGGGGTGAGGTAGGTGGACCTCCTATAACATTAACAACCAGCCTGAGTCCTGCTGCTGAGCCAAGCAGGGTTTAGGGAGACGCTGAAATAAATAGGATTCCTGCAGAGCAAATGGACACTTTTCCTCAGCCATCAATTCTCTTCTCCTCCTGCTTCTCTGAGTGACTAATTGAGCAGTGAGCTCGATTGTTCTGATCATTTATGTCATATCTTTTTATCTCTCTCCCACTTAACTCTCCCTGGTCCATGAAAGGCAGGGTTGATATCTAGCCTGTTGAAATTTACTGGATTGCTTCAATGGACCATGTATTTGAGTAGTAAATGACCCCGGCCTCTCCCCACCTTGCTTTTGCTGAAAACACATTTTTGCCCCATTTTTCCTGTAAAGAAAGCCCGGAGCATCCAGCTGTCATTGGCTGGAGATAATAAATAGGGTGGGCAGAGAAGCTTAGCAGGGGTCCCCAACCCCCAGGCCATGGACCAGCGGTCTGTGGCCTGTTGGAATGGGGCTGCACAGCAGGAGGTGAGTGGTGGCCAGCTCCCATTACCACCTGAGGTTCCTGTCCCCCTCCCCTCTTCACGGAACAATTGGCTTCCACAAAACCGGTGCCAAAAAGGTGATTGGGGACCGCTGGAGCCTTAGAGGACTGAAGCACAGGCTGTGGTTCTGTTCCGATGTTCTTTGCTTTAAGCCGGATCATGGGGGTGTTAAGGGTTAGGAATTGAAAACTTCTGAATCACATTAATGCAAAATAAACACCCCAAATGCTTCATTTCTCAGAAGAGGTACGAACATCGTATTTGGGAGGGCAGGGGTCCTAGGTGATAAATGTTCCTTCTGCTCCAGTTCCCATCTCTTCTTCCTCCCACAGAAGAGAAAAGGTTGGGAGCGCTCCAATGTGCCACACTGTAAACACCTCTCTGCAATCAGTTCCTATTGCCGAGAGAACTCAGGGAAAATGGGGTGCCCCAGGACTGCAGATTTCCGCATTTTCCCCAGTGCTATCCGAGCAAGAGGGCTTCCGGCGAGCAGAGAGGCCTCCGAGCATGAATCGGATTCAGGATAAACAAGGCAAGCTGCCAGCGGCCTTCCCGTTCCCCAGCATGGTTACCTAAGCACCTTCCCACTTTTTCAAAAATTAGAAACTCTATTGATTTAGTGCCCACCATGCCTCTGTATGATTTATGACCCAGAAGATGTCTGACAGTGTTCAGGCTGCTTTGTGAGGGTCAAGGCCAAAAACACAATGAAGAAATATGGGGGAAAAGTCTTCTTACTTGCAGAGAAGCCCCTAACAATTTCACCCCTGCTTCTACCTTCACCTCTGCTTTGCTTATGGCCTCCTTTACATAAATCATGAGAGAAATGAAACTTCAAATTTGACCACTTTCTCTGCAAATGTTTACTCTTTTGAAACTGAAATGCCAGGACAGCTGCCTTGTTTTTTTTCTTGATGGTGGTTTCAACTCTTCCCATCCTTCTGGTTGAGATATTTAAGTTTTTGATGTACTTATTTCACCCAACATTTATTGGACATCTGTTTCATGCCAGCACCATAATATGTTTATGAAAGAACAAAGATGAATGCGTGACAGTTTATAATCCTTCCTTCAAAGAGCTGTAAGTATAGTAGGTGTATAGCAGGTAGTTGTGCAACAGACTTCATGCAACCTTTCCATAGTGAAGGATGTCATTGGGAGGTAGCTGCACATCCAGGCACGGCATTTCTTACCTTCCTTGCATTGCAGGGGAGCCATGTGACTATTTCTAGTTCTAAATGTGAGAAGTGTTGGATGTCTTCCAGCTCTGGCCCATAAATTCCCCCTCCCCATCATGCATGTGTGTATGTTCACTTCTTCATAGCCTCTTCCTCTCCTGTCAGGGCAGAATAAGGATGAGTTTCAGGGCAACCTGGGAAACCATGTATTGAAAATGGCAATGCTTTCATCAGCCTGAGTCCCTGAATGACTGTGGAGGATGGATGGACACCTGCTCACTTATTCACCTGCCCTGTATGATTATTACATCAACAAGAAATATATTTATATGGTAGTTGAGCCAGGATACATTTTCTAGATCTATATGCAGCTAAATTACCCAAACTAAAATAAAAGAAGAAATGAATGTGTTCATGTAACAATCATACAACATTGTGAACAGAGAGGAGAGGGGAGAGGCATGGGAGAGGCCACGTTCAAAGTTGGAACAATTCTGCAATGAGAGCCCTGTACCAGGAGCAGCAGCTTCAAGTTAGAGGGGCCCAATGAGCAAGAACATCAAAAGGGGGCAAAGGTTCAAAATTGTGTTACCCAATGTGTTACTAGGTATTAGAAGTCAAATAAGTTGGAATAACTGGGTTAAACAAAGCTTTAAATATTTCACCCTCTCAGAAGTTCCCAGAGATTTTAATATTTCTCTACATATTATATAAAAGCTGCTTAAAAATCTTCTAATGACTGCCTGTTCTAATCAGAATAAAAGCCAAAGTCTCCTACAAGACCTGCCATGACCCATGTCAGCCTCCTCTCTGATCGTACCCCACGCCATGGCCCCTGAGAGTCCAGGCACCAAATGACATGTTCATCACAGTCTCCCCAGCATGCAGGAGGTCATATCTAAAAGCATTTTCTAAACTTACTTGATCAAGGAATTCTAATTTGAAGAGTATCTAGGGAGCTAGTACTCCATGGAACACATTTTAGAAAACGCTGGTTTACAGGAAATCCTAAATCTTCCCCTATAATTTTATATATGGATTCAGAGATACATGCAAATACAGAGGAGACTTGTAGTTCATCTTATAAGGCATGGGGGGGGGGGGTGGGTAAAGAAATGTCCTTGGCTGCTACATAGAAGACTTTGGGAGCAACCTGGCACACAGATTCATAAAGCAGATGGAAAACAGAGGGCTAGACTCTCTATGGCTTCATTGCTTTTCTCCTCAACTGTCAAGATATTGATGATTAGTGTTTTTACCAGGTCAAACTATCCCCATTGGGCTTAGTGGCCAAGTGTCAACAGCATTAAGTTGATTTAATCTCTAGTAATTCATCAAAGATCTGACCTGCCGTTTGGTTTCAAACCAATGTAGTTATTACCGGTGGCTGTGCATTGGTAATGCATGGTATGCTCCGCTTCGGTAAGCCCTCACTCTCCTCTTCCTCTTTACACAGCTTCCTTCAGCATGCCACCCTAGATGCGCCCACCTTCCACCTGTGTCACATGGCGGGAGTTTGGCATTTGCTGAGAACTCAAGTGTGTTTTGTCATCGTCATTACCCTCATTGAGCATGTGACTGCTCACCTTCTTGGAGGCTCTGCATGCTACACATTTTTGCATAGCGACTCCTCACCAGGCAAGCATCTTAAGGTCAAAGAAATGAGGGAGCAAAGCAGTTAATCATGTGCAACTTCCATCTGTTAATAAACAGTGCAAATGGGACAGAATTCATCATTTGTTTCTGGAGACACAAAGGTTAAGTGCTTTGTCCCACTCTACAAATCAAGACACTGTCAGAGCTCACAATGGAATTGGGAGAATTGACAGGGCTCTTTTCAATTCACGGGTACCTTCCCTCTGCACAGAAGTGTGAGGTGACTTCCTCCATGGCGGAAATTCGCAATGGCAGTTAAAGGAAAACATAAAGCATTCATAGCAATTGATGGGTGCTCGAGGTAAAAGTATGGGAGTCCAAGGGGACATGTCCAGTTAACAGATTCCAATCTTCTCCACATTGAAAGGGAAGTGTGATTTCCTAAATTTCATCCCATCCAAACTATAAAAGAAATGAATGCCATTAAAAGAAAAGGTTTCAAAATTCTCCAAAAAATCGACTCATTTACTCCTCGTTTTCAGGCTTCTTAAATAAGGCAGATGCCATCTCACCGCATTTGAAAGTAGTTTGGGCAACCCCTATAGAAAACTATTTTCTGGACATTATTCTTCATGTGACTTTTTAAAAAAAGTGTCAAAGGGCAGCCCTGATCGGTGTGGCCCAGTTGGTTAAAGCATTGTCCCATAACCGAAAGGTTGCAGGTTTGATTCCCAGTCAAGGCACATATCTAGGTTTTGGGTTCAATCCCTGATCTGGGTGCGGACAATCTCTGGTCCTGAAGCATAAGGGTGGCAACCAATCGATGTTTCTCTCTCACATTGATGTTTCTTTCTCTCCTTTCCTCTCTCCTCTCCTCTCTCTCCAAAAGCAATGAAAAAATGTCCTCAAGTGAGCGTTTAAAAAAAAAAGTGTCAAAAAGCAGACAGAAATATAGGAACAGACTCTATTAGTTGGTAGTGGGCCCCCTTTCTCACCGCTAACATTTATCTTGTAAGTTTCTCCCTATATGGTTTAGGGACTTCCCTAAGAGATATCGCCTGGGTCCATGGGCCATACATGCAAGAACCTCAGGTCTCCGAGATCAGAAAGATACTGACCTACCCTTTCTAAACTTTAGATTTCAAGTGTCGAACTTGGGACCAATGTCTCATTTGACTTCTTTTACTTGATAAGGTACCTTCTTTCTCAGATCACTAGGAAAGCCCAAGAAACTGTTAAAGGCATGAATCTATGAAGCTGAGGACAAGGCCTGATCCTCGGATAGATTCGCCAGCTTCCCTCTGTGTCAAAAACACAATGATGCAAAAACGCAGTGGTGCCCAGAGTGCATCATCTTGGAATTCCATTATTTCAGAGAGGACAAAGTGAGCAAGTGTGGGTGAATCAGAAGAAAGTAGCTTTCCTCCAAAGGCTGCTCGTTATCTTTAAGATCAAGTCCAAGTCCCCTAGGATAACTGAAAAGACACACCATGAGCTATCCTTGAGTCAATATTTCCAGCTTCATTGTTCATCGCTCTCTTATACAAATGAAGCCACAGGCTCCAGCCTTGCTGAGGTTCTTGCTCTTGCCAGAATGTTCTATACACTTTCCTTCCTCTCTGACTTTTTACACATGATGTTTGTAATTGCTGGGAATTCCTTAAGGAAGTATAAGCATTCTTTTTTATGGGAAGTACGTGTCAGGCAGAGTTAAGGGCTTCTACCTTCATCCATCCATCACACCTTGAAGTACACTTCTTAGTAGTATATCATATTTTATGGAATTTCTATGTTCATGTGTTTATCCTCCACCAAATTGGGAGCTCTTGGAGGGAAATTTGGCTCGGTACAATATAGGTACTCAACAAATGCTGGTAAAACGGAGGATTTAATTATTAGAAATATAACCTTAAGTACCTTTCCTGAATGCAGTGGGGAGGACGTCTTATCTGTCCTGTGTAATTCTATCCATGGGCCTTAGATGTTCATGGTGTATATTCTTCAACTCTTAAATCTGAAAGTCTGCTAATGACTCTTTGGAACAACATAGACATAGTCTTATAAATTTAATAGAAAAATAACTGTTAAAAATTCCTGTGATTACCTTACATTTGTATACAGTGTATCACCTTAGTTAATTGTACACATATTAGTGAGATTTCCTTTTTGTTTCTGTCGATCACTGAGAAGTGCTCAGCAAAAAACTCACCAACAAAAGAGTGGTAAGGTAATATGATGCTACTACATTTGATTTTTTTCTTTTTAAGCTGCAAATATGGAGGAAAGAATGTCCCTATATGTGTTATGGCATGATTTATCATCCTCTCAGTCCTAAGAAGCAAATTAAACTCTGGCAGATGGTTCTCTGAAGCCCTGTAATGCAGTTTGTCTGTATCTATAGTTACATGTTTAAGAGTCAGAAACGTCTTAGCGAACTGCCGTTGAATTGTAGAGCTTCTCAAAGTTGCGAGAAGGCTCCTCCACCCAGAAATGTTGACTCTGAGGGAGCTAACCCCTCTATCTCATTGCCAGGCAAGTATTTTCCCAGCTGCCTGAAGCTGCTCTTCCCAGGTAGCCTTTGTCTCAAGTAACAAACCACAGAAATAGCCTTGGTCCCATTTGATGGACGAGGCTTGGTGTGGAGCCCCCGAGCCCCCTGGAATGTGTAAGTCCCACGAGGAGACAGGTGTTTGTAGGTGGTGTTTACAGAAGTATCCCAGGCCCTGGAATAGTGTGGGCACACTACAGGCATTCAATAACTGTTTGTTGAATGAATAACTACATACAAGATTCTGACAATTTGACTTCTTAGGGTGCTCCTGTGTGTTCCCCGAGCACTGAGAAGTTCTTGTCAGGAGGGACAGACAGGATCATCGAAGACCTGAGTTCTAAAGAGTGTGGGTCTGTGCCTCTCTCCCCACCCACTGTTCAACCTGGTTCTTGACCAGATTCCTATTCAAATTTCTTTTCCTTTCTAGCCATTCATTCTTTTTAGCCTCCTGAGGAAACTGTTTGTTTCTCTATGGCTGGAGATAGTTACTGTTTGCCTTGCCTACCCACTGAACTTTCGCACTGCACAATCCATGCCTCTTCTAGGTTCTAGTTCTTCTTCCAACTATCATCTCCCTGTAAGTAAATAACTATCCCTGTCCACTTAGTCCTGAGAAAAGAAGTTTTGAGAGAAATGATGAACCCACTGATGTCCTGGCCCTGCAGCAAATGTCATCTGAGAGAATTATGGATGCATCTGTAATTGGAGACGAGCTAAATTTTTATATCCATTGGTATATTTTTCTGATTCAGTCCTCCTTGCTGGAAACATAAAGTCCCAAACCCTAGAAGACTCAAATGTGCTTTTCAGACAAGACCCTTTAGAGAGTACCAAGGGTCATTTTAATAAAAATGAAAGATATCTCTTATTATGATGGCTTTGATGACAAATAATTAAGATGAATTACTAGCATATACTTGTCCCAGCTGCCTCATTGGTGTCCATTTGGAGTAATCATATGAAGCTCATAGCTCATGCCTTAGCTCTTTATAAACAATTTATAACCCAAATTACTATCCTAACTATGTGAGATTTTAATCCTAAACCTGTCACCACCCATTATTTTCACCAGGTCCTGACATTTCTACATTAAAAGAGTTTATAAGTAAAAGTTAACAAGACCTAGAGAGAGTGATTTATGTTTCAGTGCATGAAGCAGTCAACATACTTTCCCCAACCAAAGATAGCCCAGAGCTCTCTGTAGACTGAAAGAAGAAAATTATCTCAGAAAGATGAATGGCCCATGCCTTTGGGCAGGTGGCTGATATGTGGTCCTGGGCCCGAGACCTAGATGTCAAACAAAGCTAATGAATGTCAGGAACAAAGTACAGCCTTCTCCCTCCCCAACATTCCTTTCTGGCATGGGCCTACGTCACTGCTCAGGTATTCGGCGGTATGAAGGAAGTGTAAGCATTTGTCCTTATAAAATGATGATGACTCAGAAATTATCCTCAATTCATTAAAGTCAATAGTGAGGTGTCACAAAACTGTTCTGTTTGCTACTGATAAATATGGATGGGTGAGTCAGAGGAGGCAGGAGGGGTATTTATGCAATACAACCTCCACACACAATAAAAAGCATCATTTGCTGCTGCTGCTTTCTTCAACCCTAACCACCTTCCCCAGTGTACTGCTTAACACACCTTCTGAGAAGGTGTCCTTTTTGTGAAAGCACACCTGACGCCCAGCCCAGTTATGCTCGCTTGCCAGGGCTGCCATCAGAAAGTACCACAGCCTGGGTATCGTACACAGCAGAAATTAATTTTCCCATAGTCTTAGAGGCTGGAAGTCCAAGATCAAGGTGTTAGCAGGTTTGGTTTCTTCTGAGGCCCTTCTGCTTGGGTTCCCAATGAGCACCTTCTCTCTGTGTGCTCACCTGGTCTTCTCTCTGTGCCCACGTTTCCTCTTCATAGAAGGACACCAGTCAGATTGGATTAAGGCCCACACTAACAACCCGATTTTAACTTAATCATTTCTTTAAAGGACCTATCTCCAAATAAAGTCACATTCTGAAGTCCCAGAGGATTAGGGCTTCAACATGTGGATTTTGAGGGGGACACAATTCAGCCCATAATACCAGTCAACTGCAAAAGCACTCCAAGCTAAAAATACCTTCAGAGGAGGCATATCAAGGTTTCACTGTGTCTCTCTAAGTCTTGACATGGCCAAGATAACCCCATTTTGAAGAATAAAGGACAACCCCTCTTGCAAAAGGAAATAGAAATGCCATCTTAAGAAAGCTTATCAAAGCACTTGCAAACAGCTCAGCAAAACAAACTCCTCTCGAAGTTATTAATTGTGTTTCCTTCCTTTGATGCATCATTGAGCACATCTTGTTTTTCTTTTTCAAGAAGAAAGGGGCTTGCCCTTTCTTGTTCCATTCAAGTGCATCATTAGGGCAACATCCTCTCTTTACCACAACTGCATTCCATTTTTGGGACCCAACTTTCTAAATGGGAGCAGACATTAATCTAGAGTGCTCAGCCTGAAGCTGGTATGGTAGGTATTTCTCCCTCCGTTATTTCAAGTTATAATAAGCGGGTGTGATAGGAGCTGCTCCCAAGATAAGCAGGCCATAATATTTTCACTGTCACCATGATCACAGACTAAGATGCAAGGCCAACGTGCTATTTTTACTCCCTCCTTTTTACTCCTGGTGTTAAATACAAGGAGAACAAGCGAAAAACAAACTGCCTTGGTCCCTGAAGCAGAATACAAAACGCCCGACCTCCTTCTCGTGTTGGGGCTGACCGTGATGCTGCTCAGGATGACACAGATACTATTGAGGTGATTTGGCACCGAGGAGATTGCCTCTTAATTGTGTGTACAGCTCAGAGCAGAAAGCATGCCCATTCGAGGTACTTGTTGTATCATTTTTAAATCAAGGCCATCTTTTTCTCAGTGGTAAACGTGAAATGTTTTTAAAGGCCAGACTTAGCATAAAAATCTATTGGTTGCCATGGATACCACTTACCACACAGGACTGCGCTCTGTGTTCAACTGTGTGATTTCCTCTATTCAAAGGTTCAGCATTGTCAAAAAAAATTACTTTTACTGTTGTTTATCTCAAAGTTCATTATGGGGAAGGTAATAAATAAGATAGTCACGTACAGAGGGGGGAAATGTGGGGAGTCATTTGGGCTCTATGCCTTAAAATTTTGTATTTTACAATAATTAGAGTCAAATTGGCTATTGTTAGGAAATAAAATGCATTTTGATCTTTTTTGTGTATGTGAATATAAAGTAAAGCAGGTACTTGGAAGTCGACTCCCAACAAAATTACATGGTAATAAGGCTTCCCACACCTACACAGCACTTAGTAACAAAGCTCTGTAAGAGAGAGATTTAGCTCTGATAGGCCTGAAACTTCCCGGCTTTCCCCTTTATGAGAGAAAATGTGGGTTCAGGACCTCGTGCTCACTGAATTATTCATGCCATCTTTCCGTCAC
This sequence comes from Furipterus horrens, assembly GCF_987537825.1. Classification (NCBI taxonomy): domain Eukaryota; kingdom Metazoa; phylum Chordata; class Mammalia; order Chiroptera; family Furipteridae; genus Furipterus; species Furipterus horrens. The sequence goes on from NW_028327180.1 coordinate 18,459,626, forward strand.
GTATCTTTAGGGTTGAAACTGGTTAGGCTGCTATTATGAGATAAGTACACAGGTCCAGCGACTCCCACACAGCCCAGCCGCCCACATGCAGGCTTGAATAGTTGCAGCTAATATCTCCTTCCAAGCCCCTCCTCTTCTTCAGTCCCCACTTCCACTCCCCAAGCAAAAGCAGGAAGTAAAAACAAAAACAAAAACCATGAAGAACTGACAGAAGTAGCAAGAGGGAGTTTCTTACATGACTGGAGGGTGTTCAGAGATAATTCGTTGTCAGTAAGTTACCACTGGCTGAAGCCTGTAGTATTTTGCTATAGCTCCCAATTAATCAAGGGATGCCCTGAACATTGACTTGTCACTTATTTAAGATGTTCTCCTGTCACCTCCCTAGCACTTTTTAGACTCCTTGATTCCTTGATTCCGGCTATTTGCATGACAATGAAGTAAGACGGACCTTAATGAAGGCATTTGTTTTTGCATGAGCTTGTTAGTGTTGAGTGTGCGTAATAATCACCTGGAGAGAGATGGAATTCTCATTTGGGTTCATGGCCAAGCCCTACAGTGATGCCCGCTAGTATGCAAATTCCAACTTGTCACCAAAGTTACCTATAGCTAGTGGAGTTGTCAGAGCTGCAGATTGGGAGTCAACTCCCTGCCCTGGCATAACCTACTTGCAAGATGCACTGGCAACTAATTTACATGTTGCAAACATAAAAACAAAGCAAAATAAAGGTGAGAATGCCCAAGGAAAGCAAAGTGGCACTGATCATCTCCTCAAGGCATATCCTCCTTGTGAGGAAATTGCTGGGTCCATCCAAGTTGGAGTCTTAGCAAGACCTGCACCAAAGAAACCAAGAGAACGGAGCCCTGCAAACCAGGAGTTTTGTTAGCTGGAACTCAGAAGGGGTGGCTGTGAAGGAAGGTATCTGTTTTGCTCACGGAGGTATCCTAGTGCGTAGAACATTGTCTGGCACACAGTACATACATAAGAAATCTAGTATTGAGTTAAGCTGTAAGTAGTTACTAAGAGGTAACTATATGAGCTGGATCTTTCTTGCAAGTGATGAACACTAACTCTGGTTAGCTTAAGCAGCGATAGTACTTACAGCCACAGTAGTTCTGGATCTAGGTGGAAGAAATCAATAGAGTGCTTCTCCAGGATGCTGCCGCTGTGATGAATCAGTCCCAGCCATTTTCAGTTTTTTGCCATTTGCTCAAGAATCAATTTTTTAGGGAGACTGTTTGAGAGAGAATGTCCTTAGCTTACATCATGTGCTCACCTTGTCACTAGAGTATGGTTGGAACACATGGGGCCTGGATAGAAACTACAAGTCCCAGCCTCCCTTGCAGCAAAGTGTAATCAGGTGACCAAGTATGCACCAATGGAATATAACTCCAAGTGGCTACTTACAGGGCTGGTACTCCTCCATGCTTCCTCTGCCTCCTGCTGAAGGGGAACGACAAAGACTAAGGTAACCTTAGAAACCATGCATTGAGGATGGCAGAGCTGCCCCACTAGCCTAGATCCCCAGATGACTGTGTGGAGCAGAGCTGGTCTACTGGCTCTGTTCAGTACTGTTATGTGAGAGAGAAATAACCTTCTGTTTTGTTTGAGACAATATATTTTGGAGTCTTTTTGTTATGGCTACTAAAGCCTTCACTTTAACACTTGCTTTGGGAAGAGAAACATCACCCCCCCCCCCAAGGCAATCTACACAATCACTTTCAATCTGAAGAAGGAGAAATTGACTCTTGGAAGCAAACACAATAAATGTCCATTACAATAGCTGCTATTATTGCCAATATGATCATCATGCACAAGCTACATTCAGTACTAGTATTCACAGCTCCTGCTTCTAGACAAGACTATTTGATTTGAAATTCCTAATCCAGAAGGGCCCTTTCTTTGTCCCTAAACACATATTTGCCCCAAGTATTCTGCTCTTCTCAACTCACTGAAATGCCAGTCATAGAAATCTTCGTTCAAAGGGCTGGTGAATTAAACCAAAATCCACTATAAAATGAAAAGAACTGAAGTTTTGGGCCTGCCATCTTGCCTCTGTAGCTGCCACCACTTAAGATACAGACTAATCTCTAACACTGATGAGCACATGCCCAGGCTCAAGAAGCATCATTTTGTACTAACAGCCCTTAAGGAGAAGCTGTCACCAGTGAAGTAAACAGCTCATTAGTCTGGGCAGCAGAGGCACACACTCCTAATTTGTATTTTTATTTTGTGATTTATTTTCAATCAATCAACAAGTACTTATCGATTGCTTACCATGGGCCCATCACTGCTTTCATTTTGAGTAGAAGAATGTGTTGTTTTCAACATGAGTATTATTGTTAGTGTTTAATAAAAAAGTTATTGGATTTTTTCCTAGTTAAAATGCATACATACACTTATATATTTCAACTCTTGCTGCATTGTTAAGGGTCACTTTTCCACTTTCGTGCTGAAAGTCAAAAGGATAATGAGATTTATTTGAAATAAGTCTATTCTAGAGTAAACGTTTGCTAGAATGTGCTTACTTCATTAGTGAGGCCTTTATATTTTTCCTCTTTCTTCAATTTACTTGTATCCCATTCCTGGGTCAATCTCTTGACCACATTCTGGCATTACACAGATTTGAGACCTTTCAGCATGAACTTCACAGCTGGTTTAACCTGTTCAGAGTTCTCTTCAAACGAGAGAGCTGGGACCAATGACCTCTCTGTTCACTCCCATCTTACCCAGTCTGCAAATCCTTAGATATGGTCCTTCACACTTTTCCCAAGAACCTGGTTCTAACTAGCGCACTCTGCTCATCAGTGTCTGTAAACAGAATCTTCTAGACTGCTCATCCAAGTCAACCCTTGGATTCTTCCTTGGCCATTGGCTTGCTGTCCCTGTGGGAGAAGCTAGCTTGCTCTCTCTGCTCCCCTGCCCGCCCCACCAAAAGAAAAAGAGAAATCCCTTCAATGCTTCAGCCTTCCAGCAGCGAGGTACAATTCTGATTAGAGGAGGAGAGGCAGTCCTTTGGTGCAGGGAAAATCTTTGACCAGACTTTCCTTATGTAGTGATGACTAGAGCTTCAACTAGGGAGGAAGTTTGGAGAAAACCAGATTGTGTTGTTGTGCGTGTGTGTATTTGTGTGTGTGTGTGCATTATAAAGGGATGGGAATGTGGTGGGAGGGGAGTCTGGAACTAAGAGAGCTCTCAGGGTAGAAAGCCTAGATTGGAATTTCCTGCAATAGGACTGTTTGATTTCTCTCTGTCCAACGTGGCAACAGTGGCCCGTGAACACTACATTTTATTTAGTTCGTATTTATTTAAATTTAAATAGCCACGCAGGGGGCTGGTGACTACCCTATGGGACAGCAGGAGTTTACATGGAGGAGCGGTTAGCATATTCAAGCTGAGGTCTTAGGAAAACAGTCAGTGAGAAGTTGCCTGTGGGGACGATAGATGACAGTCACTATGCAGACTTGAGGATGGGATAGGAGGGCCATGGATTTAAAGGGCAATGGAAGAGGAAGGTAGCAGGTTGGTGCAGTCCATGAGCAGGTGCATGAGGAGACTCAGGCAGACACGCTTTCCTCGCATCTGGCACCCAGGTTTGCACACTTTCTCCTGGTCCTCTGCGCTTGTGAGGCACCTGTAGCCCTTGGCTGGGCTGAGACCAGGAAGGGCTGGGAGGTCAGCCAGTCTGCTCAGAAGCCCATGGAGGTGGAGCTGGACCTGCTTTTTAAACACAGACTGCAGACCCCTGCTCCCGGCTAGCCCAGTACTGTCCAGGCCCAAGAGACAGCAGCAGAATGAACAATTGCAGAGGAATGCTAGCTGCGCTCTACAGTCTGTTCCTCTCCTTTAGCTCATGTCCTGAGTGGCTACCAGAGGCGAGACGCTGGTTCTGCTTCTGCCCTGACCAGTCAGCACCAAGGCCCACTGTCACGTGAACTCTCACATCATAAACTCCCACTGGTTTCAAAGACACAGTGCACCAAAGAGGGGCACTTGGAGGTGAAGAGGGGCTGTAAGAAAAGAGATTTACATGCAAGGACAGATGAAGCAACACCTCAAGCCTTCACAACTTTCTGCGGTGGAAGAGTTACCCCAAGCTGGGAGCAACAGAAGCAGCTGGAGCCTGGAACCCAGAAACAAATAAATAAGCATATTATTTATACTTGTGGTGGTTACTATTACAAGAATGAAAATCTTTGCTCTAAGGGTGGGATGGGAAGATAGAGGAGAGAAACATTTAAATTTCCTTTCCATTCTTTGTTTAGTTGGTACATGAAAAACTTTTTCAAGAAGTCTGGCCTTCTTTAGACTAACGATATCAAGGAGAGGCAAGAGTCCACGGGACAGGTCATGCTTGGAGGCCCTGTGGGTGGGAATAGATGGCTGGAAGTCTAAGATGATGTCTCTTGGGGTACAGGTAGAATAAAGGGTTGAATGAAACTGTGGGTCATGGCATGAGGAGGGCAGAGTCTGGTCCTGAGCTCTGCCCCGAGAACGTAGGGGTCTTGTTTAGGGGCATTCTCTGGACAAGATCCCACAGTGCCATCAAAGAGAGTATAAGAAGAGGTACAAGAGGATTTGAGGTCATCCCCATAAGGTTCTTCAAACCTTAGTATCCAAAAGGGTGGGCAATTCAAACAGAGGACAGAGACAGAAGTGGCCCCAGTCAGGACTCTGAACATCTGATGACAGGTTGATGTCACCAAGCTAGGCGTGAGTAATGAGACTGGTTTCTGTCCCTGTTAATGAAGTCTGTAGGACAAAAGCGCAGCACTGCCACAGTGGAATGTGGGTGGATGTGGTGGGGAGAGGAGGACCTGCCGGACACCCGCAGGGCAAAAGTGGCCCCTTAGAGCCTACTTCTGGGGAAGAAAGACTAACCCCCTGAGTGGTGGAAGCTGGAAGTCACCTGGCAGGGGTTAGGAGTTCCTCCCTTTAGAAGCTGCCAAGCTTTGCCATCATCCCAGAAAGTCCTCTCCTCCAGTACTCTAGTCTGCTGCATGTTCCCTCCTCCTCCCCTTCGCTCCTTCTACTACATCCTGAATTAAAATAATTAAGACAGGAAATGAGTAGGATCACTTAACACCCACAGGCTGACCTTGCAGCTACAGCGGTTGTGTGATAGACCTGGAGGCCAATCATTGGGAGCGTCTGCTGAGAAAGGACCCTGAGACCTGAAAATAGCACAGAGCACCTTCCTGGTGTTCCCAATGGCAGGACTCAAGGCATAGACCCGCCTCCCCCTTAGCAGGAGGTCAAGGCCAAAGCAAGGGCTGGTCCCAAAGTATCTGCACAGCTTCAGTTCCTCCTGGACCACACTGCTGACAAAAAGAGGGCTCCACTCTCCCAGGCTGCCAATTCCAGCTCTCTCCTGAACACTTACACCGGTTTAATTATTTTAATTGAAAAAAATAGGCTACTAATGATGGCAGCTCTCTCAGCCAATACACAATGGAATGGAGGTCCACTGTGAGTTTTTAAAGGCTCGCTGTCTCAGACTGGCTCTCACACTTGGCTTGAAGCAGGGAGCTCCCAGCCCTTTTGGGAGGGCTAGTTAATGAAGCCAATGTCAATTTATTCCTTCTGCCTTTTGTGGAAAATTCACCTCATGTCTCTGCCTGAGTCAAAAGTGTTCTGAAGGGCCTATGATTTCTTGCTGAAGAAAGAAAGAAAAGCTTTTTGCATAATTCTGAGAGCAAGCGACATGACTCTCCACCACATCCTGGAAAATTCCAAGATACACGATGCATACAATGAATAGAGGTCCCAGCACGCAGGCCATGACAAGGAGGTGGAAGGCACTCCACAGCCAGCCACCTGCCTGTGAAGCGACATAAAAGCCCAATTAGTACTGCATAACAGCTGTATTTTTCTTGTCTACAAGTTCCAGTTGTGCGAAAGTAGCACGCAACAAGGAAACACCATGTCTGCCCATAAGGGAAATTGTTAGAGACTGCCGAGGAATTGGTGAACAAGAGGGGGTTGCAGAGGTAGCCTTGGGATCTCACACCTTGGCTCAATATTTTGGACACAGGCATGTTGATATTAACTCAGCAGTCCTAACGAGGTGAGAGGAAGGTTGGTATGTATGGAGGGCATGCGGGGGATGTTTGGGGGCAGGGCAGAGAATTTGAGGGCCTGTGGAGGCCAGAATTGCAACAGGAGGAGAGATGAAGGGAACAGAAATGATGCCCAACCAAGTATCAGGACCATCTCAGGTTCTCCCCACCTCTGGCCAGCTTCCGCCACATCCTGAGTCCTTCTGCTCAAAGGGCCTTCAAGGGCCAGAGCAGAGACACGTATGTAAGAAGCTTCTGCTTCTGGATCAAGGTGTCCCCAAGAAGCCTCTTTGTTGTTCTTTTACCTGTGGTTTTCCTACCTTCCAGATCTCAGTTATGTGGAGACATGGCCACGGAGCCCTACTGGCATCTGTGAGGTGGGCATGTGTGGTCTCAGTATGTCTAGCTTTACAGATGCAGACATGAGGGCGTAACAGGTTAGAGTGCCTACATGTATGCAGCCAGCGCAGAATCAGAACTAAATTCAAACGCAGGCCTTTTGAAGTCACTCTTGATGACCGGTGCTGCCTCTTCTGGGAGTGCTGGTTGCTCTCTGTCAACCCATCCCACTGCCCCTGCTTCTCTTGTGAACCTCAGTGTGGCCCCCTGGCCCCTGACAGCCCGCTTCCGTCAGCTCCAGGAGCCACGTGTACTCCTACTGTTTCTGCTTGTGGGATTAGCAGTGGAGAGCCCACCGGTGACTGCTCGTTTCCCAGTTTCCAAACTCCTGACTAGCCATCGGCCTGCCCTCAGACCCCAACTTCAGCCCACTCCAGGTCTAAGAGCCTCAGAGCTTTGCTTTGTGTCTGGTCATGTTTGCTAGAGGACCTGCCCTTTGACACTGGGCTACATGTGAGGGGAGCTGGGCCAGACAGCTGTTTGTCAGCCAGTGGTGACTCCACTGAGTTGCTGAGTCGGGTGGGAGCGGCCAAGTCAGAGCCGGGAAATGGAGCTGCAGGCGCATGGTGCACAGGCCCTGGGGGAGAGAGGCACCTGAACCTGTGCAGAGGTCAGTAGTGTGGGAGCCAAGGGCAGGTGCCAGGCAAAGGCAGATAAAATTGGGGCAGGTCAGGAGTTAATTCTCTGAGCACGGGGCATCCACCCATGCGGTGTTCCTTGAAAGCACCGCTAAGCCTGTTTCACTAGTGTTTTAACTGCATTACCTTGGGTGAGACGTGGTGAGGCCAGATGCAGATCAAGAGGGAGAAGCTGGAAGAGTTTTACAGTTTGTTATTCTCACTCTTCCCTGGGGAAGGACACAGTGCGCCATGCAGGGCCCCTGGGGGAAGGACCCGGTCAGTCACAAGACAGAAGGAGAAAGCAGATCTGTGCGCCAGAGCCTTTTTGGGATTTCTGGAGGAAACTACATGTGAGGCAGGGCAAGAAGAGTTAGGATTGGTGAGTCTGAATCATTTTGCCAGGCTCTGGGGCTCTGGCCCTGGGGAGACTAGGGCAAGTGCATAGTGGCCTGGAGTGTGACAGCCCCATGAAGGAGGTGGTGGGGGGCGTAGAATTAATTGGCTGATCAAGAAGGAGAGCTCACCAGCCTCCAGCCAGGCCCCCAAAACTGGGTAGAGACAGCATTTATAGAAACCATATTACAACTGGGTTGGGTGGACACAACTCTCAGGAGGGTTTTCTTTTCTAAGAATTACAGAAGTACTATATAGAGGTTGAAAAATTTGACAATACACTGAAAAGTGATTTTAAAAGTGACTCCCCGGGATCACAGGGAGATAAATGTAATGTATAAATACATAGATAAATTTAATAGATAAATATGTATTTCTCCAGAACCTTGGCCCATAGGAAATGTATGTCTGTGAACTCACATGCATAAATTTTCACAAATACACATTGTTTTGTAGTTTATAATAAAGATAACATAGGATTACACTATGGGATACAGTTCTTTTTTTTAAATTTAATAATGTAACATGGACCTTCTTTCATGTCAATACACACAGAGACATCATTCCTCTGCAGTTACATCTCCCTGTGATAGAGAACTTCTGAGCAAATCTAAGTACTTGAACAGGAACTCACGGGGCTGCTCTCAGCTTGAGAAATGTCAGCTTTACAGTGGTGATTGCTTTCCATGGGGCTCTGGTCACAAAAGTCAGCTTAGCGCATAGAAATCAGCACACTTAGCACTTAACTTTAGGAATATCATCTACCACCACCACTCCTTCCCCGCTCCCCCACATCAAGAATTCAAATCCCAGCTGAAGCAGGCCCCAGCCCTTTAGGGATCTGTCTCCTGGGCCTCCCTTTCCACCTCAGATTTCCTTTGGGTGTCTATATGCAACAGGCAAAATGTCTGTTTGGTTACTTGTGCCTCTGAACATAACTACTCTTGATCAGAATCTTCCCAGAGCAATGATTAGCCAAGATTCAACTCTGAGAGAAACAGGGGAGACCAAAAGGAAGGCAGGTCAATCCAATTCTAGCCCTGGGCTTTCTTGCCCTGCCCCCCATGGCTGTATCTGTTTTAATCTTCTGTTTCTCATAAAGCATTTTGGGTGGAGAGGAGGAAGATTACTACCCACAGCAGAGAGCTGAGTGGAGTGGAGAAGGGCTACTAGAGTTCCAGGCATAGACAGGTGCCTCCCGCTGAGACAGCATTTTCTAATCCCAAGCACTGTCCAGATGATGCAGGACCAGAGAGAAGCCCCAGCTGAACATCGTTCCTGCCTTCAAGGAACCTTCAGTTTAAGAAGATACCCTTGGCAGAAACACATGGACAACACAGTGGCCAAGTGCCATTCAATGCACTTTATCGATTTGCAGATGAAACATCGGCTTCATGCACCTCTTGTGTAGCAGGCACATATAAAACAAGCCATGCTGTGAACAAGGTCTGGAAGGACTGCCACTTCCCTATACCCGAGTGCAATAGCGCGAGGGAAACCTGCCCCGCAGATCCCTCGGCATGGATGAAAGAACTCACTCAGAAACGAATTGCCTGAGGAGAGAGAAGGGTGAGTGTCTCTCACAGGAGATCACTGATCACTCTTTCTCTCAGTCAGGGTTTTTATTGAGTTTGCTACATGCAGAAACGCACGAAGCATGCAGACCTCCACCAAATGGTTGGGAGAAATAACAAAGGGGAACATAAATCAGCACAGGGAGATCGGTAGCAAGACTGTGAGGCGCCAAGGCAATCATAAAACTCTAGATGTCTCTTTTTACTTAAACATTTTGTTTTCACATTCTACTGATAAGAATTTGGGGCTACACAGAGCAAGCCGGCTTCATTAGCTTCAAAGAGTCCATTGGATTCCTATTCTACTTCTAAACCCCCCTGGAGTGTAGGTCTGGCAGTATGGTATGTGGGGCGTGTTTGCCAGCTGGTCAAGGCTTATGGGCCCGTGTTTCGGTCCCAGCTCCACACAGCAGCTACAGCCCTCTGTACCATACATACTGCTCTCCCACATATTAGTGAGGTGGATTCCTTAATCTGCATATTCATAATCAGTGCCTGAGGCCCTTTTTTAAAATCTTGAGATTTTACACAAAGACAAAAAGAGAATCACTGAGCCCACATTCTAGAGTGAGACCATTTTAGAAATATATATTTTACTTACATGCCACTAGGTATACCATATCTTTCATATGCCCTATGATACTATGATCTCGTAGAGACCGAAGTTGGAGGATCTCTTTCTTATTGCATTTGCAAGAAATCTTTAGGTTCAGCTCACATTCTCCATCAATTAATTTATTCAAAAGTTGAACACACAATACAACATCCTATAGGTGACATATCATAGAACTGTATACCTTAAACCTATAAAAAATTTTTAACTAATGTAACTGCAATAAATTCAATTAAAAAACATGTTAGTCTTTCTAAGATCCTACAAAAGGAAGGTTGCCCACTGTTTTCCTCCCTCTCTCTTCTTTGCTCTGTGTCTGTATTCTCTTATTACTCATCTGCTGCAATCAGCATTCTCACACCTTGAAGATAAAAGGAGAATTTTATATGTTTTGTTTTGTTTGTTTGTTTTTCTTTTGGTGGAAAGAGTTACTTTCTATTAGGGATATAAAATCAGAATTAATATCCTCAACTTCCCCTCCTTTTGGAGCAGAAATTAAATGCTTGGTGATTCCTGTGTAACACACTTAAACACTGCCCCCCACCGCTCCCACAGCCAGAACATACATGTACCATTGCTCTAAGAAGGTTTCCTCATTGATATTTTATACCTAGTGTATAAGCCAAGAGGCAAACTAGCTAAAGTGGGCAGTGTGTTTAGTGATACAGATTCCTGAACCCACCTGGACCTTTGGAGTTAGAATCTTTGGGGGTAAAACCCGACAGTCCTATATCTAGCCAATGTCTATGATTTGCTTCACACAGGTGTAAAATCTAGGATAGTTTACAAAAGCAAAGAGTAAATGCACTGAATATGTTGCATAATTATGCAAAGTAAGAGAAGCAGGGAAAGCCTCTCATTCTTGAAATTGGGGAACAAGTCATGTCATGCAAGAGTAGATATTTCAGACCCACCTGAATGAAGAGAGCTCATGGAGGAGTGTGGTGTTCTAGGCAGAAATGGAGCTGGGGAAGCCAGAAATGAGCACAGAATAAAAGGGAATTCGATCTCTGTCCTGGGAGGAATGAAGAGGCTAGATTGAATGGCTCCAGGATTTGTGACCCTTCACTCTCCTGGGACTCTCAACCTTTAATGCGGAAGTGCTTTCATCCCCAAAGTCATAAACGCAGCAAACTCTGTGATGGAGATGCACATCCTGCCTGAGCAATGGTCTTCACATTAGACCCACCCACCGTTTTTCACATTAGAATCACCTGGGAGCTTTTGCATATGCCAAGGCTGGGGCCCTGAAGTCTGGCCTCAGCACAGGCCTGTTTGAGTTCCCAGGTTATTTTGATGTGCAGTCAGAGCTGAGCTCCATTGACCTGGCTAGTTGGAACCCACCAGTTGGAAAACTCTTATTCATTCCTGTGCCTCAATTTCCTTATCTGTCTCAGGGATGTTGCTGAGGCACTAAGGCTCTTCGGAGCCACTCCACATTCCACCTCTACCACCTCTCTCCTCTTCAAGGATTCTCTGGGCAAGTCTCTGTGCTATACCCGGGGGTGCCTCCCTCCCACTTTCCTCTTCATATCTTATCTGTTATTCTTTGGTTCCTCTGGGCCCCTGATCTCTGCTAAGTGACAAAGACTGCTAATTGCTTAATCAGATGAACTAATTGCTGTTAACACTACCTGGCTAAAGTGTTCTCTAAGCCAGTTAAAGTCTTCCCTGTGGAGCAGTCCCTACAAAGGTAATTTCAGGCAGGGCCAGCAGAAAACAAGAAGGCTTCTCAGACCTTCCAGTCCTACGCTCGAGGGGCTATATCTGTGCAGAGAGCAAAGAACAGAGCTTTGCCCTTTCTAATTGGGTGAAACTGGGCCATTGCTTGGTCTCTCCATGATTCAGGGGATAGCAACACCTTCAAGAATCATTATAAGGGCCCATTACAGGGCGTGGCATACTGTAGGTGTTCTATAAATATTAGCTTTGTTTTCCTTCCTGTCAAAGGCCAGACCCAGTTATAGCTTTTAATAGCCACATCTCAGTCTTCCCATACCGAGATTAGATCTTCAACAAAGCCATGTCTCTTTTAGCCTGCACTTGTGTGGTTCAGTTTTTTAGATCTAATTACTGAATTTTACTTTTTTTTTTTTCCCCGCCGTTAAATATTTTCTGGTTATTTCCTGCCCAGCCCGTCTTTCCAGAGTCTCTGGATTCTATTATCCGACATGGTACCTAACCTTTCCGGTTTGTGCTACCAGCAGAGGTAGAGCGCTCTCAATGTCTTCACTTGAATCACGGGTAACACTTCGGAAGAGAACGGGCAGAGGTAAAGCCCTTTTACACCTCAAGCTCCTACCATGATGCTGACAAGTTCACCAGATCTCTTTAGTTGTAATATTAATTTCATACCCACCAAACTATGCTGCCATTCAGGTTACATGTCCACATTTCTCCACTGTTGCTTTTGAGGCAGACCTAGTTTCCTGCCCCAATATCCATCCTTTTCTCCCTCTTTAGTAACAAAATCCTATATTTAGCTGCACTGATAGCAACCTCTCCTGCAGCTAGAAATGGCCACATGCTTCTGGTCTGGCCAGTGAGATGTGAATAGAATTGTTTTGTCGAACTTCAGGCAGATCTATCTAAAAGGAACAGACTCAGCTGGGAGGAGCCAGCCCTTCCTCCTTCCTGGTGCTTGAATGTGGATGTAATGACTGAATCTCCAGCAGCCATTTTGGCTCATGAGGTGACCTTGAGGATGAAGAACAGAAGTAGCCTGGTCTTTGCTGAACACAGCAGCCCATGACTACACAAATATTTTCTTATAGGAGAGAGAAATAAGCTTTTATTTCATTTAAACTTCTGATGGGAATCTGGGATTTCTCTCATCTGGAAGAGCTCTATATAGCACAGCTCTTCCGACCTTTGAAAAATAGCTTGGGAGGTCATTATAAAAAGGAGAAAAACAAAAAGAAAAATTTGTCAGCATGCATTGGAGCAGACCTCCTAATGTTAGGAGCTAGGAAAGCCTTTCTTCGGAGACTTAGGCCATTTCTAACAGCTTCCTTTGAAATCACTAATTATGCTCTAAAAGAGAAGGCATTGTTGGAGCCAGAAACAGGGGCCAATTACCCACAGGAAATCACTCACTGTGTGGGCTGCCTTCTCTCTCTGTTCGCATAATTTCAAAATGTAATTTCTAGAATCATGCTAAATACTTGTAAACAGCGATTGGTTTAATTGAAAGGAGGAACAATTTCAGGGGGTAAAAAATGAGCGCTGTTTCTCATTGGGTCGATAACGGAGCAGTCTGTTTTGGGTCAGGCTTACAGTTCCCATCTGTCTCTCCACCCCAGCCAGATCCCTTTGTAACTCCAATGGGAGGTGTTGACTTTAGCAGAGGTAGAGGTTGCTATGGAGTAGTGGAAAGAGTACAGCACTTGTAGTCAGAAGACACAAATTTAAGACCCAGCTCTGGCACTTACTGGATTGTTATCATTAACAAATTACAAGTGAAAAGCCTTTTTGAGCCTCAGTTTCCTCATCTCAAAAGTGGGACTGATACATAGGGTTAGGAGGGTTGAGTGTGTACAGTATTCCCTCACTTATCGTGGGTATTACATTCTAGACCCCCCCCCCCCATGAAGTAGGAACCTTACATTTATTCTACGCTCTTAAACCTGCATAACTTTAACAATATATGTATACAGTACCGCAAAATCCCACGATATAGTGAAAAATCCGTGATAAATAATTAAGGTAATATTTTTAAAAATTCCAAAATACAGTGAGGCTGTGATAAGTGAAGCGTGCTATAGAGAGGGACTACTGTAATCTGTGATGTTTTTATTTGGCATGTAAGCTCCATGAGAGTTTTAGCTCAGTTTTATTCCCTATTGCCATTGCCAGTGTTCTGAACTGTTCCCGGAAGATCATATGGGTGTATATTAGTTATTATCACCACAAAATTGTGATGTAACAAAAATTATAAAATGGCAATGGCCTACCACCGTCAACATCTGTTTTCCATGGGTGTGCAGAGTCTAGCTGATCTAGGCTGGGCCAGACTGATCTCCACTGGGCTGACTCTGCTGCTACACTTTGGCTGGGGCAACTTAGCCAGGACAGCTCTGCTCCATGTCTAGCCTGGGCTCATCCTTCTCATGGTGATGGGGGAAGCACAAGAGGAAGCTAGACCAGTATGCCTGCACTTTGTCTACTAATATCACATTGGTCAATGGAGAAAGATGCACGGATAAGCCCAGGGATGGGAATTTCATTCTGCCTACAGAACAGAAGGATGTTGCAAAGTTACATGTCCAGGGGAACAGAGGGAGGGGTGAAGAATTGGGCCATTAATGCAATCTAACAGAAAATGTAATGAACTATTTGTTACAGGCATGAATGTTTTTTGAATGAACGAAGACAAATATGAGATACCTGAGCCTCTTAGAGCAAGTCCTCACTTTGCCCATCAAGGCTTTGTTCTTCCCGTGCCTGTAATGCTGTATCTAATGGGGGGTCAGGTAGAGGGAGCAGCTCCTTCCTTCATCCCTCCTGGAGTTCCCCCTTCCTCTCTAGCCTTCCTTGTTAGCCCCTCCCAGAACCAGCCTAAGTGTTCTAGCTCACTCATTGAAAAAAAAATTTTAATTATTTATTTTGAGAGAGAGAGGGGAAGGGAGGCAGAAAGAGAGGAGGGGAAACAACAATGTAAGAGAAAAACACCTATCGGCTGCAGTGACCTTTCATTTTGGGGGGTGATGCCCAATCAATTGAGCCACGCTGGTCAGGGCTGTTCACTCATAACTAATTGTTGCTAAGAAGACAATTGACCTCTAAGGTGTTACTTAAGATGTTGAGCCAATTTAAGAAGTGGAGGCACAACCAAGGTAGAGAGGAATATTTCTATCTCCTTTCACCCTAGGGAACTGTTAGATGGATTCTTGAGTTGAAATAAAGAAGACATATCATTTAAAATGATAATAGCTATCAAAAGCACTAAAAACTGAAACTGCTCATGGTGACTCCCTTTGAGGAGTGAGACTAGGGTTAAGGGAGATGAAGAAGACATTTTCTTTACATTTTATACCTGTGCTATTGGGGAAAAAGTGCTGAACCACAGGCATGTTATTTTTATAATGTATTTTTTTAAGGTTTATAAAGATGCAGTCTATGAGCACCCTTTTTATATGTGAGCTTTCAAGCCCCAGAGGGATGAAGCTATAAAGGTGAGAAGACAGGTGTTGGTACAGGAGGCAAATTCTGCCCGGTGGACAGTGGCTTGCACATGCTATCCACAGGCCTCCATTTTAAAAAAGAAAAACAAAGCCATTCATCCTTCCTCATAATAATACATGGAAGAGAGCATGAATGAATGAACATTCTTGTCTGCCCACCTAGAATAAAACATCATTGAGTGAGTGAGGAAGCAGTAACTTCCAAGGCTGAATGAGTAAAGAATTTAGGCAGAAGGGAGAGTTGTACTACTGACTTGGGGCTTCTTTCCCTTGTTTTTCCATTTCTTCCTGCCTCCTCCAGGCTTCCTGTGGGCCTGGGCTTGCAGAATGAGTGCGTTCGGGGGAGCATATCCTGGGAAGGCAGTAGTAGCCTCTTCTTAGAATTTGCAATTTGGTTTTTAAATGTTGCCATACAGCAGGAAGGCACAAAAGGCAAAGTTGTATGAGGTGGGCAGTTTTAGGGGAAATGCTGTTCACAGCTCTCATCTGGGTAAGGCTGGGATGGCTCTCTGTTTTCAAGGTTTATTTCTGTTGCAGAGTAATACAGGTGGAAAGCAACTTGCCCAGAGTTTTAATTGCATAATAGCTGGATGGGGTCCGGGGTCCTCGAGCTACTAAATCCGTCCCTGGCATCACAGCTGATCAGGAATCTGCTCGTGTTCTCCTGTGGAGAGACCCAGCCCAGCCTCCTCTGAAATGACAACGGAACAGACTCTGGAAACTTCTTTATTCCTGGAGTTCCTTTTTTTGTGGCCAAGCTAAAATGTTGGTGTGTGCGGACGCACTTGTGCGTGTGTGCATGTACTTGCATACGTGTGCTGGGGATGCTTGGGAGCAAATCTTGGAGCAAAACAACGTTTACAAGAAGAGCATCACCTACCCTGTGCTTCTGTCATTCCTGCCATGAAAAGTGAAAGCTCCGGTCCCTAATAAACTAAGACAAATGACCACAGGCCTCAAAGTCACTCCAACCTTGAGGCCAGGAAGATGGACCTGAAAGTGCCAAGTGACCTTGAAGCTCACAGCTTGGCAAAAATCTTTCAGCAACATGGAGCCTGAAGGCACCTGCGCCTGGGCTGGTTTCAAGCTGGCCAGGACTTGTGCTCCCAGACTCTGTAAGGGAATAAGAGGGCTTGCTCCAGCCCAGGTCACAGTCCCCGTGGTCCTCTCTCCATCTCCCCCTTCTCCTCCTGCCTTTCCCTTCACTTCCTCTGCAGAGATTTTCAGTCTATTGCAGCATCTCTCCATTAAAGTAAATAGTGCCTTCCCCAGAGCGCAGCTTCGATATTTTTGCAATTGCGCCAAAGCCTGCTAATGCGTAATGCTGTAGTTTAACAGTCTATTAAAACTCAGCACTGCGCATTAAAACCTGCACTGTATCACTGCGGATCCACTTAACAAAGGCAAGGTCCCCAGAAAGCACTAGGCACTTGCCGAGACTTGCAACAGGGCAGGGGAAGTCTCTGACGGCAGAAAATTGCAAAGGGGAAACAGATGATGGAAGGGGTCAATAAACACCTCCCCCAGGGGGCGGGGTTAGCCCCTTAACCCCCTGTGAAAGGACCTGAGTCTGCTGGTGCAATGGATTGCGTCTGGAAATTCTTGGAGTTCAATACCAGTCCCTTCAGATCAAATCTCATTACTCAGACCTTTATTTGGAAGCACTTCAGTTTCCCTTCTTCCTCAAGACAGAAATGGGGTTCAGGGAAGCTGCCCCCAGTGGGGAAATGCACCCGGGGCTCCTCCCTCCAGAACAACTGCCAGCTGGAGGAATTCTTCCAACAGCTGGGAGTCCTTCCCCTCCCACACCCCCCTCCTTTAGGAACTACAATATATCCCCACATCAAAGCTTCCCGTCAGCTGCCAAGAGGAAGAATCAATGGTTTAACGGAAAGGAAGCAACGCGAACGCTGGCTGTGTGGTGTGAACACCTGTACTGCAAATAACCCAGGTAGCACCTTCGAATCGGGAGAAGCCGAGTCTTGGCGCTGAGGCCTCTCAGGGGCCCCACAGCGCCCTTACCCCAAGTGAGTGCTCAGAATACCAGCAGTGGCTTTGCTGCAGAGTGGGGAGAAAGGAAAAGAGGATGGAAATTGGAGGGCGGGATGGCCCAAGCCCAAGGCCTGTGCAGAGAAATCAGGTAGAGAAATGGGGCCGTGACAGAAGCTCTGCCAGTCTCCACTCTGCCCCCGGTCACTGTGAGGGCGCAAGTCCTTAACTTTGGGACCTTTATCCGTATGAGGCCAGTGAAGCAAATCAGAGCATGGCACCCCCAAATATGCCTCTTTGACATAAAATTATTTGAGCTGAAGGCAATTTAGAAGTAGTAAACAAACAAACAAAAAAACCCCTCCCTCTTTTTTCATAGGCAGGAAGTAAATTCTCCTTTTACTGGAGACAGACTCTTACCAGCCCAGAGAAGGCACCAGAGAACCCTCCAAACACACCTTTTCACATTCACTCTTATCTGCCCAGTGAAGGAAAGTGAGGATGACCTAGCTCTAGGGGGACTACCCCCAGCCCAGACCCCTTTGTCTTGTCAATTCTTGACAAATTTGCTTCTTGGTCTAAAAGACATAAAGGCTTCCTGCTCTGGTCACTTTTTCAGGCCTTCATTCTCTTGTGAAGGCTCTCGTGAACACGAACATATCCAAAATAGAATGTGGATGCTTTTCTCCCATTCATCTGTCTCTGTCAATTTAATTTTTAGACCCAGCCAGGGACCCTGCGAAGGTGGAGGAGAACCTTCCTCCCCTACTACAGATGCTCTCTTGAAGTTTCCATGCAGGTACCTTCAAGTCCCTGGACTCCCAAGCAGACCTACACGGTGGGTGAGTGTGTGTGTGGGGGCGGGGGGGGGGGCTGGAAATGAGGTGAACTTTTTACTTGAAATGAGATGAGTAACACTGGAAAGAACAGGGTGAAGTCTGCAGTGCCTATGGGAGTGTGTAAGAGGAGAAATAAAGGACCACAAGGACAGAGTGGCTTCCACAGTGAGGGGCAGTGTTTCTCTTTGGTTTTCGAGCCAGTGCAGAGGCCCTGAGAACATGCGCAGGGGGACTTGGTGGCACAGTGGCCCTTCAGTGGGCCCGTGGCTTTTCCGTGCATCCACTCTCTCATTGAGTCCTACAATGACTCTTCCAGATTGGAGTTGTTCGCATTTTATAAATGGAGAAACTGAGGCAGAAAGGGGACAAGCAATAGGTCCAAGGAGACGTATCAGCAAGGGGCAAAAATCAGTATTTCAAAGCAGTTCCTCTGATCGTCTCCTTCTACTACATTGTGGGCCCACTCAGCTTTAAAAATAGCGAATAAGCCAGTATTTCTCCCTCAGGCCATGTAAAATCTGGGAGATGGAGGAAGAAAATCCAGGAATGCCTACTGTATAAATAGAAGGGACAAGAACGGACAAAATAAGTGCTTTCAGGAAGAGGGCAACACCTCTAATTGGTCTAAAGGAACTCTGAGGAAAGAGGGAGAATCAGGAAGCAGGCCCTGTTCCTGGCTTCTCCTCACTTCACTCTGGGGATGGCCCAGATCCTCAAACAGGGTTTTCATGTGTCCCAGGGATTCCCCAGAATGCCCCACCAGCCACAGTCCTCACTCTCAGCTCAACCAGGCCCAGGCTGGGAGGGGGAGGGCAGCCTGGAGAGCAGAGGGCCCAGAGAAGAGGGGGAGGCGAAGAGTGGCCTGCTGAGGAGGTCTGCCACTGGGCGGCAGCCAGGGCCGATTCCATCGGCGCCCCCTCCACACTAGAGACTGCGGATGCACAGGATGCACACCGTTGTCTTTGTATGAAGGGCTCCCAAACTGAACAAGTGGGAGTTACACCCCCAACCCAGGGAAAGGGCTTTAAGGGAGGAACTGCTACACCCTTATCTCTGTCCCCAGCTGTGAGGCTGATTGATGCTATTAATATTCCCAGGAGCCTCAGCTAGCAGTGTGTGTGTGTGTGTGTGTGTGACAGAGAGAGACAGAGACAGAGAGAGACAGAAAGAGAGAAGCAGTTTGGGAAATGCTTGTTGATTTCCTTCTCAAAATAGCCCAGGTGGGAGGGGTGATAACTGAGGAACAAAAATGCATGATATGAAAAATTTCATAGCTGCTGCCCACGATAATGCAGAGTAAGTGCCGTCCAAAGACCAAGGCCTAAAAGACTCCTAGTTGCTACTTTAGATGCAAGAATTTAGAACTGTGTCTCTAAATTAGAATAATCAAATTAATGCAAAAGTCTCATCCCTCAGGCTCCTCTTTAGGTTTCCAACACAGAATTGGAAGGATATTCAGGAATAAAGGATCTGGCCTCAAGTCTTCATCAGTTATGTGACCTTGGGAACACCTCCTAATAACCTCTTTGGTCTAGACTGTTCATCACCAACTTCTCAGCATTGTTATTAAAAAAGAAAAAGCAAGAGACAGTGAAAGTGAAGGCACACTGCATGCTGTGAAATGCTATGTGACAATTAAGATTTGTCCTTGAGAGGCCCAAAACAGGGCAACCTCACCCAAGCCGCTTTGACTTCCTTCTATCTGCCTCACAGGGGTTCAGCCCACAGTCCAGGTGTCCTGAGATGGCCTCAGCAGCTTTCACGGGGCTCTGCCAGGGGAAAGCCAATGAACTTGCTCCCAAGAGACCTACATGCATTTTAAAAAAGGGACCCTGACAACCCTGCTCCATAGTGAATGCTTTGTCAACATGTCCCTCAGGCGGGAGGCCCTGGGAAGGAACTGCAGGGCTGTGTCGTTTCTCTGGCCAGGCAAGGCAGGATGAACCATGGAACACTCTCCAAGGAAAGCCTGTCTCCCTCTGACCCTGCTGAGGAGAGGGGTCCTGGTCCTGCCCTCATCCCAGGAAATAGGGTGCTCAGTTTGACATCCTACATTCCCCTCACCCCCCAAATGCACACAGTCTATGCCCAGGACTAGCTGTAGAGATAGCCCGTTATCAGAGGCCATCTCTAGATCTCCTCAGGCCTTTATTTGTTATTCATTAAAGAAGGGATGTGGAGGGGCAAGAAGCCCTGAGTCACAGGAGGAGGAGGAGGAGGGACAAAGGGTCCCTTCCTTACTCCTAAAAGCCCACTCATGGGTTCTTGTTTATCCTGAGAGGGTCTACTATTTGTCTATATATACAAAATTTCAAACTTTTTAGAAGCAGGGGAGCCTGGAGCACAGAACTCTTTGTGGCTGGGATTTAGAGAACCATTTAGAAGCCTTTTCCAGATTGGGAGGAGCAGAGAGATGACCTTATTTTCATTGACTAAAAGCTTGCCCAGAAAGAAGAAATCATAGTGGGCACAGTTCTATAATTAATGAAAAGACTTAGAAAACATGGCCTGTGGAGCACAGACAGAGTCTTGAGTTGGACATTTTATCTGCAGTGCTTCTTTCAGGTGGTTTACTCATGTTTGCCTTTGGAAAGACGAGGCTGCGTCAACAGCAGCCAGTCATCTCATGGGACAAGCTGACAGGCGGAGCTCCACAAACAGAGGGTGTGTGAGTGAGGCATCTTCTCCTGTCCTGCTCTAGACCGTGGAATTCCACACAGGCTGCTGGGAAGCAGAGATCAGCTCTGCAGTCAGTAACGGGTAAATAACATCTCCCATGTGCAAACTGCAGACACTGGCTTCTCTCCTCCCTGTGCCCTTCTGCCAGGAAATGAAGACTCACCGGGGAGGACACTGACTGTAGGAGGAATGTTTGCTTTCTGTTTCACTGTCTCCAGGCTTTGTGTTTTGTGGATTCAGGGAAGACAGCAGCAGGGATCTGGGCTGGGTAGTGACTTGACCTAGCCACATGGGCCAGGGAAGGCGATTTCAGCCACAAGACGCAAAAAATGCCCCATGCACTCTCTGCATCCCCCTGCCCATGAGGACTTAAACTCCAACATGCCCCAACTGTGTGTGTGTGTGTGTGTGTGTGTGTGTGTGTGTGTGTGTGTGTTCTCTCTACCTATGGCACAGTCACCTGTGTCTCAACTGAGCATGGAGAACTTGGGTCACCCTTGACCCACATCCCATCACCAAGTCTCTTCAATTTTATTTTATAAGGTTACAAGGTTATATAATATCTCGGGAATCACCTATCCTCCCGTCCCCCCTTCTCTGCCATAGTCCAAGTACTTGTCACTGCTAACTTGCATGACTGCACTGGCCTCTTTGCTTTCTTCGTACCCATTCCTGACCTTGCAGCAAAATAAGAGTTTGTAAACAAAAATACACTACAAATCACAGTGTTGTCCCTCCTGCTGCGAAGTCCTTCAATGTCTGCCCATTGGTCTTTCAGTGCCCTCTAACTTTGAGTTCAGGTCCCAAGGTCTTCCGCCCAAGTTTCCCATGCCTTTCTCAGCACGTTGCTGCCCGCCTTACCTGCCCACTCCCACCCTCTGCTCCTGGGTCCTTCCAGCCTTTCACTTCCTCCACTTGTGCCTTGGAGGCCTTGAGTATGTTGTTCCCTCTGCCTCATAAGGCCTTCGTCACTCCATCCCCCTTCGTAACATTCCTCAAGCTTGGTGCTAATTTTCTTTTAATCGAATTTTTATATTACTTACTTGACTCTCAGCTCTGTGGAAGAAGGTGCTATGTCTGTTTTGGTTACCACTGCATCCTTAGCACCCAGTACAGTGCCTGGCACCCAGTACATACATGCTTGCAGAAATTATGTATACGTGTATAACAGTTGACCCTTGAACAGTGCAGGGGTTGGGGTGCCCATCCCCCATGCAGTCGAAAATCCACCTAATAATTTAAGTTGGCCCTCTGTGTTCTGCATTCCCAACTATGTATCAAAAATACAGTTGACCCTTGAACAACACCTTGTATGGAACCCATGCAGTTCAAACTGGTGTTGTTCAAGGGTTAACTGTACATTGAATTGAAGAGATTTTGGTAAAACTGCTTTGGAACTGTAAAGTATAATACTGGTGAGTTTTAGTTCTGCTTTCTAGCTCAGAACAAGCAGGATAGGATATTCTATTATTATTTGGACTTGAGTGGAACTTATTTATATCTTTGTGTTAAGGCTTCCAGGCATTTGCATCTTAAGCTTTTTATTTATACCTGCAGAATGAAGGAATTTGTGATCCTTTAAAGAAATTTCAGGCAATAGCCAGCAGGTGGGTTCATTAAGGAGGCAACAGAACACTCTCATTCCTGTTTTTATTTCTTTTTTGTAATTTGGAAACTGAAAAACAAAGAGCCAGGCAGCCGAGTTCATAGAAGAAGGTGGGGAACTACACTCTGACTTTGGTGCTCTTGCCTCCTTTAAAATTATTTCCTTTGGGGGAGGGGCGGTGGCTGCTGGCTCCCTGGGCAGACAGCTTTGTGTGTGTGTGTGGGGGGGGTGCGGTGTGTGGAAGTGCCAGGGCCTCCCTCAGATGTCCTGAGTTCAAAGCCTCTAGTAACCCTGGGACTTTGAATAGCCACTTAGTTTGTGCTTCAGTTTCCCCAACCAGAGGTCAAATCCCAAATCTCACAGGATTATTGTCAGGATTAATAAAGGAGATAAAGTATCAGAAAACATGTTGTAAAGTGTAAGTATATAAATGAAAGGTGCTATGATGAAGGCACTAAACCAAACTTCCCAAATACAAACACGAGGTCTGATATTTCTTTACCATGAGCTGCTCCTCCCTATGAGGCCCTGGGTACATAAGCACGTTCAGCAGCTTCAAGACCAATGCTGCGTATTCGCATCTCTCCCTACTCCAGTGGTCTGGAAACTCACCGTGCATCCCTCCTAACCAGCAGTGTCAGACGCCCAGGATCCTTTGAATAAATGTTTGTTGAATGAATATAGAGTGGGAAGCAGGGAGGAGATAGTCTGAAGGCAAAGGTCAGCAGGAGAGGGTGGGTTAGATCCCGAGAGCAATTTATGTTTTGTTTTCTGAGAAGTCAGGCCCCACATTAGCTGGGGTGCCTCCTCCTAACTCCCTTGGCTCAAACCCCAACTTCCAGAACTCTCCTGGGTGGGAGGGAGCGAGGTGCTCTTTGTGGAGGCTTTGTTCGGCTGCAGTGGCCTCTCCTTGGAGGCCCTGCAGAGCTGCCGGGAGCAGTGGTACAGGAAGAATGCCCAGATTTCCAGATTTGGGAGCCTTTGAAGAGCTGCATGCCCTGGTTTTACCTCTAAACAAAGCTGATAGAGCCAAATACAAAGACATGTTTCTTCTCAGAACCCAAACCCAACTAAACATCTAGCCTTCCATTAAATATCTGTTAAGTCCCTGCTGTGTGCTGTGCTAGGTGCTGGCATGAAATAGAACGAATCACACCTTTGGGGAGTGTGACTTCTCTTCCATGGGGAAAACCCGTGAGGGAGGAGATGATGCCACAGGTTCTGGCCGGGGGTGGGGGTGGGGGGTGGGGGAGACACAGGTCCTGCCACCCTGCAAGCCTGGTCCTGCCCCCTCTCTCTCCACTGCCCTTGTCTCCCTTGGCCTGTGGATACCAAAGGCACAAAGTGCCAACAACGTAGGGGACTCCCTTCAAGCTGGGAAATTGCAAACCACCAAATAGGACGTTGGCCCTGCAGCAGACTTTTGGAACTACTCCACAGCTTTCTGCAGCAATCCTTTCTGGAGCTAACAAATACGAACATCATTTCTTTAAGATCAAAATAATTTTTTAAAGGAAAATGGCTCTCTATTGTGAACCGAAACTGGGTCTCTCCTCAGCCGAATGGAGCCCATATGTCAGTGCTACTTGAGGCCCGAGGGGTGAGGATCGAGATATTTTTCTAGGGTTGCGGGAGAATTGTCTGAGGACCCACCTTCCCCACGGGCTGCCTCTCACTTCTGTGGCATCCAAGTTTGGGGCGATGCCGTTGGAGGCAGAGGGAGAACGGCCCTGACCTGGATGACTGAGTGCCTTCAGCTAATACGAAACCACTGCAGGGCAGAGGGAGCAGCCGCAGAGGAAGGAGATGGTAATTACCCAACTGGTCCTGTGCTCTCTGTTGAATCTATCCTGCTCTTCCGCATTTTTCCACACAAAGCAGGAGGCTTTTTGTCATTTGAAAAGATTGCACCGGAGCAGCAGTGTTGACTGAGTCTTCTCTGTCAGAGCCCCTTTATCAATACGTTAATAAGCAGGGGCTGCTGAGGGCCCCAGCCAGCACCACACAATTCCGGCCGGGTCTCTTTAAGCTCCATCTCTGGACACGCTACAGCCAACTAACTTTCTGCAAGAAACCCTTTCATTCCCAAGCTGGCCAGTCAGGCAGCTTGACTGCCAGGCCTTTCTTCCTTGAAGAAGGAACCAAAGGAAGCTGCCTCTGCTCATGCGTGCAGTATTCAGAACAAAGGGGCCTGTGTGTCCTGCTACAATGTGGCTCTGGATCCAGAACACGGGCATCGCTTGGTGCATTAGGCTGGAGAGCCGGCAGCGTGGCTGAGGGCGTGCGTTGGAATACAGATTGCTGCCCAGCCTTTGGTGCACTGCCCATTGTGTGGCTGGTCCTGGCATGGGCAGCCCGACATTCAGCTGTCAACAGCTTGTGGGCCTGTTTGCTGCATGGCCAACATCCTGCATGGCGATTTGACAAGAGTCCCAGGCTCTCTTTGCATATCAGAACTCTGGTCTCTGTGCGCCAGGCATGGATGACTGCGTCTGCACCGCGGAGACACTCCTTGCCATTGACCAGCCACTCAGTGAGCTGAGAAAGTACAGCTGGAAACTTCTTTAGAGACATCTGCTTCTTGTCTTTCATCCAGACTCTCCCTGCTTCATTATACGTGAATAGTCACATCTAAATGTTAAAGGTACTGTCTTGAAAAAGGGCTGAAATAATTCACCAGATTCTGAAAAGATAAGAAAAATCAATGGCCTCTTCATTTGTTTTCTAAACAACCTCCCATTAATAATAATTAGTGACATCATCATGGGACCCAATCTAAAGGGCACTATCTGAGTTAGCTGAGATGCATCTCATATATCTCTCCTTTAATCAGCTGCAATACTTTGGTGTAAGCAATTTGTAAGAGGAACGTGGACTCCTCAGTGTTAAGACTTGCTGTTCACTTGGATCTCACACTCAGTAGAATCACAAGCAGGGTAAGTATGTCCCTCTTTGATCACATCTGCGTATCCTGCCAGCTTTCTCACGTCCTCACCTCTCTGATGCCTCCATCCTCTCCCCATATTCACGAGGCTTCTTCTGCCTTCTCTTCCTTCACTCTCCTACCTCCACCTGGAGGCTCATCAGGTGTCACTAGCTTACTCAGCTCCCCTCAACAGGCACCAAGCAAAATAACAGCTTGTATGCATGGAAGCCCTCACACTACCTTTGCCATCGCTGTCTCTTTGAAACTGAGCACTCCTAGGAAATCTGCAACCCTGTGCGGACTGGACCACCACAGGTTCATGGCCCCGGCCTCGTTGGAGCCCTCAGTGCTGCTGGCCATCTCACCATTACCTGTTCTTGGAGCTCTCCCTCCTCTGTGCCCCTGGGTACCACTTCAGGTTCTAACACTCTCCTATTCCAAGACGCCTGCTCAACATTTAGTCTCTTATACTCCATCCGCTTCTCAACCTCTTCTTACAAACACCTCCTCATCCACACCCACCCTTGCCTTCTGTCTTAGGGGTGCATCCCTCTTTCTGTGCCCTTTAAAACTCTCTCCCTTTTTCTTTATTTTGATAAAACATCTTTCATCTCCCATTCAGCCTCTAAATACAAGGGAAGGAGTGGAGGGGCAACATCACCATCCCTTTGGGGAGACACAATGTAATTAGCAGGTAGGGAAGGTGGAGAAGAGGTGGTTTCATGGGGAAATTGCCTCTGACTGCCATGAATTACTGATGGGGGTACATCCCGACAAACTCTTCTTAAATTGAAAATATAAGTCTGAGATGCGTTTAATACTACACCATAGAGCATTGGTTGTTTATACTCATGATCACCACTGCCCAGTATCATGAGAGTATCATACTGGCTATCACTAACTCTAGAAAAGATCAAAATTTGAAGCACGGTTTTTACTGAATGGGTATTGCTTCTGCATCATCGTAAAGTCAAAATATTATGTCAACTGTCGTAATCAGGGACGGTCTGTATACACAAGTTTCATGCCCCTGGTCTTTCTCTAGTTACTTCTCAACTTTCCCTCTCCCATTCTCTTCCTAATTTATTGCTGTCTGCACATCCTTTCATCCTCAGCTCCTTGTCCTTTGGCTTCTGTTCCCACCTACCACACCACTAAACCTGCTGTCACTGAGGTGACCAAAGGCTTCCCTAATGACAAATCGAATAGACTAGTTTCAGTCCCTTCCTTACTAGGACTTTCTGTGGCACTTGAAAATCTGGGTTATCCTTCTTGAAACTTCTGATCCCCTAACTTCCCTACGCTGCAGCTTCCATGCCCCACTGTCCCTCTGCAGGGGCTTCCTCTCCCACCACGTGTCCCAGGAAGCCCATCTTCTCTCATGGGGTAGGAAGTACCTCCCCAACAAACCCCTCTCTCTAATGAACACCTTTAGCCCTACCTTCTCCCATGGGCACCACTACTCCAGCATTTCCAGAAGGGCAGTCAGGCAATTCCCCATGAAACCACCTCTTCCCCACCTTCCCTACCTAGCTGAATGCATTGTGCCTCCCTGAAGGGCGGGGGTGCTGCCCTCTGCTCCTTCCCCCTCCCCACACTCAGACTCCAATCGCCACATCCTCTCAAGTACCTCGCAGACTTATCCCCCTCTCCCTACTTTCTCTGTCACTCTCTCTCACCTGGTCCCACCCAACAGCCTCCTGGGTGTCTGCCCTGTTTGCAGCCCTTACCACCTTCCATCTGGCTGCCAGAACGACCCCTTGGAAAGGCAGCACTAGACTTGCTATGTCCTTACTTAAAATCCTTCCACCGTTTCTCTGTGGTCTGACTTTGCCGATTGTCTGAGCCCTCCGATCAGCCCTCCGATCAGAGCTGCTGTCCTCGGCAGCCTCACTCTTCCTGCTTCCGCCTCACGAAGTGCTTGCTCTCATTTTCCGCCTGGCTTGAGGTGTCCTGTCCTCCTCCTCCTCCTCTACTCACTCATCTCTTCACTTGGCCGACTCTACTCATCCTTTAAGCCAAATGAGCTGTCTTCTCTCCATTCCACCCCCACAACCATCTTGTATGTTCTTATAACACCCCAAGCCCATCCCCACTGTGACAGCTTGAATTCTGTCCCCAATATTGATAGTTAAAAGCCTAATCCCCAGTAGCTCAGAATGTGATCTTATCTGGAAATAAGGTCATTAGTTAAGATAAGGTCATATTGAAGTCAAGTGTTTTTATGAAAAAGGGAAATTTATAAATAACAAGTTCTGGTGACGATGTGGAGAAAAGAGAATCCTTCTGCACTATTGGTGGGAATGGAGATTGGTACTGTGGAAAGCAGTATGGAGATACCTCAACAAATTAAAAATGGATCTGCCTTTTGATCCAGCAATCTGACTTCTGTGAATATATCTGAAGGAACCCAAAACAATAAATCAAAAGAACATGAGCATCCCTATGTTCACTGCAGCATTATTTACAATAGCCAAGAAATGGAATCAGCCCAAGTGCCCATCAGTAGATGAGTGCATAAGACAACTATGGGACATTCACACAATGGAATTCTACTCAGTTGTAAGAAAGAAGAAAGTTGTACTCTTTGCAACAGTATGGATGCACCTGGAGAGCATTACGCTAAGTGCAATAAGCCAATCAGAGAAACACAAATACCAAATGATTTCACTCGTATGTGGAATCTAATGAACAAACTGAACTAACAAGCAAAATAGAGGCAGACTCACAGAGAGCAGGGGTGGGGGGATAGGGTAGGGGGGAGAGAGATTGAGCAAAAAGGATAAATGACTCATGATGTGGACAACAGTGTGGTGGGGGTTAGGGGGTATAAGGATCTAAGTGGTAATGGAAAAAACATAATAAAAAAACAAAACTCACAGAAAAGGGAGAATTTAAACACAGATACACATGGGGAGAATGCCATGTGAAGATGAAGGCAGAGATTGAGATGATGTTTCTACGTGCCAAAGAACATCAGATATTGCCAGCAAATCACCAGGAGCTAAGGGAGAGACCTGGAACAGACCTTCTCCCATGGGCCTCAGAAGGAGCCAACCCTGCCAGCACCTGGATCTCAGATTTGTAGCCTCTTAACTGTGAGACAACAGATTTCTGCAGTTCAAGCCATCCACTTGGTGGTACTTTGTTATGAAAAGTTATGGCAGCCCTAGGAAAGTAATATACTCACCATTGCATTATTATATTGTATTGTCATTGCCTGCCTATGTCCCCTACTCCTCACTGTGAACTTCCTAAGGGCAGGAAATGTGTCTTATTCATCCTGTATCCCCAGTGCCAGAAAAGAGTCAAGTATTTGATGAATGAACTAATGAAAGCACAACATTCCCCAGAAGTCAGACAAGCTGCAGACTAAGGAGCTTGCCTGGTTTACTGCCCTTGAGCTCCCTAAATATTGTTTTGTTTTGTTTTCGTAGGGATTATTGCTGAATCTGTCCACGTCTTCTTGTTCCTCCTGGGGTGGGTGTGCTGGTGATTCTCTGGTTGGCCTTTCAGGTGAATGTTCTACCCTGTCCTGCCCATTTCATGCCTATGGCTGTAGGACCTGTTGTGCAGCCTTCTCTCAAGGTCCCAGCTTTCATTAGGTTCTGGCTACCACGCACTGTCCCCTAGTCCCTTCAGGACTAGGAATGGGTAGGACATCTCACTCTAGCTAATACCAGAACTTTATCCTTTGTGTCCCCTTAATTCTGCCCAGTCTTCTGAAAATAGTTTCTTTATTCAACTCTGGCCAGCCATATGCTTCCTGCTAGGACCCTGTGGAATACAGTTAGTGGGCAGGTGGGTGGGGACTGAGATGATAACCACAGTGCAAAAATAATTACTCGTTGTTTTTCTAAAGTAATCTTTTTGATCTCATTGCTTAATTCCCGTCCCAGTTCTGTTTTCAAAGCATCACATACCTAGCATTTTTACATAAAGCCTGTTATTTGACTAAATATAGAAAATGTTTAGTTTAATTTGACATTTTATTGAATACCTACAATTTGTTAGCCATGGTGATGGGCATTGGGAATCCAAAGAGGAAAATATTCTCAAAGAGAACCAGAGTTTGGGGAGCAGGGTAGGGGGGAGAGACAGAAACATCAGCAACAGAGCACAGGTCTGTGGGAACACCAAGGAGGACCCTGCCTGGCCTTCAGTCGGGTCCCACAACTGCAGAAACACTGACATGTGGGTTATCTTCCCCCCAATTTGGACATCTTAGAGCTATACGAGTCCTCCTACAGCAATTATTTTTCATAGAATCATTCAGACCATTTTCATCAGAGAGATGTTCTGACACTAAATACACATAAAATGATAATTTAGCATGTTTTGGGGTCAAAGTTCCACCTTACATTTTTCTCTTTTCCTGACGTTATGGGTCCCTTGAGTTGGTAAAGATTTTAAATAATCGCCTACCCCAGCAATTCCCAGTTCTGAATTATTATGAGAGTGCTTCTTTAAAACAGAGGCTCCTGGGCCTCACAGCCAATCAAAACCCGAGGGAAGGAGAGGGGTGGGGGAGAGGGGAATGGGACATCAGGATTTTTGCTTTGGAAACTCTTATAATTATTCTAATGTTTAATCTAATTGAGAACCATTTTCCTAGATTAGCTCTTATTTATAGTAACTTATTTAGACCAAAGCTTTTTAATATGTGATTCCCCAGCCATCTAAGCATGTCATATTGACCTAAAGATAGACATACAGATCAAGGGGATCTATTTGAGAGCCCAGAACTAAACCTTTACATGTATGGTCAATTGATTTTCTATAAGGGTGTTAAGACCATTCAATGGGTAAAACAATAACTTTTTCAATCAATCTTATTGGGAAAAAATGGATACCCACATATCAAAAAACAAAATAAAACAAACAAAAAATACTACATGAAGTTGGAATCTTACCTCACACCACATACAAAAGTTAATTCAAAATGGGTCAATGACCTAAATGTAAAAGCTAAAACTGCAAAACTCTTAGAAAAAATAGGTATAAATTTTGTGACCTTGAATTAGGCAATAGTTTCTTAGATGTGACACCAAATGCTCAAAAAAATAAAAGAAAAATAGATAAGTTGGGCTTTATCAAAATGTAAAACTCTTGTGCACCAAAAGACTAGCAAGGCAATGAAAAGATAACTCACAAAATAAAATATTTGCAAATCATATATCTGATCAGAGATTCCTACCTAGAATATAGAAATAACTCCTACTACTCAACAGCAACAAAATACTCAAACAACCCAATTCAAAATTGGGCAAAGCACTTGGCTAGAATACTCTCCAAGAAGAAGTAAGCATATGAAAAGATGTCC
This sequence comes from Furipterus horrens, assembly GCF_987537825.1. Lineage (NCBI taxonomy): Eukaryota > Metazoa > Chordata > Mammalia > Chiroptera > Furipteridae > Furipterus > Furipterus horrens. The sequence goes on from NW_028327180.1 coordinate 18,489,827, forward strand.
AATATCACTAATCATTAAGGAAATTCAAATGCACAAAGACCTATCCACTTCCCCCACACTAGGATAGCTATTATAAAAACGATGGAGAATAACAAGTGTTGGTGAGGATATGGGGAAATTGGAACTCTCAAACATTGCTGGTGGAAATGTAAAATGGTTCAGCTGCTGTGGTAAGTGGTTTTGGCAGTTCCTCATCATTCTCACAAGAATTAGAGATATATGTCCATACAAAAACTTGTACACAGATGTTCCAATCAGCATTATTCATAATAGCCAGAAGGTGGAAATAACCCAAATGACCATTAACTGATTAATGGATAAACAAAATGTGATATATATAGATGATGAATATTATTCAACCACCGAAAGGCATGAAGTACTGAAACATGCTACAATATGGATGAACCTTGAAAACATTATGCTGAATGAAAGAAGCCAGTCACGAAAGATCACATACTATATGATTCCATTAATAGAAAATGTTCAAAATAGGCAAATCCATAGACCAAAAAGTAGTTTTGTGTTTACCTGGGGCTAGGGGGAGAGGTGAATGGGGAGTGACTGCTAATGAATATGGGTTTCTTTTGGGAGGGTGATAAAAATGTTCTGGGGTTAGATAGTGGTGATTACACACCTCTGTGAATATACTGAGAAAGAAAACATTGAGTTGTACTGTTTAAAAAAATAGATTTTATGATATGTGAATTATATCTTAGTTTTAAGAAATGAAATTATTAAAAACTACCTAGTCTCTTGAAACCTGGAAATCTGCATTTGAAACAAGTTCCCAAGATGATTCTCTGGCACATTGACATTCAAAAACCAACCACAATATCTCATTTGTATCCCTTAATCTTCTAAAATTTTGAAGAATTTAAAACCTTTTTAAATAAGCAAGACAAAAAGCAAAATTCAGACCACCTAGGGCAAGTAAGTGATCATTCATTGAACAAATATTTAGCTGCTGCCCGTTATGTAGCAGGTAGCATGCTGAGCCCAATGAGCTGGTCACAAACCCTGCGATATAAGAGTTTCCAGTGCAAAAACAAAACAAAACAAAACAAAAAACCTGTGACATCTGCTTTAAGGGAGTTTTGTTTGGAGTAGGGCACAGTCAATATGGAGCCCAGAGGAGCCAAAGCATGAGGCAGTATTTGAGTGAAGGCTGAAGATCTGGGTCCCTAGAAAGGTGGACAGGAGGGCCCTCCAGGCAGAAGAACAGAAGGCTCAGAGGTTTGAGAAAGCCTGATATATTAAGCAACTGTAGCAAGTTGAAATAAATGCCTACAGGAGAAGCAACAGAGGAGGAAGCAGAGTTACAGCTTATTGTACAGGGAGGAGTCACTGGAGAATTTAGAAAAACAGGATACCTGTCCTAGTTTGAGAAGATCAGTCTGATAGGAGGTTGGGAGGCTGGAGAAAAGAGAACCGCGGGCTGGAAGGCTGGTGGGAAGAAAGCTTTGTCTGAAATGCTGAAGGTCCAAATGAGGGCAGCAGAAGAGAAAGGAGGAGAGAGATCAAATCTATACTTAGTTAGGAAAGTGTACATATAGTCCCTGGGGACTGATGGAATGCACCGTAGGTGGTTTTGAGCATCCGTGGCCTCTACACACTAGATGCTTGGAGAATCTTGCCAGTAGTGAAAAAAGAAAGAAAATCTTCAAAAATTGCTTGCGGGGCAAAATCTACTCCAGTTGAGAACCACTGGTCTAGATCAGCTGAATCTTGCCATGGGACAGGGTCACATCTCCCTCAAGGAGAATCTTTCATGCAAGGTGCTTTTGAGTGTCTAGGTGATAGGAAACTGGGGCTCCAGATCTGGTTGTGTGACTATTTTTGCCCTTGTTTGCTAATAAATGTCTGCATGTGAGGCAGAATCTAGTCTGAGACATGCTCTGATTATGGGGTTACCGGGGAGGAAATTTATAGCCTGTAACTTCCTAACAATTGGAAGGTACCATTAGCTACCAAATGGATAGTAATCATGAACAGGCAACCTGACTTAGGTCAGTTTACAAATGAGTTGTCATGGGTGATTTGCTGTTTTCTGACTGGAAGAATGATGCCATTCCCAAAATAGAGAATCTCCCAGGAGCGTGCTCATGGCCCAGGGCAAGAGGGAGAGGCCAGACCAGGAATTTTAGAAGGTGCAGAAGGGATTTCTTCTGGGTTTCTCAAATGATTGGTTCACAGGCACTCTCACCCAGAACTCATGGGCGTGTGGCCATCACAGCAGGGCCTGAGCACAGTTCTGCCCAGCTTTGAGGCCAAGCAGATCTCAACAGGGAGCTCTACAGCAATGGCCATGGCATCCGGGTAACAGTCACAGAGCGTCTGAACAGGAAAATACCTTGGAGAGATCTCACCTTTCATCATTCACAACAGTTCTGTGCCCCAAATCGCACTAGGTCTGGAATCCATCCACTCCTCTCAGCCCCCTCTACCCCCCCCCCCCCCGCCCCGGTCCAAACTATCACCATCCTCCACTGGGACTACACTAAGCCCTCTAACTGGTGTTCTGGTTTCTTTTGTCCTCCTCTATGTCCTAGTCCTCATACAGTCTCTAGAATGATTATTCATAAGTAGATCTATCTTGTCATGTAAGATTCCTGATGACATTCCTTCAATGGCCTCCCACTGCATTTAGAATAATTCTACAGTCCTTACTCGTTTTACAAAGTTCTGTAAACTCTGCCTCCCAACTCATCCAGCCCTTGCCTCTCTATTGAACTCCGGCCACACTGGCCTCCTTTAGGTTTCTGGAATGTGTTTGGACCTTTCCCATCTGTGAGCCTTGGACTTGGATGGTCCTTTCTTCAGGCATGCCTTTCTGCAGGTCTTTCCATGGCTGCCTCCTCCTCATCCATCCGGCTTGGCTCGGATGACACACTCTCAGAGAGGCCTCACTTGCCTGCCCTATCTGGGGAAACTCCTGGTGTCCCCATCTTCAATGTCACATCACCTTCTTACTCCTTTGTGGCCCCTTTCACTGCAGTAAATTATCTTGTCATTCGTTGATTGATTGATTGCTCCTCCCCCTGAAATGCAAGATCAATCCCTGGGAGCAAGGGATTGCCCAGACCTTGGTCAGCATTTTATCTCAGGTGCTCAATTGATATTTGATGAAGAGATGAGTAGGTTTAAGGTTTGTGTCAGAGTAACTCATTTAAGTTGTTAGGTACATAGTGATGGATGAGAGATCTCTCTGTACCTTGTCTTCACTGGAAATTAAACTCGGTCTTTACTGAGTACTGTGAAGGCCTGCTTGTGGGTTACTAATCATTTTGGAACTCCCTCCCCATTGCCCTGATCCATAAAAGAATGGAGATGTCCTGTTTAAAGGCAGATCCTGGGTCCTTCAGCTAGCTTTCTCAGAGAGTTTGCTCCTGTTACTGTGGTTCTCTTTTCTCTCCCTCCCTCCCTTCCATCTTCTCTCTCTGGCTTGTTGCTGAAAAGTTATGTGTTAATTGAATAGTTTAAGGTTGAATCCCTCTTCCTGTTAACTTACAGAGTAGCTTCAGAAGCCTGGTGATTCAGCTGTAAAGGCTCAGATTGGCTGCACATTAGCTTTAGGTCTTTTTGTAAAATGATTAATGATCTGTAAACAAACACTTACATAAAATGGTTAAAACACCCGCTATTTAGAGGCCCCTTGTGGTGAATCCTTTTTGTAAATGGAAGAACTGTCCGGTTTATCTCCTCTGTAAATATGAATTTTCCTATTTTGGGAGCTGTGTTGGTTGTACCTGCCCCATTTATATGAATCCAAAACATGCTGTTACCAACTCTCTCTCTCTCTCTCTTTCCTTTCCCCTGATCATTCCATCTAGTCACTCAACACACCTTTATTGGGCACCCACTACGTGCCACAGAGATAAACAAGACAGCACCTGTTCCCATCTGGCAGGGGAAATAGACAAGATAATGATCACAATGTGGTCTGGTATGAGAATTGCTCATAGCAGAGCCCCAGGAGGTCAGGGAGCACTTTCATGATTATCCTTGACCTGTCTGGGGGATGATGATTGGCAGGTAGCCAAGTGGGTGGCAAGTTAGGAACCAGGAAGGGCAAAGGACCACCATGCTCAAAGACACATTATGAGACTGTGGCTTTTCAGAATGACTCCAAACAGCATGGACATGGAGCATTAAAGGACTGAGGCTGGCAGAATAAGCAGCACCGCACAACCACACAGAGAACTTGGGAGTTTATTCTTAAGGTGATAGAGGACCATTGAGAGCTGTTCTGAGGTTGCACGGGAGGCCCTAGACAAACCTTTCTCTCCAAGGACTACTCAGGCAGCTCTTGTGGGAAGTGGGTGGGTAGGATCAGTGGCAGACAGACCTATGAAAGGACATTGTCTTAGCCCATTTGGGCTGCTATGGCAGAAGACCACAAGGGCATGCATGGTTTATAAATAGCAAGCATGATTTCTTACAGTTCCGGAAGCTGGGATATTCGGGATCAAGGTTCTGGCAGCTCTGGTGTATGACGAGGGCGCACTTCCTCACTGGTGCTGCCTTCTTGATGTAAGTAACTTGCAGGTTTCTAATCATTTTAGAGCCCCACCCCAGGTGAGAAATAAGGAGGCTTTGAGACAAATATTTTTACCCTTAGACACAGTGGCACCTGGGGAGGGGGATCTCACTGGGCTCTGAAGAATCTAGAAACCACTTTGTGAACAATGTTGCATTTCTGTGCCCATTTTCCTAAAAACAAGACCTGTAGCTTTGATCCCATTTGTAAAGGGATCCATGACACCGAACCAAGGCCATGGCAGGGAGGATGGAGAAATTAAATATAATGGGACAGGACTTTAGAAAGATCACAGAGGTGTGACAGAGGGATGTGGGTGGAGAATATCGGGAAGGGATGAGGACGGAGGCCAGGCTTCTGGCTTGGGCTGTGACTGGGGACATTTTGTATCTTTTATCTAGAATCCTGGTGAAAACATAGTTTGGGGGCAGAAGGGAGGGAAGTGAGAGGAAATAAATTATTCATGCATATATCAATTATTTATTGAGTTCTTCCTCTGTCTCAAGTACTGTTCTAGGTGCTGAGGATTCAGCTAAATAAAGAAACTTATATTCCAGTGAGGGTAAACGGACAGTAAACACAGTCATGTCAGGTGGTGGTAACTGGTCTGAAGAAAATCCAGCAGGGTAAGGGGCTAGAGAGTGATGGCGTGCTAGAAGCTTCTGTGAGCAGCTGCTATTTTCGCAGAAACCTGAGTGAGGTGAAGGAGAGAGGCCTAGGGCTATCTGATCTTGGGCCATTGAATTTCAGGTAGAAGGAATTATCGGGACAAATATCCTGTAATAAGAACCTCCTTGGTTTATTATAGGAACAGCAAGGAGCCTGGCTTGAGCAGAGTGAGCCACGAGGAAAGTCTAGATGAGTAGGTAGAGGAGGGAGCTAGAAGTTAGATGATTTAGGCCCCGGGACCTGGAAGGCCACAGCAATGATTACAGATCCCCTCCAACACACACTGAATGCAATGCGAAATCCTGAAGAACCGAACTTCAGAGGTCGTGTCTGAAAGGGTATGTGAGACACACAGGCGGAGGGGTACTGCAGGAATCCACAAATGGCTGAGGATTTAAGATATGTTTGTGAGAATCATCATCACGGGAGTGGAAATCATGGGTGTGGACAGGTTTGTCTTGGAATGTCATAGAGTCTGATGAGAAGAGGAGGAACCCGAGGATACCAGCAGCTAAAGGGCAGAGAGAAGAGAAGGCATTTACGAAGAAGGGAACAGAGGGAACTAGGGAAAAGGAAGCCATGAAAGTAATGGGGAAGAGATTTTGAAAGTCAGAAATCTCAGATGCTGTAGAAAAAGTAAAATAAGGCCCAAAGAACATGCTTTGCTCTTCTTAGTCTGCAGGGGGATTGGAAATGGGAAGATAACAGTGGGCTAAGTAATAAATGAGCAGTGGTGACTAGTGCCTGCATCATCCTAAACATATAGGCCTGGCCCAGACATGCTGACGTTTACACTTCATGGGCCATGCCCATTGGGCTGATGGCCCAGCTGCAGGCCTGGTTATCAGGAGGACAGAACTCAAGCATCTCGTACCAAGTGGGAGGCGGATCACCAAGTTGTGGTCATGGGGGTCTGTGTAGTTTGAGGATGAAACAAAACTGGGACAATTCTGATAAAGGGGAGCCAATGGAAGAGTAAGGGTCCAAAGTTCCTGATAAACTTGAGGTGTAGGTAAAGTGTGTATAATGTGATGCGGGGTTGGAAGATCAGAGAGCTGAGGTTCAGGGAGATATTGGAGTTGCAGATTGGGAAGGTGAAGCTGAGGGTGTGGTTTTAGGGGGAAAATGGGTAAAATAGAGCAGAGGTGACATTCACCGGCCTTAAGGGTAGAAAACATAACTCGGTTAATGTAGGCTAGTGACTGGGGAGGCTAGTAGGTTACAACCATGACAACTTGTGGAAGATGGTTTGCCTAAACCATCGAGTGGGTCCTAAGCAGTATCTTTAAATAAATAGAATGAAATAAAATCGAACAGAAATATGAGCGTGCATTATTTTTCATTGAAGAAGGTTTTAAAAACTTTTAAGTGTGTGTGTATTGGGTTAAAATGTAAAATGTATTTCTTATTGTGGGCCATGATAAAAAAAAAAAGTTGAAGCTGAGATGATATGCCCTCCAAAGCAGAGTTCTTGCAGGAAGGTGGAAGGATGTGGAAGGTGAGACAGGAAACTTCAGCCTGAGACAGAGCTCCATGATGCCCAGCAGAATGGGCAGCAGTCAGTGGTAGACCAGTAAGCACAGTGGGTACTTGGTTTAGACGTGCCAATAAAAGAAGCCATTCCTCTAAGGTCCAGACACTCTAAGAACTGAGCTCTCCCAGAACAAGGTGTGATTATTACAAATGGTATTACTTGGGGTTGTAGGATCTAGTCACAACATCCAGGAATCATAACACGAAACAATCAATCAAACACTCTTGTTTTGAGAAATAAGAAAGCTCTGGCTTAAATTTAGTTCTGTTGAAACACAGCAAAATCTACCGATGCAGCACTATAGATGTGACCTTGGCTTCTGAGAGCATCTGTAGATGCTTGTGTCAGTAGAGAGGGTGAATGTTGATTTTTCCTCTGAGTGTACACTTCATTTGACTTTTCCCTTTTAGGGTCCTTATTTCCTCCCTCCTCCCTGTTTCTCTCTTGTCTATTTTGTTATTGTGCTGTGTAGAAATTTGCCTATAATACCATGAACCTGGGGACTAAATACTTGGGTTGAGTGGCAAAAATAAAGACAAAAATCTTTGATTTTCCAAACACAGCAGGGAATGCGTCTGGAGTTTGGACACGATCTGTGTGTCAGAGACTGACTGCTGTTCTGAATCAGGAGAAATTTCCATTTCCTCCTGAGCAAACAGAGAATCATTTTCCCAGCCTCCTTTGCAATTAACTATGGCCATATGACTAAATGTTACCCAATGGCGTGTGGCAACTGGATATCCATGATCATTTATAGTTTGCTTTTGGAGCCAGAAACAAATTGGTGATTTCATTCTCTCTTTCCACAGAGGCTTAGCCTCGTGTTTTTGAAATACACTTTCTCAGTTGTTTTCATTTTAATTTGCATTTTGATTTTCTCACCATCATTGGAAGAGCACTCGGTGGTGTGCTCCCCCTTTTTCCTACCCCCACTGAAATCCAGAGTTATGGTAGCTACCTGTCAGAAAATCAGTAAACGTTGCTCAGCTGATTGTTAATTTTGCTTTAAGACATTATTTTCCCGTACTTTTTGGGAGTCCTCAACTTAATTTACAATTGAGACAGGCCAAGGTTAGTGGAAATCCCTAGTGACAGTAAAAAGTAATGACAGTTACTGAGCATTGGGCATTGTAAGGTGACCGGCTCTGTGCTAGACATTTATATACATTATTACTAATCTAATAATCCCACGAAGCAGGTATTAGTCCATTATTTCAGTTATTTTGAAACAGAACCTGAGAATAGTTATAGGACTAATCAAGGGCACGTAGTTAGTGATTGGAGGCAAGATTTAAAATCAGATGTGACTGGTTCCAAAGCCCATTCTTGATACATTTGCTTCCCAAATGTGTGCTTTTCAGTTGCTCATTTAACATCTGCTCATTTCCTTCTTCTCCTTTCCTTTGATACCGATTATCCTGGCTCTGCTCATTGACTGGTTAATACAGTGTATACCCCGAATTCAGCCAGGGCCACTTCATTTTAACAGAGGAGATAGAACTTGGGCCATTCCATGCAGGGTGTCAGACCTCCCTTGGTGGGTATTAGGATATACAATTATTTGCCTAATCCTTCTAGTAAACATGTGAGTATGCACTGCTCGCTATTAAAGGGCAACAGCAAAGGCATCACCTCCCAGGTTCCTTTCAATCATCTGGTTTATTCTGATAGACTTTAAAATTTTTGAGGTCAGACACTCCATTGGAACAGAACTTAGCACCCCTATTCTCACCTCCTGCCTTACACGGTTTGAAGCTTGAAATGTATTTGTTGAATGAATGTTGAATGCGTTGCCATGTTTACATTTGAACAGTTTTTATTAAAAATGGATGCCCATGCTAAGAAGGGCAAGGTGACCAGGAGGCTATGACCAGGAGACACCTAGGCATGCTTGGGTGTGAAGAAAAGGAAAGGAGGGACTGATTGATTGCTCTTACAGGTGGTCATTTTAAGGCTTACTGGATTGCTACAAAATGGTCTTGGCTGTTCTTCAGGACTAGAGACATTTGATGCTCTGTCTAGTTTCCCTGCTTACCTCAGGCAAGTTTCTAAACATTCCAGGAATAAAAACTTGCCCAAGGGAATGAGTTGGCACTGAGTCCTTTCCAATGCTAAGGCACAGGAATTAAGAAAATTGTCTCCGAAATGTACGGTTCAGGTTAAAATCCTGGCCTGATCACCAGCTAACTATGTGACATGGGACAAGTGGCTCAACCATCCTGAACCTCATTTTTCTCAGCAGAGAAATAAGGTTGATGCTATTACCTACGACACAGGATTATCTTAGTGACTAAATGGCCCATGTGATGCATTTAGCATAGTGATTGACACATAGAAAGTGCTGGGTGGATGTGAGCTGCTGCTAATGCTGATGTTTCTTAAACTGGGCTTTATATCCTGCCCCATCGTGGAAATTTTAACCCATCTAATGAAGGGAGAATTCTGTCCTGGGTGCTGGGATTGGCGCAAACAGGAAAGGGCCTTGCCCTTGGGGAGCTTAGAGGTGATATTTAGGATTTAACTATTAACACCGACAAGACCTTGAGCAAGGACTTCACCTCCCTGTGCCTGAGCTTCCACAGGTGGACGCACAGAGGGGATAGCAAGGACACTTTCAACCCAATGTATCCATGAGCCTTGATGTTGCCTGAAGCTCAGTTACAGACAGAAGGAAAGAATGATTAGTCACTGCCTAATAAACAGACTGGCTACGTAAGACATAAAAATAGGGTAGGTTTAAAATTTCAGTTCTTTGAATTTTAGCTTTTGTTGCATCTGATGAAATGTGAAAAGAGAATTGTGTTATGTATGTACTTTGCATAATGGTCTTCTCATGCTGCAAATCAATTGCTTATTAGCTTTTATTGACAAGAAAAGGAAAATATATTACTATTCATTTTAGCCCTTTCCTTATCGATTCTAAGAGTATAATACTTGTTCTTTAAGAGAAATGAGTCTATTCATGCTTTCATTCTAGAAGACCTAGATCACATTACACAAAATTAAAAAGGGGGAAAGCAGTAAAAAAAATCTTATCATGCTATCCAACCACTGTTTGCGTTTAAGCGTTCCGCTTGCATTTTTCTTCTGCGTATTTTTACACCAAGGACTACAATTTTCCATACACAGTGCATACTGAGCATTTACCATGTTACTATATAACATTCATAATAACTTTTAATTGTAAGATAATATCCCAGGAGGTGGATCCTGGTTTACCATTTCCCTGAACTTGTCAGAAGGCAGGAGAGAGGGCACGCGGGATTTGGTGCCAGGGCTGGCTTGAGGTGTGGCTCTGCCACTTCCCAGCAGTGCGGCCTTGGTCAAGCCACTTAATCTCTCCAGACCTTGATGTCCTCGGCTGGGGACATACAGGCTGTCCCAGCACCAACCTCACTGGGTTACTGTGACGAGACCGTGATTGCAGAGGGCTCAGCAGTACATGGGACGCTGTGGGCTTCACTGGTGTCAGAGGCCGCTGCTGCTTTATAGCTTTCATTCCAACCTGATGAGTGATTTGATGCTTATAAACATCCCACAAGAGAATGCACATCCAATATCAGGCCATGTTACTCCATCTCTCTGGGCCTGGTTCCTCGTTTGCCAAGTGAGGGGGTCAGTGATAAAGTGTGACCTCGAAGGCCTCTTCTGCTGCATACACACCATGGTTCCTGATCATTACTCAAAGCAGCGGTAACCACTGCAGGGAAACGGCCTACAGAACCTCCTAGCCTTGCTCACAAAGAAAGCACCCTGCCAGGGCCTCAAGGCCAGAGCACATCAGTGTCCCTTTTCATCCAGATGAACAGTCGACCTCTGTTCGGTGGCCTTCCTTCTCAAGGCCTCTCCTGGTTCAGTTTGTGTGTTCCTCAGATATCCATTTTTCAGACGGGTTCAGCAACCAGTGTGCCCCCCCAAGGTTTTAGTTATCCATTCCACATCTCTAATGTTGCTTCACTGCTGTGATCATTTTCCAATGTGGTCACTTAAGGAAGATAAATTGGACTGTGAATCTCAGTAGAACAGACATCGCTCTTAGTCCCTAAGGGACAAAGATTTCCCCCCAACTCTTGACGCCCCCTGCTTGTGCTCTCCCTGTAACCTCCCAAGGAGAGGTTTTAATTAAAAAATAAATAAACTCTGACACCAGAGTCTTCGGATGCGCCTCCTCCCTGGTCCATGCACGGTTACCTGTCACATTCAAACTTCCCAGATTCCCAAAATCAAGTGCCAAAAGGAATGGAACTAATGATCACATTAGGATCAGAGCTGCCACTGCAAGGAAACAGATGATGCCATCCGCATAGAACTGCCACCTGCCTCCTCTGACGTCTTGTTACCAGGGAGTTTCAGCAGAGCCAGGCTTGCCACCCACTCACCCAATGCCTCTGTGGGCGCACACTGTTGCATCAGAAAGGGTGAACGGAGTAGACGAGAGGCCTGGCCCTGCGGGCGCCCACCAGGAGGAGGGGAACACTCAGAGGGCAGGCATGCACGGAGGCTCTGGAGCCAGACTGCCTGACCTGACTGTGTAGGCGTAGGTAGGGTACTGGACCTCTCTGGACCTTAATTTCCAAAAGGAGAAGAAGAGACAAGCCTCTCATAAGGTATGAGAGAACTAGATGAGCTAATGCCTGTAAAAAAAAAGCCAAACATGCCACTCATATTGTTCAATGACTAGCAGCCTAGACCATGAGTGAGCAAGGACTACGCGTTAAATGAATGAATCAATCATCACTTTAAAGAACGGTCAGTAGTAATGGAAAAGTAGTGGAAAGAGTTTGAGACAGAGCGAGTTTGAATCCCACGTCCAGTTTGTGTTTAACTTTCAGTAAATTGCCAGATTTCTTGCACCTTGGTGGCGTCATCTGTTAAATGGGGACACTGTATGTATCTTGCAGGTTGTAAGGACTAAAGGAGAAACTATATGTTAAATGCCTAACATAGCGCCTAGCATGTAATTGCTTTCGAGAATGTGAACTCCGGTGTGGCCTGGCCCTCGGGAAGCCAGGCTCTCATCAGGGTTTTTGGAGGCAAGCTCTGTTTGATTTGGTCCTGGTGTTGGCTGCTGCCCGCCTAGTCTTGGCAGTTCCTGGGCTTGGGTCATCCAAGCCATTTTGAAAGTCTCTATTTTCCTCCAGCATCTCCGTCCTGGAGGAGGGATGCTTGCCACCAGCTGGGAACCCTAAGGGTTTGTGCTGCACTGCAGTTTCCTAGTGCCTCAGCGGCTTTGTCCTCCAACAAACCAACCACCAAGAGCCCTTTTGAATGCCCCCACCCCACCCCTTAGCTGCAGTCTGGCCCCCTTCCACCACCCAGACACAAAATGGTTCTCCTAAAGCCAGCAGGGTCCCGTTCTCATCCTCTTTCTGCTCACCTCTGTGGAAGACTGGGACCGGGAATAACCATTCCTTCCCGGGACTGTTTCTCCAGCAGCTTCTCCTTGCATTGCTGCTTTGCTGCCTCCTCTTTTTCCTGAACTGGAATAGTCTCCCTCAAGCTGAAAGAGTCTCCCTGGATACATCATCCCACTCCCATCTCCTCAGACAAGCCTTCAGAGCCCAGCCAAGTCTCATCTTCCCCACAAAGACTTCCAGTCCCCTCCAGGGCCGAGAATGCTGTTCTTTGAACTTCCCAAATCTGTACCCTTCATAATGCTCAATAAGCCCTTGGAAGGTGGGATGCTGTGTGAGTTTTCCTTGTGCTTCCCTGTTCCTCTGGCTTGCACGCTCCTTGAGGGCACAGAGCCTTCTCTACGAGAGGGGCTTTGTCAATATTTGTCTTGGGTGATATACTATGAATAGCTCCCATCTGCTGACTGAGGCCAGGGTATGTATGTATGTATGTATGTATGCATGCATGCATGCATGCATGTATCTATCTATCTATCATCTATCTTACTTGGTCATCACAACATCTCCACAAAGTTGCTCTTATTATATTCATTTTACACTGGAAGAAAATGAAGTTCAGAGAGAAAAAAATCCTTGACCAAGGCCACGTGACTAGAAAGGAACAGGGCCCAGGATCAGAATTCAAGCACCTCTCCCAGGTTCATGCACTAAACAGGTAGTCTCTAAACTTTCTGTACTGGGCGCCCCTTTCAGGAAATATGTGTATCTTTGTTTGGTGTTTATAAATTATATGTTATCTACCATAGCGTTGATATATTATGCACATTATAAAACATATCACAAAAATTTAAATAAAAGTTTAATCCTACCCTAAGTAATAAATTGTGGTTTCTAAATACCGTTTCCCACTAAAAAGAACCAGCTCCTTGGAGAAGTCTAGAAAGTAAGCTTAGAACATCTTGTCATATCAGAAAGCAAGGAAGCTATCAATTATTATTGGGTCATTATAAAGGACTTAGGAGCCAGCCTGACTAGGTTTCATTGGCCAAAAATGGGACACTTTGAGCAACTTCAGTGGGTTAAACCACATTATATGTGTTGAAATTCATATGCTTAAAATAATACTAAAAAAGAATCTGGGGATCATTTTTGAAAACTGGTAAAGAAAAAAGTTTTTTCTATAAGAACTATGCCTTAGGGTTAACAAATTGCCAATGAAAAGATTCTTTTTACAGAAGTATTCCAGCTTATAAATGAAGACAGATAGATAGAATTAGAATACTACACTTAGTAACCACTAATGAATTAAAGATTTGGCAATGATCACCGAAGACTGCCGATAACACACACACACACACACACACACACACACACACACACACACACCCATGTTCTTCTACTGATAGATGTTCATAACATCATCTAAAAGGTGCTCATGTCAAAAATATTTAAGTTGAGCCTGATGGGGCCTCTTGATTTTTCACTGACAGGAACTACAAGCAATAGAGGCACATGATAAATGATACCATGGAGAACAAAATCAGCAAAATTCAGCCTGTAGAAGATTAACCAGAAAAAAAAATCCAAGTTCTTCAGAAAAGTTTGCAAAAGTAAAAATGGGAGATTGAGAGTGGACCATTAGATTAAAAGCAAGTTAGGGGCATATTTATTAATCACAAATACAAGACCTTATTTAAATCCCAACTCAAACTGTAAAATAAATATTTAGGACAATGGAGGACATGGGAATCCTGATTGAACATTCAATCATATTGAGGAATTATTGCTGATGCTTGGAGTATAATGATGGCATTGTGGTTAGGTTTTGAAAGGAAGAGAACTTATTTTTTAGATCTGTATATTTAAATACTTATAGCTGTACACATAGGTGTCCCGCAGAACACGGAACACTGGTTATCAATTCCAGGAGAGGCCTCCAAACACTTCTCTAAGCACTGCATTGTGGCACTGGAATTGCCAAGGAAAATACTGGGTGGAATAACACTTTACTTATATAGAGAAGAAACAGGGTGATGTGGGATTCAACAGTGGGTGTTGGTCCCCCATGGCCATCGGGTTTCTCCCAGCAGCTGGTGGAGGCTGGGGGTATGTCTGAGGGTCATTGATGCACATGCTTAAGCAGAGCAAAGGGACCTTCATGGAGCCTAAAACAGGGAAAAATATTCCCACACAAGGCAATAAGCAGTAGGCCCAGCACAGGCTATGTGAGCTCTTTATCTCTTGATATGAAGAGCTCCAGGCCCAAGAACCATTCTTATGCAGCAAAGTGGGGGTCCAAAGACTATGCATGAGGCTGCCTTTCCCAACATACAGAGTCTGGGGTTTACTTCAAATAATGTGTGTTTGTGTGTAGAAGGGGGGCATTGGAAGGAGGTAAGTGGAACAGAGGACACAAGACTAGCCATAATTTAACATAATTTTTTGAAGTTGGATGATGGTTGGTTACATGGGTACTTGGGAAGTTCACTTCATTATTCTGTTTTTATATTTATTTGAACTTCTAATACCAAAATGACTTTGTCATAATAACATAAAAATAAACATAAAAAGTTTTAATACTTTCTTCACTTCCAGTGGATTGTTGGGGGGAAGCACCTCTAGGTGTGACAACTCACTTTGGAAGTAACTGCATTATCTCTCAACCCAGGGCTCACAGAAGAGAAAACTGTCAAAGGGGACTTTTCCACCCAGGAACTGAGGTCCACATCCCACCTACAGGCCTTTGGGGAAAGAGATGTGATCCCCACCTTGCCAAATCAGCAGAAACTCCTTCATTCTGTGCAACCACCATCCCTTTTATAACAATGAAAGGAATCTGCTTTTCAAGATCCCTTCAGAAGGACAGATTTGCATTGTTTAAAGGAAAAAAATCTGGTGTTTAATAAAAAAGGAAAAGGACAAAGTTCTCCTTCAGGAAGTAACAACCTGGCCAGCTTACTCCAAGGGAAAAATAATGCCTTTGGCAATGAGACTGGGGTGTTCTATCACCCTCTCAATAAACTTTCTCTCCCCTGGGTAGTATTTTATAGTTACTGCTTCTATGCTCCATTGCACAGGCATAGTTTATTATTTGTTTACATATTTCACTTACTCTGCTAAGGTGGAAGCCCAGTGATGCATTATCACTGAGGCACACACACATATTGCAAGACTCAAGGACATCAGACAGGCTCTGACCTTCAACTTTTCATAGCACAAGTAGCCTCCCCAGGACTGCAGGACTTTCCTTGGGATCTTAAATCAAACATGTCCTGTGTCCCCACACAGAGTCCCTTCTCCAGTGAGAAGGAGCAAGATGATCCCAGGACGACTTGGCTCGGTGTGACTGCTCAAGTTCCGCATTCCCTCCTTTGGCTTACCTTCCTGCATGAAGGTTAAGTTCCTCCCATTTCTGGGTAGAGTGTCAGCAGGCACAGCTTTTTCCTCAAGACAATCACGGAAGGGAAATAAAGTAGGTGTTATTATCTGCCTTTTACTTCCACGGGAGACCGAGCAAGGTCAAGAGTGTGACAAGTCCACATAGCAAGAGAGGAATCCAGCCTAACCTGGCTCTCATGGGACAGGAGTGACCCTAAGTGACCGGTCACTTTCCAGCTCTCTGACCTGGGGTGAGGCACTAAATGCTCAGGTTCTTCATTGTTAAAAGATGGAAATGATAGCACTTACTGCACCGGGCTGTTTCTGAAATGAGAGATTATTTAAAATGCTCAGTGGAGAACTGGCAAGCTCTAAATGTGCAGTAAGTGTTAACAACATTGGTGGTTTTTTCAAAGCATTATGTCTGGAAAGCTCTTGGACTGTGGAACAACAACCAAAGGGAACTCCTGTGTAATAATAGTAATAATAACCACCACCACCAGAGTAGGTGACTTACTATCTCATACCTGGCACGCCTGGCAGCCCCGTTCCTGAATTCATCCACATAGCCATCGCAACAGGCCCTTGTAGTATGTGTTATTTTCACTTCCACTTAACCGACGAGGAACACAAAGACATGCTAGGTTTAAGTAACCTGACAATGTCTTTGCCTTTTAAAAGAATTAGCCCACACTAATGTGCTTCCTTGCTCTGGCATCTTTCCAGTCATCGTTCAAGGCACACAAACCTTTGACTGCCATTGGGGACGCCAAAGCCCCACTGGCCCTGGCTAAGAGCTCGGCAGCTCTGCAGCTTCCACTCCCTGATTCCCGCCTCTGGTAGTGATATCCACAAGTTTATCTGTGAGAGGTTATTTTGGGGAGGAAACCAAGGCCCAGGGGAAGCAGCGGCTTCCTCAAATGCACATGGTGAGCTCTGAGGGTCAAGTCTGAGACTTCATTCTCCCTTCCATGTCTTCGGGCTGTCGTTCTGCGAGACAGCAAAGGGCCCAGCTGCCAGAGGTACAAAAGCATTCAGTAGGGGGCACCTGAGAGCCCTGATGGCCAGCTGCTGAGCCAGTGAGAGTAGCTGCAGGCTCCCCTCCCTTGGGGCCCAGCCTACAGGGAAGGGCTTGGAATTTAATCCTCTGCATTCCACTCAGGGTTCCTGTGACATAATAAAGCCCAAGGAGAGATCTCGAGTGACTTGTCAGCAGAACCCCCGGGGAGATTTCTATAGATAGCCAGGGTGTGTCTGGAGTTCTGTCCCTCTCTGCAGGAGGAAAGTTCTTTTATGCCTGGCCTGGGCAATGCCGTGTGCAGCAGGTGGGTGGAGTGGGGGTCTGGCCAGACTCTGGGCCCAGAGGACTTTCTAAAGCTAGGACAATCATGGCAGATGGGGAGCGGGGCCCAAGGGAACCCAGGACAGGAGTGAGAATTTCAACTATGGCGTTTTGTGGAAAACTATTTAGTTATTTGCCCTCACTGACCTCACCCCACTGTTTGGACTGCGGCTGCAATGACTGCAATGAGATGTCCCAAATACCGAGCCTCGTGCAGCCTCTGATGCTGGCTCTGCACAGATTCTGTGGCCTGAGCCCAGGCTGTCTTTGGGCAGAGAGGCGTGTTTGGAATGCTGGTGTGCCGGTGCTGGGATTGGAGGGCTGAGGTTTCAGAGTTCCTTAATTTGCATGGCCATGCACGAGGTTTTTCCTTCCTACAATAGAGGGCTGGAACCTGAAACTCTGTTTACCTTCCCCATTCCAAACAAGCAACCTTCCTATCAATAATGTCAAATTAATACAGGCATAGAATCCAATCATTACTAATATTTTTTTCATCCTGTCTGCTGGTGGAGAGGAATTCTCTGAAGCCATGCATATATTTTACATAAAATAATAGCTAAGCTGCCAAGGGCTTTAACAATAGATTTCATCATGGGATTCTGGGCTCTTTGGTTTATGTACCAGCAGAAGAACCCCAAGACAGAATTAATTCATGTAACTGGGACAAACCCAAGTGCTGTTTTTCCATTCCCCTTGTAAGTGAACTCAACTATTTTAATTGTCCAAACATTTGGTGGGCAGGGTATGAGGTAGAGAAAAGCCCGCCTGATATATTCATTAGCTTCCAAGTAAAGTCACAAGAGGAAATATATTGTTGTTGTTAAAAACATGAACATTGGGGTCACATGTCCTGGGCTGGACTCCTGACTTGGCCTTGAAGCTGTGATTGACCATCTCTGGGGCTCCATCTACTTATCTGCTGTATGTGGTTGTTATTACCTACCTCTCAGGGTGGTTGAGTGGATTACATAAATGCTGCCAGAGCTGATGTAACGAATGAATGTAATACCTGTGAAAGGGCTTTGGTTCGCTGCCTGGAGCATGGTAACTGTCAATACATGGTTGCTTTATTATAAGTCCACAGAAAAAGCAGAACATCCCTGACACTGGTCCCTGACACCACAAAGGTCTAGGAATTTCAGCCATGTCCAGCCAGGAGCTTCTCTTTTTAGCCCTGAAATTCCCCAGATGCTCCACATTTGTGAATTGCATTATTCCCAGCCAGAGAGAGCAGGGGGGCAGCCCCCACCCTGTCTGGAATCCCGCAGCACCTCTGAGATTCTGACCTAGCACAGCTGCCCGTTGCAAATAATTTAGGAAACATGAAACAGAACATATGCAGTTTTACAGAAAGGTCAGAAGAGTGAACTTAAGAGTGTTTGTCGTGGATCCACTTTCTCTTGCAGAGGAATGAAAACAGGGATCTGCCTAGAAGAATACTGCCCTCCTGGCCCACCAGGTGAGAAGCAGGAGCTAGTTCCTCAAATGCAGAACATGGGGTCCATGAGGGTCCATTTCCCCCTAAATTCTGTTACAATGCTATTTGCCTGGTGTCTAGTACTTCTCGTTAGATATAAACATAATTCTTGTCTGTAAGTGGACCTTAGCTTTGCAATATAAAACTATGGCTTTAAGTCTTGTCTCCACTATGTATTAGCTATGTGACCTTGGTCAAGAAACTTAAAGTTTCTGGACCTATTTATTTCTAAAGTCTATAAGATGAAGTTAACAGTAAGCCCCTCACTGGGCTGATTGCATGTAAAATGCCTGGTACAGCTTCGGGTACATGGTAGACCTCCCACAAAACTTGTTTCCCTTCTAAGCAGCCAAGAAGACCAAACTGAGAGGCAATGCCCACTCGGCTCCCTCCCATCCTGTTACAAGAGGCAAAAAAGATAGAGGAACGTAGAGCAGAGGAAGATAAAGTTGAGTGCCACACCAGAGAGGAACAGCTGGCAAAGTCCACAGCACCTGCCAGAGTCCTCAGGCGGTGGGGATGTCAAGGGTTAAAGAGATGCTTGTCTCACAGCCCAGACCCAATTTAGCTACAGGACCCAGCATGGTCCCTGATTCCACTCTATTCCCTGGGGACTTCTCCTAGTACACCAACCTGCAGGACCCCAGGGAAGTTATTTTAGGGAGCTGGATATTACTGTTAACTGTCAAAGTAAAGGGAAATTTTAGCTCAAAAAAATTTTTTTCTTGCTTGAAATCTGGCTACCCTATTTCTTAGCTTTGACCTCCAGAACTGGGAGTTCCATTTCATCAGGAGTACAGTTGAGCGTCTTGAAATATCTCCACCCACTTTCCTTGTCAAGCATGGCAGCAGGTAATTATTAAACATCGACAGGAGACTGACATGTCCCACAGGCTCCTGGCAGGGTCCCATGTAGGATACAGGTTGAGATTTTTCCTCAGAGCCGGAATGACTATTGCACCTAATAGCCAAGACTTTCTGCTAGATTTATAAAATCTCAAGCCTTTTCTATTTATTTTATGCCACTTTTTTTAATGCACCTCTGCTCTCTCTGAAAATATTTTCTTCTCACCTCTGTGTGTGAACTGGTCACAGTCAATTGTAGGAATTGTGGATGTAGTTGAATTTATTTGCAGGTCAACTTTGCAGCTGCCAAGTACCCAGAAGAGATCTTTGGAGAGAAAGAACCCTCGCTACTAAGGACAATAAATGGAAACTTGCTTGTTTTCACCTCTAAAGCAGTATGCACCTGTTAAGTCCTGTGTATTTCCCCACAACGTCTGGAACAGTTCTCTCTAGTAGATGGCATTCCATAAATACTACAGTCTAATGTCAGGTTCAGGAAGGGGCTCAGAGGCAAATGAAATGGGGAGTAGGCTGCAGAAAATGGATTCCCCTCTTCTTAGTGACCCATTTTTGTGATCGATATCATTATTCACCCAGAGGGAAAAGGACAGAGTTTACAGTAAATCACCCCAAGAAAGTGTCAATATAAAAGATGCTACACTTCCATCTCCCAGTGAAAATCTCAATAGCCAGTATCTTCTATGAAATATAAAGCATTTTGTATTTTAATGAATTTACTCCAGCCCTGATTGGAGCAATACCTGATAGGAGCAGTGGATATGAGCCCTGTGTCTGTGTCTTGCGCATTGAGCTGGAAATGTAGCAGGTGCTCAGTATATAATAGTTGAATAAATGTAAGTAAGGACTAAAAACAAAAAGATGCTACACAAAATAGCCACTGAACCCTCTTTTAGATTGCAGTCACCAAAGGAGATGGGCCACTGCTTTGTCTGCTTTGTGTCATGCCCAGCACAGTATTACTTATAAAAAGTCTCAAAAATTAGTGCTATTAGAAATTGACAGTGAAGCTGGAGAGACCACTGGGCAGGGATTGCCTCCATATTTGCAATGAATTAACATGTTTCTTTGGTAAGTGTTTTGGGTCTTCTGGGTCTTGATTATATTGGTAAAATGATCAGTTAATTGCTTCCCAAACTTTTTAACCATCCAAAAAAAATTCTTGGACACCCTTTCCCAGACCCACCATCTCATTTATTTGCTTAACAAATACTTACTGAGCACATATTATGTGCCAGGAACTCTGCTAGGGGTTGGGAATACAATTTGTGAGAAAAACAGGTGCATTCCTTACTCTCATGAAGCTTATAGTCTAGTGGAAGAGACAGTCACACAATTAATGACAATGCAAATAGAAATACACTTATAATTGGTCAAGTGCTCTGAAGGAAAACAGAGCTCTGTGAGTATAACATGAAAACTTGATTAGGGAATGGGGAAAGCCCAGAAAAAGCCTATGGTCATATTTTAAGTTTCCCTTGAGAAATCCATAATAATAAAAAGTTATTGCCAATTGAATAATGTTTTAAAATTATTTGTATATGTCTAAGACATCTAGAACCCATGAATGCTTTCTATATGAATATGCACATAGATATTGGGCATCCTGTAAATTCTGCAGGTTCCTAGGGGACTGAGGACCACTTAACCAGAATACCCTTGTCTCTCACTGGCTCTGAAGACAGCTTGCAGGTCTCCTCAGGAGAGATCTTAAAGAAAAACAGTTGGTTTCCCAGTCAGGATTCATATCACCACCCCATGAAGGCGGGTCAGCCTCCTCCCCAGAGGCCAACATACCCATTAGCTGATGATAACAAATAGATCTCTCAGCCGGAAGTACAGGCCAGCTCCCCACCACCTGGCAGTTTACTTGCCTCCAGACCAGTCTTATCTAGATCAAACCCAACACCCCAGAATGACACCCAGTCCTCTCAATATTCAGGAAAGAAGCGGAAGCAAGGGCCCCCTCAGCCCCCACCACCCCGAACCCTGACACTGTCAGTCTGTATTTTATTTCTTGGGGCTCAACTAGGTGATTGCATGCCATCTCCCAGGAGGAAACATACATTTCTTCCATAACAGCCTCCTAGCTATGTAAATGACCATAGATATGTGATTTATGTTTCCAGATTATAGCCTTTAAGGCTTTCTGTAAAGCTCCCCCATTGGAAGCAGACATTTTCAATATTCCCACCTTTGCTTAACCTGGAAGCAGTGAATTCAGACAAGAAGCTGGGTCCAGAATGGAAACGATCCCCTTAAATAGGCAAAGTCACCTGAGGAGGATGAGGAGTTCAGATTCTGCTTTCGACTGTGTGTCCTCTCCAGGGGGCAGAGGGGGAGAGGAGTTTGTGCCTGTGCGGGGGACCTGAGCAGGACTAGAGTCGGGCAGGGCCATCCCAGCCTGGCGTGGAGGTGCAGACAGGGAAATTCCTTGCAGTGTGGCTAAGGCCTCACTTAGACCTTAAATCCCTGGACAACAGAGATGGCATCTTTGTCACATAGCCCCACTGTCTCAATAAGCATATAGGTCACTGTTTGTTGAAATAGTGAATGGTCTGAGAAGGTGTTGGGCGTAAGGCCACTGAGCCAGGCCAGGGGACAAAAATAAGACTGAAAAGTACCAGGAGTGAGGCTGAAGGTAAAGAAGCGAAGGAGGGCACACTGGAGAAGAGTAGACGGGCAGGAGGCAGGAGGGAGGCCCGGAGGCAGCACTACCCCATTTAACCAGCCTGGGGCAGGACAAATGAGAAGCACTGTCAGCAAACTCAGTGCAGGCACGGGAGAATCTCCATGCATTCGAGCCAAGTGCTCCTGCTGCAGAAAGGGCCATTCACCATCGGAGGTTTGCCGTTTGCCTTCGCCATCCCTTTGGACAGGAGGTGCCTCACATTTGTTTGAATTTATTTTTTAGACACTGCCCCTGAGGACATTCCAATATGTAAAGCGCACATTTATCTGTCACACTGGGCTATTTATGTGTTTACTTAGATCCTATCAAAGTCTAAAACAGGATTTGAAGTGACGAGGTTACTCATACATCAGCGATTTTCAACCTTGTTCATCTTATGGCACACATAAACTAATTACTAAAATCCTGTGGCCCGCTGTCATAGATAACCGGTGAGTACAGGCCAACAGAAGAGTTGAAAACAATGCTCTGCAAAGTATGTTCCCACTCTCATCTGCTCCATCCTTGCCGTGGCTCTGTGAGTCAGGCACTGCACGTGGTGTTGGAAGAACTGTGTTCAAATCTCAGCTCTGCCTCTTACTGGCCACAGGCCAGTGTGACTTGGGATAAATCACTTAACCTCTCTGAGTTTCCCTGCTTTCTCTCGCTTTATTGTGAATATTTTATTTATTATGTAATCAATTTTAGTATTTTTATGAAGTGGCAGTGAAATTGGTTTCCAGGATTTAAATTCAAATTTTATCAAAGTTCTTCATGCACATGATTAAAATATCAAATAGTCCAAAAAGTTTTGTGATGTAAAGAAACAGTACCCTTCCCACCTCTCCCCACCCTCATTTTGCTTCCCAGAGATGTCAGCCTTTAATCAGTTTCTGTTTTTAGTTCTGTTTGTGGTTTCTTCTGCATCTCCAAATAGTATGTTTACACTGCTATGTCTCGATCAACAACCATAGTAGACATTATCCATTCACTTCCTTCTGGGCTACATCAAGTTTTATTTCCTGTCCCCCACTCCTTCCCAAGTTTGGAGAGTTTTAGCTATTTTAGTTTCTCTGTTACTCTTGTAACTGTAGACAAACCTCTGATTATTGTTCCATCAATAGTCAATGATACCTCTGACTCTCCATTCAGTAAGATGAAGATAGAAGCAGAAAGTCTCTTTCCTTTACCTCTCTACCCTGTGCACCTCCCAAATTCTATCTGTTCCATAACCACAATTAAGTTTCCCCTCTTTGTTTATAGGTTGATTCTAAAAATTGAAGACCAGAAAACAGTGCTTACATTCTGGCTCCGTAAGTATTGCTATAGAGCTAAGTAGTGTGCCATGATTACATTTCTTCTCTATGGTTCCAATGTCATGATCCCAGGGCCACTCAAAGCAGAATGTTTCAGCATGAAGAACAAATGCCACATTTCAGTTTAGTTTCTATCTGGACTATGCTTTATCTGTACAATTTATTTTTCTGGGGTTTCTGATTGTCTTGCTTTTTGTTGGTAGAAGAAACATATATCTTCTTTATCATATTTAGCTTTTACTCATTCTACTTCTTTCTTGGAATCCATTCTTCTTGAAAATGTCTTACAGAGAGTTCATTGACAGTTGCTTTCAGTTTGCACTAATTGCTTGCTAGGTCAGTTGACAATTGGCATCCAGGAATTTCCTGGGTAAATTTTATTATTTCTTATCTTAAAAACTTTCTTTGTTCTGAAATTTTCCCTTAGTTGTACTGATGTTGACACACTCAAGTAATTTCCTCAGGAAGGAAATACAGGGGTAAAAATTTTTTATTTTTAAATATCTATAACTGATTTTATTAGTTTCACATTTAAATGTTTGATTTGATATAGAATTCTAAATTTTAAAATAATTTGCTCTTAAAACCTTTAAAGACTTTATTCTACTGCATTTTGGCAACTGTGGTTTTAGAGTAGAAATCTGATGCCAGTTGAATTCTCTTTCCTTGAAGGGGACTAATTTTTTCTCTTTAGAACCTCTTAGAATCTTCTGATTCCTGGTGTTCTGAAATTTCACAATGAATGTGTAAAGCAGAAGAATTGTTTCTTTGTTCTTGCTGGGCATTTGGTAGCCCTTCTGTTTTAAAAATTCTGAGCCTTTTCTTCTAATTCCTTGATTATTTTACCTTTGTTTTCATTGTTCTCTGTTTTAAACTCCTGAAAATAGATGATACAACTTTGGGATTGATCTTCTGTGAATTTCTTCTTTATATTTTCTGTCTTAATCTTTCTTCCATCTTCTTGGAGATTTTCTCAACTTTACAAATTCTATCATTTCTATTAAACTTTTAATTTTGCAATCATTTTTTTTTAATTTCTGAGAATTTTTCTTAGTTTCTGATATTTCCTTTTTCTTAGTATTCTGCTCTCATATATACATACAATATCTATCCAAATCTTTCTGGAGTAGAGTCATCATCTTAGTCAGTTTGGGTTACTATAATGAATATATCATAGACTGGTGACGAAGCAACATTTATTTCTCACAGTTCTGGAGGCCAGGAAGTCCAAGATCAAGGTGCAGCAGACCTAGTGTCCAGTGAGGGCTCCACCCTCCTGACCTAGTCACGTCCCAAGGCTCCTCCTCCTAGCACCCTTACATCAGGGATTGGGATTCCAAGACATGAATTTTGAAGGGACAGAATATTCAGTTCATAGAGGTGATCATATATCCTGGCTTGTCAGGGATAGTTTTGGTTTCCACCTGTTTTCCTGGCATAAGTATTAACAGTTCTTCATATCACTTTCAAAATTATCCCAGGTTGCATGGTAAGTTACATGGTCACTTTACGCTGAAGACACTGATGAGAATTGTTTTACAGTTATCTTCTCTTTTGATTTCTGTTTCTTCAGTGACATTTTTAGGTTGTTGATATTTTTAACCTTAATTGTTTATTGGTATTTAAGAATCAGGAGGTAGGTAAACCTGTGTGTACACAGAGCTTGTTGGCTGGTGGACTTTATTCTAGTGGGGTGAACAGGGAACTGACTCTATTCTGGAGACTTCCAAAAAAAGGATAAGAAGGATTGTACTCTGTAGTACCAAGAACCATATCGGCTGCCCAAGTTTTTCTCAGACTGTTAAAAAGTTTCTATAGAGATAGACGAATCTTTTTTTTTTTTTTTAAGTGGTGATAATTTCCTGTTGTCATGCATTCTGGGGCCTGGGGAGTGGGGAACCATGGATTCATATGTGGATCTTTAATCAGTCTCCTTTTCCAGTTCTAGATCTCAGTCCAGAACCTCTCCCAGGCTCTCCCAGGCAGAGTGACTCCGCTCTTGACTGCAACCCCATCAATGTTTCTTGCAGAAATTTGCTAAAATCATCCATCCACTAATAGTGTCCCCTCTCCATGCTCTTTCCTGTTATGAATTTATGCTTTTTTTACCTTTACTATTTTTGTGAGATGTCTGCAGAGAGAAGATGTGCTCAATCCAACATCCTGAGTAGGAGGATACTTGTACCTTTTTTAAAATCCTTTTTAATGAGGACAGGGTCCATTTCCTTTATATTTTTCTGGCAAATTTATAGTTAAACCCCAGTACCCATTCTCCTTCATTTGTAGCAGAGCCCTTATTTTTAGTTGGCACATGGCAACCTGAGACAATTCCAGCCTCCTTTGCAATTTGGTGTGGCCAGGTGACTAAGTTCTGACTAAATGGGATAAAGCAGAAGGGCCTGGGAGCAGCTTCCTGAAATTGTCCAAAAGAGACAGAAAGCTTGTGCCTTTGTCACTATCTTGGGGTTGAGGCTACACAAAGACTCTGGGTTTCTAACACCATGGAGCCCAACACCAGTTTGGACCACTCATCAAGATATAGTTATTTTCAGTTTTCTTCACTACAGCCAAACTAAAACCTAACTAATACAACCTTAAAAATGATCTGTGAGGTATCAAAAAGATAAATGTGAAATATCTGATATTATTAATATTATACCTTACACTAGACTAGATTTTAAGTTCCTCTTCTGGACTGGTTACTTATTCATTTTTATCATTAATATCCAACATAAAGTTAAGTCAATATATTTATTAAATAATTTCAATAGTTATTAGTGCATTAAGATAATTTCAATACCATAAAAAGACAAAAGAAAAAGTGTTAAAATATTTTTAGCTCATCAATCTCCCAAATGAATAAAGAGCTCCTAAAATTAGAGAAGAAAAGACCAAAAATTCATTAGAGAAAAAAATGAGCCTAGGGAATGACACTGAAGACAAAATGCAAATTGTCCTGAAATGTATGAAAAGAGGCTCAACCTCACTCACAACAAGGTAAATACAAATGAATACATACAATAAGGTCTGTCTAGAACAGTGGTTCTCAACCTTCCTAATGCTGCGACCCTTTAATACAGTTCCTCATGTTGTGGTGACCCCCAATCATAACTAAAGCATAGTGATTAATCACAAAAACAGTATGTAATTATATATGTGTTTTCCAATGGTCTTAGGCGACCCCTGTGAAAGGGTCATTCGAACTCCAAAGGGGTCACGGCCCACACAGGTTGAGAACTGCTGGTCTAGAAAGTATATGGTCATGTTATATGAAAAATAGAGACATTTATTGAAGAACATACAACATACAAGAAACACTGTACACAGAACAATGACACCTCAGTCCCCTTCAAAGTAGACACCTTCGGACCTCACACAGTTCTCCCAATCACCATCAGCTGCCCTGTCATATTTTCCTGAATCTCATCAATGGTCTGAAATCTCTTCCCTTTCAAAGGTGATTTTTAGGTTTTGGAAAAGCCAGAAGTCGCAGGGCACCAAATCTGAGCTATTGAGGGGCTGAGTCACCTGGGTGATTTTATCTTTTCCAAAAATCTCTGCATGAAGCATGATGCATGAGTGGCATGTTGTCATGATGAAGTTGCCTATCACCAGTTGCCCATAGCTGCAGCCTTCTGAATCATTCAGATAGTTTCCACGGAGCAACATTCAAGCTTAATGCAAAATTTCATGCAGATTCATTGCTGTACTCGCTCAGTCATTTTTAGTATGACTGCCGCACAATACATATGCTCACTCCATGGAATCTACCACCCCCACTGACTAGTATAGTAAAATTGTCGTTGTTCACGCATGTGCATTCCAGTCCATTTTCCTTGGCTGCCAGGTTACATCAATGTTGCTTAAACTGTTTTCATTGTATTAACAACGGCTGGACTTTTTCTGGACAGACTTCATATTTATATATATATATATATATATATAGTTACATTTTGTGTAAAAAAGGGAAGGAATTCATTATTCTAATTAGTATTAGCACAAAGAAATATTGTAGGGCTAAATAAGACACTAATAAAAATAGTTACTTAACAGAATGAAAAGAAGTGGGAAGAGTGAGACTTCTCTATTTTATTTCTGAATCATGTAACTCAAATGTATGTTTTAAAAAGTATTTTAAAAATAAACAAGCATGAAGGTTGTAAAACCATTATAGTTTCTAATAATAAAGTCAGTGTCTAAAGGACTACAGGTCTCACTACAATTCCCAGACATACTAACACATTTATTGTACTAAATTGATTAGACTAGTGTTTCTAACTTATAGAATCAGGGACTATTCAAATCGGTGAGAACCTAGATTCTGCTTATTTTAATCCTCTCGTTTGCAGATGAATAAACTAAGGTCCAGGGAGGTTTAGTGACTTGCCCAAGGTCACATGATCATTCATAGCAGAGCCAGATTTTACTCTAGTCAGCTGACTGCTGGGCAAGTATTCTTTCTATTGCTTTGTGCTCCCCAGAGCACCTAAAAGATGACTTACATGACATGGAAATTCATACCATATTGCTTAAACCAGAACCTAACGCATGAATCAATTTGTTCATCAACTATTTATCATACCCTCTTACACCGCAGACCCTACAGTAGGGGCTGGAGCTGCAAGCAAGTCAAGGAGGTCCTGCCCCCTCCCCCGACCCCATCATCTGCACTCTGTCTCCCAGAAGAGATGATAACAACAGAGTTTTCATTGCTAGTTGTTTGAGTTTAACAGAGGTGAACCACCTGCAAAATGTGTGCTAAGTGAATTCCAATTACGCTAACCCTTGTGCGTGGTTTGTGGGATTCACAAGCAGTGCATTTCCCTGTTGTCCTCTCAAACCTGAACTTCCCACCCCTTGTCCCATATTTTTTCAAATGGGCAGTTTGCTCAATGGAGTGATCTAATGGGGGAGCTCACATTGGAACACTGTGTTCTCAGTGGGGTCGGTGCTAGCCCCTCAGGGGCATCTGGAAACTGGGGAGCAGTTTTCTAAGTGGTCACAGTGAGTGGGTGACCCTGCTGGCATTTAGTGGACCATTGCCAAGGACGGCTCTACATCCCACACAACTCTGTCCTCCTGGACAATTACACAGGTGAAAACCTAGTTTTAATCATCTGAGCCAAGAACCTTAAGACAAATTTTGTGGGTTTTTTTTTGGGGGGGGGGGCTTATTTTGTTTACAGTTTAACATTTACTTAATTTCCAAAGAAGGTGACCACTGTGTAAATTAAGGGAAGACTTTATTTTGTTTGGAACTTTACAAAGGACCATTGGACACATCACAGACAGCGATACCTCTCATAGTTCCAAGTCACCAATGTAACGTACGCTCAGTCTGCATTTGTGACTGGGGCCCTCATGGAGATTTTATATGGAGGCAAGCATCTGAGCCCTTCCCCAGGTCTAGCAGTGTGGCCATTTGCATGTTGAGACACACATCATTTTACTGTGAGTCACCTTCCTAGCATATTCTGGGATACTTTTCTGGGTTTTAAGAGAATGCCAATGAAATTCTATACCTCTGACTGGATTTTCCAACCACAAGACATTCCTGGTCAAACACATCATGATGATCATCATCATCACACAAATTTTCTGAGTGCCTAGATATTACTGTTAGGAAAGATACTGATTTATTTGAAATCATGTATATACCTAGGTTATATTTTTTATGAATTTCATTTCAGGAAGGTAAGAAGCACTTGTTTGAAAAAGGATTGTTGGCCTGATGGATCAGAGAATCCCCCCTTAAGCACCTGCGTAGAAGAAGGCACTGTCAGCACAGCAAACACACAGTCCAGTAGTGAGTGAGCAAAAGAGGCAGGGACAAATCCTGCCCCCGTCACAGCCTGGCTTAATGGCCACGCTGCAGATAATGATCAGGTTGCTACCGTGCTCTTCGAGCAGCTGCAGGAAACCAGTCTGGCTGCGGGCATGCTCCACTCTGAGTGGCTGAAGTCAACTTTGGCTTTGATTTAGAAGAGTTGGCAATAGCACTTGTATAGGATAGATCGACAGAAGTCTTTCCATTTGCAAAGCACCTGGAAAAAGCTCCTGATAGGCCTACTACATGGTTGACACTTAATGAATACGTAATAGAAGTATAATTTGATTGAAGTAGGAGATTCTGGCCTATTTTTCTGGGTTCGGGGGCATGCTGATGAAATTCTACACCTATGGTTGGATTTTCTAACCAAAGAGATGTTTCTGGTCAAACAGCACATCATCGTCATCGTCGTCGTCATCATCATCATCATCATCATCACCATCATTGTCAATTTTACTGAGTGTCAAATTGCTATTCATGGCAGCAGTACATGAGGCAGCTCACCTTGATAGTGCTGACTGTGATCATTACAATTTCTCTTACACAACTTTCAATTAACTTATTTAACGTTCAACAAATGTCTATCAAGCACCTACTCTGTACCAGACTGTGCCAGGTCTGAACAAGAAGATGTAGTTCCTACACTTGTGGAGTTCACAGATTCAGGGAGGAAATGGATATTAGATAATTATGCAATTATGTGTGCATTTACAGTTGATTGAGTTATAAAAGAGGAGAAAAATTGCTTGGATACCCCATAAGCACCTGAATCCATCATTTTTGTCTCAAGCTCACTTCCCTCCAGGAGTCCTGATCTTTGTCATCCGCTCTTCTCTCCAACCAAGCACCCACGTCAGAAAACTGAGTTATCTTCGCAGTTGTCTCTTTCCCACTTCCCACCCAATTAATCACCAAATACTGTTAATTTTCCCTCTCAAATGTTTTTGTAATGTGTCCCTTCCTCTTTGTCCGTGCAGCTTTCTTCATCATCAGTCTGGACACTTGTAACAGCTCTATGACAGGTCTCTCTGCCTTAAGTCTTGCACGGGTTATAATCAGGCTTCAGGTGCAGAGAACAGAATGCACTCTCTCTAGTTTGGGCAGAAGGTGATTTGTTAGGTGGCATTAAGCGGCTTACAGAATTGTTGGAAAAGCTGAAGAAACAGACTGAGTTTTCGAAAATGGCTTTGCGAGCCACACTGCAGAGCCTAGTTAGCAAGGGAATTACTGCCACTTTTACAATCAAGAGGCTGCTTGCCAAATACAGAGGCTTGTGCTTCAGCTGCCAGCTCCAGAACCATGCCTCCACCGCTGTAATCAGGATGCCAGCCTGATCGGGAAAATGTGACGACTGGCAGACAGCTGTGATTAGAGGCGACCTTGATCGTGAAGCCACTGCAGGAAACCGCAGAGCCTCCAGGGGTGAGCTGGCCACACAACCAGCAGAGATCAAGCCTCTGCCTCATTTCCACCTTCCAAATCTTGGGTGAATACTTCCGATGGATAAAACCTAAACTGTATTCAAAGCACTAGCTACAATGAGATCTTAGAAGAGTAGTGTTTAGCTTTCTCACCACTGCAGAAACTCAGGACAAGAAGGCCGGAACAGATGTGTGAACCACCACAGCCATCCGCCCGACACCCCTGACAGTCTCCCCTTAAAGATGTATCTGAAACACAAGTGTGACCATGTCTCCCCTTTGCTAAAACCCTTTCAATGCTTCTCCACTGCCCATAAAATGAAGTCCAAGTTCCTTGGCCGGACTTCTCCTTTCCTGCCTGATCAGCACAGCCGTGCACACCTCTCACAGCAGGACCCCTTGTCTTTGTGCCTGCCATCCCCTCTGTCTGGAGCACACTTCCTCCTTTGCCTGGCTAACTTTTACTCATCCTTCAAGATCAGTTCGGGTGTCCCGGGAAGCCCTTCTTGAACATTAGGGGCATGCACCTTCGTGGACATGCCTAGATCTTGGAATTATCTGCTCACATCTCTGCCTGTGCCGTTAGAGATGTGTTCTCTTGCAGCAGCAAGTAAGTCTTATTCATTTTTGTATTTGCAATGCCTAGCACAGTGCCTGGCCCCAAGGGCCTGCTAAATAAAAACGTGTTAAAGTG
The DNA here is from genome assembly GCF_987537825.1 of Furipterus horrens. Lineage (NCBI taxonomy): Eukaryota > Metazoa > Chordata > Mammalia > Chiroptera > Furipteridae > Furipterus > Furipterus horrens. The sequence goes on from NW_028327180.1 coordinate 18,520,917, forward strand.
AAAGCAATGGTACCAAACGAAGCATGCCTTCAGTTGGGCTCCCCAGGAATCAGACTCTGAGACAGAACTGGCATGCAGGGAGCTTTCTGGGAGTGCCTTGGGGATCAGTCTCTGCAGTGGGGAGCAGGTGGAGCAGGGAGTAAAGGAAGTAAGATCGGGCAGAGCGAGACACCGGACTGTGACACAGTCATAATGGACCTCAGCCAACCCTGTAGTGAGCTCCAGAACTAGAAAGCCCCCTTATAGTTGTCCCGTCTTGAATCAAAAGGGCTGGGACTTTAAATTCTCATGTTAACTAGTCATTGGGTGCGGAGAAGGGGGTCTCCTTGGGCTCAGTGGCTCCCTTCTGCTGAGGGCATTCCTGGAAGGTAATTACATCAATCAGACTTTGATCACAGAAGAACTAGGAGGAATAGCTGGATGGAAGAATGCAGAGAAAGACTGACAGACACACAGATAGCATTTATAGCTGATTTATCGATAATTATGAAAAGTGAGGTAGATAAGGTTTTTTATTTATTGAAGGTATCTGACTTTGTGCTATTGTGGACACTGGCTATGTACTTTATGTGAAACTATTGTGTCTCTCTCTTGCTGGAGCCTGAAGTCTGCAGGACAGGAGGTCGGGAGAGAAGATGGAAGTGAAGTGGAGTAAGTAGGACAAACCGAAACCTGTGAGGCTGAGCTGGAACCCACGTCAGTCCCTCTATCCAAGCTGCCACATTAGCCAATGAATGTATAAGGAAACTGGTACCTTTCATTAGGGAGCCAAGAACTGTCAGCTACCAGCCTTCCCAGTGTCTGGGGAACTGAGTGCCTCTGTCCTAAAAAGGAGACCTGGACAGAGGGCCACAGCAGCCACTCCAACGTGCTGTACAAGGAACACCACTCAGCCAGGTTCATTCCCTATAAGGCCTCATTACCCAAGGACAATAAAACCTAGCCTAGGAAAACAGGTGAATCACAAATAGCCAAAGCATATCCAGTGATGAAATAAAACTAAACTGGTTAACAAGTATCTCACATTCACATACTGTGAAATGTGAGGTGAGAGGAGAGAAAATAAGGAACCATCCATGGGCCAGAGGGAATTTTCAAGGGGTTCACAACATTAAAGGTGATAGTGAAAGGGAGATCTGAGCTATAGGTAAGAACCAGAAGACACACTATTAAAATGCATTATGTGTCGTTTTAACGGGGAATATGGGAAGCGCGGTTTGGAGAGTGAAAGTCTGGAAAGCACTAAGTTAAAAACAGCATGTTCTGCTAGGGGAACTCCAATTAATCTATTTATTAACCTTTTTTATCCCCCTTCCTACTCCTTGGCCATCATCTTAGTCAAGGAGGTCCTTGCCCATGGCAGACATCACTAATCAATCATGTGTTCTTTCCTGATGTGCCTGAAAAAGACCTCAGAATCCTTCCTGGTTGTCTGGCTTTCCAGACAACCATCCAAATTGATTGGATGGAACTTAATAGTCATCCCTGCCCATAATCCATTTCATTCACTGACACCTAACTTACCATTTCACCTAAAATACCCTTTGATCACATCATCTTTCTGCATCCCTGGCTTTACAGTAGGAGCGAAAGTATCGGAGGCTGTTCATTCTGTTTATCCACCTGCTTCTCCACAGCACAGCCCTGCTTCTCAGGTTTAGGATGAGTGAGAACAAAAATAAACTCACCTGCCATTTTCTGAATCGAAATTGTTCTTGAGAAGCTGGCATTGGAAAGAAATTGGGGGAAAGAAAAACTAAAATAGCTACATATGCAAAAATAACAGGGAAGCTTCTGTTTTCATTAGTAACAATTATAAAGAAGATATATTTAGAATTGTACCCTGCTTTCAGCAATGGATAGATAATGCACTGAATTTTAAAAATCAACCTCTTGGCTTAGATAATCATTTCAGAAACCTTGATCTCTGATTTATTAGCTTAATATTTTAACACTGCATTAATAGGGCATTCTCTTGGCCTTACTCCCCAATTAATTTTCTGTAAGAAAACATTTAAATATTAAGGAATGTTAAGGACCCTCTTTGTAAGGCAAATGATTCATTTGTAGTGGAAATAACCACCTCAGTTTATTTAATATTGATATTACCTGCTGCTATTATAGAAATTTATAATTTTCAGAGTGTGGGGATGCTGTTACTTCCTGAAACAGGAAGTGTGTTTTTCAAGTGCTTTGCTCAATTAAGTTCACATGGCTAGTTACTGAGTGTTAGGACCTGATCCCTTGTCATCTGACTTGTGACCAAAACGGACTGTTTTCCCTTGGGGTGTGCTATGGCAAGTTACATGTCTGCTTGTTTACTTTTTATGGTGACACCCCTTTCAGCTCTTAGAAATCAATTCCTCCCTCTTCCTCTCCCTACTCCATGGAACCGACATGAGTTTTCTAGTCTGAATTTTGCCTTGAAAATGTTGAATGCAATTAACTGTCAATGCAAGGCCCACTCATTTTCTGCCTTTTTGCTAACGTTTAAGGTCAAAATTCAACCAAAAGGGAATAAAGTGGGGACAAGTCCCTCTAACATGATTTTCCAAGATCTGGTTCCCCAAGATGCCCAAAGGTCGAAGCCAGGTGCAGGTCTGCCTGTGGAAGCTGACTTGTTGGGATAATAGTCTCCCAGGGCTGCCCTGCCATTCCCAGAAGTCTTCTTCAGCCCGCAGGTGGCCTGAAAGGAAGTCTCCACAGGCCAAATATCTGTAACCAAATGGTGGTAGAAACTGTGCTTGGGAAGGCTGTTCTCATGTCAAACCAAACACTGTCTTCTTGAGAGCTCTTGGGTGCGCCGTGGCATCAGGGAGAAGGTCGAAGGGAATGTGCTTGGTGGGCAGAGAGGGCAGGAAGAAATACCTCAGATTTCATCACTCATAAGCTGTGTGGCCTTGAGTGAGTTAATATTAACTTTTGCTGTGTCTATAAAACAGGGATGGTACCTACCTCATGTGTCTATAGTGAGGACTAAATGAAACAATGCCTGAAAAGGGCTTAGAGCCTGGCACCCAGCAAGTATCAATAAGCATTAGCTGTCGAGGTGGTAATTATGCTTGTGGTTGTTATTATAACATCTGGGTTTCTTCTGGTGACTGTCCAGATGCTCTACAGGAAGACCTTGTCCCTCATTACAGCTCTCTGGATTTTTAGAGCTAGAAGGGACCTTTGCGAACCTCCTTGATGTAAAGGTGAGGAACTTAGAGCCCAGAGAAGTAAAGGGGCATGCCTAAATGGTTTGATGGTATCAGCACCCGAGCCAAGGCTTCTACTCCAGGATTCTTTTGGCTTTTCTTATAACCCTCAGTCTCTGAAACTGGACATCCTGCATTCAAATCCTGCTTCTGCCAATTACTAACAGTCATTATAGGAAAGATCCTTTACCTCAATGTGCCCCAGTGTGTCCTCAGCGGCAGAGTGAGAAGAATAATAACTTGTACCTTATATTGTTTTGTTGAGGAATGACTAAAACAGTCTCTGGTTCACACAAAGCCCGCAGTAACTATAAACTATGCTTAGCAATCCAAGCCCATGAGACACAGAGCTGAGCCTGACCTCACCTCCAGAACACAAAACTTCAGGACGCTCAAGACCACAGCTCTGCTGACGTGTTCTGCTCCATGGGCCAAGGCTGACCCATCACCTAAAAGTCTTTAGCATTTCTAGCAAGTTTTCCCTAGCAGTTCTGCTGAGTGGCACGGCCTAATCCTGCCTGTCAGCTTTAAAAAGTCAATCTAAAATAACTTCATGAGGGTGACCCACCAGGATTAGCAGTCAATTCTGATGGATGGTAAAATAAAGACCCAGAGTAAGCCCTGGGTCTTCTCATGCATGCTGAGCTCATGACAAAAACGCGGTCAGGGCTGAACCCTCCTGGGCCCTGCGAACCCCACTCCCCAAAGGCGTCTGTCCTCACACTTCCACGCCTGGACGCCCTGACAAGCTGGGGCCCAGAACTCCAAGCTGGTCTCCCCAGGACCTCACGTAGCTTTGACTCATCACAGGGAGAATGTGCTGCAGTCAAAGCACTGCAGCGGAATCCACAGAACTCCCTGTCAGCAGAAAAATCCTCCTACCTGCAAGGGCCAGGGTGGGAGAGGGGTGGAGTGGAGGAGGAGAAAGTCCTGCCACAGACACTCAACCCTCTGTGACAGTGAAAAGAAGAAAGGCTCTCATGGCTAAGGCCACCCGCCAGACCCCCCTGACACCTGAATCTGATCCTGGCACAGGCAGACTGGCTGGTCTTAGCCTGTTTGTCCAAGTCACAAAAGCCATCACAAGTGGCCACTGAGCTAGATTTTTCTAAAGAGAAAACCATCTATTTCATTTGTCATTTCTCTTGGTGTGGCTGTGCTTCCTAGGCTCCTTCTCTCCCAATTTGCTGATCAAGTTTCTGCCTCAATCACTAGTATGACCCCTTCAGAGAAGACACGTGGGGCCCTGACTAGGACCACAAATGTCTAGCAGTCTTGTGCCATGTTTCCCCCTCTCTCTCAGCTTCAGTGTTTGCAGAGGGGTTATCCACCTCTTTCAATGGCTAAATGAGAGAAGTCCTTAGCTGAGCTCCTCACCCCTGCCCCAGTCGGCTGACCCACAGGCTGAGCAGACAGAGCTCCAGGGCAGCACCTTGCAGACATCGTCTGGCAGAGAGACCTGTGGCCTCTGTGGCTGAGACAGAATCATCAAAGATGTTGATGATAACAGCCAGCGGGCACATCTCAGGGCCCCTGAGTGCTGAGACAAGACTGTGGGGCTGAACAGACAAAAAATAAACCTTGCTATTTTCAACCTCATCGGTTCACCTTGCTCATAGGAAATGTCAATCTTGCAGAAACAGTCTCAAACTCCACCCTGAAGTGGCTGCCTCCTGCTTTCCCTGCCTCTGAAGGTAATGTGTGCTGTAGGCTGCGATCAGAGGGGGCACGCTCGGTGCTCAAAGGTAACTCCTAACGGTGTACACGATCTACTGGCCCTGGTCCTGGTGACCCCCAGCCCCCTCCATCATCAGTGAGCCAGGTTTAGGATTCTGGTTAGAAATGATGTTAAGCCACATGGCCAGAGCACCCAAATAATCCCCCACTGCAGTGTAACTACCAAGTGGTCTCGGAGGAGACCTCGGGCCGGCAGCCTCAGGATGTGATCTGCAGAAAGAGCTGGGTCCAGCGCTGCTCACGCCGCGTATTGCATTGCGGGCACTCCGTTAAGGAGAAGGGGAAGAAAGCCCACGACAACTCCAGATTGTCTCTGTTTTGTTAGCAGGGACGAGATAAAATTCAATTAATTTTTTTTATCCCTGGCTAATTCGCTTAGCCTTGTTTATCACGGAGGCTGAGACGTCAAATCTCAGAGGGCGGTGCTCCCCACAGCAATGTTGTTGCACAACGAGGAAACAGGCCGTCCTGCCCAAGGTCACCCATCAGTCACGTGGCACCGCCACAGCCGCTGGTCCTCCGGAGCTGAGCGCAGGAGCGGGCTCCTCTGCGTCCCTCCTCCTCCCCGGTCCCTGCTAGCTCCCCGTGGCAGCGAGCTTTCTGCTCTGTGATCCCATCTTTCTTTCCTGCCTGGCTGCCTAGTTGAAGACAACCCCCCCACCCCGCCCCCGGCCCATTCCCTTTTAATAAAGGATTTTTGCAATGGTAGAGCTAGGGTCTCGGTCCCTGTAATATTGTAGCATGGAACCATTTGCCCAAGGTGGCCGGATGTTAAAGACGAAAGTTAATTAAGTCTTCAGTCTCATCTCAGTGGCCAAAAGACAGAAAAATATAGTGCACCCAGGAAAACACACTGAGGAAGGAAATCCCATCCCTCCTGTGATGCAGCACCTTAAGTCTTCTCAGGAAGGGCCTGACTTGGATTTAGGTGCCTGAGAGCGGGGCTGCCTTGGGGCCAAGGGAACTGTGTCCTGGACTCAATTCAGGAGACCCTAAAACAAGCTGAACGCAAAAGGGCCTTCTAGCTGTGTGACCTTGGGCAAGTGCGCTGACTCCTTTGAGCCTCAGTTTCTGCAGCGGAAGAATGGAGCTCTTAGTACCTACAGCATAGGCTTACTGCGAGAACTAGTTGGAGAAATTTATTTGAAAGTTGAGGACTATAGAAATGTTTGTTCCCACTGTGCCACATGGTCTTCAGAGGGGCAGGTGACTTGCTGAGGCTTCCTTCAGATGTCCTGGGCACAGCTAAGAAGCAGCAACAGAAGCTACCTGAGAACTTTAGAACAGCCCAGAACTAAAGGTCTCCCCTTTAGACTGAGATGCGACAAACTTTTCGTCCCTTCCCTTAGAAAATGTCAGAAACTCCTTTTACGCCTCTTAAAAAGAATAATAATTTTCTGAGATAGATTTTTCAGGTAAGTTTCTAAATCTGTTCCTCCAAACTCAGTTTTCAAAAGCCTGATTTCTGAAGCTGATTTCTCTCCTTGAAGTAAGCCGAGCTCGCTCCCACGTCTCCTCTCCGCGATGCCAGCCGCGGCGCGCGCACACCGTCTGCTCCGAGATTCTGAGCAGGCTTTCAAAGGTGTGCTAAATGAGAAATGTGCAATTTAGGCAAAGCATTCACGTGTTTGAATGAGGGACAGGAACGGTCGAAGCTGCCGCCGTTGATGGGAAATGGATGTCCCCCTTGCTATTTAGCTGGCAGAAATTAGTTTTCAAAGATCAGCCTTAGCCCAAGGAATAGGGGGGCATGCAGCTAGAGGAAGAAAGCAAGTTCTCTTAAGTTTCCCCTGGTCACCTGCACTCCCCTGGTGGGCCCCTTCTGGTAGTTTGCATCATGGGTCTTGGCTGGTTAGGGTTAGTAATCTGATCCAACCTCCAATGCGCAGTAAAGAAATAGACGCATTAACAAAGGAAGGCGGGGGACGTCTAGCAGAGATCCAGATCAGCATGAACATGTCTTGAGAAGAAGGACTCAGTGGGGAGAGGTGGCCTGTGACTAGTGACTGGCAGGGCAGATCCCCTTCGTTAGTATTAGGGTATCAGTCCCAGCCACATTGGCCAGGAAGGGAGCGGAATCATGGGTTGGAGGAAGGCCCACAACACAGTCTGGCACCCCGTTATTCACAGCCCCTGTCCTGGGAAACACAGAGGTTCTAATGATCCAGCGAGACTGCAGGGCCCTCTTGAAGACTGACTAGCTAAGTTCAAGTGCTTCTAGGATAAGGCAGGGCTTGAGGGCTCCTACTTGAGACCCTTCAGTCCCTCTTGGGGAAGTAGTGAAGCGGACATGCTTTGCAGTGATTACCAGCCTTAAAAGTCTGTACGTCTCCTCTCTGCCACTTTCAACAGCAAAAGAATGTTCAGCCAGCAGTCCTGGCCTCATGCTTTCTGGGTTCTAGATCCCTATGCTCTGCCTTTTTAAAAAATTGGTGACTGTTTTTACATCTGTCCCTCACATGCCAGAAACAAGCACCCCACACAAGCAGACCCTTATGAAAGAAGTGAGCCCAATAAATCTCATGTTATCATTCAGTCATCACAGCCCCTGGGTGTGTGTTCATTCTCAATATGTCTTGACTATTGGTGGTGGTGGGTAGGAAACAGTCCTTTTACTAGTAATGGGAACTTCACTGGTAAATGTATGGATCCAGACCATGGGGTATGTGTGCACAGGTGTGTGTAGGGAGGCATCAACATTAAAAAACTCACTCCTTTCATCCATCAGATAACAATGAAATCTGATAGAAATTGGTTTTTCTTTGATTTAGGGCTTTAAAAAATAAATAAATAAACTATACTTTCACAAACTGCTCCTTAAAAGCTCTCCAAATGGTTTTATGCCACATTCACATCATCACACCCACACTTACTGTTGACTACCTACTATAAGCTGGTGCCTTTTTCTTGAAGGTTAGCTCCCAAATGAGCTATACAAAACCATTCGTGAAATGCCTAAAGGAACTGGGGTTTCTGGTCTAGAGGAAAGGACTGCCTAGTGATTTCCTACCTGTCCCTGCTCTACATTCCAGGCAGTTGGTTATAGATTCAGAACTCATAAAAGTTAGGAAATTCTTGGGCTGATAGCACTTTTCTAGGGCATCTGTGTTTGTACTGAGTGCTCAGAGAAAAAGAGAAAGCAGAGGAAGACTGAACAGATCTGTAGAGAAAAGCAGAGATGAAGTGCCAGGTAGACAGGGAAGAAGGGAGAGCACCCTATTAGGAAGGTTCTCTATAAACACCATCTCAACAGTTCCTCCTGATTTGTGGGTCCATGATGCTCTCCCCATCAGGGGGGGTCCCTTCATCCTCCCCTTAAAGCCCAGCTGGCTGTATGATTTACCTGAACCAGCAGTATGTGTTATAGCGATGCTGTGTGACTTCCAGGACAGGTGTTCAGAGGCCTTGCAATTTCTGTTCCCATCCAATTGGAAGTCAGGTGCCATGTAAAGATGTGTGGGCTAGGTTACTGAAAAGCTAAGACCATGAACAAGAGACAGTCTGTGTCACAGGGAACCAAAGACCATAGTCCAGAGCCACACTAAGCCCCAGATATGTGAAGAAGGCTGTCTTGGGTACCCCAACCCTAGTCTAGCCACCACAGTTGATACCATAAGAAGGGAGAGGTCCAGCCACACTAGCCCACCCATGTTTGAGCCATTCCAGCTGAAGGCCCAGACATTTCAGAACAGAGACAAACCATCCATGCTAAGTCCTGACCCACAAAGTCATGAGAAAAGAAAGGGGCTGTTGTTTTCTGCCACTGGGTTTAGGGGTAGTTTGTTACACAGCAGGAGATAACTGCTACCCAATATCCCTTCATCCTTCGTCTTTACCAGCAGAAATCAGATTGTACTTCAAGTAGCACCATGAGTACTTTTAAAAAATAGCTTTATTTCAGCTGACCTTTCTTTCATAGTTCTGTCAGGTGACCATCTGACAAAACTCCGGCCAATGAGAAGTCACAGGGTGGGACCTCTAAGAGAGCTCCCTGAAAAGGTTAGATGTATCCAACATTCCTTTTCACTTTAACCTTTGCCCTTTACCCTCTTTTTCCAGATTGGGACACAGACTGTGCTTCGATGAGCAGCAGCTGCCATGCAACCGTGAGGACAAAAGTCCCACCTCGAATGACATGGCTGACTGCCTACTTCAGAAATTATGTCATGAGAAAAAGGAGCTTTTTGATTGTTTAAGCCAGTATTACTGATTGGTTTGTTTGTTTTGGTTACTCATATAAAACACCTTTGTAAGTTACAAATTACTAATTCCAGGTCCTCCTGAGACCCAGCTGCATTTCTGCCCTTGGATCCTGGATCTTAACAACAACCTAGTTCTGGTTGGTTTTTGTTGTCAGCAATTAAGTAATCCCTTGCCAAGACAAAGATGTTTGAGTTAAGGGAACAAAGGAATAGTTTTGCAAGGATAGTGTTCTCTTTCACTGATGACAAGGCCAGGGACTATGTTTCAGTAGCAGAAGAGGTTAGGGCTGTGACCTTACTCAAGTGGTGAGCCACTGGAAAGGTTGCCAGGGGTCTTTGAACAACCTTCTTTCTTGGAAATTGTTTGAGCAGAGTAGGCAGCTGCCTTCAGGGGCTTGGTGAGTTAGGTATGGCCCTCCCTGTAGGCAAGGGCATCAAAGAGCTAACCTTGGATGTGTGAGATGCAGTGCTTTTGTGCAATCAAAGAGGAAGGTCAAGCAAAGAGTTAAAGGCATGCCTTGGCCCTCTGTCTGCACGCTGGTGAGTCTTCAAAGGAGAAATCACCAAGCTAAAGGGAGCACCTGGCATGGTCCTTTTATTGGTATTCTGTGTCCAAGGGCTTCAGTGTTCTGCTTAATGGCACAGAATAGAATCGGCCCATTGACATTCATTAGTTCTGGTTTCTTGGAAGCATCTTCTCCATAAAATCCTCCAACTGCACGTTTCCTCTAGCCTGCCTGACTGAAGCAGGGCATCAGATTTTAGATCTGACTGCTCTTGTCACAGCTCTGCTGCAGGTCCTGAGGGTCTGTTGCGGTGTGGTCTCCAGGGGGCACCATTTCAGCTCTCTTGCTGGCTCTGGTTTGGGGTGGCCTTTCTAAATCCCAGGGCCAGTCCCGATGCTGAGAGGCTGGTGCAGCCCAAGTTGCTGCTGCTCCCCATGAGGAGAGGACTCGGTTCTCTGTGGTCCTCCTTTTGCAGGATCTTTCCAGTTTAGAAAAGGCCCCCAGGAAAACAAGTGCTCATTTCCTGCGCAGAACAGCAAAAAGTCTTCCTCTTTTACACAGTCACAGAATCACAAACTCCCCTCCAGTAGCACTATTGATATTTAAATGTCATCTCAGCAGCAGCAGAAATTTTTAACTTCTTGGTTATTTTCAGGGAGGGAGTTGAGGGGGAGATGAAAAGTAGCAAATTTGATAGTTCTTTTTAAAATGCCTTATGGAAAAGCGTTTTCTGAAAGATGTTGGTTTGTTACTCTCCAGCATTTGACCCCAAAGAGAAAATTGCATCCTAATGGAAAACTAGGAATTCATTTCTGAGCACTAAATTGTAGACATTTATCTGGAAAGATGCTCAGCATGTATTTTTAAGTGAAAAAATATGGGTTATAAGACTGTGTAGAATGATCTTAATTTTGCTTAATTAGAGAGAGAAAAGCAATAAAGCAAGAAAGGAGGAAGGGAAATAATTTTAAAGATGTATTTATGTATTTTCCAAAAAAAGACTGGAAATTTTAAACATTAAAAGTCATTAGAGTGTTTGTTAGGTGTGGAACTACTTGTGATTTTTTATTTCTTTTACTTTATTTTTCAGATTTTGTATAATGAACAAGTATTGCTTTAATGTTATTAAAAGTGTCATTTTAGCTGACATTAATCTCTTAAATGATTTCTAGAAACTTTATATTGTTGGTTTCTTAACATCTACATGGGTTGGTGGCTTATTTTTCAACTATAGCTAGTCATGCTTTTGCTAATGAATGAGGAAAAGTGAGACAGATAAACTAAAGCACAGCAAGAATTCAAAAATATTATCTTAGAACCTTGCTTTCCATCCTCCAAGGTTATTTGTAAGTTTCCAGTTGAATTTACCATGCTTCCATGACTAGTCATGGCCCTTCATTCATTCAACACATATTTTAAATGTATCTACTACTCATGGTAAACTGGAGAGGAACTGGCTGGGAAAAACACAGCTTCCTGGGGTTGACTCAGGGTGGCTAAGTTCCATCCTGAAAACCAGCTTCCGCTGCTGGTCACAGGTTTCTGGAACGCATGTGGACAAGTGGCCTGAGATCCTGTATCAGCTCAAGGTAAAGGGTGGTGTGGTCTACCAGTAGGATCTGCCATGGCTGTAGGGAGGAAAAATGGGGGCAAGTGAGCTAAAGATTGACCATCCCTGGTTGATGTTCATGATCAGGGAGAGAAAGAAAAGCAGGAAAGGAACAACAGAAGAAGAGCAAAAACATCTGGGCCTCTCCTTATAGGAGAGAGCCAGCCTCTGCCCTCCCCCCCCCCCAATGCTGCCGGTTTCCCAAATTGCTCTTTCTATGCACTGCAGTCCCACACAAGAAGCTGAGAGCCAGACCTGGCCAAAGTATCTGCCCTTCCTGCCCCTCTTCCCCCATGTCTCCATCCAAAGGGAGCATCTCCCGCAGCAACAACAGTACTGGGACCTCGCTAGCATCCTGTGTGTACTTAGGGTAGTATGGACGGCCACTGGAATCTCGTTTCTTTCCCATTCAGGAAAGCCGAGATCAAGGTTAAGTACTCCATTTTGACAAAAATAAAATAAATTTGAAAATGCTGCAGATACACGGTCTGCTGGTTCCCACGTCTACAGCCACAACCATTTACAAATCTTTCTAATGTTTTGTCAGATTCTGGATTCAATACCTCGGCGTCACACAGAGCTGCCCATAATGGTTATTTATGTGCTTGGTGAGTTTATTTCCCCCATTTTGCTAGGGTCATTTGTTTCCACAGGAGGGTGATACATACAATATTGGTTTTCATAAGGTGCTACATTGACATTTTTGTACTGCAGGAGTGGTAGAGTTGAGGGAGGCAGACCAAGTTCAAGGGTGCCCAGCTTAGGGATGGATCTGAGCTGAGGAGACTGAACTTTATCTCATTCCTTTATCCACGCCCTCTCCTTAACTTGGTGTGTTGTTGTTTTGGAAACTTTGAAACATTGTTGTTTTCTTTTTCTTTCCTTTTTTATCATTTGTGTTTCCCAGAGTGGGGTCCCAGGAACACCTAATTTAGAAAGGAACTCCCCCCACCTCTGTGTTGGGCTCACCTCAGCCTTCTGTCACTAGAGCCTGACCTGAGGGACAATTAGCCAAGGAAGAGACCACTCTCCAATTTAGGACACACCCAATAGGGTGAATTCTCCCTTGGCTGGCTTCTTTAAAATTAAAAGCCAGTGCACCCAAGGAAAAGGGAGAGTTTTCTTTCACAGAGTAAATAAATAGTGTAGGTTAATGTTTGAGCAGTTGTGTGAAATCCCCAGAAGTCTCAGGGCATTAAACAGCACAGTAGATTAAACGACACCAATTACCATGTTATTACTGTGAGAGAATGATTGAAGTGTAAACCATCACAAGGAATTTGACTGATCTACGCGACTCAATCAGCAAAGCAACCGCACCATGAGATGCTCGCAAAGCTCATAGAGAAGACCCCCTGCATGCCAAGTAGCAAAATGTCTAAGGTATAAGGCAGCCTGCTCTGGGAGCTCAGGTACTCTCAAGCCTCATAAGTATATATCAATCCCCTAAAATTAACGCGATGGTATCCTAATTACTTACATTGGAATAGCTCTTGGCAGACACTCACTGTAGTAGTTTTCATTAAAAAGTTGACACGTTTTATTGCAGAGCATTTCTCCTCCAATGATAATTCATCATAAGGATAGAAGACTCACAACAGAGAAATATCATTATTATTAATAAGCATGTATTATGTCCCTACAGCATGTGACTTGCTGAAGAGGATATAGACATAGAGGAAGACTCTACACCCAATAAATTAATACCTAAGTAAAAGAATATTAATAAAAGTTATGCGTGAGACTGGTCATGTGGGTATATGGAACAGGTGCCGGTTATGAAATATCCAGCAGGCTTTCCAGGGGCTGAAGGGAGAACGAACCTGAGCATGTACCTTGGGTTGATAATGTGAGAGGATGTACCCTCCCAGCCTCCTTACAAACTTACTTACATCTCTTCCTTACTAGGATGTTCCCATCCTAGTCCTACTGGAATAGAATTAGAAATGCACCTGCATAAAGGTTTTTTTTTTTTTTTCTGTGTAGGCGGTTATTTCTAGGATGGTCTCTGTTGGCCAACCTGTCCCGGTGACATTTCATCAAGAAACTGTAAACGCCTCCGCCTCAGTCAAGAGGCCTGAATGGCCCAGGTGAACAGGAACACTATGGCATCATTGTGTTCTTTCCATCTTTAAAGTCCTCAGTCAGTCAAACACAACTCCTGATAAAGAGCTGCCTGTCTCTCTGCCCAATCCCTCTGACCTACTTTGACCATATGAAACACCATCCATACCTGGAGCGGATTTTTCCCTCCCAACCAGGCCAGACCTCTTCAGAGGAGATACCCGTCTGCACTGCACGTTTCCCTTGCTCTAACCTGTGGTCAGTCTTGTAAATGAAGGAAGATTTGGTCTAGGCAGACATTCCCTCTGGGACATTTTTCCCCTTCTGCCTGAATTTCTCATTCTGCCAATGTCCCAGTGTGCCTCCTTAGCTGTCTCAGATGATTCCTGCCAAGGGACAATGGCTTGGTGCACAGAATATGGATTTTCATAAGTTATATAAGTTAGGCTCTGCCATTTACCAGCTGTGTGGCCTTGGGCAAGTTACTTTACCTCTCTGAGCCTGGTTCTCCTACACGTAAAATAAAACAGTAACTCCTCTCTCAAAGGGTGGTTACAAGCATTACATGAGATAATATATGTCAACTTCTGAATGTGTAATTGATGAGCAAGGTCAGTCACCAATATCTTGCTTCTGTGATAACCGTGAGGCCTAGCACCTGGCTGGCTTTATACACATGTGGCTTCATCACAATCAATTATTGTTGTCTTTAAATTAAGAATGCAACAGTTTAAAATATACAAAGAATAAGTGCACAGAATGTGAATATATCCCTTTACGTCTCCATTGCAAAATGTCGGTAAACTCTGTTTGACCATATATTAGAAAAGATGAGTTCTGAAGTGGGCTGAAGCCTTAGCGACTATCCTCGTCGGCAGCCGTCCATCTCGAGAGACGATAGCGACTATAATGTTTCCTTAACAGAAGGTAACTTCAATACTGAAACTAGGCTGAAAATAAAAATGGTATCATCTAATATCACCAAGAAAATAATGTTTTTTGATGCTATTTATATGGCCCATGGGGGGGGGTGATTTTAAAGCATGTTTGTCGAACTTTAGTGTACATGGCACTCACCCTGGTATTCCCAGTGCGTGCTGACAGTAGCCTGCATTTTTGACCAGCTCATTGTGTGATTCTGGTGCAGGGGAGCCACACATGGATGGACACAAACTTGAAACCCATGGCTAGAAAGAAACGGTTAACATCCCCCAGCTGCCTAAAAGTATTTCTTGTCTCCTTTTTCTTCTCATTTACCTCCTCCGTCCTCCTCATCTTCCTCCCTTTTCTGTATGTCTCTCTTTGTCTATTTGTCTTTCTCAGAATGGCTCAGCCACAAGCCTAGAGAAGAAATGGACATGTTAATTGTTTCTCTCATGTCAACGGCTGAGGTGGGAGTAGAGAGTTAGGAAGAAGTATTACTGAGCAGCACTTGCTGAATGAGAAAACCTGTAGTGATCAGAGATTCCTTTCCTGGAAAAAGTTAAAATCTGTAGCAGCAGAAAAGCTCCAAAAGTGAACTATGTACTGAAACTTCTACAGTGCCAGTCAAGTGTAGAAGGCAGGCATCGAAGAGGAAAAGAAGATAAATAAACCCTAGTCCAACCTCAGGCCACAGAACTACAAAAGCATCGATGTATCTCCAAAATGGTGGTTTTCAGACTTTTAAAAGCTATGTACATCAGTCAGTCTAGACTGTATTATAATGCAGTGACAAATCAACCCTGAAATTTCAGTGGCTTAAGACAACAAAGAATTATTTCTAGTTCATGTTGAATATTTAGGGTCAGCTGAATGCTCATCTCTGAGTCATCTTCACCATCCTCACCTGAAGACCCAAGCCTATAGAGTAGCCATTGCCAGAAACATTCCCAGTGACCATATGTCTCAATCTGCTTGGGCTGCTATAACAAAATACCACATACTGGGTGGCTTAAACAACATATTTTGATTTCTCACAATTCCGGAGGCTGAAGAGTTCAAGATCAAGGTGATGACAGATCCAGTGTCTAATGAGAGTCCTCCTTTTGGTTCATGGATGGTTGTCTTTTTGCTGCAGCCTCACATAGCTCAGAGCAGAGAGACACGAGCTCCCTCTCATTTCTTCTTACAAGAGCATTAATCCCAATATAAGGGCTCCACACTCATGGTTTAACTATCTCTCATAGGCCCCGTCTCCAAACAGCATTGCATTGAGGAAGAGGGAATTGGCATGTAAATTTTGGGAGGACAGACTTGCAGGCTGTAACACCATGGCAAAGGGACAAAGCAGTGGTGGGGGTGGTCTGGAGGACTTGCACTGAAAATTAAATGCTCCAGAATAGAATGACATCGTCATCAGCCAGAATTAGTCCCTGGGCTCTACCCAATCATCAGAAAGTTAAGTATAGTTCTACCACGAGCCTGAAAGGGGGAGAACCAGAACATTTGGGGGACAGCACTAATGACACCTACTATGGAACCTTTGTTATTCAAATGAAATATTATGCAGGACCCCACATGCAGTTGAAGCTGCTTCAATTGAAGCTGGGGCGTGAGGTTGGGGTTCAACCCTCCCGGTCTCCTCCTCAGTGTTCCCTGAGACATCTCTGAGGACCCAGGATTCCTGGGACAGTCAGACCCCACTGCTCTAAAACAGGCACTGCACTATACATCTTATTTAAATACCATTCTCTAGGTATTGATGATTCATTGTTTTAACAAATGATTTTATTTTAGTGAGAAAAGTATAATTAAATTGAAAAGTACTGCTCTGTGGCAAGCCTTGCTGGTTGAACAGGGTGGCTAAAAACAAAGCATTTTTTAAATGTATCATACAGGCAGACAAAATGCTTATGAAGAATAAACATCTCTAAGAATAGCCTCTGCATTTTACACCCAGCCCAATCAAATGAAGCAAATGCCAAAGTTGCTATTAAAGGGTGTATCCATGCTACAACAGACATGAGCCAGAAAGACTAATATTTTAGGATTCTGATGTATGAGGTGTCTGGAGAAGTCAGATTCACAGACACTGAAGGGAGAGTGGTGGTCCAGGGGCGGGAGGGCGGGGAGAATGGAGGGTTGTTGTCCAATGGGTACAAAGTTCAGTTTTCTAAGATGGCAAAGGTCAGGCGACTGGTTGCACAACATTGTGTATACGTTTAACACTACTGAATGTTTAAGACAGTAAATTGTATGTTATGTGTACTTTACCACAAGTAAGAAAACAAACAACTAAACTAAAAATAAGTGTACCAATAGTTCCAAATGCATTCTTGAAAAAAATTGTTTTGTTATACCTGTTCATTAGCTAATATTTAAAATACTTTTCTTTCTCTTCTACATCTCTTCCAAAATTAATTTAAAACTTGACTTTTTGACTACAACAATGAGAAATCTGCTATAAGTCCAGTCTTTATTTTCTGGAATCTTTACCCTTCATTTAAGTCAAGATAAAAGGATTAAGTCTATAATCCCAGCTCTGTCCTATAGAAATGTAGCTTATCTACTCTTGACTTACCCAAGTGTGCAATGGGCTGGTGCCAAGGGTGTTTGGACAATCTGTACTTTTTGAGCTTTTCTGACCCAAAATATAAAGAGATGCTGCCATTTCTAGAAATCCTGTCTGGTGAGGATAGTCCAGCATCTTAGGAATTTGCTGAACTTGCTTTTGTGGGGGCTGGCACACACTGAAAGTCTCCACCTGAAGACAGGAGTGGGCTGTTGAGCAGGTGCAGCGTGATGGCTGCAGGGACCCTTCAAAGGTCATTGTCATGGGATGAAGCAGGTATTGAGGTGAAGCGAGCGCCTGAACTTCAGGGTCTGAGGGACCAGCTGTGTGATCTCAGGCAGGCTGCTTAACCATAAGCTTCAGCTTCCCCACTTGTAAAATAGGAATTAACAATGACCTAAGGATATATGAGAATTTCTTAACTTAAAAAATACTTGGTGAGTACTTTACTATGCGTGAGGCACTGTGGTAGTTAGTGGGAATATGCTGGTTAACAAAACAGACAAAAATCCCTCTCCTCATAGAACTTAGATTCTTTGCTGGGAGAGACTGACAAATAAATAAATAAATAAAAGTATATGGCATTTTAATGGAGATAAATAAAGTACGTGTATGTGATCTGAAATGGAGATACCAGGAAAGCCCTCACTGGGAAAGAAATACTTGAATAAAAAAAGACTTGAAAGAGGCAAGAGAACAAACCTTGTGGATATTTAGCAGCAGGAACATCAAGTGCAAAGACCCTGAGGCCAACATCTTGAGATCAGAGCAAGGAGGGGCAAATGATAGGAGATACGGTCAGGGCAGTGACACAGGGTGTGGGCGCAGATGCTTACTGTAGCCATTGTAGAGACTTTGACGTTGACTCTGAATCAGGAGAGGGGATGCTGGGGCCAGGGAAATAATATGATCTAGCTCACATTTTAAGAGGATTTCTCTGGCTGCTAGTTGAGAGTAGACAGAAGGGGGGCAAGGACAAAAGAAAGGAGGCCTGCTGGGGAGCTTTAGCAACAGGCCAGGTGAGAGAGGACAGCGGCTTGGAGCCAGGTGAGGGCCGTGGAGGTGATGGGATTACATGTAGGTGACGCCTATAAAGTCCTCACCACCGTCTCTGGCACGTGGTAGGAGCTCAATGGGTGGTGAGATGGTTATTATTATTAACAAAGTACTCAGGAAAAATGTCAAATTAGGGGCAAGACACAACATTCTGTGTGCCAGACATTATCTGGGTAAGGAGGAGGCAAGAGCCAGAAACCTGGGATAATGACAGCCTGGGCATCAGGGGTAATCAGAGAGGCACTATTTTGGGACAAGGAAAAAAAAAAAGACTGTTCTAAGCTTCAAAGGCACCATGCGGGTGCTCCAGCGAGGGATCTGTCCCCACGCCAAAGCCTCCAGAGAAGCAGAGAATTATGAAAAGTCAAGGTCATCTGGTTTCAGGGGCAGAGAGAGACAACGGTGAGAGCATTTAGTCTCTATTTTCTTTAATGTACCAAGAGATATAAAGAAGAAACCTCCCTGGGGAGTTAGAAACTACCTAAGCATCTAACACTGTATTTCAACACTTTAATTTCTCTAAATTAACATAAAGGGAGCAAATGGACAGCAAGTTTGCCCTTTTAGAAACCGAGTGATCTCTTGCTCTTTCTCTTTGGGGTCAAGGGCACTGGGGCGTCTTGCCAGGGGCCATGCTGGGAGGGGAACTCCATTTGAGAAAGTAAAAGCTCTCATTTCCTTCAGATATTTGAGATTGCCCCTGTGTCACTGGCTGGGTCACACCCTGGAATATACACCCCTATCTGGAGTAAAGGACAGCTGCCCGCGGGTCTCTGGGCTTGCTGCTACTGCGGCTCTCCCTAACGGCACCAGCAGCTTGCAGTGCAAAATGTGGAGGTGCCAAAAAAGGCCAACGCAGGGGCGGGTCAGTGCCCACAGCGCCCCGTCACAAAGACCTCCTCCGGAAAAAGCATGTATTTCAGAATGGTAAGAAATGGATGACATGCAGCAAGGCCTCTATTTTGCGTCCCACCCCAGATAGGGAGGAAATGGCGCCAGACCAGCACTGCTGAATAGTTCTTCCAGTGCCGAAGGAGATGTTCTCCAGCCGAGCTGCCCAGCATGGGCACCCCCGGCCACGGCTTGAGGGTTTGAAAGGAGGCCAGTGCAACTGAAGAACTGGATTTTTAACTTTGTTTCTTTTTAACTACCTAAAATTTAAATTTCAAGGGGCATGTGTGGCTAACGATTACCGTATTTGGATAACACAGCTCTGAAAGGTTTACTAACTTGAATCCCAAATCCCCTCCTTTTCACTCGGTGAAGAATGGAAGTGTGTCTGGGTTTGTGGGGGTGTTAGTTTGAGCAGTTTAGAGTGTTGCATGGTTCCCTGGGACTGCAGTAGCCCCAGGGAAGCAGGTGCAGTGACTAGCTGCCGTGGGACCAGGACATGCCCTGATGCCTTGCTGAGCCTCAGTTTCTCCATTGTCTTCCTTGCAAGGAGTTGTGAGAATCAAACTACTCTAAAAATTGAAGACTTTTTCCCCCAAAAGGAATTGTGCTACTTAACTTTCCTCAGGGCCTCTGGGCTTCTAAACAAATGGCAAACGGTTTCATGATAAAGACATACAGACTATTCAGTATTCTTCATTGATTCCTAAATTCATCCCATCTTAAGGCAAGAAGCAAAAGCAAGTAGACTTTTTAGGGCTATATCTCCTGTATTGGCCGTGGGAAGCCTCAAGGCCAGCCAGAAGCCTAAGTGGCAGAGCCCCGGCGGTGCCAAGCTCTGCAGACAGCCGCCACAACCTCCAACCAGAGGACCCAACATGGAGTGTTGTGCTGTTATGTACATAACTTACCTTCCTAGTTAAAATCACAGGGACAGAGAGTGAGGACTTTCTGTCAATCACATGATCTTTTAATGGGAAGGTCAACGATCAATGTAAGAACCTATGTTCAAGTGAAAAATGTCAATATTATTGAAAAGCAGCTGATACCTATTTACATATGACACAGAAAGGCGCTTCCATTGGCATACCATTTCTTATTTGATTCTTTCAGCAACCCTATGAGGTAGCTATGATTATTCCAATAGAGGTTAAGAAAATAAGCCCAAGGTGAGTCTCATGAAAAGTGGCAGAGGTGAAATTTTAACCCAGGCTGCCTCCACCCCAGAGCCCAGGTGCCTGGTGGAAGATGGTTCGTAATAACATTAAGAAGTTTTTATTTTTTTAAGTGAAGATTGGTATCCTACTTACTTTCAGAAGATTTGAGGCAGCTTGAAGATTAGAACACGGTGCAAGAAAAGGCATTTAAGGATAACACTCCTGCTGAAGAAGGCACAAGAAAATAGATGGTTTCAGACACCTGAGTGGAGCAGATTCTAACACTTGGGCACTTAATTTGGTTCTAACTTTTCTGACAGCTAAGCCAAAAAGAGACGCATATTGGGTTGTGTAGGTTTTTGTTTTCTTGACAATATACTGCATACATATTCATCTACAGAGACAAAATGTTTTCCTGGAATTAAACTTAGGTAGGAATTCATCATGCAGGTCCTTGGATGAAGGGCACTGAGCAACACAGAACCTTACCCTCCCCATTTGTAAATTGAAGGCGCTGCATTACAGGCACCTTCCAGTGCGGTGAGCATCTGAAATAAAGCTGACTATAGCTCCACAGAAGAGTTAGAAATGCTGTTCAACAGAGCATCGCTTCTACGGACCCTCTATAAAGACGGAAGACATGATACACTAAAGCATCACTTAAAGAAGGAGCTTCTGTAAGGAGCAGA
The DNA here is from genome assembly GCF_987537825.1 of Furipterus horrens. Taxonomy (NCBI): domain Eukaryota; kingdom Metazoa; phylum Chordata; class Mammalia; order Chiroptera; family Furipteridae; genus Furipterus; species Furipterus horrens. The sequence goes on from NW_028327180.1 coordinate 18,541,521, forward strand.
GAGAATATGAGCTGGGACTTTGTTTTATGGGGCCCAGCAACGCAAGCCATGCCGGGAGACGCTCCGAATCTCAATGATGAAGGGTCGCCACGGCCATGAGCTCTCATAGATATGGTGCATGGTGACGAATGGGAATATTTTGTGGATGCAATGGATGAGAGACCACTCTTTGGGCAGTAGGCATCTATATACAGGTTCAAAACTAGCTATATAAATGTATAGGAAATGTTTACAGTCACTCAAAAATAATTGAACAAGGCTATTTCAAAACTGCATTCTATGAAGAATAAAAAGTATAGGAAGTATAGTTTTGTCTTCAGGAAGCTTATAATCTAATACAGGGTTTTTCAACCTTGGCAGCAGTGACATCTTGGGCTGGACAATTCTGGATAATTCTTTGTGTGGGGGGCTGCCCTGTGCATTGCAGGATGTTTATAGCAGCATCCCTGGCCTCTCACCCTCTAGATGCCCACAGAACTCCCATAGTGTGACAACCAAGAACGTCTCCAGACAATGCTAAGTGTGTGCTGGGCTGGAAATGGGGGCTCACCCCCTGGTTGAGAACCATTGATCTGTTATGTAAGAGAAAGGGGGCAGGGGAAACATACACAAAGCAGCAAATTCTAGTGATTCTAGTTCAATAAGTATAAATTGTTATACTGGTCCAGAGGAAAGCTCTCGCCCAGTGAGAACAGCAGAGATCAAAGGAAACTGCACAGCCGTGTAAGCTGAGACTTGGCGGGTTTGATTAGAACCTTCAGAGTGGTCAAGAGGAAAGGCATTGTCAGAAGAAAAAGCAGAAAAGAAGTGTGCGAACAAAGGCCGGGTTAGAGGGAGAGACGAAAATGGGGAGCTGAGGGAGAACGCAGCAGTGCAGCCGCGGTTGGGGGGTGGGGGCAAGAGTGACACAGTCACCAGGACACAGGCCGTGGACAGATGGCCGGGAAAAGCAAGGGTAAGGGGGCCCCAAGGTGTCTGCGCGTGTGTGCCTTCCATCACTTAATAAAGACCCCACAATTGCCACCCTTAAAAGAACAGGCTTGGCCTGGCTGAGTGGCTCAGTTGCTTGGAGCATCGGCCTGCAAACCAAAACGTTGCAGGTTTGATCCCCAGTCAGAGCACATACCTAGATTGTGGGTTCAAACTCCCCACACCCGGTCAGGGCATGTATGGAAGGCAACCAATCAATGTTTCTTTCTCACATCATGTTTCTCTCCCTCTCCGCATTGAAAAAATGTCCTTGGGTGAAGATTAAAAAGAAAAATTAAAAGAGCAGGCTTTCTGAAGAGAGCCTCTACGTGAGGATTGAAGAGAGGCCCCTGGATACTCAGGGCTTGACGGCATTTGAGATAAGCCCCCCAGATGGCGGGCTAGAGCTGCACTGAGGACCAGCATGGTCCATGGTCCTCACTTACCAGGTTGTCCCACCCTCATCTTCCCAGGGGCCCCCAAAGCTCTCCTGTGCAGAGGCCTGTTTTGCAGTGAGGACACAGAAAAGCCCCTTTCCTCTAGCACCATTTCGAGCATCAGCACAGAAGACAGTTTATAGCCTCTCTGTTCCCGCAGTCCACGGCTCTGCTGGGACTGAATAAATATTGACTGGTCTATAAAACATAAGCACCTTTATTTACACGGCCTTCTGCTCTGAGGCCCAGGCTGGAGCCCAGCCCCAGACAACACCGTGTGTGCAGAGCGCTGGGGCCGCCACTGCAGAGTGGCCAGCGGCCACTGTCAGGCCAGGGACTGCCCTTTCTGGGGTGCAGGCCACAGCGGTAGAGTGAGGGCTGGGCCGGCACCGAGGAGCTCAGCATTGGTTAGGAAAGCTTATTTTGTAGGAGATGGAAGTGCTTTGGGTTTCAAAGAGCAGGATCCCTGACTACCCCTCGTGGCATAAGCAATAGAAATGCTTAGTTATTCCCACATAAGAAGGTGGAGACAGGAGTCCAGGACTGCGGAGAACCGTGAGGAATCCTGGCTCTTTTGAATTCTTTGCTTTTCTGCCCTTGGCTGTTGGCTTTTCATTCTCAATAGTGTCTGTCTGTCTCATGGTCCAAAATGGCTGCAGGAGCTCTGAGCCAGAAGGAGCAGGCAGGGTGGTAACTTCCTCCACTCACCCATGTATGTTTCTTTTTCTGCTTCATTCCCTTCTGTCTTTCTGTCTCATTGGCCATAACCAAGTTACATGGCCAGTCATAGGCAAACGGGAGGGAGATAACCAACCGTGGCTGGCTTAGATCAATAGCTTGGCTTACACCAATCATGGCTCACCTCCTGGACTTGGGGAAAGGGTCTGCTTTGCCCAAGACCAAGAGACCTCTGCTTAACCCAGATCCCAGGTCCCACTGGCAGGACAGAAGCAGGGAGATGGCTGTAGGACTGGGCACTGACTGGAAGGCCGCCAGCCTCCCTCAGAGGGACATGAGCAGGCCAAGGTACAGAGGTGGGCTGGTACCATGTTTTAGTGGCAGGTGTCCCCTCCCCTCTCTGGAGACCTCCTGGACACTATTAATCTTCTCCATTGTGAAGGGTGAGCCCGGTCTTCTTATGGGGCTTGGGGCTTGGGAGTCAGCTGGGCTAGCCTCTGAGCCCAGCCCTGCCACTTTCTCAGCTTTGTGGCCACAGCACATAAGGCAGGAGACAGGGACCACAGCAGTTATTTCGGACTGGGAGGGTTTTATATAAAGAATGGTCAACTAGTAAATTAAAAGAAAAAGAAAAAAGCACTAAGATATCATGAAGGCAGCAACTTCGGGAAGCAGCCCTCCCTGTCCCTCTACCCTCCCAGGCCTCAGGTTAGAGTTAGGAACACAGAAGCTTAGAGCTGGGGCTCAGCTCTCTGAGGAGGGGCCGCTGCTCGGCCGGCACTGGCGTCTCAGAAGGAGCCGGTTCTGCCAGCGTTGAAACAACTGCCAACTGGACTGAGCCGCCGCTACAAGAACGAAGGGTGGCTACTGGAGGGAAGCAGCAAAGAAACCCTCAGAAAGCACCCAGGAGGGTGCAAGTCCCTTCTCCTCTCCAGACTTCCAGCCTCCTGTGGTGCACCCTATTGCTAGAACCCCCCAGCAGCAGCCGGCCAAGGCGGCTTACCAAGGCCAGCTCCAGCATCACTCGGTTTGGTTCCCAAGGGGCAACTTTGCACTAAGGGCAACAACAATTCCAGACACATCACGGCAAGTCCTTTACACGCTGTAACCGAAACTCTCTGAATCTTAATGCTCTCGGCTGTAGGACGGGGAAGACATTATCCATCTCAAGATGAATAGCTACAAACTCCTTGAAGAGTTCACATTGTGCTGGCCTGCTTCCCACTGTTTTTCTATTTCCTAGAGCAGGGCCTGATCCATAGCAGGCATTCAAAAGTAATGGTAGAAATGGTCATTATTATATTATTACTCACAAGTGCAGAGTCTATAGCCTAAAAATAAAAAAAAAAATTAATTACAAAATGTGGGAGGTCTTAGCCCAGATTACTAAGTCACCCAACTAAAGGGATCAAGAACAGAGCCTGAGGTACACCTGTCCTGTATCCTGATGAGGACATTATGTAATAGTAATGGCTTTATTCTTTAGAATGGTGACGAAATGGTGCAAAACAATTTAGCCATGGAGAAATGAGGCATTTCCTGCTTCTCAATGAAGATGTTTGCTCATCAGTTGTTATAACTGGTGCCTGGCTCTGCTTGTACTTAGGCCAATGGTGTGTGTCCCCGAGGTCCTCAGAGGCAGTTTTCCCCAGGCTGGGTGTGTGGCCTCAGCGTGCTGAGGGTGGGGTTTAGCTTCTCTGGCTGGTTCTAGGGCACCGATGCACTCTGTCCAGCTGAGGCCTCTTGCTAGGTCCCTCCTTCTTGCCTCCCAGGCCACTGCCAACCTGCAGAGGGATCCAGGACCGGTGTCTTCAGACAGTGTGCACGGAGCCCGCCCAGGCCACTGTGGCTGTGTCCAGACTATCTCAAAGGCTGTTGGACATTTGAGGGTTGACTCTGGGTGACTTTCCTTTTTGCTTCGTGAAAGGTCTTTAGGGGGAGAAAAATGACTGGTAACCCTAGAACCTCTTCCTAGAGACAAGGCAGTGGAATTTGCTCCAGCTGTCTTTTGGACAAAGCAAAATCCAAGTGGCAACTGCTCTGACGGCTTGGTCTGGCTGAGGCCACCCCGGAACGGCTCCTCCTCTGGACTCTCCTCTCTGGGGCTGGGGGCTTCACCTGGCAGGAGTCTGTGGCACACCTGGCCACAGGTCCCGCCCAGTTTCAGGGCGGAGCTTTCCCAGCATAATCTGATCCCTGCTCATGAGGTTTCTGTCCAGGGGAGTAGTCAGATCTAAAGCTCGTTCGTTCCCATCTCTGTCAAAAATACATATTAGGATGGAGACAAATAGTCAGATGTGAGAGCGATCGGCACACAGACTAGGAGAAAACAAACACGCAGTGAAAATGTGCCTTCTGTCACCTTTCCTGACCCAGAAATGGTCTTTACCTCCTTAAGGTGATGGCACATCAAACATTCCAGGAATTCTAATGCTGGAAATAGAACACTTACTGTTAAAGGCTCAGGAGAAAATGAGCTGTCACCAGGGCCATGGCTTCCTGGACACTCTGTGGGAACATTACCAGGGCAGGTCCCCGGTAGCATCTCTTCCAGGCACTGTTGAGGAAGGGGACCATCCCTGACATGGGGTTCCAGAGTCTCAGGTCATCCTTCCAACTCCAGATCTCATGGGGGATACTACATTTCCTGGGGTCCTTTCCAGAGCCCCATGGCTTATCCCCCACCAATTCTCTTATCCTTCCCATTTTCCCAGAGTGGAGTGTGGGGTTGCTGTCCTAGCTGAATGAACTGAAGTGTCTTCAAGGCCACGTCTTGACGTTTGAGGAGGCGCTGGAAAGGCTTCTCAGTAACAGAGCCTGGTCGTGAACCTTAATGTCCTGATTCCAAAATCAGCTCTGCCCTCAGGTACTGTGAGGTGTCTCAGGTACTTCTCAGGTGGTGGGAGTTGTGAGAGTGGCAGAGGGAGGAGAGCTTTCTGTACAGCCCCCTCCATTCATTCATTCATTCATTCAGCATATATTCACTGAACTCCTACTGTATAGCATGCACCCTGCTAAGCATCTGGTATAGGATACACAGGTGAGAAAGACAATATCCCTGCCCGTATGGAACTTAAATCTTAGTTGGAAAGACAGGAAATAAACAGCTAGTTTTAGGTAGCGGCCACGGTCAGGTTCTACAGGAACCAGACTCTAAGACATGGATCTGAGAAGGTTTGGGGGGCGGGGTACTTTCAGGAACAACACCCGTGAGGGATGAGGGATGCAGGATCAGCAGAGGGAAGAGCTGAGCGCTGATGCGCTTGCAGCAGAAGCCGCACGCAGTCCTACTGGGGAGCCCTGGAACTTGGGACAACAAGCAGAGTTGTCTCCGCTGAGGCCAGGGCGTTGAGCACAATGCATAATCAGTCACTGGAGGCAGGCTACCTCCGGGGAGGGGGCAGAAACCTGAGGGAAGCAACTTCTTTCAGCAAAGGCTGGGGCCTGGGCAGTGTCTCAGGTCTCAGCTGGTAGCAGCCAACACTCCCAGCGGCAAAGGCAACAAGTGTCTTTCAATCCTGCCGGGGCAGCTGGGTGGCACACCATGGCATCCACTACCAAACGCTGGGGGTGGCAGTTGCCAAGAATCTAAAGAGTAGAAATGAGTGGCTGTTTCAACAAGGTGGTGAGGAAAGGCCTCTCTGAGGTATCCTTTGAGCAAAAACCTGATTGGTGTGAGGGAGTGAGCCACTCAAAGTCAAGGGCACCAGTGGTTCTCGGCAGGGGCGACAGGGAATGCAAAACAGAGAACAAGCTTGGCAAGTCTGGGGCACAACAATGAGCCAGTGTGTCGGAGCCAAGGCAGTGAGGGAGAGCGGTTCATCGGGATGTCGGGAAACCAGACGGTGGAGGGCTGGGCCGACCACAGAGAGGAGTTTGAATTGAACTCTAAGCACAATGGGAAACACTGGGGCACTCTGAGCGGGGAGAATCATGCTGACCCACATTTTTAAACACAGCACTTCACTACATAGACTGTAAACACACAGAAGCAGGAGCAGGCACAGGAAGGCCTATGTGAAGGCTACTGCAGTGATGCAGGCAAGAGGGGATGGTGGCCGGGGACGAGGTTTCAGGTAGAGGGATCCCAGCTTGGAGGCAACGGGATTCTAAATAGAGTTTGTAAGCGGAAGCAAGAGTTTGAGAAGAGAGGGTCTGGGAACGAGTTTAGGTTTTGGCCGGAGCAGGAGAGGAGGAGCAGGTATAGAGAAGGGTAGGGCATCAGGAATTCTGTTCGGGCACCTTATTTGTGAAGTGCTTATTACACACTCAAGCAGCGATGGCTGGCACACGGTTATGCTGAACTGGAGCTTTGGGGCCTGTGTGAGATTTTGTTTGAAAATAAGATTAGTATTACTTGAATAACACACATACGCACAATACACACTGCATCATGCTGACCTGTCTACAGGTGAATTTTCCCACGCTGTGGGAATTTAGCCAGAGGTCTTATGGAAAAGTAAGGGTACCCTTGAACCACTGATTCTAAGTTTGAAAGAGAGGCTGGCTGGCTGCTTCCAAGAAGTATTTCCACAGGGTAAGTTTGGGCCTTTTTTTTCCTTTCGAATTTAGGCAGTTGACTGTGTCAGCAAGCTGAGAGTGGGTTCCCCTCAGAGGGATAAATTCACATGAACAATGTGACCAGCCTCCCTCGAGACTGATGAAACAGAAAAGTCTGTTTGTCAATCTTGAAAAATACAGTCATCTTACAATCATGGAACCTGGTCATACCTATTCTTTCCCAATAGCTAGAGGTATGTGGAAAACTGCGTTCAAATCAAGGGATCGCTTGGTGAGTTGGCATCCGAGAAAGAATGAATTAAACAATTCACATATTCAAATTATTAAAACATTAAAATAATTTTGAAATGATTGGTAAATAGCTTCTGCCCTGAGCTACTTAAGTGCTCCTACTCATGGCCATTCCAAAACCAGAGATGCCACAGATATCCCAGTCCCGAAAGGGTAAATGCTGTGCATGGTGGGGATGCTCCTCCCTGTTCCAGCTGTAGCTAAAGGCCTTCCTGTTTGGTTGGTCCCTGTGCAATATGGGTTGTTAACAACGTGGACTGTTTTCCCCAGTTAGGGACACCCAGTTATTATAGCCTGAGGCCCCTCCCCATCTCCATCACACAGATGCAGCCAAGAGAGGGCGTAGAACCTTTTGATGTGTGAGGGCCCCCACTCCTATCTTACTCCAGCCTTGCCTTGGCCAAATCTTAAGTTCTGATGAGCTCACGTCTGCAGCCTCCCTTTTCCCCATGTGCGCGATGCTCCAGGCTGCTCTGGTCTAAGATCCATTCTGTCCACTTAAGGAGTCTTTGAAGATACTTTCTTTGATTTGGTGCTGACTGGTTTCTATAATTTTTTCTCTCAGAGGGAAATTACATTTCCCATTTCCAAGTTCTGGGGGGAGGCCTCACAGTGAACCCCATAGACCACTCGCCCTGAGGACTTTAATTACCATGGAATCCAATAGAGCTAGAGCTGAAAGAGACCTTAATACTAATTTAATTCACCCTTCTGGTTTTATAGACATGTTAACAGAGGACCAGAGAAAGAATGGCAAGTCGAACTATTGTCTATGATGAATATAATACAGTATTTACTACCAGTACAAATCACAAAGAAGACATTAATAAACTGATTCATACCAGAGAGCTGTTCCCTCTGCTTTTTTATAGCAGTATAAGCCTGGTGACCTTCCCAAACAGACAGAGGCCATTGCTTTCCCTGGGGGAACACTGGGAGGAAGCAATAGCCAGGGCAGCACCATGGGCCATTAAGAATCCCAGAATGCAAGTCTTACCCCCCAGCTGACAAGGAAGGGGGTTAGGGGGAGGCTTTAGCAGATGTTTACTGAAGACAGAGCATGGAGGTTGTCCAATCCAGCCCTCTCCCCGCCTCTTCAAGCCAGAAAATAAGGCATGTGGCCGATCTTTATCACCATTTTGGCCTCCCAACATCTATTCCCTTTTTTGACAGCTGCTCATTTTCTATTGGGACAGTACTCCTCCCAACGCAAGGTGGTCTTGGGTGCTGTGGATCTGGTCCCTGGCTCCCATCACCGTGACCAAGGCACAGGGTCCCTCCTCCTCTAGCACCGTGGAGGTCCTGGTGGGGGCTGGCCTCTAGGACACCTGAGCTCCCTCCTTTCAGCCACCATGCCCTGGTCACCCTGAGCAGCGTGTCTGCAGGACACTTTCTGCTGGCCGGCCGCCACAAGGCCAGGGTGGCTGCCAGGTTCTCCAGCCTTCCCATTGCCTGGCTGTGCCTCCCAACGCATCCCAGTCAATTCTCGTGTTGTTCAAGTGAACCTGGGTCATTTCTGTTGCTGAAAACCAAAGAACTCCATCTGACACATTTTTCAGAGCCACTTGTCCAGAGGCAGAGTCAAACACCTGAGAGCCAAGCCTCCCCTGGATCTCATGCAGGGGCATCGTTATGGGCGGAATTGTGACTCCCTCATCCCCACTCATGTGCTAAAGTCCTGAACCCGGTATCTCAAAACGTGGCTGTGATTGCAATGGGGTCTTTACAGAGGTGATGAAGGATAAATGAGGTCATTGGGTGGGACCTCATCCAGGAGGACTGGTGTCCTTATAAAAGGAGAAAATTAGGATACAGTCACACACAGAGGGAAGACCGCGTGAGGACACAGGGAGAAGGCGGCCATCCACAAGCTCAGGAGAGAGGCCTCAAGAGAAACTGACTCTGCTGACACCTTGAGCCTAGATTTCTAGCCCCCAGAACTGGGAGAGAATACATTGCTTGTTGCTGACGTCACCCAACCTGCTGGGGCAGCCCTCGCAAACTGATACATCACTTTCAGCTGCCACGGTGCCACTCGTTCTGGACATCATGCCAACCTCATCGTGCCCGTCAGTCCTGAAGGAGCTCAAATTAGCAAGCTGTTCTTAGAACCAAATTTCCTGGACAGGCTTCAAAAACCACTCATTCTCCATGGTGATTCAGACATCAAGACACACACACATACACCACCCAGCCCTCCAGCCCATTAGAAGATCTTGCCCCCCTTTCATTTCTCTGATGATGGACAGAGCTCAGGAGAGCAGGACAGATGGCTCCTAGAAGAAAAACAGCATCGTTTCTTAATAAATAAATGAGACTTCAGGGCCCAAGCTGACCAGGAATTTTATCTTGTTCTCCCAGCATCTGGATGGAGGAAGGGAAACAAGCAGAGACTTTATTCTAATATTTGTTTGGAAGGGGGAGGGCGAAGATCTCCGGGAAAGGCCCCCCTTTCCTCTCCCACACGCCCTTCCTTGAACATACTCTAAGCATCCCCAGTTCCCCCTGCTGTAGGCAAATAATTGCAGCGGTCTCTTGGGGAAAATAGTGCCGATGTTACCTTGTGGAGGGTCAGAGGGAAGCGCGCTTGGGGCAGAGGGAATGAGAGAGGGTGGAGGCCAAAGGGCTGAATATTAATGGTGGCTATCATCACCAGCTCTTAACATAATGGAAAAGCCCTTTGCAGGGTAATGCTGGGGCCGCCTCACACAGAAATGCAATCTCCTGGAACACAGAGGGGGCAGTGACAAGCAGTTTATCTTCCATTACTCCAAGGCCTTAAATCATTATCAACCCAAAGCTCACAAAGGAGCCCAGCCACTGACTCTGATTAGGATGTTCCCCTATCTTCCTAGGGAATGCAAATATGCACCCCATTGAAATGCACTGTTCTGGTTTGAATGGTTCCTTATCCGCTAGCCCCCCAAAATATCTGTTAAAGTTCCCAATCCTAGTACCTCAGAATCTGACCTTATTTGGAAATAGGGTCTTTACAGAGATAATCAAGTTAAAATGAGGTCCTTAGCATAAACCCTCATCCAGTATGACTCATGGCCTTATACAAAGGGGACACATAGACACCGATACACACAGACATGGGAGAACACCATGTGAAGATGAAGGCGGAGATGTGGGTAATGCCGTCACAAGCTAAGGAATGCCAATGATTAGCCGCAGACAGCAGAAGCTAAAGGACAGGCCTGGCATGGATTGTCCCTCAAGGGCCTCAGATGGACCTGCCCCCGTGACATCCTGATCTCAGACTTCTAGCCCCAGCACTGTGAGACAATCGGTCCCTGTGGTTAAGTCACCCAGGGTGTGGTACTTGTTACGGCAGCCCTAGGGAACGAATACCCGCAGGGAAGCCCTAGCCCTCTGAAGGAAAAAGTGATTCCTCTCCATCATACAATAACCCACTCAAATGCAGGGAGAAGAGGAAGCCTGGATCATACTTCCATCATGGGTTTGCCTGGATAACATGTAATCAATCAAGTAGAGGTCTGACATGAAAGTCACTGTCAAGGGGGCATTTCCTCTTTTGAAGGGCGCCTTGGCAGCCCCGGCCCACAGCAGCGGTCATGCCAGCTGAACCAGGGCAGACTAAGGAGCCTTCTTCCAGAAATGGCGATGGGACTCGTGGGAGGGTTGCCAGACTTAGCAAATGATAATACAGGATGCCCAGCCAAATTTAAATTTCAGATGAATAACAAATACTTTTTTAGTATAAGTATGTCCCACATATTTAGGATAATATAGCCCTGTATATTTTCTGGCTGCCCTACCCTGGGTCCCTTCTCTCCACCTCCATGTGTATTCTCTCCCTTGTCCCCAGTGGAGCGGGGCAGTCCTATGGCACATCAGTGCATCAGGACTAAGGAATGTGAGATAAAATATCAGCAAGAGTTTGTCTCAGGGATGCTGGGGAGGCTGGCAAGAGTAGCCTCAGGGCTTTGACTATAGGGGCCTCCAGGAAAGATAAAAGTAAAAGAGAACAAAGCCAGAAGGAAAGGGGGCTCTGGGCACCCATCCATAGATGATTGTATGGGACTACAAGGTCACCTAAGAGACAGTTTTTGAACCATGCTCTGGACTCAAATGTTTGCGAGATCATATATTATTTTTAAGTTTGTGATCTTTCTGGTGAGCACAGCACTTCCACGTTGTGCGGATGCCCACACCTGCCTGGGCTCTCCCTGCTCCTGGGCATGAAGCCGGGCAGCCTGTCAGAAGACTCCATACCCTGCACTCTGCCTGGCACACGTGGTAATGGTCAGCGCATGTTTGTCAGGCGATGAAGGAACAATGGTCACTGCAAAAGAGTCCACCACTCTTTCCTCCTCAGAAATAAAAAGCCAGGAGGCCAGCCCCAAAGGTCTCTCTTATCCCAGGCATGCTGAGATCGTCAGCCTGCTGCATGCCAAGAGCCTGGCTTAGGGAAGCCAAGGATGCATCCCCGAAGAGGGGCACGAGCCGGAGTGTGAGCAAGGCTCAGCGTGGGAAGTTGGCCCTGTCCATGGCTGCGTTACGTTGGCCTGGACCCATCAGTGCCGCTGCTGCGGGAGGGGGGTCTGAAACGCAGGCCCAAATGTCTAAGACTTTTCTCATGGGCCAGAGAGAGCAGACTGGTGGGTCTCCAGGGGAAATAGTGCTGGGCCATACAAACAAGCTGCTTAGGTGATAATGTCTCTTTTAATTTTTAAAAAGTTGAACCTGGAGCAATTGATCTGGTGGCTGCTGCACATGACAGAGAATGTCATCCTACTTTAGATGCAGTGCATGTGTGGAGAGCAACAATTTGGGAGGAAGGAAGGAAGGAAGGAAGGAAGGAAGGAAGGGAAGGGAAGGAGGGAGGGAGGGAAGGAGGGAGGGAGGGAGGGAGGGAGGAAGGAAGGGAAGGGAAGGAGGGAGGGAGGAAAGGAGGGAGGGAGGGAGGGAGGGAGGGAGGAAGGAAGGAAGGAAGGAAGGAAGGAAGGAAGGAAGGGAGGAAGGAGGGAGGGAGGGAGGAGGAAGAGATTCGAATGGAAACTTTATCTGGCGAATAACCAAATCTGGTTGCTTCCTCTCGGCATGAAGTGTCCTGATGGGATAAGGAATTCGGTGCAAGCCCTTTCGGCTGGCTAGGTTCTTTTTGGAGGACGAGGGTACATTTCATTAGCTGCCTGTTAAATCATAGGGAAAGGGCTGGGGTGGGGAAGGGAGGGAATAGGACAGTTAGAAGCTGGTAAGTGAGAATAGCTTCCCTTCTGAGGCTCACGGTGCTCTTTGAATCCACTGCTCTCCTGTTTCCAAACCCAGTGCCATGGAAACAGTTTTAATAATGAAGTCCACGTTGACCGGTGGGTGGATGGGTTCAGTAAACGTTTCTAGATGCAAGCAGGTGCAAGCAGGCACCACGCTAGGCGCTGGGGACACAAAGGCAAACGCTGTGGTGACCTTGTAGCCAAGGCCCTCTCAGCCTAGAGGCACACGCTGGCACGTTTAATGAGACTTGTTCAGCTGTGCATGGGGACTACCCCATGGGCACACGAAGGGGCAACTGACCCCTCCTGGGCACTGGTGGGGGCAGCTGTGATGCAACTTGAAGGCTTTTAAATCTTGCAGAATTCACGTACCTTCACCTTTTAAGGAACTCATGACAAAGGTGTCAGCACCACAGGCATCCTGTCCGTTCCAGCCAAGCCCGCCATCGGTCCTTCTGTTCTGCTTATGCCAGTGGCCAACAGTGACTACTGTGCTCACCACAGAATCCCCAGGCGCTCTGCATACTTGACTGTGTTAACAAAAGTTACGGTATGAAGTTCCTGGTATCTCCGCACGGTCCATTTCCTTGTCCCACTGTCCTGTGAGTGAGGTGGGGTTCTTCTTCCTTTTTGTGCCCATACAAACTGCTAACATGTCTCACGAAATTTCATTCACTCATTCATTCAGTAAATATTCATCTGAAGCTTCCATGTTTAGACACTCTCGGTGCAAGAGATACGAGGATGGAAAAGGCAATGTGGGCCGACCTGCTGGGGTTTAGAGTGGTTCTCGAACTCGGCCGTGCACAAGGACTTCCCAGGGAACTTGTACAAGCTGTGGAACTCAGCCTGATCTCGAGGATTTGATTAAAATGTCCCAAACAAGGAGAGAGACCAGTGCACAGCATGGGCTGTGAGGGTGACGGGCTTTTCATTTAGCACAGGCTGGGTGAGACCCAGTGGCTGATGCCCGAGAGCCTGGGTCCACGGGAACATGGGGACGGGTGAGAGGCCATCCAGGTCAGTCCCACGGGCCCACTAACCCAACGTCAAAGCCCAGAAGCAGAAAGGAGCACCAGAAAGCATGGCCCCTATGTGAAAACTCCTTAGGACGCTCGTCCGATTATTATTCTGTTCTGTCTAATTGCATTTTAAAATGCTCAGTGGGAGAAAAAAAAATGCCAAGCCTTTTAATAAATTAAAAGGAGGTCTGCTTTTTAACCTGCAGCAGGTTTTCCAAAACGTCCTGCTGAGGGCACGTTGCTCAGAGAGCCACGGTCTTTGCAGATGAAGGTAATTAGTGAACACCTTCACCTCTGGAGTTGAGAGCATTTAGTGGCCGGAATAACCTCTTCCTGATCAAGAGACAACTGGGCCTTGCACAGGACGCCCAAAGATGCAGACCCAGCGGGCCGGGGGGTGGGGGTGGGGCAAAATGTGTGCGGGAACTAAAAGCTAGGGGACCGCGGGATGCGGCTTTTCTTGGCTCCAACACTGAGAGACCGACCATGTCTGCTGTTTCCTCTGATGGGCTGTGATCAGGTACACTTGGGAGCCCAGCAGAGCCAGATTTAGGGGCAGAAATGCTAGGCAGCTGTCCCAGTTACCAGTCTATGAGAGGCGCTAAAAGACACCGGGAATAAATCAGAAACACAGAGCCAGTTAACTCGAGTTTCCATGAGTGAGTCCTGATATAACTGGCAAAATGAAAACTTCAGCCAAAGGACACTCTATCCTTGAGTGGAACCTAACATACATGCCTGGTGGTTGCAAAAAGGTTTGGCAGCTGTAGAGCCCAGAGCCTGGAGCCAACCTGCCTGGGTTCAAGTCCGGGTCCCATTACTTACTCTGGCGTGACCCTAGGCAGGTTATTTCCCCGCCCTCTGTTCCCGTTTCCTCGTCTATAAAATGAGGACTGCCAGTGTTGAGGATTAAATGGGCCCATGTGAAGCACTTAGCATCCAGCCTGTCACGTAGCAGTCACTACATATTTGTCAGGACTTTTGTGACCAACTCGAGCCAGTTGCTTGGTGCTATTTGGGTCTGCACCTCCATCAAGAGCAGCCAGCTCAATGTTCCCTGAAAACGTGGGCTCCCTTAGCAGAAATGGTAAAAGTAAGTCCTGTGTGAGGAGCCATTAATTTTACTCTCTTAAAAATTTAAACTTCTTAGTATATTTCTAAGTAAACCACCTGATTTAGAAATTGAAAAAAAAAAAAAAAAAAAAAAAAAAACTGAACAAAATCAAGCATTACAGAAAAGTTTTGTCCATATGAAATTCCATGCCATCCCTCCCCGGTAACCACACTCCTGTATATATTACTTCTGCCCTAAATGGGCAAGCAGCTGACCTCTCTCCAGTTAAGAGTGTTGAAAAAACTGTAAAAGGAAAACCATTTCAAATAAGTCAAAATGCTATGCTGCGTTTGGTGTTTGTAATAAATCCCTTACTTTGAGTGTAGAGGCATATAAGTTTTACTAATAGAAAATCAGCATTTCTTTATCCCCACCAAAATACTATGGAACTCTATTTAAGGATACACTTTGGAGGGTGCCAGAGGGTTGGCTTGCTCAGGCCTAATGGGTCGGTTTGACCTAGGCCTCCTCTGCCCCCTCCCCAACCCCCTCTCAGCACAACTGGAGACAGGGCCAAGGCCAGGCCAGAGCAAGTGCAGCTCTGCAAGATTCCAGCCCCAGCAAGGAGTTATATTAAGCAGGACCAAGGCTTAGGAAGGTATCTCCGAATTAGAGGAGACGTGATTGAGAACAGTCATGGCCTAGTTACAATGCGCCCTGAAATATTTATATTTCCTTTTAAATCACATTATCGCATATTTACTTAAAATCTATTATCTGCAGGGTACTTGTGGGTGACTGATGTGCCATTATATTCCTATAGAGTAGTTAATTCTGTTTTATTTCAGTTTTGCTTTTAAAGGTAGATTAATTTAAATATTTTTTCACTTTAAAGGTGATACGTGATTATTTTCAGGAATGTGCAAAATACAGAATTATATAAAGAAGACCAGAAAAATCTCACAAGGCAGAGGCAATGACAGTTAATCATTTGGTATATTTCTTTCTAGTTTTTACTTTTTCCCTATGTGTAGATATGTTTTCCTTTTCTGAAAATATTTATTCATGCACTGAGCTGGGGTTGCAGTATTTTCTGGCTTGATTCAGCCACTTAACTTTATATTGTAGGATTCCCCCCCCCCCCTTATTGCATTAGTTAGGGACCTCCAGGAAATCAGTTTCCCTTTAGCCTTCTGAGGACAGATGAAGAGACCCAGAGGGGTGCTGAAGAGCACCTGGGCCAGCACCTGCAGGGCTGGGGAGGGGCAGGGGCCAGAGGTCAAGGGGAGGTACTGCATGACATAGTCTATGGCCATCTCCTGCTGTGCTGCCCATTGGACAAGCCCAGGGGGTGGTCAAGGGCAGGAGCCTGAATGATGCAGAATGGATCCAGAAAGCAAAAGAAAAACAGCAACAACAAAATAAAAGAAATAGAAAAAAAGACTGCCTATTATTCTGTAGTATTGCTTTATAGGAAAGCACTGCAAATTATTTAACCAAGTCCCCACGGATTCTTGCTTTTTTTTTTTTTTTTTTTACTATTATAACTAGCACTGCAATAAGCATTCTTATGCATACATTTTTTGGCTGTACCTCTGATGATTTTCTCAGGATAAATTCCCAGGGGTGGAATTACTGAGTCAGGGGAATCTACATTTTTAAGGCTTTTGATAAATATTGCCAGATAGCCCTCCAATTTACCAATTGTACCAATTTAAATGCCCACAACAATGCATAGAGCCACTGATCTGGGGAGAACCTGCTGGTTAGTCTCTGGTGTAGTAACGAAGCACTGCCTTTGCAGGAAGACCTGGTGATGGCTGCCTGGGTTGGGGAGGACAACCCAGGAAGGAAGAAGCTGCCTCTCCAGACCTGCCTGGGAGACCTAAGTGCGTGAAAGGTCACACCTCCTGAGCCATGAAAACTGACCTGTTTTTAAGACAAGAAAGCATCGGAGTCAGTTCACTTGAGGGTCAACGGGAGTGTCTGTCAAAGGGAAGCCAGGTGATGGCCACTGGGCAGGAGTTTTGTTTCATTTGACCTCATTTACCTCAGGCCAAATGTACAGTAAACAACAGCGGCTGGTCATATAAGGCTCTTTGTGGAGTTATTTCTTTGGGGAATAGTTCCACCCAGCCAAGAGTGAGTCAGGGCAGGACTGGGGTGCAAGTGAGAAGCCAGGACAAGTTAGAACACCAGAGTGAGTGAAGGAGTGGGGAGAAGTGGGGGAGGAAGAGGAGGGTGAACCCAGAGCTGAGGCTATGGGTCCACAAAGGTCCTCTCCCTTGATTACAGCCCCCATCTGTGCTCCTGACTTTAATGGACAGGGGCAAGGAGAAAAGACAGTGAAGAAGGGGGCATGGATACCACTTGGGGGGGATCTCTGTACACTTGGGGCTCCCTTGGCCTGGAAGGCTCTTCTTATAGATATCCAACTCAGCTGCTCCCTCAGTCCATTCAGCCTCTGCTCAATGATGCCTCCTCCAAGCAGTCTTCATTGACCACCCTGTCTAAAATAGAGCCCATTCAACTTTCTACTCCATTATTGCACTTTATTTTTCTCTTACCATCTGATACGTGCATGTTTATGTGTAAATATTTATTTATTTGTTTATTCTGTCTCTTCCTAGGAGAGTGACATTCTAAGCTCTTTGCAGGAAGGATACTTTTACACAGTATTTACCTCTCAGGTCCAGTTGAGCCCTTTTCCCAGGTCCCTTAGCTTTTCTGCATTGTGTCAAGTTTCTTGGTTGCAAGCAAGAGAAACCTAGTCTAACTTGAGTAAAAAGACAATTCATTGGGAGACAGGAAGGCTGGAGTCCAGGGCAGACCAGCCCGCCACTTCGGCCCCCCTGGGAAACATACAAAAAGCAAGGGAGGCCTGGGTGCTGAACCCACAGCCTAGGTCACCATGGAATGAAGTGGCTGGGATACTGCGGGAGGGTATCACTATGCTGGACATTCGATGCTGTGCCTCTAGACTTTCAATAAGTGCCAATAATTTATAAACTGCACCTGTTTCCTTCTGCCTCTCCTGCAAGTTTCAGAGTCCTGTGTGATTGACTGACTGAGCCCGAGTCACAGGGCCACCTGCTTCCCCCACCCCAGTTTCAGCTTTCATAGTGGGAGGCAGCATAGTGAGACCCCCTAAGCTAATACACATTAGAGAATTGCTCCTGATTAAAAGAGCTGAATGCTGGAAGGCAGAAACGCTTCATAAAGAGCTACACCATATATCAATGCAAAGTAGCCTTATTCCCAAAATAGTGATCGAAACCTGCTCACCTCTCTTGGTAGCAGGTCATTTAACCAAAATCTGGACTCTAGAAGTTTTCCCTTCTGCCAGGAGCTGGTCAAAGCCAGGATGTGTGTTTTTAAACCACACGTGGGCAGGTCTAGCAGCACCTTGGAGGTTAAGCCATCTTACGGGATCAAGGAGAGCAGGCTGGGATGATGGCCTTGTGCTAGTCAGGGTCACCCGTGAGGAGCCAGGGGAGACAGTCCCACAGCAGGCAGTTGAGTCCCTGCGCCTCCGAAACCTGGATAATCGGCTGCCTCCCTCCGGCACTGTTGATCACCTATGGGTTTTTTTTCTCTTGGGTAGCCTCTCCCGAGGAAAGATCAATTAACCTCAAGTTCTGTCCTCAAAAGGAAAAGCTCTTTTTTGCTTCTGAACTACCAGAAAAGAGACCCTGGAAGCCGACACGACACTTGGTTTATTCTTCACACACTTCTATCGGGGCTCTGGTAACGCAATGCTTCCTTACAGTCACCCCAGGGTGGTCCCTAAAAGCAGATTCAAGAATAGTCTAGAAGCCGCCAGGTCAATGCGGGGCTCCGTGGGTGAACTACACTGGCCTTGCTGAAGGAGGGACCTGGCTCTTCCCGATGAGCAGGTGCCTCCTCAGACAGCCCACGCCCCACCTGCCGCAGGAGACACACAGCAAGGTTTCCGGCGGCAGAGGGAAATACCACCCACCAGAGCTCTCAGGTCTCGGCTTCTGGCAGCCTCGATGGTCTGTCTCCTGGATACCAGACTACAGGCCCTTGAACCATCCCCAAATGACGGGCCTCGGTCCTATTTTAAAAGCTCTCCAGGAAATAGCTTGCGGCCTACACTTCCTCGCCACCCACGCACCCCTCATCGGCTCCTGATCTGGCTTCCGCCCCACCTCCCTCCCGATGGAGCCCCAGGAAGGGCGGCAGGACCTCCTCCTCAGCCCAGATCAGCAGGCCAGCCCCCACCTCATCCTCAGTAGTGCAGCGTTTGGCAGGAAATCTCCCCTCATGGTGTCTGTGACAGGAAACTCGCTTTATTTCCTATATTCTTATGGTGCCCGTCTCCCCAGGGATCTGAGCACAGCTCCCCACCTTCTCTGTGCCCCCCATACCCCCATCCTGGGGCCTCACCTGGCCCCTCTGCACAGAAGATCCTCACATCAACTGCTTGTCAACAGCACCAGGGCCGAGCGCCATCGCCCTGGAGAGCATCTCGTCCCAGGTGCCTCCCTGGACGTCTAAATATCCCAAACAGAACTGGTCCTTTTCTGCTCCAAATCTGTTCCTCCCTTCCTTCCCCCATCTCTTAAAGGTGCCACACTTCCACTATCCACTCTCAAAACCTTAGCATCATCTCTGGCTGCCCGTTGGCTTTGCCTCCCAAATCCAACCAGTTGCCAAATTCTCTCTTTGCAAAGTCTCACCTCCATCACCATCTGTCTACTTCTATCACATGCTTCTGTTCTACTCTTTTTCAAGCCATTGCAATAGCCTCCTACCTGATCCATCTCTACCCGCTTCTCCTCCCATACTGCTCTCCCCACAGTCTATATTCTGTGCTTCCTCAAAGCCGCTCTTCTTAAAGTTCAATCCAGAAGACATCATCTTCTTGTCACTCCCCTGCTCTAAGACCTTCAATGGCTCCCATTGCTGATAGTATAAATTCCCAACTCCTAAGCCTGGCATTAAACTCTTCACAGTTCACAGCTCTCCAGATCCACCCCTGTCACTTCCCCTTTAGTACACCTTTCTTCAGCCTAACTCAAATTCCCACTCATTTCAGAATACCTGCGACTTCATCTCTGGGCTTTGCTCAAGCCGGACCTTTCTCATGGAATGCCTTGTCTTTTTATTTGCATCCTCCAAAAATCCTACCTTCCTTTCAAGGCTCATCTCAAATGCCACTTCTTTCCTGAAGCCTCTCTGGGTTTCCCCTCTAGGAGCGCTTTCCCTCCCCTGTGCTCCCCCAGTTCACTGTGTTCTGTCACCATGCTCATCACATACAACCTCACGTCACATTTTGAGTATGTGTCTGTCTCATTGTCCCCACTAGGGCCCCTTGGGCTGGGATTTTGTCCTACTCCTCAGAAGAGTGATTTGCTCACGGTTGATATTTGCTGAATGAAGTCATCAGGCTAGATAACCATACGTTAGTTTACTATTTGAAAATACATGTCCAAAGTAGATCATCAGGGAGACTACATCAAAGTCAGGAATATGAGAATATGTTCTGTTCACATCCATGAGTACAAATCAAAAAGTAGATCAAAACCCAGTTCTTGAGTGACTCGAACCATTGCTGGAGAGACTTTAATTAATCTTATGGAAAATATCAAAGGGACTTACAAGCCTGGGAAAGGAGGAGGGAGCAAGCAAGAGTGAGCCAGAGCCGCTGCTGTCAAGAAGAAACACTTTCTTCCTGTAACCGTATCCCGGGGGCAGGGTGGGGGGGGTGGGGGGGGAGAGGGCTGGCCAGTACCTCTGCTTAATCTCTCTCTCTGGTCACTCAGGATATGATTACTGGCACCAGATGCAAGCACATGTTTCTGTTCCATTAATCTGAGAGGGGCTGAAGGACTGGAAAGGGAGCCACAAAGGCATTGCTGTGTTGGTCTAGTTACCACCTCAAAGAGGAGCAGGGGAGAGGGGGAGAGGAAGGATCTGGCAGATGGGCCAGCAGGGAGGCCTTACGGAAGCAAAGGGAGATGAGAAAACCACACGGAGAACAGGTTCCTGGAGCAGGAGCCTGGTTCCTTTCAGCTGTTATGAGACGGGGCCTGGAGGAGGCACACACGTGCGCACGCACGCCCACCCACACACACGCACCCACTCATGCACCCACAGAGCCACTGACAGAGGCGTAGCTTCTCCGCGGGGTTTTGGCAACCAGTCTAACACCCTTGGCGAGCACTGTTGCTCAGGGTGCACAGGGACCCATGTCTCGTAAATCTGCCTCCCAAGATAACAGCCTACGTGGGAGGCTGCAGCGCCGTGATGAAGATGTGAACAGCTGAGACTCAATGTCAAATGGCAGCAGTGACATCCAGAAGCCATCATTTGCAGCTCAGCATATTTTTGTTCCAGGTACCAGAGCCTGCACAAATGCTCACCGACTTGTCTCTCTCCCAGGCAGCCTCTCCGCTCGGCTCGGCCGGGCGCCAGGTGATTTTCGCCTCACCAAAAGGTTTCTGCTATAGAAAGCTCGGGAAACCTCTCCTTTGCCATCTGATGGGGTGGGGATGGAGGCGCGGAGGAGCTTTAAGCACATGCCTCATTCCTGAAGTGCAGGTCTCTTAAATGACATGACCCATTTCCCCTCAGTTCAATCAAGGTGTCCTGGCCACACGTTTTGAAGGGTGTCTGAGAAGGGCCAAAATAATTTTAGCCAAGGCCTGGAGGCAGCTGGAAATGAAAGCTGATATATTACAGAGACAGCCGTGCCTGACTCAGTTCTTCAGCTGTGAGTCCCTTCTTTTAACCTGCTCCATCCTCTCCTCCTTCTCTCCTCCTCTTCATTGCTACCTTCCTAAACCACTGCAATGCAGACAAGCGATTTGTTCAAGGGCAGGCCTTCAAACCGAAGGTTACGCTTTCAGTTCTAGCTAGTTACCCGGCAGTTAGATGGCATCAATGCAAGAGCAAACATTTTCAAATACAAAGGAAGAGGGGCTACGTGTACCCTTAACCTCAAGGGAGCTGAGGAGTCCAGCGTTCTGGACACAGTGGCCTTTTCCACTGCCCTCATGCTCCCTGCTGGGCTCCACGCAGCAGCCTGCGGACATCTGTCCACCCGCTGATGCTCTGAATGCCTTCCTGCGAGGCCCTGCAGAGTGGGCGGAGAGGATAAAGTGACTCTGGACCTCAGGAGTCTTAACTCCTGGCCTGCGGCCCTGAGAGCCCAGACTATATAATCATTTCAACTGTCATCGAAACACCCCTTTGGTGACTCTGGGACCCCTTCACATACCCAGAAGGTTTGCCTCTGGGAAATACGAGGCGTCCACTTGAGCTTCACTGCGAGGTTTGGAGACACATGGCGGTACCTCATGAGTGCATCAGGAGGCTGCTCTATCCCCCATACCAGGGACACCTGTGAGAGCAGGTGTGGCGGGAACTCGGCTCCTGGGGGGACTGGTCTGAAGGCAACCTTGTAAGCGTGAGCCAGGGAAGCAGGCGCTGGACGCAGCATGCTGCCTGCCGCTGAGAAGCCAGAGAGGTCGTCTGGGGCTGAGCCCTTAGGGTCCCAAATATTTCCCCACAGAAAACAGTCCTCTCTTCATCAGCGGTAGATGTCAGATCACTCGGGGAACTGGGGGACAAGTTTGTTTTTTACTGTTTATTGTAAACATTTTAGATTTTTTTTCAGATTTCCATTGGTGGGGATATTATTTATATACAGGGAAATTATCCTCTTACATGTACCTTTCTATGAGTTTTAACACATGCCTACAGTCATGTCACTATCACCATAGTAAAGATATAAAACATTTCCATCACCCCAAAATGTTCCCTCAGGCCCCTTTGCAGCTAATCCTGATGGCTCGGCCCCTGGCAGCCACTGACCGGGTCTCTGTCCCCATAGTTTTGCCTTTTCCAGAATGTCTTATCATTGGAATTACACAGCATGTAGCCTTTTGGATCTGACTTCTTTCACTTAATACGATTTGCTTCAGATATATACATGTCATTGCACATATCTGTAGCTTGTTTCTTTTTATTCATGTATAGATACACCACAGTTCACTTATCCATTAACCAGTTGAAGGACATTTGGGTTATTTCCATTTTTTTTTTTTTTGTAATTTTTAGTAAAGTTGCTATAAACATTCAAATGCAGATTTTTGTGTGACTATGAGTTTCATTTCTCCCTGGTAAATACCTAAGGGTGAGGCTGTTGGGTCATATAGGACGTGGATATTTAACACAACAGGAAACTGCCAGACTGTTTTACTAAGTGGCTGTACCATTGGATTCCCACCGGCCGTGCATGAGCGTTTCTGTTGTTCTGCATCCAGATCTGCCCTCGTTATTGTCAGGTTTTGTTTCAGCCATTATGATAATTACGTAGTTTGCACTTCATTGTGGATTTAGTTTTCATTTCTATAATGATAAAGGTTGTTGAACATCTCTTCATGTGTTTATTTGCCATCCATATAGCTTCTTTGGTGACATGTCTGTTAAAATTCTGCCTATATTTCATAAGGTTGCTTGTTCTCTTACAACTGAGGTGTGAGGTTTCTATATTCTGTATATAAGCCTTTTATCAGATACGAGCTTTACAAATATTTTCTCCCAGTCTCTGGTTTGTTTTTTATTTTCAAAACACTGTCTTCCAAAGGGCAAAAGTTTTCAACTTTTATAAAGTCTAACTTATCTATTGGATTATGTTTTTGGTTTTGGTATCTAAGAACTCATTGCTTAACCCAAGGTCACAAAGATTTTTCTCTTATGTTTTCTTCAAAGTTTTACAGATGTATGGGTCAATGTTATTATTGTTGTGGTTGTTATAACGTGTTTAATTCTTCCAGCATTAAAAATCTATCCTTTTTCCATTGGGTTGCCTTTCCATTTTTGTTGAGAACCAACTGAAGATGTATGTGGGGGTTTATTTTTAGACTCAGCTCGCTATTCTGTTCATTTGATCTATGTGTTTATTCTTTTACCAACACATTATTATTGTACCAACATTTGATTATTATAGTTTTATAATAAGCTTTGGAATAAGGTAGCATTGGACTCTCAAACTTTTTTAAAAATTTGATTTGTCTATTCTAGTTTCCATATACATTTTAGAATTAGCTTACTGATTTTTACAAAAAATCTTGCTGGGATTTTATTTGCGATTGCAGTGAATCTATAGATCAATTTAGGAAAAATTGTCAACTTAACAATATTAAAATTTTCAATCCATAAACACAGTATATCTCATTTATTTAGATCTTATTTGATAGTTATCAAAGTTTTACAATTTTCAGAATACAAATCTTGCATAAATTTTTCTAGATTTTAACCTAAGGAATGGCACTTTATTTTGAATGGTGTGTATTTATTTCAATTTACAAACTATTATTTCTAGTGCATAGAAATACAGTTGCTTTTGACATATTAATCTTGTATCCTTCATCCTTGCCTTACTTACTAATTCTAGTAGCTTTTCTTTGGGATTTTTTTTTTTTTTTGTATAAACTCCTAATATTAACAAATGGAGACAATTTTATATTTTTCTTTTTAATCTATATGGCTTTTTTTCTTGTCCTATTGCATTGTCTAGGAGTTCCAGGACAATTTTGAGTACAAGTGGTGAGAATGGACATTCTAACCTTCCTTCCTAATCATAGGGTTGAAATTATGCAGTCAGTCATCATTACATATTATGTTAGCAATAGGTTTGTTCTGTAGATTCCCTTTATCAGATTGAGAATGTTCCCACTTAGTCCTAATTTTCTGAGATTTAAAATTTCATCAAATGCATTTCCTGCATATATTAAGCTGATCATAAAGTTTTTCTTCTATTATCTGTTTATATGGCAAATTACATTGACCAATTTTTAAAGTGTTGAACAAATCTTGGATTCCTGAAATACATTTGACTTAATCATGATGTATTATTCTTTTTGTATATCATTGGATTCAATTTTCTAGTATATAGCTGACAAATTTTGCTCCATGGCAGTGCATGATTTTTGATATAAATTACGTCATAAACAGTCAGTAAGTAGGGGATGAGGTTAGTATAATGCATAAGTCATGTTGATTCTTATGCAAGTTCCCACAGCATGTTAACACTTTGAAGCAATCTGAAGCAAGCATTCTCAAAATTAAAATTAAAATCTCACAAATGTTTGCCAACATCAGGAAAAAAAGACTGAAAATCTACAGTCTTGAGTTTTCTGTAATGCATGTATTGTGTGGGTTAGCAGCTTCCAGCGCTCTGTGTTTCCATTATCCTGAGTTAGTCTAAGAAAACGAAGGGTGAAGAAACAGAAGTTGCAACAATATTACGCTCTGTGTTAAAACAATGAATTAATGAGGAAGGCTATGCCCAAAATCTGAATTTTAATATTAATGAAAATCTTCTCTATCAGAAATGAATGCCTTCTAAGACATACATTTCAAAAGAGGAAGTATGAACCCCAGGTTTCATAGGAATGTATATTTACCTATGCTACTACTTTTATTAGGAATGTTGCTGATTTTTGTTAATATTCTGCTTTCGAACTTTCACAGGTTTTAGTGATCTCTCCCAATCCTATTTTCTCCATATGCTCTATTATTTTTAGTGCATGTTTTATAGAATGGACATTTTTAAGGATGCAAGAATGGTAATACAGCAAAAAAAATTGCCTATAATATGTATTTCTTTCTGATCATAAAAACAATACTTCCTAATTATTGAAAAACATGGAAAGCTACAGAAAATGAAAAATATTTAATAATCAATAATTATATAATTTAGAAATAATTTTCATTTCACATATATTTATTTTAAGCATAATTGGAATCAAGATGCCACATTTCCAAAACTGAAGGATAAAAATCATTTTTAAAATATAATTTCTGCACCAGTGAAGGAGAGAATACATGTAGAAAAACTTAACATACACACAAACTTAACACACAGTCACACCTACATACTTTGGTATAACCCTCACACCTGAAGAAAATAATTCTTTATGGCAGAGATTGGGCACATTTATACCTCCATATAATTGAAGTAAAAAACAGATGGGATCTAGTTCATGATCATTTTAAAGCACTTCTCAGTTCTCCAAATTTTATACCCTCGAGATTTTGAAACTTTAAACTTTAAAAGGCATTTTTCTGAATCAAAGGCATAAAAACTTGCGATTCATCCAGAATCAATTAAAACTTTTTTTGGCATGAATACTATAGGAAGCAATCTACACTGCAGTCTCCAACACAAATTATGGGTTAACAATGTCCATCTTGCTGAATCTGCTTGAGGAATGATCTACAATACTCTCTAGGCTTGCACTTGGGGGTGCTGTAAAGGCCCAGAAAGAAATGAACAGGGAAAACATCTGAGGTCATTCAATAGGAACATGGTGTGTGGACCACACACTCGAATTCACTTTTGAAAATAATCTCTCTCTCTCTCTCTCTCTCTCTCTCTCTCTCTCTCTCTCTCTCTCTCTCTCTCTCTTATTTATTTATTTATTTTTGCTCACAGGGAAGATCTTCCTTCCCTCCTTCCTCCCTCATCAAAGACAGACATCTTACTAAACAGGAGCAAATACTCTGGAAATACTCTAGTATCCAGATGAAGGTTGATGATAATTTCCTTTCTTGATAGAAAAAATAACCTTTAGTCAATGTGCTCACATGGATGGACAGGCAAAGGAACACACAGTAATGACCAGAAAACGTAAAGCTGTCACTGAGTGTAAAAACAACCAAGCCGACTGTTAGCCTGCAGGTGTGAGGGCAATGCTGTTGTAGATCTGTGTGCACAGCCACTAGGCTGGGAGAGTCTACTTTTGATTGCCTTTCTGATTTACTTGGATTTACTAGAACTAATTTGCAATAGTAACTGGCTGTCAGCCCTTGGAAAAGGTGCTCCTAAATTTAAAATTCAATTGTAATTCATTCTAACAAATGCTTATTGAGGCCTTTCTAAGTGCCTGGTAATATGTTCGGGCGTTGGAACAGAGAGGTAAATAAGAAACATGGTGGCCCTGCCCACAGTCCATCAAAATGTCAGAATGACAATTATCCACTGATCGCCCTCATAATACATCAACTGCAAAACCCTCCCTGAGACTCCAACCTATGTTCTCCACTCAGCCAATCATCTTGGGCTACATCATTAGCCTGGGGTTCATCCGCCTGTACATGGTGGTGGCAGGATTAGCAGCAAGACAGAGCTGCTGGCCAGCAATGTTGTTGCTGATCGTGCGGGTGGGACCCGTCACAGCATCTAGGGCTGAGCAGCATCAGTGGCCTCACCAGGCAAGTTCTGCAGCATGATTGAGGATATAGTTCCCAATTTGCAGAGTCCCAGCAAAACATGGTGAGTTAAACGTTATGGCTTTAGTATATCCCTTTCCTGTTTAAACCTGCCAGAATCTGTTTCTGTTGCATGCAACTCAGAATCTTGACTGAATATGTGTGGCTGGCCATCTGGCCCCTGAGAGCTTTCTGTTTCATTTCAAATCACATGCAGAAAAACACCTAGGGAATGATCAGCTTGGGTTCTGTATGGCTCTGACATATCCTACCAAACTAAGAAACCCTCTTCACCAGTAGTGTTCAGCCGCAGAACTAGCGCATAAGGTCAACTGCACGCGCTCCCTCTGTAAGTCTGTTACAGATGAAGAACTGGAGTTGAAGGATGAGAACAGAGTTAATGGCACCACCATTGCTCACATGCATTCATATATGCTTCCTGAGTTGGAACGAGGGTGCTGGGAATCTTTTCACACAGTTTATTCTCCTTGGGCTGCAGCTTGAGAAGCATCATAGATGTGTGTGGCATCTGCATTAAATTGCACAGAGGCTTTCCCACATGTCAGGAGAGCCCACTGCACACACCAAGCACACGCCAGTCCAGGGAGGCCCACATTTGCAGAACTGGGTCCGTTCGGGCCGCACGTGTTCCCTGCAGGTGCCCCTGGCCAGCTTTGGCAGCCCTGGTGTCAACCCGTCCCTCAGCAGCCTTTCATATCAAGTTACAGGACATATATCACAGGGGCCCAATTTAACTCGAGGACAAGGAAATGTTTTAAATTCTAGAGCTGCTCCTCCCAGCCACATGAGACCGGTCGCGTTGTGTAACCTTTCTTTACTATTTCTATGCAAGCTCTATGCACAGCTGTTGCAAGGTACAATATTATACTTCGCTCAGACCACGGCACCTGTCGTAGGCAATTTGAAATAAAAACAAGTTGGTGGGGAACATGATCAGATATATCTGAGAGTACATCTCATTCACTCAGAATACCCCTGCAGACTCTTGTATTCCATTTCAGTAAACTCCGCAACCATTGTTCTTTGTTATTATTTGCCAAGAGAGGGGAAAAGAAATAGCATATCTCTTTTTATAGAAAACAAATCGGCGCTCTGCTGGGCCGGGGGCTACAGGCACAGACTTCTTTTGCTTACTCTCCTGCAGCCTTTTCTCCCCTCTCTTGTTTACACCAGTATTTCCTGCACCCTTCCAATTTCTCTCAGTTGCCTTTCCCAAAAGAGCTTGCATTTCTTCTTGTTTCTCTGTTCTGCACTCTCTCGCCCCTTGTTTTTTCTTGAGAGCACATGGAGGCCCTGGCAGACCAGGGCACTGAAATGAATTAATGCCACGCGCCCCTCAGGGGTGGACAGGTCAGGCTCCAGGGACAGAGGAGGAGCTTGGTGTCAGTGTCCCCCTACAGAGAACCCTGAGGTGTCCTGCTCTGGAGCTCAGCCATGCCTCCCACCCCCATGTTTAAATTGTCCCCTGACCATGACCATGACCATGACATTGCTCAGGACTGCTTTGAGAAAGAGCTTGGAAGTTAGTGACATCTACCAGGATCCGAAAGGGAGGTCTGGAAAGCGCTCTGTACTACTGCCCGCACTACAGTCTTCCTGCTTCACTCCTTGATGCCCAGAATGCTTTTTGATCTTTTTGTTTCTATTCTGAAAATGAGTGTATTCATGCCTTAATTCTTTATCAGCTAATGTTTTAACAGCCTGGTGGGAGGTTGGGATGCAGGGGCATACAAATTTTGGAATAGGACACAGAAAAAAGAGATGTGAGGTGAGTGGACTTTGTTTAACAAAACGTGGTCCAGGGAATGAGTGGGTAGTCTCCTAGAGAGAAAAAGGAACTGGGCTTAGAGCTAGACATACCTAGGTTCAAATCCCACCAACTCTACTTGATAAGTACATGGTCTTGGGGAAATCAGTTTGCACTTCAGTTTTCTCATCGTTAGAATGTGGATCACGATAACTTCCTTTATAGCATGGATTTAAATACATAATGCATATAAAGTGCTTGGTGTAGTGCCTGACTATTAATAGTGGCTCCATAAATTCCAGCAAATATTTTCAATACATGTGATACCACTGGAGTTATACTGGAGGTGGGGAGGAGTGATTCCAGCAATCATTTTTTCACCTCCTTGAGCACCAGTGTCTGCCCACCGATAAGGTATCAATTGACGAGCCTTCTCCCTCACCCCACACCCCAGTCAGTCAGTCCCGGGGTCTGCATGGAGCACGATGGCTCCTGGGCACCTGTGGCATCATTACCACGAGGGCCGCAGTGACATCAGTCAATGGAAAATGCAGCCGGGCAAAGACGAGAAGCTGGAAACAGGGCCTTTGGGAGCTCACCTCCACAAACACCCCGTCTCAAGGGGCCACGAGAGGCAGTGACAGCGCCTTCACTCTGCTGGCTGCTTTCGTTTGCTCCCCTCCCTGCTGAGATTTCTCTCTCACACATCTCTGCAGCTAAGGCGGTGGGGCTCCGTGCGCCCCAGGGAGCCGATCTCCTCCCCACTGCCTGAACTTCTGCTTACCTTCTCCAGGAGCACAGCTGCCACTCACGTTGATGGAGCTTCCAGCACGCGGGAGAGGAGAAAGGGCAGCTAAGCGAGGGGCCCCCTGCAGGTGCAGAGGGAGGCGCCTGCCCCGGATGCGATGCGGGCTCCAGAGTTGGAATCCTTGAAACAACCAGGAGCTGCAAGTAGGACCAAGCCAAAGAGAACAACAAATTTTACGTCTTTACCGGCCAGTGCGTCATGATGCCCAAGTGCTAGGTAAACAGAAAGGACTTACAGACATGACTTGTGGGGTTAGTGTGAAAACATAAACCAGCAAAGATTGCTGTAAAATTATAAAGAAAAATTACCCTAGAAAAAAGATGACTAGTATTCCTGTGTTAAATCATTTCAGTTGAGAGGGTTCAGACTCTCTTGTTTTCATTTTTTTTACAGCTTTATTTGTGTAGAATTGAGGCACAATAAATTGCACACACTTTGAGCATAAATGTGATGAGATTTGACAGTTGCACACAAGTGAAACTTTCACCACCATTAAGATTATCAAAGTATGCATGCATCACCCCTGTGAGCTTCCTCGTCCTTATCACCGCTAGACAGACACTATATATATATATATATATATATATATATATGTATATATATATATATATATATATAATTATTATAGATCTGTTTTACAAACTTCATAAAAAATTTTTAGTAACAAAATTGTTTTGTCAAATGACTCCCATGAGGAGCCCAAATCCTAGCAGATACTAGGAGGAGCATCCTCACAGCCCTCCTCTCCTATGTTTGCGCTGGCTGAGCTTGGGGTCCACATCTCCCCTCCACAGCATGAGAAAGGCCAGTTATGGTGGGCCTCCCCCTTGCCATGACTGGTGGAGACAGCTTCCGGGCAATGAGATGCCAGGGCTTCTGCAAAAATCACCTGCTCCTAAAAAGAGCTACTTTGCCCCATTCTCCTATGGGATACATATTGCCATTTGGGCATGGGGGTGCTTGAAACTCAGGCCACCACCTTGCTAGCTTAAGGGGAGTCAATCCAAAGACAACACCCTGAGGAAAGCAGAACTGAGAATGGGAGGGACCTATCCTCCAGGAGGTTACTGAGCCATCAAATTGACCAACCCTGAAATGTCTTTTTATGAAGGATGGCAAATCCTCTTATTGCTTAAGTCCTTCTGAGTTGGGGTTTCTGTAATTTTCAACAGCAAGAGTTCTGATACATTAATGTATAAAATAGATTAAAACTGAAAAATTATTAGGAAATGTATTTTATAGGCTTTAATTCATGATTTTTGTTTATTAGAAGTCAATCAAGGAGATAATGGAAAATCTTTGTGATACATGATTTAAAACAGGGGTTAAGGATGGAGATGGAGGTCCCATCAGTCTAAGCATCCAATTATTTTAGGACTTTGTTTTGATTATATAACAGGGAGGAAAGTCTGCTTTCCACAGATGAGGAGCTGCAAATAGTAACAGTTAAAAAAAAAATATTGGTTTTGCAAACCCAAGTCACTTTTCAGTTGATAGTGATACAGGAAAAGCTTTATTTATTCCAGTATCTGGGTTCACACACACAAAGATAGGTTGGCAGGCACAAGTTAATGTACTGATTGTTTAAAGTTGGTATATAATATATTATTCATTTATAATTAAAACCATATGGTATTTAAAATTTTTAAATAAAACATTTACAGCATTCCCCAAAGATCTCCACAGAATCTTGGATTCCTCAGAACACACTTTGAAAACTTCTGTCCTCAGTGTAATTAATTATGCTAAGGAGGTTTCACATGTGGTAGACAAGATCCTTCCCTCCTGCTCTAACTCCAATTTCCAAGAGCTCAAAGCCAGACCTTATATAATGTCATTCAGGTTTGGCAATAAGACAAATACTCCATTAGCATAATACGAGATGTGCTCCCAGGAGATTGTGATTCACAGAGAAAAAGGGCTGATTGTGGGATCAGACCACACACTACACCTCTTTTCTTTTACCTCCACCTCATTCCTGGTCCAAAGCATTGCCTATCCCTACCCCACCTCTGCCCACCATGTCCCCCCCCCCCACCCCCCAGCAGCAGAACCACACTGAGCAAAGACCGACAATCCACAGTAAGACCAGACAGGGCAAAGCAGGAGCTGGAGAGATAACAGTGGGGTTGCTAGGGTAACTGCGTTGAGGACCAGAAAGAAAAGGATGAGATAAGGGAGTTAACCCAGGGAACATTATCTTTGCCGGCTATGCATTTGGCTTCATGATAGAGTTCAGGACTAAGGTCTCTGTCCAGAAGAAAGATGAATAAAATGAGGAAAGTCACTCATCTCCAATACTGATTGTGATGGTTTTAAAATATGTCTATGGGTCCTCTGTTATCTCTCCTTTTAAAAGGTGGAATCTAGTTCCCCCCTCCTTAACTGTGGGTTGCATTTAGTGTGGAAGTGGTGCTTTAAGACATTTGAGATTAGGATGTAAATGGCATAGTGGCTTCCTTCCTCTTTGTTCTCTCTTGGATCACTCACTCCAGTGGGAGCTGGCTGCCATGTCACAGGGATGCTCAAGCATCCCCACGTGGGATGAAACTTGTAGAAGTTTCACGAGTGTGTATGTATGTCAAATCTCATATTTGACAGTTGCTAACAGAGTAGATCTTAAACATTCTCATTACAAGGAAGAAAAAAAAAAACACTGTAACTGCGAGATGATGAATGTTAACTAGACTTATCGTGACAAGCATTTTGCAATATATATATATATATATTACATCTAGAGCTTATAAAATGTTATATGTCAATTACATCACAATAAAACACACATACAGCTGCCCAAAGGAAGCTTACTGACATGTTCTGTGGTTTGTTTCTCCAGGGTCCACTCTCTGGACCCAGAATAGTGACTGTCTCTGCTGAATCTGAAAACTGGTAAAACCATTCCTTCCCAGCCCAGGAGCAAACCACACCTTTTTTTTTTTTTTTTTTTCCTTATTAGCTTTAAAACTTCAAGAGCACCTCCCAGAACTCCTGAATGTGGTTTAGAGAGCCCTCTACATTTGGGGAAATCAAGATGGGACACCCAGATCAAAAGAAGAAAAAAGAGATGGGAGGAAAAGAAGAATAACTACTATTTTGCATAACATTGTCCAGCATCTGTGAAGAAAATGAAATATATTTGCAGCTATAGGCCTCTGTCTTCACCAACACAAAAGTCATATGTGTCGATTGGCATGGACTTTTCTTTTGGTCTATTTCTTCATTTCCCCTCATTAGGTTTTCTCCCTTTGACTTTAAAATAAGTCTCTTCTCTTAGGAGAGAAATACAGATCCTTAATTTACTTCTTACAATTCATATTTGATACATAGTTATCTAAAGTTTGCACTTTATTCAAATAAGACATACCAGTAGGTCCTAGGTCAATAAAAAGGGAAGATGTGATTTATTAAAAGCAAATGTTTTTAGAGTACGAAAGGAACCCCATGGGCCTATGACAATCTAACTAAGGGTACGAGACAGTCTCAAGTGGAACAGTAATTTAAAGTGTTTTTGTTATCAGCGGGAGGAGGAGGAGGAGAAGAGAGGGAGTAGGAAGAGGGAAACAAGGAGAAGCAGCAATTGCCGAGACAGTTGCTCAATCCAATAAAGTAATGATCTGTGCTAACTCTAATTATTGTATTTGCAAAACAATACATGTAAAATTTGTGAACATTTCTCCCCCTCTTTCTAACACAATAAAGGATTCATTTCATGAAAACCTTTGTTTTCCTTGGAAGATTTGGACAAAAACAATGCATCTTTAACTCGGAAAACAGAATAATGAATCCTTGAAAGATTTATCTGAAATCAAATGCAGTTGTCATTCTATATTGATAATCTTTGCTATTCATTATCATATTCAGTCCATCGTTTATATGCAGATGACACTATCATTTATGGTGGTAGATTATACTGGGAGAAAGCTTAATATTATCTTCAGGCTGATTTAAATGAGCTTTAAGATCATCTGGCACAATCTAAATTACTCTTAAATATTAATGAAACAAAGATCATGGTATTTGGCTCAAAACAAAAAATTGCAAGAACTGAAAAACTGGCATGCAGTATGACCTTGGAAATGTAGACAAATATCAAATATTTAAGATTTGGGGACATAGCCTGTCTCCACCTATGATTGATAATATAACTGACCAGTAGTGAAGGATAGAAACATTTCAACTCCTTGTTCAAGGACATATAATTCTTTTTTATTTTAAGAAAAATAAGATTGTTCTCCATCTCTCCAATGTTGCAATTTGTGCCTTGGGTTTTGTTGGTTTTATTTATCTGAATGCAACTCAACATTTGTTAGCCAAGTTAAAAAATGCTTTCTCCTCTCTATCTGGACAGATTTGCCTTGAATTATACATCACATAAACATTACCGTCTGTCGTCTTTTAAACAATTGGCTAAAAATTAGAAGATGCTCAACATTTTGTTGGATAATAGCATCCCTTGCACTCCATTTCCCAACATCGGACTACTTAAATCTTTTTGGTTAGTCACCCACATTTTCCCAGCAAAATTTAGTGATTGGAGAGAAAAAGCCTTAGCTGAGAGAAGCAATCCTTTGAGAGCATGTAGTATTTGAGCTCCATGAATGCGAGCATGTGTGAATGTGTGCACACACATGTACTTAAGTGGGAAAATGTCTTAAATTATGCACATGACCTTTATGGACCCCTTTTACTCTCAAATGGTTCACTAAATGAACGGGAAATCCCTTAGCTGCCAATGCAGGGTGTGATGGGGTTCATGGGACTCCACAGTTGAAGCAAGAACATGGCCATTTCCTTGGTTGGTTTTCCTGGGGAGGATGTAGATGAGCCCCAGGCCTGGCCCACAGAGACAGCTGAGCCCCTGGCCAGTGATGATGGAACAGAGCCATCTTCAAGGTATGCACAGGGGTACTCAGGGCAAAAATGATGGGAGTGTTCTTGGGGCAGACATCTGTCTTTGTTGTTGCTGTTGCTGCCGCCACTTGGTTTTTTTACTACAACTTGCCTGACTCTTGAAAACCTCATGGAGTCATCAGTGTGACTGACATTGATCTCTATGGCCTCATTATACTCATTCACAGCAACTGCTGCCTTTTGAAAGCAGAGCTCTCATTTCTCAGACACCTCCCGAAGGTTTGTCTCTTAGATGTTGTGTGTACACATGTCTCAAAGCTCATGCCTATCCTGTACACTGCCTTTCACTTGATGACATTCCTCTGTCTCAGCTCTTCTAAGAAAAGGATGTTGAATCAGAGAAGGGTTGAGTATGTGGCTGGGAGGATGAATGGATGGGTAGATGGTGACCACATAGAGCAAGAAAGTAGGAATGTGTTTTGTTGCTGTCTCAATAGGCCTCGTCTCCGCATCTTTAGACCAAAAAAAAAAAAATCAATGAGAACGAGGAGAGGAAGAACAGCCTGGGAAAACCGTGGAGACGGCACAGTCATCTCTCTAAAGACATGGTAGCATGAAGAGCGATACACACCCTAAAGAAGTGTGGAAAACCCACTCATCTACTGGCAGACCATGCGTATGCCAGTGACTATTTTGAATCTTATTTTTTCAAGGCTCAGCTAAATTTAAATTTCAACCAATTTTTTTAAAGAAAGTAAACTGTAGTGCCTCAGTTGTACAAGCCACATATGAAGTGCTCAGTAGTCACATGTAGATAGTGCAGTTATAGAACATTTCCAACACCTCAGAAAGTTGCATTGAACAGCCCTGCTCAAAACTGTATTTGTCTTTATGGGTCATCATGCAGAAATAAGTTACATTGCTGAATAAAGGAATGAATGGTCCAAGTATCCTCTATGCTGAGGGACTTGGTCCCACTGGGTTCTAATTGTTACCCCAGTGGTCCTTTAGTTCACATAGGTGGCCATCCATGCGTGTGGTCACTTCGCCTTCAAGCTTCTCCCTTTGCTCCTTTTGCTCCAAGAACCTGACTTTTCCCAGCCTCACTGAAAACCTCTCAAGCTCTCGTGACCTTCTGCTTCTGAAAGACACAGCTTGCTCCATTCATCAGGAGAGTGTAGACACAAGAATTGTGCAAGTGTAGACAGGAGCTGCCCACATACTGGCCAGACGTGACAACATTCCAGTTTGGCCTGTCCATTGCCAGAGGTCCCACAGGGCAATGCTCTACCACACAAGCCTGGAATTCGTCCCAGTGCCAGATGCCTCGTCACTGAAGCCTCAGGCATTCTCCTGCCTCCCAGGGTAAGAGAGTGCACTTGGAATACAATCTGTGAGAAAGTCAAGGTCATATGCTCCAGGAAAACTTCAGCAGAAGCATCCCGCTCCTCCTCTGGAGTCCAAAACCAGGCTTTATGGTGGTGGCCTGGGTGGACTGCTGCCCTCCCCTTCCATGCCATGTTCCGGGAAGGGACACTGCTCCCCTCCCTGGAGAAGCCTACCTTCTCTTGTTTGAATGGCTTGCTGATTATGTCCAGTGTCCATGTTCCCCTTCCGTTAGACTGTAAGCCCCGTATTCTTGTCTATTTCATCTACTGATATATCCCCACTGCCTGGAACTCACAGTCCCTAACACATTTTTGGTGCTCCATGAATGAAGAAATGGCATTTGTTTTAGTCATTAACAGCGTCACATAACCTCAAAGAGCCTGGGTCCTTCCATCCTTCCTACTTTTTAACTTACCATTTTAACTATTCTTTTCCTGGAGTAGTGGTGTTTATTTAGTATGCAAGGAACTTAGCAAATAGCTTCTAATAACATGGCTTCTGTACAATGTCCCTTCCAGATAATCAGGAGTTCAGGGCTCCATTGAACAATGTTCTGGGAGCCTGAACTGGAGCCTGGGGACCGTTTTCTATGCCAGGGTCTTCCAGAGTGTCAAGGTCACAGGCTAGAGTTAAACAAGAAAGAGCTGGGTTGGGTTGTCATGCCCAAGTGAACAAGAAGAGAAGGTCTACAAAGATACAAAGCTAAACAACCAGGAGCTGTGGACAGGGAGGCAGGGCGGAAGCAGAGGAAGCCTGGAGGGTCCCTGGGGGCCTGAGAACTGAGTCAGGGTACAGGCTGGATAGAACAGTTACATTCCAGAGAAATCTTTGAGTGCAGCATTGGTTTGCCTTGGCCTCTATCCAAAGAGGGAGAAGTTACTGCCAAATGGGCCTTATCATGAGGCTATTTTTTTTTAATCAATAATGCAGTGGGGTGGAGGGAGCAGGGCTGGAGGGAACAGGGCTGGAGGAGAAGGCACTTGAGGACGGGAGGCGTCCCTGTCGCGGGAAGCAGCTCCTCTGGCTGCAGACTGAAAAGATCCAATGGGAGCAGAGCCAGGGACGCTGCAGCCCAGAGCTTTGAAGCCGACCGCTCCTAGGTTTTCTCCTTTCTCTTCCTTTTTTTGGGGGGTGGTGGGGATGTTTTATTTCTTATTTTTTGTTCATGTGTATGTGTGCATTGGTGTTTTTTTTTCCCCCTTGGTGTATTTTCCTTTTGATTTCCTTTATTTTTGAAGTCAGTTTCTCTGAAAATCATGGCTTATCTGGCTGGTGTAAAAGAGAACAAGAGAAAGTAATCGTGGCTTTGCCAGTGTTGGACCCAAGGAAGAGAGGTCCCCTGGGGCTAGGCGTGGTGAGGACAGGGCCTCCCTCAGGAAGTCAGTCCCAAGGCTGGAGACTATCAGGCTCCACTCACAGAACAACTTCCTGCCACC
Source organism: Furipterus horrens (assembly GCF_987537825.1). NCBI lineage: Eukaryota > Metazoa > Chordata > Mammalia > Chiroptera > Furipteridae > Furipterus > Furipterus horrens. The sequence continues at coordinate 18,578,231 of NW_028327180.1, forward strand.
AGGAGGTCCTTCTGCAGGGCTTCCATCTGCCCCAACCTTGAAGGGCTTCTGTGTCCTTCCAAAAATGCAGGCAGTTCCCTGGGACTAAGCCTTGTTTCAATAAATAGGTTTTATTATTATTCAGATATGGTAGGACTAACAGACCAGTACACAGCTGCCAATGAAAAGACATTTTGTTAGACTCACACATGCCAAGGGGAGGGGCACACTAAACCCCAGGGTGGGGCACACAGGGAATCACCAGGGGTAGTCACCAGGCAGAGGCAGAGAGAGAGAGAGACTGTGGCAAGAGCCTTTATCATGGTTTCCATGGGAAAGGATCCATGAGGCAGGGTAAACAGGCAGAGGACTGGCTAGTCTGAATAACTCCAGCAGGCTTGAGGGCATAAGCACTGTCCTAGTTGCCTGGCAGCTGGTCCTGGGGTATCAGGACATGTGTATAGTGGCCTGGAGTGTGACAGCCTGACATAGGAGGTGGCTGGGGATATTGGCTCTGGATTGGCCGGTTTGTAGATGAAAGGCATGCTCTGTAGCCTATTAGAATCGTTTGCTGTCTCTAGGAATCAGCCAGCCCTGGGAGGGGCAGTCTCTCTCTGTCAGCAGGGTCCAAGATGTCAAAGCATCAAAAACACAGACTAAAAGGACAAGATGAATACAGTCCTGGGGAGCTAGTGCAGGGAGAAGGGCGCTGGCGTTGGAGTCAGGAGCCACTGGCATGGCATTTACCCCCTCGTTCTCTCTCCTGAAAAATGAAGCAGCTGTAGACTAGCACAAGGACCTTCTGCATCATGAATATCCTATTATCTTAATTAAACCAAGTCAACAACCCTCCAAACTGACCTGAGAAAGAAGAGGAGGACAGACGCGAGGCCGGGTGGAAAGCCAGAGAAACCCATTCCTGTGTGGGCCGGAGGACACAGAGAGGGACAGAAAGTCAGGGTGTAGGTAACTGAGGAAGAAACAACATCAGGAATAAAGTGCAAGGTTGGTGAGGTGTTTTGGGCAGCAAGTCCCCCACATCGGTCTCCTCCAAGTCCCCTCTTTCACACAGCCTGCCAGGCCAGTCCCAGAGGGCGGACAGGGTGAGCCAGAAAGGGAGAGGTAGGAGTAAGAACCTTTGCACAAAACCAACCAACCAACCAACAAAAAAAACTCCACAGTGCTTGGAAACGAACAGAGCTAATTCTCACTAATGGGAGGGTGACTGAATATATATTTCCTTTCAGAAGTACTTTTATTTAGAAAGAAGACACCAAGAAAAAGAGAAAGCATTAAGAAACAGACCTAGCCATATTTTCCAGTCCCAAGCATTGCTTTAAAAAGAAAAAAAAACAAAATCAGTTGAGGATTACATAATACCGGGAAACTGCTGCACACTTTCTTTCTTGGAGGTTCACCAATTAACATTAGCACCTTAACAGATCAGCAGAGACTTGGGGTAAGAGAACCTCTTTAACCTTGCTTAACCCAATGTTTTCCAAAACTATGACCATCCCAAGCTCTATACCTTGAACTAGAGCAATGTCTCATTAACAGTGACAGGTTAGGTATCTTCAAGTAAACAAGGACGATCCTCTCTATCTAGGTACCTGCCAACCCCCCACCCAGGTCCAAACACAAATTCATTGACGAGGCAGAGCTACTACAGCATAGATTCTAATGCAGGAGAGCCCAGGTCAAGGAGAAGGGAGTCAAACCTGTTGCATGGCTGCGTGGGACAGCAGGGAGGTGCCTCCTGTGGAGGCTGAGGCTAAAACTTGAAGTCCAAGGACAGTATCTGGACGTAGGGGACAGACACAGGACATAGGATGTAAGACCAAGACCATGAGACAAACATTGACAGTTTGCTCACAGTCTGAAGGCGGTTTCATTGGGCTGGGCCCATGGGCAGCATCCCTGGCCGTCGGGTGCCTTAAAAACACTGCATGGTGCTTCCCAAGGCGAACCATAAAGCCATCCTGTATATGATCACATATTTGGGTCGGTGCCCCCGGTCACCAAGAATAGTAATGAGGAACTGAGTAATGACTGCGCAAGCATCACTGCCCTTAAAAAAGGTCTACTGTGCTAATTCCAACCACACAGAAAATTCAGCTCCCAGTCGGCAGGGGATCTGGCTTGGTTGGTGTGAGCAAGAGCCACACCGTTCAAGTAAGAGGTGATTGTCTCGGATGAAATGACCCCGTGTGGACCCCCCCTCCCTGCCCGATTTGCAAGGGAGGAGGGTTGATCTAATAGGCCAGTAAAGATCAAATTGTATCCGGTGCCGCACTGGGGTGGCATGGCCCTGTCAGGACGAGCAAATGAGTCACCAGGGTCACGCAGAGTAATCACTGTTTCCGAGAAAGTGGGTGGACAGGTTCCACAAATTTTCCAACAGGGACCAACACACTGGATGCTCACCCTGTGGCAAGCACCGGCTAAGCACTTTACCCGGATTATCTCATTTAATCTGCAGGGCAGGTTCTCAAAGCTGGGGAAGGTTAAGTCACTTGCCCCAGGTCAGGGCGGTGTTAAGGGCTGGCACCTGCCTTTAGTTCTGGCAGTCAATCTCCAGAGCCCACATTCAAACATGGGCTCTTTCTGTCCCCTCATGGGGCCCGTGGACACTCTCTTTACTTCCCCAGGAAGCACCCTTTCCCCAGGACACGAGCCCATCTCTCTGTGGACAGTTTTGCCCCTCAAGCAGCACTTCCCAATGGGTCTAACACCCAGTGGGCTGTAAGCAGGCTGAGACATGGTCCCCCGTCCTGAAGGACAGCCAGACACCTTGGGCTAGGGGGTCCTGGTGCCAGCGAGTAAGCTATAGTCTCCAGGCTCCACACCACCCTCTGTCCTCTGCTCTGGGATGCTGGTTTAGGGGGCTTCAAATATGTTTCCTCTTCTACAGACCACGCCCCAGGAATGAGAGGGAGGGCTGGAGGGAGAGGGGGTTTGCTCCTGCCTGTTTGCTGGCTGTTCGGTCAGCAGTGACCTAGCATTGGCTCCTCACCTCCATCCGAAGCAGGAGTGGGTTCAGTTTCCAGCGTTTGTCCACCTCCCAGAGGACGTCTTACTGCCCCTTGGACGGGCCAGCAGCAGCAGCCAGGCAGTGCCCCGCCCCGGAAGAGGCTTCCCAGCACCCTGGGCTCCTTCCTCCAAGCCTCTGGACTACTGGCAGGTGCAGATCAGCAGCCCTCTTCTCTGGGACCTTCTTCTGAGCTCCAGGTCTGACAACCTCAACTTTTCTTTTCTCCCAGCCTCCAGGAGGCAGAGACAATTCTTCCATCTGGGTTACCTTCCCCGTTCTAATGCCTCTTTAACCAGTGGTCCCCTGGATTCAACTCTCTCTATCAGTATAACCAGAGCGGTCTCTGATTTCCTGAACTGGGGCCCCTATTAACATAGCTGGTTATCCATGTGTGCCCCCACAAACATCATTTCTGATGTGTCTCATGACAGGGAAAAGGTTTTGGAAACACTGCCACACCCCAGCCCCACACAGGCCCGGGAAAAACAGCCAATAGACAGTACAGAGTTCATTCACAGACACGCACACCCAAAAAAGTGATTCCAAAATCAGAGTGGAAAGGGGTGCTTGTGAGTATTTACTTGTTCTAGATGCATACCCGTGTCCTCCTGGGGCTGGGCACGCAGACCAATGTGATTGTCATGAACTCTGAGTCCCGGGAATTCCCAAATGGCTGGGGGTGTCGTCTCTTTCCTGCTCCAAAATTAAACTAGTATGACACAGAAAGATGGAAGTTTGGACTTCTTTAAATATTGAAGGCAGAATGTGGGATTGCAGCCCTGAATTCAGTTGATCCTTTCCTGTTAATCAATCGCCCAGCATTTATCAAGCGGCAGTAGACGCTGCCCCAGAAAGATGTGCGCTTGCAGACTGTGGATGCTCACCTTAGACACGCACGTGGCTGCCTCTGCAGCCTGGCTGGGCTCTGGGGGAGTGCTCCATAGGCACTTTCACAATTTCCCATTGTTGCTGGGCTATTTTTATCCTTCCCGTATGAATCAAAATGTGATGTACCGTCTCACTGTTAAGAATCCTTATTCTGGCAAAACCATTATTATTTATTTGATATCTCCAAATGATTTTTATGGCTTATGCGTCCACCGCAAAATAAAATTTAAAGGATAAATACCTTATGCTGAATGGACAGAAGTAAACAACATCAGTGCATGGAGAATTTACAAAACCAGTAACTTAGAAACCAGGCCAGCCACACTCCCGGGACCCAGGCTCCTTCTAGAAGGGAGGTGCTGGCATGTTCCTCGTACCGGGCTTGGGCCAGAACTGGTTGGTTCTGTACAGCAAACCTGGAGACCAGCATTCCACATGGCCCGGTTAGAAATTAATCATTTAGGGCAAAAGGTGTCCTAAGTAAAAGCAACATCATCATCATAATCCTGCTCATATTATTCCCTTGTAATGGACTGCACTGTGTCCTTCTAAAATATATATGTTGAAGCTCTAACACCCGGTGCCTCAGGATGTAACTATTTTGAGATAGAGTTTTTAAACAGACTTGACTTGGAGTGGTGAACACACAACACAGTGTACAGATGATGTGTTGTAGAATTGTGCACCTGAAACCTGTGTAATTTTCTTAACCAGCGTCACCTCAATAAATTCAACAAAAAGGAAAGGAAGAAGTAATTAAGTCAAAATGAGGTCTTTAGGGTGTGCTCTAATCCAATCTGACTGGTGTTCCCATAAGAAATTAGGAGATAAAGAGGTAGAGAGATAGAGGGGAAGCAGAGGTGTACACAGAGATAACCATGTGAGCACAGTGAGGCGGGCTGGGGGTGGGGCATCTGTAAGCCAAGGAGAGAGGTCTCAATAAAATAAAAAATCATGCCTATGCTTTGGTCTTAGTCTTCTTGCCTCCAGAACTGTGAGGAGATAAATTTCTGTTGTTTAAACCACTCAGTCTGTGGTACTTTGTTATAGCAGCCCCAGCAGATTAATAGACCCATGAACTTTCAAAAGACTCCCTAACATGAAGGAGAGTTTACTCAGCTACAAACCTTTTCCCTGTTTTCCATCTGGGTAGAGTGGAGTCAGGAGAAGCCTGGTGGACTTTGTCTGGGTCTCTCAATTCTCTCAATTCACTCCATGAATGGGATCTAGCCCAACCCTCTCCCTGGCTTGCTGGCCACAGCTCTGTTCTCTTACCCAAGTAATTGGGTGGGAAAACCAGCATTAAGCAGATATTTTCAAAGAACAATCAACTCTAGATTGCCCATTATTAATGTGGAACAGAGCTTACACAGAAAATTAAAAATACCCATATATTTCAAAACCCAATATTAGCCATTAATGTCAATGTACTCAGACACTTCAGATTTCATCAGCCCCTGCTGTTTTCCTTTGAGAAAAATCCAAGCACTGTTATGAATTAATCTATTATCTTTAAGTATTCATAAAATATCTCTGGGGTTGAAAAAGCCCAAACTTCTCTTTGATAGAAACATTCTAAAGTTTATGTGTCTTAGGGGAGAAGTAGAACTTCTATATCCTTGACTTATTTTTTAATTGCAAATGTTAAATTAACATTTTGTAGGATGGATCTGATGCGAAATGGTTGATGTAATCTTTCAAAGGTCCTGTTTGAAAGAGAGGGTGATATTCTTCACTAGGTAAACCAACTAGAACCCACTAAACATGATCTTATAACTATAGTGCTAGAAGGATTGCTATAGATCACCTAGTCTTATAGTTTTCTTCATTGTTTTTTTAAGTCGGCAGATCTCTCTTTCCAAAAACAACCTTTTTGCAGAAATGTGCTGTATAAAAGAGCTAAAAGCTGAGCTTCTCTGGTTGAAGTGAGCATGTCACGTCTTGAACCTTGCCCACTCGGCCTCCTTCCTGCCCCTTGATTTTCCTGGGACCCTAGGACTCCAAGGAAAACAGTATGAAACCATAGACCTATTCCAATCTTTTCCTTTTACAGGCTTGAAAACTGAGGACCAGACTGAGAATATTGCCATGGCCAAAGCTGAGCCTCTGGGAATGGCACAGCCAGATTCAGACCCCAATTTCCCCCTTCCTGGTCCATGAATGCTGCTTGCCGCACACCAAGTTGGTCATCCTGACTTTGTTTTCCTCTTTGACAAACCGGGTCCCAAGACAGATTTAATGCAGCAACCAGTTGCAGATTTCACAGCCAGGAACACAACTGTATGGCGAGATATCAGTTACATTTAGCAAATCTAAGTGTTCAGAATTCATAGGCAGATTTCCAGATACTAGGTCCCAAACTCTGAATTTAAGGGTTTTGCCCGATGAAATATATTCCTATACTCTAACTCAGGGGCTCTCCAAGTTCATTGTGCCTTTAGAATTACCTGGGGGGGGGGTATTAAAAATACAAATGCCAGAAATGCTGATTCAGTAGGTTTAGGGTATGACCCCAGAATCTGTATTTTAACAGAGGTCCCAAATGGCTCTGATGAAGTGGTCGCCAGACCCCTCTTTGAAATACATGGCCTTAATTGTTCTTTGTCTTTAAAGCCTTCCTCAAATGACTAACGTTTGCTGTAATTTTAGGAACCACAAAATTTTCAACAACTTTTCAATCTGACCAGAGCATCCTTCCTCCCTTCAAAGAGTCAGAGCCTTCAGTAGGTCACTTGCTCTCACAATGGCATCCTGGTGGCTTCTGCAGTAACTGGGCTGATTGGTTCAGATGGCCTCAGTGGGAGAAGCAATAGGAGGAGATGTAAGGAACACAGCTCTGTTTCCCTGCAAGTGGGTTCCGCAGAAAATGAAACAAGCAACGAAGACATACAAAAAGGTATTGTGCGTACCAACAACCATGCCTGCCTCTTACAGGATAGCTCACGTAGATGAGGAAGAAGATGACCTCAGCTTCCAAGGGTCTTGCGCTCAAATATAAAGGTATGAAGGTCTGTGTAAGGAACTGGAAAGCCAGACAAAGCTTAAGATCAAGTCTTGCACTGAGAAATCCCTGTGTTGAGCTGTACCAGAACCAGATGTTTCCACTGGTAATTATTATTATGATAATTTAGTTAACTAGGAATAAAATAGGGCATGATTGTTTACTGCTGCTGGTTTCCCCAGACAAGCCGAGAAACGAGAAGCAAAATCTCAGAGGTTTTACTCTTGGCTAAATGGAATAATTTTCTCAATTAACCAGGAATAAACATAGCAACAAAATAATATGCCTTTACATTATACAAAGTTGTAAATAGACTTCTTACACCTCCTTGCATGGAAAAGTCAAGGTGGAGACAGGCTGCCCAGGAACTGAAAACATCTGGAGTTCGGTTTTTATCTGAAAAGGCACAGTCCTTAGAAACCTATTCATGTTGTGAGCCTTGGCGAGAGACTTCCCAACGCTATTCTTGGTTTCTCTCCTCAGCACTGAACGCATTCCAAGGCCAAGAGATCGTGGGCTGAATTGCAGTAAGATGAAAGACTCTCTGTGCACTTGCAGGGCAAACTCACAGGGGCACAGTGGAGAGCAGAGTACCTGTTGGAGAGGAGGCAGACAGGGATAGGGGCTTAGGGACTCCTTAAGAGAAACCAGGAATTAGCCCTGGCTGCTGTGGCTCAGTGGATTGAGCATCAGCCTGCATGCCAAGTTTTGCTGGTTCGATTCCCAGTCAGGGCACATGACTAGGTTGCACGTCAGGTCCCCAGTTGGGGGTGTGAGTGAGAGGCAACCACACAGTGATGTTTCTCTCCTTCTCTTTCTCCTTTCCCCTCTCTAAAAACAAATAAATAAATACATTATTTTTTAAAAGAGAGAGAGAGAGAGAGAGAGAGAGAGAAACCAGGAATTGATGGTAATGGATGCACATTTTTGCGATCGTGACAAAGCACACCCTCCATCAGGAAGCAAGTCTGACGGTCGCTGTGTCAAGCTGAAGGAGACCAGGAGGAGGGCACAGCCTCAGGTGGCACCCTCACACACATCTCAAAGGAAAAACTATTTGTAGATGTCAAATTTACACGAAATCAGCCAGGAATTATGCAATGTAAACCACGTTGTAAAGAATAAGCTACAGCCAAGCTTCTTCAATGTGGGGCAGAAGCTGGGTTTTTTTTTTTCCCCCTTAAGGATGATTTTTAAAAAGGGAAACTGAACACTTCTCTCCAAACAAAATTTCTTTTTATCATTATAAACAAAATAAAATTTTCCCACTTCATAGTTATATCTCTTTGATACCGACCCTCATTCTCTGCCACCATGGCCTCTTCTTTGACCTCACCCAGAACTTCTAGAAGAGGCTAAACAGGAGATATTAGCATCTCCAGGTTGTGAGATGTGACCGACCATGTTCCAACATGAGATGAATTCCTGTTCAGGACCAAGGACAGTGGTCCACTTTCTGATGCTGCTTCCATTTCTAGCGACCTCCTCTCCCCATCCCCCATATTTTAGTCACATCACACCCCTAGTGGAGAAATGCAGACCACATAGTTCAGATAAGAAGCCTAAAGGAGCTTTCTCTACCCAAGTACTTTTTAAAATCAGTCAACAAACACATTCAAGTTCAGGGATAGGACCTGTCAAGTTCAAAGTGTTTATTTACTGCTTCCTTGGGGAAGTCTCTCCTACTGACTTAGTTTGGAAGATGGCAGTTGTAGATTTGGGGTTGCAGTGGCTGAGCCCCACGGCCACATGGCTCCCCCTTGGTCCCACTGCGGGGCCAGCCAGCCCCTCCCTGATTCTCTGAGATCACCATGGCCTTTTAGAGAGGCTCAGTCTGAGGTATGAGAACCCAACACACAACCCCACTGGCCAGATCTGGGCCCACCAATGTCTTGGAGTTACAGATTCAACCCTCAAGAAGCCATAAGTGGTAAGAAACTTGCTTCTTTATGCACCTTTTGCAATAAGGTCGGATCATAGGCATCTCCTGGGATAATGTGCTCTTTTGTATGATAGAACAGAAGATACAGAGGATATAAATATCCTACAATTCTGTTAAATACCTTTATTTATAGAGATGAAAGTTAGGAAACAGGATTAATTGCTGCAATAAAAAGAAAGTAGAAATTAATTAGAAATGAACATTTTAGCATGTTATTAAAGGGTGGGGGCTCCCTTTGAAGGTACCCTTCACAAACAGAAAGATGTCATAGCATAGAGAGATTATTCTTTTCTTGATTTAGTCATAGTTTTTTCCTCTCTCTCTCTCATACACACCCACACCACACACACACACACACACACACACACACACACACACCATATTCCTCAGTATACTTAGGATACTTAGGATACTGAGGTCAGAAAAGAAAGACAAAAAGTGGCAGATCTTAGCTAACCCCAGCTTACCATATCCATTCTCTCCATTTCAAGGGTAAAATGAAAGATGAATATATTCAAGTGAGTCTAGAACTTACGTAAAACCTAACAAGGCATCCTGGGGCCAAGGGTCATATTCTAGGTATTGACAGGGTTAGACAAAGCCAACAGCAAACAGTCACTGCCCAGCAGCTTGTTGAGCAGACTGGCCCATTTGCAGATGCTAAGGGAAGGGAGCGACAGTCACAGCCACCTGGGGAGCTACCCCAGCTGGGTACAGCCTTGCACCTGAACCTATCCAGGGTTACCATTTGCTCCTTGGAAAGCCTTGCAGTGCAGAACAAAGAATTTATTATGCACCCTGACACCCATGTTATAGCAATAAATAAATAAGAATGAAGGTAAAAGGAAAGGAGCCAGACAGGGATGACTGCATGCCAGGATCTTTTCACTTTAATAAAGAAAACATTAATTTGAAAAACAAAGCTGAAACCATTCCTACTAACAAAGCCTATATTTCATGGCTATTTTAATCATCAACAATAAAAACTGATGCATTATTTTTTGCCCCTGCAAAATTCTCCTCTGTGACACCTATTTGCTCTTAGACTTACTTCTCTGTATTTGGAAGCAACTTTATTCACTGGCCCCTTGAGTCTGTTCTGCTGGATAAATAATTTAGTCTCTCCAGTTGAGAAGCATTGACTTTCCTGTTCCCCCCAAACAGAAAACACCACTCCTATTTTTCTTAGCCCTGTCCCCCAAATCTTTCACATATCCCACATCTCTCTCTCCCACTTTGGTACTTCCCCCTGAAATGATTGCCCTCCAGGTAAACAAGACACTACATGGTTTGCTCAGGGGAAGCTGTCAGTTCTTTGCTTACTTACTTGAGGACTTTAGGAAAAGGGAGAAGGGAGTGGGGCCAGGAAGGAATATCGCTTTGAGCTGTGTGGGTCTCAAGAGGGGAGTTGCGCTTGGTTTGTTTAAACCCTTACTTCCAGCCCTCAGAGGGTCTGTCTGCTCTTGCCAAGTCAACCATGCCAAACGTAGCTGGACTTTTAGCAATACAATGCTTGCATCTAGGACGTCCTTCTGCATGATGAGCAATCTTGCTATTGATTCCCCCTAGGGACTTGGTGCATAACTTAGTTGGACTTCATATAATCATGAACAACAGTGGTCTTCTGGAAATGGTTACACAGGTATCCCTGCCTAATGGATCTTGGTTACCCTTACAGAAGAGACCAATATCCTCCCCTAGGGTTTGCTCTGAGTAATTTCTCTCAAGCCCTTTCCTTAGGAACCCATCTCCTCGGGATGAGCTGAATCAAACCCAATCACCTTTTGCCCTTCCAAAGGCAGATGTCCCCGTGGGTCTCCCAGGCTAGTCAAACAGGCTTATTTTACAGAGGGAAGCCTTAGTTTCAGATAGTCAGTTGTTTTTTCTCAGAAATGTAAAGCTATTTTCAGCCACCCAAGAAGTGTTGGAAATATATATATATATATATGTGTGTGTGTGTGTGTGTGTGTGTGTGTGTGCGTGTGTGTGTGTGTGTGTGTGCGCGCGCGCGCAAGCATCAATTTAAAAGCAGGTCAGGTGGGGGCCTCTAAACACCTCTTAGCATAACCCAGTGACACTGCTGAGAGGAGAATTACAGGGGAGCAAAACTGATCTTCCCTTCACACAAAGCCCAATTCTGACCCCTCACAAAATCCATTTCCCTAAAGCCCGAGAATTCCCATGTATGCCTTTGCTGTCTGTTCAGCCAGACCCCCTCTCTACCACCAGCAAACTCCCCTCACGTGGGGACGGAGCTAGATGGCTATCTTGGGAGAAATAATTTTCAGCAGCGTCTGCTGAGCCCACAGAAGCTGTCTGTTGGTTGGATGCTCCTCCCAGTCCCAGGGGGAATTAAAATAAGGACCTGTGGACAAATTGAAATCCTAGATAGCAGCTGTGGGGGCTGAAATGCACCAGCCTATTATCCAGCACCTCTGTGATGGTGAGGGTTAATTTATCACATGGCATCCAATCACTTCTCATAAAACCAGTGCAGGTTTCATTTAGTTTGATGAGGCATATTGCAAGATTTCAGAAAATCAATTTTACTGGAAGCCGTATTAAGCCCTGGGGAATGTAACACTACATGTACCTCACATAATTTTTGTTATTACTCAGAGGATCACTGGGGAAATTATATACAAAGGGTAATGGCTACCTTCATTGTCTTGGGCAGCTCCCACCCTGCTTACCTCTGTGAAATAACAAATAAAAATGGTCGGACTACAAATTGGTACTTACCTAAGCTCTGCAGAGTCAGAGGTATGATAAGATTGAACAAAAGTGACTTGATTTTCCAAAGACAGTAACCGCTTGCAGCGTAGCATATTATTAACCCAAGCTACCCACAGGCATTGTGGGTACTGCCTATTTTGACCAAAGCCGTGTTCTGATGGAGATTTCTCATTTCAGTTCTCAGAGTAGCATTTGCAAAGGAAGCCACAAAGGGCTCAACATTGCTTCCAACTCAACGGCCAGGTTAATATATCCAGAGTGGTATATTTCTTACTAAGAAACTTTTCCACTGTGGCTAAGGAACATTCCTACCTATACTCATCTGGTCTCTTGGAGACTCTTGTATGCAAAGCAATAAACCAAGTTAGCTTTTTATGGGGCCCTCAACTTGAAGCTAGTGGCAGGGAGTGAATGCTGCAGCCAACTTTGGCAGTAATCTCTTTCTCCAAAGACCATTGAAACTGCAAGCAGAGGGTATGGAGACCATGCTTGATGGGGTGGAAGTGGGGGATTTGCCAACCCTACTGGATCCCACAAACACCAGAGCTGCTTGATTTTTCCCTTAGTCTAGGACTGCCCTGTCTCATATGGCAGCAATTTTCCCCACGTGGCTAACTAAGCTTAGATTACTTAAAATTAAAAATTCAGTTCTTCAGTTGCACTAGCCACACTCAAAGGCTTAACAGCCACATGTGCCCAGTGGCTATTGTACCGAACAGCGGGGACACAGAACATTGCCACCATCACAGAAAGTTCTGTTAGACAGCGCTGGGTAGCCTGATTCAGTTCTAGGGTCTTGGTGGCTATTATGTGGCCCCAAACGTTTAGCTCAGGCTGAAGTCATTGCCCATCAACCCCAAGTGTCCTTATTTCCCAGATCCTCTTTCACCAGCATCAGTTGGGGGCATATGCAGTCTCTTGATTATCTTTAGGTCAGAGAAACTCTTCCATGAGATCAGAACCAGTCTCAGGAAAAAATCATAACTGGTTTTGGAAATTAAGAAATGGGGATGACCAATGTAAGCTGTAGGACAAAGCTGGTATTTAGGAATATGGGAGGTGGGGTGGTTTCATCAGCTGAATGTAGGCCCTGTACCTGGAACAAATCTCCACACTGTTATGAGAGGAATTGTACTCCCTCTGACTTTTTATGTTGAAGTCCTAACCCCCAGTATCTCCGAATGAGATTGTATTTGGAGATGGTCATTAAAGTGAGACCCTTAGGGTGAACCCTCATCCAACATGACTGGTGTCACTGTAAGAAGAGAAGATGAGGACAAAGGCACACAAAACGAAGATCATATAAAGACACAGAGAGCTGACAGCCACCTATAAGTCCACAAGTGAGCCTCAGAAGAAACCAACCATGATGGCTCCTGATCTTAGACGTCTGGTCTCCAGAAGTGTGAGAAAACACATTTATGTTGTTCAGACAACTCCATCTGTGGTATTTGGTTAATAAGCAAATATAACCACTGGAAGATTTTTCACAAAGCAAACCAGACCATCTAGACTTCTTCAAATCAAGCTGGAGGTTTTCTGAGGGTACATTGCCCATCATCATGATTTTTCCCTCCAGCACAACAAAGCAGCTGTTTGCACAGAGGATTACTGTTCTGTGTTTTGTCTGTAGGGAAATTCAGGCTTTGATGCTACGCACAGAGCCAGTGGGGCCACTGGAACATCAAGAAATGACAGACAAGTTACCCATGAGAAAGGGCAGCACATTTCAGAGGAGCATTTAAAAAATCATTTTGTCTCCACCGATATGATGCTATGACACCCATTACCAATTTTTCTCTGTCAACTCTAAATTAGATCTGCGTGTTTGTTTATGCACATCAAGTAGAGTTGCACAAGACACAATACATAGATTTAGCAGCTGTTCAGAGTCTCTCCTCTTCAAGGTGTTTAACAAAAATTAATTAATGCTACATGTTACCTACCATATGTTCAATGCAACATGCAAAAATCCACAGGGAAGGTGATGCAAACTAAAACAAAGTGAAGTTCTAATGCTAATATTTTTTGTCTGGTAGAATTATTGGGGGAATTATTCAAGTAGTCAGCTAGTGAATGGAGATTTGAGTATCTAGTTAAGAAAAGGGCTTAACAGTAACCAGTAGCTTATCTGTATAGTGTAGCTTTTATCTGTACAGGAGCTCTGCCCACCCCCCACCCCCAACCTTATCTGTGGTTTTGCTTTCCAAGGTTTGTTTCCCATAATCAACCATGGTCTGAAAACATTAAATGGAAAATCCAGAAATAAACAATTCACAAGTTTTCAATTACATGCCATTCTAAGTAGCATGATGAAATCTTGCATTGTCCTGCTCCGTCCCACCCAGGACATGAATCGTCCTTTCATCCTGTGTCGCCATATCATATCTGTCATGTGCCCTTAGTCACTAGTAGCCGTTTCAGTTATGAACCTGTCACAACATCCCAGCGCATGTGTTTGAGTAACACTTATTTAACTTAATGGCCCCAAAGTGTAAGAGTAGAGAAGCTGGGAATTTGGAGATGCCAAAGAGAAGCCGTAACGTGCTTCCTTTAAGTGAAAAGGTGAAAGTTCTCAACAGGAAAGAAAAAAATCGTATGCTGAGGTTGCTAAAATCTATGGTGAGAACAAATCTTTTACTGTAAAATTGTGAAGAAGCAAAAAGAAACTTGTGCTAGTTTGCTGATAGAGGGAGAGAGAAAAATTCACATAACTTTTATTGCAGTATACAGTTATAATTACTCTATTTTATTTCAAGAACATTAAAATGGGGCTTCTGTGGGAAGCTGCCCCTCTCTCTGCCTTTCGGTGGAGCTATTGATAGTGGTGCTTCTGCACAAGATGGTAGCAAAGATAAACGAGTAATCCCAGGGGGACACATGGACACCCAAGAGCATCTCTGCAGAGTCCAGAGCCTGCCCACTGTGGATTGTCCCCTCCTGCCTCATCCCACCAGCCTTCTCTTTATGAATGGGGTGAGGCCAGGGGTAAGGGATTGAGAGTGGGGGGGGGTGGGCTTCAGGAATCCAGAGGTAGGAACAAAGAGGCAAAGTTGAGAAAAGCTGGGATGAACTGCCTTCCTCTCCCTCACTGCAGCCTTCACCACCTGCCTGGGCCATCTGCACTTAGCAATGCCCACCCTCCCTGCACCAGGGAAAACCACAGAGGCTTTCTGGAGCTGGGTCTGTGATGCAGTCAAGACCTGCCATGCCCTCAGTCTCCCTCTGAAGAAAGTTCTTCTAAAGCATAACCCATGTCCCCAACTTTGGAAGTTTATTTAGTGGACCAATCATGCTATTGGGGACATAACTGATTACACCCAGGATTGGTGTTCCAACCAATGCAGGCTGGTCGTGAGGGTGGCCAGTCCCCTCTGAGGTGACCTGGCACAGGCTCGCTCAGCCCACTAGAGGTGCTCTGCACTGGATGGTGACAAGCTGACCCGATCAGAGATCTCTCCTGGTGGCTGTGAATGCTGGATGTTGATTTGGGTCCCAACTAAGCTGAGAACCCAAGTGTCTGTGAGGAAGGAGGAAATGGTGCTCTATTCTTTCCCTTCCCTTCGTGTCCTGGAAGTCAGTCCTCATCACCTCTGGAGGTCTGGATAGGTCTCTCCTTGGCGACCTTAAATAACCCCCCTGATGGAGAATGACTCTCATCTCTTTTTTTTTGGCAGTCTAATTTTATTTTATTTATTTATTTATTTTTTTAAATGTTTTTTATTGATTATATTGTTACAACAGTTCCAATTTTCTCCCCCTTGTTCCCCTCCACCCAGCACCCCCCTCCCCCAGCAATCCCCCCCAAGTCCATACCCCTGGTTCGTAAAAATTAACTATCCCCCCCCCTCTCAACTATTAGGACCCTTTGTAATCTTGTAAAGGACAATGGGCGAAGGTCTCAAGCTCCTCTAGCTGCTTCAAGCTGGACATGGTCGTCGTCCTACCTACCCTTGGGTCCAGAAAACCCTAATAAGAGTGGGGGTGTGGAGGGGAGGGTGGCCTTCCCACATGGGGAAGGATCGTGCAGACTCCAGGTCAGTTGGCTGTCTCCGGTCAACGGCGTGCTTGGTTTAACAGGCTGGTGTCCTTGTTGTGTTCTGGGGGCAACAGATTTGGCGAAAAGGGTTAAGAGACATCATTCAATCCATAACTACTAGATGACAAAAGGCAGGGATTAATTTTTCAATGTTCCATATTAGGGAAAAAAAAGACTCTCATCTCTTACAGTTAGGTCCCAGAGTCCCAGGTAAAAATGAGGGACACACCAGACAGACACTGGCCCAAGACACGATCTGTTAAGTTATTCCTTCCCATGTTTTATTTCCTGCTTCCTGCATCACTGGACTAAGAAAAAAAGGTACTGAATATTCTCTCCATAAGACTCCTGTGGAAAGTAGCTGAAAACTGTCAGAACAGATAAAACAGAGATTATTGCTTTCTTTAAGGTCTGCTGCCTGATTTCCCCTAGGGCCCCTGCTGTGGACAGTGGGGATGTGCCTGGAAGTCAGACGTGTGTTAATTTGCATGATTGTGTTAACTAACCATCAGCCACTCCACCCCAGCCTCAGTATAACCTAGATTAATTAAACAGGAGCAGGTGGTTTAATTTGTACATTATTCATATTTACTACTAAACAAGCAACTGGGGTTTTAGCTAGAATTTTTCTCCTGGGGACAGAGCCAGGGTTCTCAGCTGAGGAGGTGGCCTGGGGAAATTCATACTGTATGTTTCTCTCATCCCAGATACCAACTCTGACCCTCCCCTTCAGGCTTTTCCTATTGAGAAAAATCTGGTAGGAATTCATCTCTAGCTCCCCCACACCCCTATTTCTCAGACTCAATCCTGCCTGTAGAGGTGAACAGCTCTGTCTAACCTATTTTAAAGTTCAAGTTCACCTTTGCATGACTCGAAGGACCTTGAGAGTTCCACCTGCCACATATGTCTGTGCCACATTGCTAGGGCTGCCTTCCTCTTACCTGACTGGAAATTCTCCCACCAAACTTGTTAACTGATTTAGAGAAAGGAAGGCCCCTGGGATATCGACTATCTTAGTTGGTAAGTGATTCTCACACTTTAGCTGCAAGGACTCTTCTTTGGCGAAATTCGAGCAAGGTAGGAGCTCATTGGCTGGCACCTTAACAAGATCACCAAGGTCTTCGGATCTTAGGGCTCAGGAGCTCAATTTTCAGAGTTCATGGAAGTTCTGGATGACTGGGTCAGGCTAATCAAACTCAGGAGACTGGCTGATGGCTGCTGAGTAAAGTTTTTTCGGAAGTAGAAAGTATTGTTCGACAACAAGATTCCTAACTCAAGGCAAGGTCACTGAGCAGGGCACGGGGAGGTTTCTAATGGTTAATACCATCAAGCTCTAATGAGCCTCTGCCCTAATGAGCAGTACCCACCAAATGTGCCCCAAAACCCTTGGAGCCACTCACGGCACCCACCCTCTGGACAGGGCCAGGGACAAGCAGTCACTCTGCAATTCATTCTTCACTTGTATTTTGTTACTATCCTGGGCACAGCAGCTACTCCTTTCCATCACTAATGGGGCATTGGTTCCATGATTACTATTTATCTCAGATCCATTGCATTAAGTCGGCATCTGAGCAATGCACCTGCGGAGGCTCTCCAGGCTTATCCGCAGCGCTCTTCACATCACCCTGGCAGCAGATGGCCAGTGTCTCTGTAAGATGGTAGGTCTTTGGGGCCGCAGTTTCAGATGGTGGCATTTCCTGACCTATCCCCACTCCATCCTCTTTGGGGCACAGTATTGAAACAATGCAGAGTCTAAAGAGATGGGCAGAAAAGAAAGCAACAATTGGAGAGATTCTGGCTGGGCTTGCAGTTGGTCGATCTGACTTCTCATTCCAGTTTGGAAATGGGACCCAGAGTCTCTCACGGGTCAGGGCTGGGTCTTATCGCTGGCAGGTCCTGCAAAGCTACAGCTGAGGTGTCCCTTCCCCCTCAGCAGAGAAAAGAGAATGAAGCAGCCATGCAAACATGAAGAAGCAAGAAAACCTGTATGTTGCTGACATACAAGACTTCCCCCACCCCCACAACTGGTGCAGCTTCCTGAACAGCACCCCCCGGAGAAGGGGCTGAGCATTAACTTCTTTTGCAGGTAATTCTGTTCTGGTTTCAGGGTCAATGGGAAGTGCAGCTGTGCTATCTGCTCTTGGAAACGATGAAATTACCTAGGCACTCATTTCCTTTTTCCCAAACTAGTTTTGGTTGATTTCATTTTCCTGCAGACAAAGGGCCTTTATCAGGATACCTTGGAATTCCTCTAGGCCTTGCCTGGAGTAGAACAGGATGGCACCACGCTGGTTAGGGGGCTTTAAATCAGCAGAAGATCCTGATGGGGCGTTGTATCAGAAAATAAAGTCATCGAAGGACCAGGTAGGAACTGGAGCCGGCAAGAACTGATGTGGCGTGAGGGAGTCCATGGGAGGAGACCGCGTGGAGTTCAGAAACAACACTCAGTTAAACTTCATGTCATTCATAACACACCTGGATACCAGGCAGGTCTACGGGAAATGACAGTCATTAAGGGGACTGAAAGCACCATCTATTGTACCCTCAAAGCCAGGCAATTCCAGAAAAGGCAGGCATTTTGGAGCCTGAATAATCCTCAGCTGTGATCACATTTCCTGTGGAACCGCTCAGCCCCCCTCACCGCCGCCCCCCGCTTGACAGTACCTGTGTAGGCTGCTTAAAGAGATGGTCTCACTTCCATAATTTTGCCACTTCCATCTTGAGTGAGAGCCAGAAGGATTCCTTCTTCGCCCCAGGCCTCCTTTGCTGTAAATGCCATCTATTTTCTGAAAGTATAAGTGGATTGAGGGGATTCTCGCCCCACCATAGCTCTGAGAAAAACTCAATATTTGTTCTTCTCGGCCCTAATGCCCGCTCATGGTGACTTTAATGCAGCTTTTGAAAACTGCCGTGGTATTTTAATAATACAACATTCTTTCTGGTGTTGTTGAAACATCACATTATTCAATATATCCAATTGCAATACATTTTTCTCTGCCCTTGTGGTGCATTATTACTGTGTATTCTTCACAGAAGTATAATTTGGGGAGCAATTTTCTAGCAAACCATTGAAGGTGTTGCATTACAAATGTGAGGCAGTGTGCCTCTCTGCTCACGGAGCCACGTGACGAGGCTGAGCTCCTTGGTTTGGGGCAAACATGGTCTCGGCCCAGTGATCCCAGTGGGACTCCTGCCTCCTACCATGCTCACCTCAGGGTCTCACTCACATAATCACTCTCTGGTGCCCAAGCGGTGCTGCCGAGCACAAGGCCCCGCTGTCTGACACGAACACATTCCCCCGCAACTGTTTTGTCTTTCGGCTGGATCTCTCCTAGACAAGGCCAAGTTTGCCACTGCCGCTGGATTTGGCATTCTCTAACACAGAACTCACACTGCAGTGGCTAAAAGATTGCCTCTGACCCACAACTGTGGGTTCGTAATTATGTTTTAATGTTGAAATTTTAAAGCCATTTTTAAACGGCTGTCCAAATTTAACACTCAGGAGTTTCCCCCTGAAAGTCAGGACTCGCAGATGTTCTTGGTGATCAGTGCGACACACAGTCTTGGGGGTTCTCTGCAGAGAGGTTGTGTCCTCTCCAGGTCAGCAGAGACCCCAGTGTCCCCTATCCCAACGGGGCACTCCGCTGGGTAGTTGGGACTGTGTGTATAGGCATCTGAGATCGTACCTCTGCATTCATAGTTATGGGAGGCAGAATTTCCAGAGATCCCCCTCCCAAGACAAATACCACGTGATTTCACTCCCATGTGGACTCTAAGAACACAATAAACAAACAAAATAGACAGAGACTCATAGAGGTAGGGAACAGACTCCCAGCTGTCAGTGGGGAGGGGTGTTAGGGTGGGTGAGGTGGGTGCAGGGATTACAAAGTACAGACTGGTAGTTGCAGAATAGGCATGGGACATCAATCGATAATACAGGGGATACAGTCAATATCATGAGGACTATGGGTGGAGTCAGGTGGGAGCCTGAAACCCATGGGGGACCAGTCTGCAAAGTACATGATTTTCTAACCACTGTGCTGTACATCTGAAACTGATACAGACTAATATTGAATGTCAACTGTAATTGAAAATGAAAATAAAAATAATAAAAATATACCCTCCCTTCCCCCAAAGTTCCTGCTAGCATGTGCACACAGCCTTCCTCTGTGTAAGCCTCTCCCCTCGAGTGTGGATGGGACCCGTGACTACAACGGCAGATCCCTCTCTGACTCATGCAAAGGAATTTCACAGACATAATTAACGTCACCAGTCACCTGTCTTTGAGGTTATAAAAAGGACAATTATTCTAGGTGAGCCTGACCGAATCAGGTGAGCCCTTTAAAAGAGACCGGGAGCCTCAGCAGCTGACCTCGAAGAAGTACACTGCTGTGCTGTGAAAGGGCCACCTGGCTGGTACCTGAGCGCAGCCTCAAAAGGCGTGAAAGCCACCAAGAAAACAGGGATCCCAGTCCTACAACCTAAATTAATTGAGGAGAAGTCATGAGGCTCAGAGAAGAATGCAGCCCCCGCTGTACCTGGACTTCCACTGATGAGACCCTGAGCAGAGGATCCAGCTAACCTGTCCGCAAGTCCTGGCCCACAAAAACTGTGCGATAATAAACGCGTTTTGTGATAAACCACTAACTTTGTGGCGACGTGTTATTCAGCGACAGAAAATGAATACAATAGCTCATCTGTTGGATCATTGGCATTCACACCTTTACTCATAGCCCTAACCAAAGCAGAACTGCTTTCACCTCAGACCGGGGGAGCCACATTACAGAGTACTCTGCGATCTCAAAAGGGAGGTGGAGGAGCTGCAAATGTCTGAAAAAGTGCCTGAAGCACAAGCAGCTGGATCTGAGGAGAATCGTGGCATATCAATCCTGTAAAATGTGCTTAGCCATCACCTAGTCTAGCCCCTACTCCTGTGGCAGATGAGGAAACTGAGGCCCAGAGAAACTAAAAGACTTATTCAGGTTCCCATGCCCTGATGTGTCATATGTTTCCTATCATGTGCATAAACCTTGTAATTTTTTTACTTATAGGAAGAACTCTTGAATCCAAAGGTAAGTATGGGAAGACCCAAGGGAGTTAAAGAACACCACCCTTTGCTTGAGGAATCAATATGTAATCCCTTATCAGTGCATTAAGTCCAAATGGTTATTAATAACCATTTATTAACAAACATCTATTTCCCAAGCATTGTCAGGAACAGCTGAGAAAGTAGAGAAGTAGGATGGGTAGTCAGTGCCTTTAAAGCATGCTTAATCTTCTCCATGACAGAGCTCCCGCTCTCAATTTAAATACAAGGGATGAACAGCAACTCGGAACAAGCAACAGGTGTTTGATGTGCATTTCCTTCTGATCACTCGGCTGTATTCCCTGCTCCCAAACTCCCGCAGTCCACTTTGGTGCCTAAGACCCAAACACACGTTCCTAATCCATGGTTCTGCCACTGTGTTATAAAATACAATAGAACTCAGTAATGGTCATGAAGTAGGTTGTGGCCAGAGGTTTGAGAAGCACAGATCCCGCAAAGGGCAAGATGCGGGCTGTGCTGAAGAGCAGGAGGCGGTAAGGCTGTGCTGGCCACTCTGCAGATGTCTGCGGCCAGTAGGGAGAGCTGGGAAGTGGGCATCGTGCCTGAAACATTGGTGGGGAGAGGGGTTCCAACTGTTGTCCCTCAGCCACTACCCCCTTCTTTCTTTTACCTTCAGAAGGCTCAACCTCCTGTTTAAGAAATAACTATTTCATTTAGCTCCCTGGTTTCAGGCAGAGCCACACCCTAAACAGCAGTGACAGCTGCCTCCTCTATTATTAAACATCTCTAAGGATAGAGACTCTAAGTCCCCCTTGGCCAATGCTTCTGTCTGCCCCACCCCAGCTCCAGCTGTCCTCCTGGTTCCCCATTCCCATCACAGCTCCACTGTTTCCTGACCTCCCATCTCCAACCACTGGTAAGCAATAACCAACTGTAATTCTCTTTACCTCTGTCCCTAGGTCCAAACAATTGGACCTACGCTCCAATTGGGTCACTTGTGTCCCCGAATGACTCTGGTATCCGCCCTTCTGCTCCATGGCTGTCATGGATCACAGGTTACCATGACCACCTCAGGTGATGGCCACTCTCCATTCCTTTCCTGCATCATTTCCTCATTACTCCTTTCTGTACGAGAATAGACCCCGCCCTCTGGAGTGTGAGCTGGCCATATGGCTTTTCAACTTGAGTTTCTATTTCTCTATTTTTTATGTAGCTTTGTGACTCAGGCTGGGCATGGGGCATATGAATGAGGTGATGTGTCCAATTCCAAGTCAGACCCAACTAAAGACAAGCCACAAGCCTGGTGCTCTGGATTTCCTCCTCCCTCATCCCCCTTATTAGGCAGCAGAGATAAAGTTGATAGGAGAACTTGAGAGTTAAAGATTTGAGATTCAGTCATAGTTGATAGTCTTAAGTGATTAATACAGGTGGGAAGCTGTTATTCCAGGAACTGGAATGCATGACCACATGACTCCAGGGGGCTACAAGCAATCAACCTAGTGCCCCATCGGGTCTGCAAGAAATGAAGATGGTATCTGAGCTATTGTGTTCCAGGGAAGGATGCAGATAAAGAATTGTTGATCAACAGATAAAGAAGTACTAGGAAAATTGCAGCAGGAATGCAACTCATCCTATTAACCTTTTTTCCAAACCCCTTACTTACCCTTCTTCTCTTTATAAAAAGGTCGGCTTGAGATGAAATGTTAAGACAAATTTTAGGGTACATCACCTGCCATTTTCTCAGATTGCTGGTATCTGAATAAAGTGTCCATAAAGATTCAGCCTTTGTCTCTACTTATGGGTTCTGGTAGTGACCAGCAGCACTGAACTCTGACTCCGGTTTCAAAGTTACATGTTTAGCACAACCGACCTGACTGCTTACAAAACAAAACTGCAACTGACTCACCGATCTTTGGACTATTATGGCAAAGAGAGATAAGTGTCCATTTGTTTTTAACTGAGGTATAATAAACAATCCCAAAATGCACAAATCTTAAGGGTTCCCTTCACTGAGTTTTGATAGTTGTATGTCCCTATGTAAACATTACACAAACAAGATACAGAATACTACATGTATGTTATTTAAGGCATTGTATTTTGGGGTCTCCTTCCTACCTTAGCTAACCTGTAGCCTAACAGAGCTCATAAATGGTCTCCTGCCCCCCGACCTCTCATAGTTCTTCAAGTAGATCTTCCTTAACAGCCAAGTTAGCTATTTTGCATTCCTATTCAAAAGCCCAGAGACTTCCTCACTGCTGCTCTCATTAAAATCAACTCGTCCAATCTTTAATAGGCCTGTGCCTTTGTTTTTTTTTGCTGGGAACTGTCCTTCCTTAAGTTGGATGGGATGGTTTCTAACTTGATCCCACCCACAGCCAGTTTTTGCTAGAGTTCCAGGAGGTCTTTGATCAATTATTCTGTGTGGTCCTGAAGGTCCCTTGAAACCACATATTTTAATTCTTTCTTGGGAAAAGGTGGAGGGTGATGGAAATAACAGATCAAAACATTTAACTATCGCCCTGAAGTCACACCAACATTTGTACGTTACCGTCTCTGAAGCTTAGATTTTATTTTGCTACAATGAATGATACATATAGTGCTTACAAATTTGATGAGAAATTGCAATTGGAAAGAATGCTTGCTGTTTAATATTATTACAAAAGAACAAAGAGGAGCCTGCCCAGAAAACCCTTAGTTAAAGTAGTGGGTTGTGATCAAATGCCACAGCCACCTGTTATTTCTGACCAATGGGTGATTAAAGGGGTCTGATACCTTAAAGTCAATGTCCCATTGTAACCAGAACCTGTGTCAACCTCCCTACAAAAGAGAGGGTTGAAATTTGCTGAGACTAATGAAAAAATTTTAACTCACTAGTAGAAATCTGAAACAAATATCTAAATAATCTTAAGGTTTTGTTTTGCCTAGAGAATAAAGAGATGAAGTCTGTTTAATATAGGTCTTCAGAAGTCCTGAAATTTCTTAGTAGGCCTGATGCAGAGAAAGGAGTCACTACAGACAACCCACATGGATGAATCCATCTCTCTGGCCCTGCCTGGCTCCCAGCTGGGGCCTGTGTCTCACGTCATAAAACAGACCCCATGACTCCACTGAGACCAGTGGAAACAGCTTCGTTGTCCATGATCAGGTCTATCCCAGCCTCACTTCTCTGCCAGGCAGGCCCAGAGGTGGACAGAAAACTTGCTCCTGGCCTAGGAAGAGGAAGGAAGCACACTGTTTACGCTCATCACAGCTGTCACCAGGGACAAGCCTGGATCTGCTGTGGTTATTCCCAGGGCAGAACGAGGGCATCTGAAAGATGGTTGCAAGAAGCACACCTCAGCTCAATACAAAAGAACTGTCTATCATTCGGAAAGCCTGAAGGAGGAATGAGTGAATGAGCCCCTTGCCACCGGATGTGTCAGAGTAGAAGCTGCAGGAGATTCACAGACTCCCTGAGAAAATGTATTGTCATTTATGGTACCTCTTCTCGCTGAGAATAGCCTGCCTCCTTGCTCCAAAATCTCACCTCTCTCCTTCCCTTCCTTCTCTTCTCCTCAATCCTGCAATCCCTTGACCTCACCAGGAGCCCACGCCAGGCTCAGCCCTGGCCCGGGCCCAGGCCCCAAGTCAAACTGTAGCTAAGCCCAGTGGGACTTCAGGAGCTCGAACCCAACATTCTGGGACTTGAAGTGAAGAAGCAGAGCCACTAGGCTGGACTTGACTGTCAGCACTGTTGTGACATCTGGAATGCTGCCTTGTTTCTGAAATCAAGTCATCCTCATGAACCTAGGTCCTGGGCATGGAATCCTGTCTCATTTCCACCAAATCTCTGGTGGAGCCAAGCGAGAGGGAGGGAGGGGGAGGGGCATGTACCATCAATCTACCCCTCTGCTATAGGCCAGGGCTGTCAAGAACCAAAATTGGGTCCTGATTCAGTTTCGCCTGTTATGTGCATGCACGCACACATCCCTGCAAGTGGTTCGTTCCCGGCCCTGGGTCACTGAAATCTAGAGGAGGCTCCACAAATCCAAGACGATACTTGTACTGAATTCAAAAGTGGAACAGTTGAAGCCAGTGGCCAGAAGCCAGAGCTGGGCGAGGCAGCCCAAGCAAGCCGGGCCCCAGTGGGCCCAGCCTGTGGAAGAGGTGTCATCTGGGGATGAACAGCAGGAGCCAGCCAGGGGCCGCCTAGAAATAGTTCTCAGACTGACAGTGACCAGTGGCCTCTGGCTTACAGTCAGTGCTCACACTGTCCCAGCAGGAGATGCAGGTCCCCAGCCTTAAAGGCGCAGCAGGTGGTAGACTTTTCTGTAACCCTACTCGGTCCCAGTTGTAAAAAACCAATAGGGGATCCCAGGCCCCCAGGCAGCAAAACAAAACACAGGATGAGGGGTTTGGACAAGGGTGTTCCTGACAATGGGGGCGGGGGGTAAAAATACAAACTTCTATCTTCAATAATGTGCATGTGCACAGGCAGGAAAACTGGAGGCATCACTCCAGCCATGTGGTTATTTTGGGTGGAGAGATTGTGGGTGCTTTTTATTTTGGGTCTACTTTTCTGCATGTCTCAATCTCTCTGCAATGAATATGCATTTACTGTTACAATCCATAAAAGGTTAGTTTTAAAATTCATATGAAATTACAATTTTATGGTAGTCATTTTGCAATCAGATTTAGTTTGCTTACATGTAGAATTCTGGTTTTTACTGTTCTTCCTGGATGCTTCTCCCCATCTCTATTTTTACTGCCCTGCTTCCAATGCTCTGATAGGCCAGCTATCCCCTCCCATCAGGGAGGCGGTGGGAGTATGGGTTCAAGTGCCACGTGTGCACAGAAAACAATTCCAACAGCACGAAAGACGTAGGTGCTCCTTCCCGACCCCCTCGCACGCTCTGATCCTTGGCCCCTGCATGCTGTTCCCTCAGGCACGGCCAGCTTCCTCATTACCTCTGACAAACCCAGCCTTACATTTTCTTCTCCACTCTTTCCACAATTCTGCTTCCACAAGAAAGCTTATATGCCTCGTTTCATTTATTCATTCACTCACAAAAGGATTATTGAGCATCGCTGATACCTCAGGCACCATGCTAGGGTCTTGGGACACAGCCACAAACACCCCCAGCCCTGCCCTTCCCCTCACAATAGAGTCTCCCGAACAGCATGCCGTGGGGTTCCAGGCAGGCTGGCCATGGAAACGTCAGCCCTTGGGACCGGCTGCAGGGGCTTGCTTAGTGGGGGAGCAGGGGTTTACAGTATTGATGGGGATGTTAACCAATAATTATCACACAACAGCTAAGATGGTTATATCATATAATAGTATATGTACATGGATGTATGCATACCATAAATCACTGCAATTTTTTTAACAAGTAAGCACTGTGCTAACACATTTATTGAGGACGTGTCAGGCTCTAGTCCAAGTACCCTCATGTGTAGAATCTCTCTCGTTTCTCACAACAGCCTTGTGCTGCAGGTTCCGTCCTTATCCCCATTTTCCTGATGATAAAATGGGCAATGCGGGGAAGGGAAGTGGTTCACCTTAAGATTATGGAACTAGTAAATGGCAGGGCTTGGTTTCCCCTCCAGAAGGCGTGACTTCAGAGTTCCGCCACTGTCCCTGGCTCCCAGTTACTGACGCTGATCGTGCTCTGTAGTAAGAAAAGAACTGGAGCTGAGGGGGACAAGGGCATGAGGACTTTAGGAGGAGAGAAAATCAGCTTTGAGGTCAAGAGAAGCAAGGCTGCTTTTTGAGGAAAAGGCAGGTAGTTGTGCCTGGGGCATGGAGAGGCTTTGTGTGCTGTGTTGAAGGGCTGGGGCTTTTTCTTAAGGCAAAGGGACACAGCACAGTCAGATCCACATTTAGAGAAACCCTCTACCATCTCAATATGGAAAGGGCAAGACTGCAGACCCAGAGATGGGTGATCTCATGTCCCAGTGACATGCAGAGAGAGGCCAGGCATGCGCCCCAGGCGGGGGACATGAGGGTAAAGAGCCAGTCTTCTTCCCTCATCTGCGTTTCCTCTGTATCTTGGTTTGCTGTCTCCTCCATGCCAGCTTGCACCTGCTTAAATGATGGCTCCCAGCTCGTTGATCTCTGGCCCTTAGATGTCTTGTCTCAACTAGATTGTGAGCTCCCCCAGGGCCAGAGACCACTCTTGACAAATATACCTGTTGGTGCTCAACACAGCTCTGGTCACAGAGATCAGCTATGTATGCTTCAAATAAATAAATTACCATATTTGTTACCTCAGCAACCTTATAATCAAGGAATTTTATCATCTGAATGCATATTGATGACCGCCAACACTAGTTTTGTATAGCTCTTTCCTTTGGGTTTATAAGAAATCACATGCAGAGTGAAACTAGGTAACTGATATATGTAAAATGCCTGGTAAAACAGTGCAAAGGATCAGTAGGAAGAATCAATTATATGCAGACCTGTGTGTGGGTGTGTGCGTGGGTGTGTCTGTACAGTACACAGGACACTATAGAATATGGTCATCTTATCTATATTTGCATCTGAGTTGGATTTAGCTTCTTAAAGTCCGTTTCCCTCTTCTTTATCCCTTCTGAAGGATTCATGCACCAGATAACTAAATTATGTCTTGGTAGCTAAACAAATTATGCAAAATTATACGCCATGAATATTTTATAATTCTAAACCCTGAAGCCAGACTCCAGACAGTTTTATGTCTGTAGCAACCCGTATCATACCCAGATGAATTAGGCTAAAGACAAATGACTTCTTCCAAAAACTTAGCTCTTTTTTCTTGGTGCCTTTCTCTTGAAACATGTCTCAAAGGTTTTATTGTGCATAGGTAATGATAGTAAATGCACTTCACCTTCCTCTTAGCTGGCTAAAGCGAGAGGTTATGCCTGGCATAACTTAACTCTAAATATGCACCACATTGATTAAGGTTAGCAGATGCCTACCTTAGGCATTGCGTTGAACAGCTATAATATGAATAAACAGCTGACAACTGTCCAGGATGAAACTGGTTTCACATACTTCCTTTTGTCTTAGACTGTTGACACTGCCTACAAAATACATTTTTCTAAATGGGGTTTTAGACACCCAGGAATAAGAGAGAGTAGCAGCTGTATGTGACCTCCATATTAAGGACGATCAGCATGGCTTGCACATTACAGTTGGTTTCTTCCTCTTTTTTCTTTCTCAATTACCTTTGCTAGTTTAGATCCTCCTCTTCTGGTTTTAAAGAAAGCACTAGTCTACAAAGGTTCAGAGCTGTGTTCAGAAAAAGGCTGGCAGAAGAAAATGAGGAAACTGTAAGTTAATAAGGCTCTGCTGGCCTCTCTCCTGGGCTCTGGGGATGTGGAGTCTTGCAGGTTAATGTTTCAAATGGAACAACTTCTAAATGGCCACGAAAGAAAGGAGGGCAGAGGGAGATCTGTCTCCCCAATTCCTCTGACTGTTTTGTGGGCTCAGAGAGGACCAAACAGAACTGGAAAAAGTGCATGTGCCTCGAGCCAGAGGCTGACAGGAACACCAAGAAATGGAAACAGTTGATTCTGTTGGGATGGTATAATTCTAGGAGACTGTCTCTCTTTTTCCTATTTCTGCTGGTCGTACCATTTCATTTGTGCAATAAATGAAATTTCTTTTTCAAAATACTGCTGACTCACAGGAGCATGATAGAAGTCATAAGCATCCTCTTTGTCTAATCAGCAGGCTGGGTTTCCATAGAGAGTATTTCCATCTTCTTTCCCAGAAAAGGGCAAACAAACAAAATCCAAAAAACAAAACCAGAAACAAAAAAAGTCTTGTTACACAGAGGCCACCAAGCAGGTCCCTCACTGCCATCTGAGATGGCCTGATTCTGGGCATGAACCCCAGAATGTGTCTAGGACTGGGCTACATCAGAGGCTGGAAAGCACCCATGTAGGGGAAGCATCTCTCATCTCCCCTGTCAACCCAGCCCAAAGCCAGCACTAATAACAGGGGCCAGGGGGCGGGGGGAGCAGGAGCAGCAGTTACAGTGGAGGGGCAAGAGCACAGGGAGCACAGAGGGCACAGGGGCCAGGAAGTGGGGAGGAACCCTAGTGCTGTCACTTATTAGCCACATGACTTTGAACCAGTTTCCTAAGCCTGGCTAAAGCCTCAATGTTTTTATCTTTAAAATGGCTATAAATTCTATTCACTTCCCAGGGTTCTTATAACATTGAAATTAAATACTGGCTTGAAAGCACTGAGTGCGGTGTCCACAGCCCAGTAAATGCTCAGTACCAGAGGCGGCTTGGAGGATAAGTCCCGTCTTGACTGATTGTGTCCCTCCTGCAGTGACCCACGTCCCCTCGTTATGAAACACACCCCACGGCCCACACACTTTTCTCACCAATATCCCCCTCTCTTCCTTCACTCTCAGAAACTGGCTCAAGAAAGACTTTCATAAAAGCATTCATACACAAGAATAAATGTCTCATAAGTTTTCCCTTTTCTAGGAATATTTGCGTTTTAATTGGGAAACAAAATAAAACTACTTTGGGCAGGGCAATTTTAAGTCTCAGCAAGCTAACAGGGAAGAGGCATTTTTGTTTGTCTGTTTGTTTGTTGTTTGTACGAGGGATAAGAAACTCTTAGTGAGCTCTTAAAATTATGCAAATAAGTATCTCTTTAAATGGTTGAGCCTCCAAATTTAACTACCAGTTTACACAAAACACCAAGAATTGATGGAGGAATGTGATAAATGACACTAAGAAAATGCAACCAGCAAAATCCAGACTCTAAGGGCTCCTATAGAACAAACAACATATATTTTTAAAATTAAGAGCAAGGAAGATAAAGAAATGTTGGAGAAGACTGTACATTAAGAGATATATAAACACATATTTAACCTACCACAAGGTGTGGACTTTAATTGTATCCCAACTAAAATAAATAAATTGTAAAAATAAAAATTATGATATTTGTAAACAGTGAAAAGTTAAATGTTAACTGGATACCTGATGATTTTAAGATCATTGCCAATTATATTAAGTGTGATAATATCATGGTTTTTTTTCCCCCCAGAACCCTTATTTTTGACACACATACAGAAAGAGTTACTAATAAAATGGTCTGTGATGGTAAATTTTATGTGTCCACTTGGCTAGGCCCCATAGTTGGTCAAACACTAGTATAGATGTTTCTGTGAGACATTTTTTTTAGATGTGATTAACATTTGAATCTGTAGATTTTGAGTAAAGCAGATTGCCCTCCGCAATGTGGGTGGTCCCCACCTAATCAGTAGAAGGCCTTAAGACGAAAGACTGAGGTTTCCAAAAGAAGCAATGCTGCCTCAAGATCCCAATATACAAGAAATCCTGCCTGTGTTTCTAGCCTGCAGAATTTGGATTCAAGATGACAATGTCAACTCTTAGCTAAATTTCCAGCCCCCACAACTGGATGAGCCAATTCCTTGAAACAAGTCTCGATAGATAGGTGGGTGGACAGGCAGACTGACAGACAGGTAGATAAATAGATACAGAGACATCCTATTGGTTCTGTTTCTCTGGAAAACTCTGAGATTTGCAAGATGGACCACAAGTTAATGGTTGTTGAGGCTGGGTAATTTTAAAATAAGGGTAATAGTATCTACCTTTATGTATATTCAAAATTACCCACGAAACGACAACAGCAACAACTAACTCTTGCGCCATGTAATTATTCCCCAGGGTCATTCGCATGGCACCGAGGCTATGTATTTTTTAACCCAGCTCTATCGAGTATTGATAAGTCCACTCCCCCTGCAAGCCACGCTTTCCCTGGAGTAGCCAATGCCGGGGGGCCAACTGCCCAGCAAGGGAGCCTGACAGGCTATCCTGGGATGGGTCCACAACCAAAGGCAGCTAGACTTTGGCAACAGCAGGGAGAACCTCCATTAGGAGGAGGGACCTAGGAAAGATAATAGCTCACTGTCAAGAGAAGCAGAACTAGTTCTAGAATCTTGTTCTCTGCACTTCCCTCCAGAGCACCCACCCCACCACCACCACACCAAATGGTACTTAATCCCAATTCGGGGGGTGGGGTGGGGAAGCCACAGGTGCTCCTCTCCTGAGACATTTCCTGTCACCTCCACCCCATCCCCTATCCCCTACGAACAGTAGCCCAGCTCCCCTTCATTGATTTATAAACTATTTCAGGCATAATAAAGAGAATAGCTAATAATATCATGGGTAACTCTCCATGAATTTACCACTCAGTTGAAAAGAAGGTAACATTCAGACTCAACTAAAGACTTTAGCTCTGCCCAGACTCACACCTTCGCCAAGGCACCCTTAGCTGTGCTGAAGCCTAATTTGGCAGGGATGCTGATGAGGGCCCCAAGCTGAGGGGGGATAAAGCAGATTCCCCAGAGGTGACCACTCTGCGACACTTACTGGGTGCTATTGTCATGTGTTTTCTATCTTTCCTTTAAGAAAGAAATAAAAAATGGATCTGTTGTTTTTTCAATTTACTGTGGATTTTTAATGTTCACACTGTATGTATGCTATCCATAAACAAGATAGGGTATAATTATGATTGATGTTTTAAACTTAAACAAATGTTTTCATATAGTAGGTAGCCTTGTAAAACTTGCTTTCTGAACTCAGCTACATGGTTTTGAGATTTATGCACATCGATACTCACAGCTCTAGCTCATTCACTTGCACACTGCTGAATTGTATTCCATTGCATGCATGTACCACAATTCATTGATCCATTGCTCCCGTGATAGAAATTGAGGTTATTTTCTTCCTTTCTTCCTTCCTTCCTCCCTCCCTCCTTCTTTTCTTTCTTTCTTTCTTTCTTTCTTTCTTTCTTTCTTTCTTTCTTTCTTTCTCTCTTTCTTTCTTTCTTTCTTTCTTTCTTTCTTTCTTTCTTTCTTTCTTTCTTTCTTTCTTTCTTTCTTTCTTTCCTTTCTTTCTTTCTCTTTCTCTTTCTTTCTTTCTTTCTTTCTTTCTTTCTTTCTTTCTTTCTTTCTTTCTTTCTTTTTCTCTCTCTTTCTCTCCTTCCTTCCTTCCTTCCTTCCTTCCTTCCTTCCTTCCTCCCTCCCTCCCTTTCTTCCCCTTCCTTCCTTCCTTCCTTCCTTCCTTCCTTCCTTCCTTCTTTCCTTCCTTCCTTCTGGAAGAGTGAACATTCTTGCAGTCTCCTTGTTCACAGCCGAGAGAGCCAGGCCTCTTTCCCGCTCCATCGTTTCCCCTCCATCTTCTGCTCCGCCAGGTTCATGGATGAAAGCACCAGTACCGGCCTGTATGCTTGCACAGGTTAAGTGTGGGCCAGGGGAAGGCAAGCACTGGGCTGTTCTCTCGCGCACTGAGGCAGGCATCACGCCCTAACTGGACATTTCCTCCTGTCTTACTTTAAGGATGAGGTTGGGGGAACTTAGTTACCGAGTAACTGCCGTCTAGACTCATCTGCCACCTCCCTGAAGTTCTTGGCAGCATCCAAAAGGGGTCAGCGTTAACAGAGCACAGTTAAATATAGACATCTAGGAATAAAAGGCCTAATTAAGAACCAGGAAGTTGCTCTAGGGAAATTTAAAAAGTTTGCCAAGGCACCCTTAGCTGTGCCAAAGCCTAATTTGGCAGGGATGCTGATGAGAGCCCCAAGTTAAGGAGGAATAAAGCAGATTTATCCCCAAATCGCTAGGGCGTGCTGACTGCTGCTTCTTGTGTCCCCCCCTCCCCATGTCACACTTTCTGGGGCAAGGAGGAGGAAAACCACCTCCAGGCAATTGGATTTGCTCTCCTACCATGTCAGAATCACTCTCGCTGATTTCTCTAAAGTACTAATTACTGGAATGAAGAATTCTGGGCCCTGAAAAACGTTTCTAATTCAAAATGCATTTCTGATTCTTAAGACTGGGGAAGGGCCAATGTTACCTTTATGTCACCTGTGAGGGGAAAAGTTCCCTTTCCTACAGGAGGTAACACAGTGGAAGCACCTTTTCATCCTGATGTGAGGGAACAGGGTGAAGACCGATATTCTAGCCTGTTGCTTTTAATGAACTCTTGCTGCTGTACCTTTTTTTTTTTAACTATAGTTTGACAAACTCTGCTCATCTGGGTATGTGGCCATGTTTCTAGTAGATCCTCAGGGGTTAAAAATAAGCTTGAGTTAGGAATATTTATTCTTCCTCCAAATATAAATGAGGTTCTTAGAACCCCAGAACACTCCCTTGATACAAAACATAAAGCTGTCATTTCTACCTATCCATCAGCAGGCCCAAGAGGCCGTATTGGGGGTTGTCTGTCTCCTAGGGTTCCTGGGTGGATCAATGGCGATGATGTGCCGGAAAGCACTTTGAAAAATACGAAGTGCAGTTCAAATGGACTATTGACAGCCCTTTCTTAAGTGTTTGTTTGATTGCCGCATGTGCTTGGACACAAGGAAGCATCATTTCTTATAAACCGTTTTATAACTTATACCTTTTCACTAATTCAGAACGGCCTTCCCTCCAGTCAATTCGGCTGCTGTGGTTTTACTCCAAAGCTGCTGCATGGACTCTGGTAGAGGAAAGGGCAGCTCACAGCCCCCCTCCCGGCCCGTCCCCAGAGGGGGTCTCCTCTGCATCTCCCCAGGTAATCCTCAGACCTCTGCTTGGAAAGCTCTGGTGAGAACAGCTGCCCAGGTCCCGGAGCACCTCTCCGACTGGAGGGTATCTCTAGCTGAAGGGATCTCCACGGAGTCAAAAGTCATCTCTACCCACTGGCCCCAGGCCTGCTGGCTGCAGCAGGTGCTGACAAGCGATGGCCCTCAGGCCAAATCCACCCCTATGCCTGGTATAGTCTGCGAGCTAAGAATGGCTTTTACATTCCTAAATAGAAAACAATTTTTAAATAGTATTTCATGGCTGGTGAAAATTATATAAAATGCAAACTTCAAAATCCATAAAGTTTTCTTGAAAAAGCCACGCCCATCTATCTGTGGCTGCTTTCACACCACAAGGGCAGCACTGAGGAGCTGGGACAGAGACCTCCAGCCTGCAAAGGCTACGATATTTACAGGAAGATTTTGTCAGCCTCTACTATACAGTTACACAGGCAATCCTGACCTCACTTTAAACGTGTGAACAATGTCACTGACCCACCCTAACAAATCTTAAGGATTCACTATGGCCCACGTGCTATGGCGAGGGACGGGGTATGTTTTTAAAATGAGAGAGGCAAAAAAAAAAGACAAAAAACAACGAAACACAGAACCACCATAGGAATTCAGAGGAAGGGAAGGGAGTATTTCAGAAAGATTTCACAAAAGGAAATTCGAGCTTGAACTTCAAGAATGGGGTAGGTTTTGAAGAGTCAGAGGAAATCAGGAGTTTTCGTTAGCAAGAAAACATCCCATTTAAAGCCACGGAGCCGGGAAAGCTTGGGATGTGCCCAAGAACCGCCGTGCATCCAGCACGCACTTTGCGGGTTGGTGATGTGGCAGGCACGACGTGAGGTATGGCCATACATCAGTGGACAAAACAAGGGTCCCCATACCTGGTTGGTTACTTTCTAGTGACCATGTGCCCGGAGTAAATGGTCCATAGAGAATTAGAAGGACCCACGGTTGAGAGTAGGTGACAGGCACGGTGGGACGCCCGCCTGAGGAAGCCCCTGCTCTGCTCTCTCAGGAGCACTGGACTTAGAGCCTGACTCGCGCAGACCCGGACCCGCCCCTCGGCCCCTCCGCAAACTCCGGCCGTGGGCATTTCAGCATTCAATGCCTCAGTCTCCTCATCTTTAAAATTAGGAGGTGGGACCAGACCTAACTGAAAAATTCTATAATGCTTGTTACATCTTGCAAGGTGTTCAGATCACAAAATATCTGGAATTAGTAGGGGGAAAATATCTAGAGAGCTGCTCATTTTGGTTTCATTTATAAGTTGCAATGTGTTTGTTTTTCTTATTTTGTCATTAAAGTTCTGGAACCGTTTCTTAAGAAAAAAAAACCAAAACACAGACAGTATATTCCATGTTTTCTAACTTTAAGAATGTGCAATGCCGGGGAAAAGGGAGAGGACACATACCACAGTTAAGAGCACAGACCCCGGAACCAGATGGCCCGGGCTTGGGGCCAGGCTCAGCCCTCCCCAGAGGTGTGCCATATTCACTCGGGGACGTGTGTGACCCGCCTGTGCCTCAGTCCTAGTGAAACAGAGAGAGTATGGTATTGACTAGAGAGGGCTCTCATGGGGATTAAATGAGACGATCCATGTAAAGAGCCCTGAACAGTCCCTGGCTGGCGGTAAACACTCATGGGCGAACAAATAAGTGCGATCAAGTGTGGCTGAGTCCTTGAACAAAGTTTGTATGGGAAGAACTGGGAGACGATATGGGAAAGAAGAGGGCTAGGGAAGGCTTGTGGGGGTTGGAGTGTTGGAGGACGAGCGTTTTCCCAGCAGGCAGTGGGATGGTGGCATTTCAAGGAGACGACACTGCATGAGCCAAGATGTCCCAAACTGATCTCATCCTCCCCCCTCCCCATAGCTCTTTCTCCTCTGCTCCTTGTCTCCATCCAGAGGACCCTTCCCCAGCCCCACTAGCTGCTCCAGTAACACAACACGGGAGTTTTCCTGGTCTCCTCCCTCCCGTTCACCCCCATGGACTCATGCTGCTTCTACATCCCACACATCTCTCAAATCATCTTCTCCGCCTCTCTTCATATTTCTCCATCTCTCTAGGTCTCTATGTCCCTCTAGAGCTGTATATCCCTCTGATGGTTTTTCCCCTGGCCCCTAGAATCCAACCTACTTCCTCCTGCTGTGGGGCCAGCTCCCTCCCTCCTCACCTCCACCCCAGCAGCCCAGCTTTCCTTCATATCGACAGATGCTTGCTATTCCCTCTGTCTGGAAAGTTCCTTCTGCCCTCCTCTCCTGCTCTCCCTGAAACTAGCAATAGTTGTTTTTAATGCCACCTCCTCAGGAATACATCCGTGATTCTTGCACTGGACTACCTGTGTTCTCCATACTTCTGATAATCAGAATTGACCAGTTATGTGTGTGTGCTTGCTGGGTATAATCGGCAAACTCCATGGGATTTGAGGGCAGGGGTTTTTAAAAATCTGTCTGATGCACTGATAGGCACTCCAAAAAATGCATTGAATAATAATCTCCTCACTAGACAGCGAGCTCCATTAGACCTGCACTGTATCAGTATCCCCAGAGCCTAGCTCAGGGCTTGGCTTGTGCTAAACACACCATTAATATTTGTTGGAAAAATGAACAAATGAGTGACTAACTTCAAAAATATGTCTCCATATGGGTTCCCAGACTGGTTCTGAATAGCAGGGAGCAATGCCCCATTCACCACTTGAACAATGTCCTCCATGTTTCTGTTAATGTGACCTAAAAGGGCATGAACTCTTCAGCAGCCAATCTCACTAACCCAACCACGGCATCTCAGAAATGGAACAGACCTGGAGGGTGACTTATTTTGGTCCCCATTTGGTGTTTGAGTCCTTTCTGCAGTGCTCTCTTCACACTGTCATTCAGCCGAAGCTTCAGTGCTGCAAGAAGCAGAAGCTCACTGCTTCCTAAGGAAACCAATCCCATGTTTATCTCCTCTGCCCGACAGAAGTTCTTCATGATCATGAAGCAATAGCTAGCACTTCATAGCTTCTGTCTGTGGGTCCTAGCTCTAGTCCCTAAGATGAGGACTTTGAAACTATGTATTTTAACCCTTTAATAAGTCAGGAAATCAACTGCATGGGCTCAACAAGCATTTTAATGAAAAAAAAAATCAAAGTGAGTTGAACATAGTGAGGGTAATGTTTTCTGGAAGGCTTGTTTCAGTCATGTATGTGTATTTATGTGTATTCTCAATTGAAATGTAAAATATAATTTTTATTACAGGTAATAGCCAAGCAAGTTTGAAAGCCAGTGTCCTGGAGAGTTAGTACACATGTGCTCTTCTCACATGATGGCTCTCTTGATGGGGGAAGACCAGTCAATATGGCCTCTAACGTTGTATCTTCTCAGACAAACATCCCTACCTTCTTTCTTCCCTCGTTCCTTGTGTGATTTCTTTCCCTTAGAACTTGGTCTCCATCCCAATTAAAAAGTGACTCCAAAAAATGATGGCCACCTACTCTGCTGTCACAGCAGTTGGTGCATTGTCGTCCTCGTGTTTTCCTGATGGCGAAGACAGACAAAAAGTAGCGGCGAGGAGGGCTGCCTTCTGCCTCTAATCCATCAGCATTACAGTAATGGCTCCAGACAGCAGACAGAGCCCTTTTTTGTTTTTCTTGCTCCAAATCTCATTTTAGCGATGATAGTCTCTCAAGATGGACTAAAATCTAATTAGTGTGGCTGTTTTGCTTTCGGAACTGCCACATCACACTATTGTCTGGGATCACACAGGCTCCTCCAAAGCCACGTCCACCCCCTCCTGTACTTGTACAGGGTTTTTTATGAGGGGTGGGGACAGGGAGACTCTACTCCAATTTTAACTCTACCCTGTCAAATTGCTTCTTGTGCAATTCGGGCTATACCCCTGACAACATCATTTTGGATTCTGATGACTTCATCCTGTGTGTTCATGGTCCCTCCCTCCCATTTCAGCTTTTTGGTGTCATTGAAAGAGTAGTGGCTTTGAAAGCAGTTAGTCCAGGGGTCAGATCCCCAGGCTCCAGCTTAATCTCAGTGTGCCTTTGGGGAAATTTTTTAATCTCTCTATAAAATAATATCTATCTCACAGTTTTATTTAAATCTTATAATATATATCAGAGATCAGAAGTCATTTAGAGCAACTGCATGTTGCTTCAAAGCTTGTTGGCTGCCACTGTCACTTAGCAATGCTCATTCTTTCTTGAATGTTCTGCCATTATCCTTGGCAGAAAAAACAGACAAGAGCACGTCTCTCGGAACTCTGCCTTCTCTAGACCATCTATAGTTCCACATCTACTCCAAGCTCTGGGTCTGTTTCTCCTTCCAAAGATCCTCTTGCCTGGAACATGCACAAGCCTCTCTTGTGTTCTTGACAAGTTTTTGCCTATCTCAGTGCATTCTAGACTTTCACCTTCTCAACACTCCTCTTGAAATCACTCTTGGCTGTTTTCTTTCTCTCACTTTTCTGAAAAAATTCTTTTTCAAACCTGAGCTTAAGCTCATCACACAGCCACCTGGAAACTTTCAGTACTGCCCTGTTTCCTACCACCTCGAAACCTGTCGTGACTATAGAAATTGAAGTCATTTTTGAGAGCATCTCCCTGCCAGGAGCGTCTCACTCCCTTGCATGGTCAAAAGTCACAGAAGTACACAGTGGACCTGTTTTCTCTGGTCCTCTCAACATTTGTCTTCCTCAGAGTCTGAGTTTGTGTCCAACCATATCCAGGTTTCCCTTCTTGCTTATCAAGAACCCAAGGTTGACATCACCACTTTCTTCTTTCAGGTGGAATATCTGGTCTAAAGTATTGATTTACCTTGTTGCTTCCTGTCCCTTTGGGAGACCAGTATGCAACCCAGTGAGCTTATCAGAAAACTGCTGAATGCATCTGCAAGCTGTAAAATAAAAGTTGGGGATCTTTCTTTTCACTTTTCTAGAAAAAACCTTTGTGAGTAATAATAATAGTTGTTAAATCTTACTAAGTGCTGATTTTATTGCCAGGTAATTTTTTAAATACTTGAAATGTATTATTTTATTTACTCTTCCTAACAGCCCTTCTGGATGGGACCTCTCGTTACTTTGATGAGGACACCAATGCACAGAGAGGTGAAGTAACCTGTTTGTGATCATAGAGGAAGCAAACGCAGAGGCATGATCGGAACACAGGCCAACCCAACTCCATTGTTTGAGCTCCTGTCTATCATGCAATGTTGACAGGCCTCCCTGATCTTTAATTATTCCATTGGTCTTTAAAAATGTATTCTGGACCATACATTTATATCTGTTAAATGTTATTCCTGCTAGTGACACCCAGGACTTACAACATATAGACTTCTCCTTGAATTTTGATTACCCATAAATTCATCAAACACTTCTACTTTTATGCCATAAATTTCTCCTTCCTGTATCTACTTCTATTACAGTTCTTATTACTAGCATGCACTGTGAGCATTTGTTTACATGTCTGTGAGCTCCCTGATATAAGAGGCTATTATTCACATCTGTGCCTGTTGAATGAACAAATGAGCAAATGAATTCCATGTTCATTCACAATTTGAAACACGTTGAATGGGCTGAGTCTAAGGGGGAAGCAACAGCCCCTGTGTTTCTTCAAGAACGATGCTATCTTTTCCTGGTGGGCTGGACCTTCCCAGGGGCACTGCCTGGTGGGATGTCCTAACTGGCTCTTCTCACGAACTCTCACTCATGCCTGCAATGACACCATTAACGATTCATTCCTGTGACCTATGTTTTAACAGCCAGTTGCACCTCAGTCCCCCCTCCTCCAGAGAAGGCAGATTTCATGGAGCCTAGAGGAGGGAGCATAAGGGCCATGGAGATTGAGCAGAGGAACACAGGGGACCTCAGAGAATGGCCCAGAGCCAGCCGAGTGCACTGCGGTGGGGGCCCTGGGTTTCACAAGCAGAAACCCTTGCATAATAAAAAAAAAAAAGGACCCAGAAGTGTGTCCTGTCAGGTGACTCTCAGAATACTTTTCAATAAGATTTTATTTTACTTTTTAATCCTCACCTGAGGATAAGTTTTTATTGATTTTATAGAGAGAGGAAGAGGGAGGAACATCGATGGGTTGCCTCCCACTCACGCTCTGACCAGGACTCCAACCCGCAGCCCAGCTCTGTGCCCTGACCAGGAATCCAACCCACAGCCCAGCTCTGTGCCCTGACCAGGAATCAAACCCGCAACCTCTTGGCATACGGGATGACGCTCCAACCAACCAAGCCACCTGGCCAGGGCATGGATCACAATTTCAAAGCAGAGAAGAAACTTAAACCAAATCAGCTTCTTTAAAAATGAAGTCTTTATCAAAGGAGTTCTTTAAGAGAATTGCCTCAAAGGCCCGAGTAAAAAAAAAATTTGAAGAGTTAGATCAAATGAGGTCAGCTTAATGTGTCTTGTGTGTGTCTGTAAAGACTTGAACCACTTGAATTGTACTTATCAGCCAAGAGCTGAGTCAGCAGAAGAGGCCAGCTGCACCCCAACGCACCCACTTCTGAGAGCCCGGCTATGGCTTTATCTTGGCCCACAGCCCACCCTCATCTCAGCACGTTTCTGACCCCCCAGCTATCCACACTCAGTGCTGATTTAGGAAAGGTTGCTGTGTTCTTAAGTGAGTGACTGAGCTCTTATTTAGGCCTTTTTCAAAAAAAAAAAAAAAATACAGGTTCATCGGCTTGTTGGGTGGCATCCTTCCACCTTACTGTCTGCCTTTTGTTGCTGATTCTCTCGGGGGATCATGGGACAGCAATTGCGGCCCCCTCTGCCTCAGTTTCTGCATCTAGGCCTAGGCATTGGGGACAGTAGAAAAGGAAATGACTATTTCGTTAGCAAAGTGCTTTATACCATCTCATTAGCCCATTAGCATCTTCCTTCCTTTCTTCCTCCCTGGGATGTTTTGAGAACTGATAAGGTAATGGTCTGCAAGTGGTTGGAAGCCCCTCTGAGGAAGTCTGATAGTACCCAGGACCCTGGCCTGCCTTCCCTCTAAAGCAGTTCCGGTTATCAACAATGCTCACCCGCTCACATGCAAGGGGTGACCTCACACAACGGCCACAAGCTATGCGCGGTGCCTTGTAGTCAATATCACAAGAAACATCCACATTATTTATCAGTTTCACTCTCATCCTCAAAGCAAATGGATAAAGTGAATTTATAATAATTCTGTATGAGACCAAGAATTTCACATTTTAAAATAACGAATAGTAACTAAGAAACAGGCCCCCGCCCAATTCTGACCTGGAAGCAAGAGGTTGCACAATGTATTTGCAGTGTACTAAAAAGATAAAATCCAAGTTCACATTGGAAAACATCAGTTGGTATGCAGGATAAAATATTAGTCATAAATTCTCATCTTCCTGGGAGCCTCTGATAAGCACACCACAGGAAAGAGAGTTCATGGGGAATCACGTAACATGAAAAGAAAAGACCTGGTTCTCTAACAAGCTATGGAGATCAACTTAATTAACTGATCAATCTGGGAGCAGATTAGAAAATCCATTCAAATACCTGTGATAAAATTGACAGGGAGTATGGTGCAAATAGGTGGGGAGAGAGGAGGGAGGGAGAGAGGGAGGGAGAGAGGGAGGTGGGGGGAGGAAGGGGGGAGAGAGAGAGAGAGAGAGAGAGAGAGACAGAGACAGAGAGAAATGAATCTCCAGCAAACAATTCCTTCTAGGTCTCTGGTTGGTAGATTTTGAGGACAACCCCCTCTCCAGTTTCACAGCTTTGCAAAATTTAACTGTTTCTCTGTGTTCCACTGAAATACTTCATTTCAGAACCGTGCAAAAATGATCCTGTCTTCTGTCCATTTGGATTAGGAATTTAGGGGCTAACATTCGAGCAGAGCAGGCTATGGGAATTAGGGAAATAATGTTAGAGCTATTTAGAGTTCTGCTTTTCACTCTACAAATATAAGGAGATTGTTTTAAATATTAGATGGAGGAAATAAAATATGGATAAAGTACTATTCAGACCAGGTCTTTATGGAATAATAATTGCAAACCTTTCCCAAGTCCTTCTCCTAACTGTGTCTTGAATATTGAAGCTGCATCTCTTTAGTTTTTATGGCCATGTTCACCTCTGTAGGATTATGTTAAGTAAGGATTGTGAACACAAATAGCTCTCAGCCCTGCGGTCCTAACAGCTGGGGATGTGTGGCAAGTAATCTATTACAAATAATGAAGAATTGGAGTTTACTAATGATTTATCATACACCACATAAACAGAATATTTCAAGATTATTACCATAAAGGTATCTCTCACTCACCCGAATCCTAATTTTATTTTACTTCCTTTTCTTCTTTTCCTTTAGATCAGAGTTGAATTAATTCCACTCAAGTTCGTAGTGGACTCATCAATTCATAAAAGACCTCTCTTTTATTTAACTGTGTTTTTTCTCTTCTATTTCCTGATCCTCACCCCAATATCCTTTCCCTGTCAATCCCCCTC
Organism: Furipterus horrens; assembly: GCF_987537825.1. NCBI lineage: Eukaryota > Metazoa > Chordata > Mammalia > Chiroptera > Furipteridae > Furipterus > Furipterus horrens. The sequence goes on from NW_028327180.1 coordinate 18,619,930, forward strand.
ACTCCAATCTTTATTTAGGATATGCATATACTTGAATAATATATTTTGTGTGTGCATGCTTAATTTATAAAAGGCAATGTGTTGTAGATCTCATTCTCTTTCCTACTTTCTTCACCCATCTCTGTGCTTCTGTAATCCATCCTTGTTGTCATATATAAATCTAATTATTACTGCTGATGGCTTTGCATATAATCCCAGTTGCCACACCACTGGCCTGGGGATGGCCTCCTGGTTGGCCCCATTTCTTTGCTACCAGCACAGTGCTGCGAGGAGGAGCACGCAGAGAGCTGTCCTTGCAGATTTTTGCAAGCCTGTCTGGCTTCCCCGGGAATGGGACCGCTGGAGCACAGGCTGTTACACTCCCTCCAGTGGTGCCCGCGAGTTCCCACTTCCCCACATCTCTTTCAGCACTTGATATTAATAAGATTTTCAGATTTTGACAATCTGAGGATTTTAAAGTGGATCACATTATAATGTAAATTTGCATGTCTCTGATTACTAGTGAAGTGTCTCTTCATAAGCTTACTAGCAATCTGGATTTCTCCTATGAACTGCCTACATCCTTTACCCGTATTTTTCCAATGTGGGTTTCCTATATTTTCCCCGCCAACCCGCAGGAGTCCCTTGGGCATTAATTCCGTATTGATTTTGGACAGTGCCAACATCTTTCCCCAGTGCCACCTGTCGGGTAGGTTAACTGTTTTTGAACTGAAATCTTTACTTTTGATGTAGTCATTCCCATCAATTTTCCACTTAGGTTTTATGTTGTTTGGGTTTGGGTTAAGAAATTTTACTCCAAAGCAATGAAGATATTTTTCTATACAGTCTTCTGTAAGATTTGTGTATTTTCCCTTTATACTCTGTCTTTAATTCATTTGGAATTTATTTTTGTATGTACTGTAAGATAAAACTCTTTTTCCCAGAGTGAGTCAGCTTTCTCAACATCATCCATTAAATGATCCATCTTCTCCCCACTGGTTTGGGAAGAGGCTCTGTTATGAAGTAGTTTTCCATGGATACATGGCTTGGTATCTAGACTCTCTGTTCTGTGTCTCTGGTCACTTTGTATGTCCTGCACCCCCACCCCACAATTTTACTATGATAGTTTTGAAATATGTCTTAGTCAATATATTTTCTAAAGTGGCAGAGAAGGGTAAGACTACAGTTAGTAGACTGGGAATTTTACATAATCCCACAGTCTCTCTTATCCTTGTCCTAGCCCATAATTCTCCGACTGGGTCACCCACGGGAGGGTATCCTACATGTAAATGTCATTTGTAATATATGTTAAAATGGGTAAAAAACAGGCTACAACATCTAAGTGGTCTTTTGTTTGCCCTGCACAATTCTTTGAAATTAAAATGGTATGTCTTACAAAATAAGAAAGAGAATCAATATCTTTTACTCTTGAACTTGAAAAGTTATTACCTTGAGAATTTATAAAACAATTTTTGATGGAAATTAAAGGTCTTTGAAATGAGTTCACTGAGTCTCCAAAGTTTAGTAAGAGGATAATATGTATGAAGCAGCTGAGGGGCCAAGTGTTTAGTAATTTGCTCCACTCCAACAGCTAATCTGTAGAACTGAAACCAGAAGGCCAATTGCCTGAGACGTTCTTGTCAGCTTTACAAATAGGTATCCAATGTCTCCTGTGTGCTAGGATTGCTGTACAGAGTAGAAAAATGAATAAACAAGCATGATCTCTGCCCATGTATTAGTCAATCAGTGACTTGCCTGAAACTTGGGTTTGTGCCCTTACTCATGGAAGAATGGGTCTATTACAAAATTGAATAGTTTTTAGTCCATTCTGTTAGCCGGAGGCCAATTCAAATACGTTTTACACAGACCAGCTGACAAGCAACTAAAAATTCTAAATAGATCCTGCCATGGTGGATCTACTGCCCAAATACAGACCTAGTCTGTAACTCAGAAGACAAAATGGCACGCCAAAATGTCCTTCCAGAACAGGAATTAGATGGAAGCTACATCAGCCTCTGAATACTCATAGCTGAAGAATTTCCATATGAAGGAAAGGTCAGAATATCCAGGCGAAGGAAGAAAGGAAGGAAGGAAGGAAGGAAGGAAGGAAGGGAGAGAGGGAGGGAGGGAGGGAGGGAGGGAGGGAAGGGAGGAAGGGAACAGGGAGGAAAGGGAAGGAAAGTAGTAAGGAAGGGAGGGAAAGAAAAGAAAAAGCTGGTGTTCAGTTGGGAACAACCAGGAAAAAATACGACACCATATAACAGAAAGAGACATCCAGAAAGAGTCTTGTCCCTTCAACCTCTTTGACTTCTCCATAATCTCATCTTGAGTTAGAATTACTGGTGAATAAATATCAGCACTTAAGCAGCACAAATAGAGTATGGCTGCCACATAAAAAGTGTTCAATAATTATTAGCCTTTTAAAAATAGACAATTATCTCAGAAATAATGGAACCAAGGAGTGCATCAAACTATCATTTACAAGCATGAAATAAACTGAACATTGTTCACATTGTTTAGTTTTTGCTTTCCCTAAGGTCATATTCCTGAAGAAATTATCTCATTTAAAAATAATCCATGTGTTGTTGATCATAGCAAAAAATAAAATAAAGAAAAGGAAAACAACTTTAATGTTTGGTTAAAGAAATTTCAGCTTATTCATATTTTAGAATCGTATTAAGTTTTCATAGTTACTTAAAATCATGTGATGGATTAAAAGTAACATGGAATGATATTGAGAGTTTTTGGAATTTAAAAAGCAGGTTAGATAATAGTATAACATATTATTTAAGAATTCAGAATCTAGAATTATTCTTCTTGGGTTCAGATTGCACCTCTTCCAGTTAAATAGCTATGAGGCACTGGGCAATATTTTTAACCTTTCCATGCCATAGTTTCCTCATTCGCAAAATGAAAATAGAAATTAAGCCTACCTCATCGGCTTCTTGAGATCATTCAATGAAGTTACATGGAGAAGTGATCTAATGAACAAACTGAATAAGCAAAACAGAGACAGACTCATAGATGGAAAGCAGATGACAGCTATTGCTGGGGGGAAGTCAGGAGGTGGAGGGGCCAAGCAAAAATGAAAAAGGACCCATGGACACAGACAACAGTGTGGTGATTGCGGGTGGGGGGTGGGGGGTGGGGGGGACATACAGGGGTTAAATGGTAATGGAAAAAATGCAATAAAAAATTTTAAATATAAATGATTATTATTTTTGTTGTGCTCTTAAAAAATAAACTGGGTATTACACAGTAAGAAGTCAAATGTCAGTTCTTATTAATATTATTATAATAGTATTATCTCATAGCTCTCTCTGTATAGACTAGTCTAGAAAGATATACCACAAAATTTTAAGTGTTTATCTCTAGAAGGTGAAATTATGGATTGTCTTCTCCTTCCCACTTATCTGCATTTTTCTAATTTTTCCATCCATGAAAACATACCAATTTTCTAATCAGGAGTAACAAATTATATTTAATTTTTGAAAAGAAAGATCTATGAGATGGGTAGGTATGGAGGAGAATGGCATATTCATATAATTAAGATCTCCCTGAAAGTAAACAGACTAGCAATAAGGTGAAGTTTGGAGTGCTACCCCAAAATAAATAGGGGGTTGGGGGGACTGATGAGGGGAAAAAAGGAAAACGGAGGAAAGTGACATTCTCTAATTTTTTTTTTTTTTAATTTGTACTTAAGGTTAAGGTTCAACACAGCGGCAACATTTTAAAAAGGAATGCAGTGCTGTGAGAGGACACAGGGACAAACACTGACGGGCTCTGGAGTTTTGAAAGGCATTGGATGATTTCATAACCATTAATAACATCTGCAGTCCTGCTGGGCCGGCTAATGGCAGGGGTAATTAGAGCTTGTGCTCCAAGACAGATGACTACTGCTTGTCAAAGCCCAGACACAGCCCACCCCAGGGGCCACATTGCCCATAAGTAGGCAGGGCCAGGATGTGGCAGGGCCTTGTCAGGAAGGCCCCTACTTGATCATAGCAAAGGGATGACCTAGACTGGTCTCTGTGGACAGACTGCTAGTTCACAAAGGAAATAGTGTGTGTAGGTGCTGCTCAAAACTAGCCCACATGAATATCCTTCAGTGAAATATTTTCACACTCCACATACCCAGGATTTAGGCTTTAAAAAAAAAAAAAAAAAAAAAAAAAAATATATATATATATATATATATATATATATATATATATATATATATATTCAACTCAAAGAAGTTGTGAAATCAATAAAGAGTATCTTTAACCAGTAGTTACCCAGACTCGTGGAGTGATTTTTCTAGTCACTCAAATTCCTAAGTGACCATTTCAAGACATAACCTCTCTCTAAGAACAAGAAGAACAATGGGTTTAATATGAATATTTTGGTCTGCCCTTATCTCTAAGCCAGCTTAAGTGTTCAGTTCCTATATCAGAATGACTAATATGTCTTTTCTAAAAGTTTTGTTATGAAAAGAAAACATATTTTCAAAGTGAAGATTTCCATCTAGGTAAGTCTTGGAATGAATCCCTCTCCATAGGGTGGTTCATGATAGAGAACGTCAGAGAAGAATACTTGAAATGCCACTCAGAGATGTGTCCCTGTGATGTCACCAAAGCAAAAACTATATTCAATGACTCTGTAGACTTCTGCATGAGTTTCCTTTCTTGGGGATCTTAGACCTCCTAATGCAGTGCTACACAATTCTAAAACAATCATACTAACCAACTTCCAATTAAACATTTCAGATTAAACAAAAGTATTTGTTAAATTTATCTTGGAACCCTCCTAAAAATGACAGAAAAGGAACTTAAGATGCTTAAAACCTCAAAAGCAAAAAAAAAAAAAAAAAAAAAAAAAACACAAAAAACAAACAACAACAAGAAACCAGAACAGTTCGTGACAGATGAGCAGTGATATGAATGAACCGTTAGAAGACAGAAAGCACATGGATGGGATTTAGGTCTTCCTTTTCCAGCTGTATGACAGACTGGACATTCTGACAAACTCTATTACTAAAATATTATGAAAGCCTAGAAAAGCTATGTGCAACAAACATAAAAAGACAAGAAAATGGAAAACAAGAGGAAGGGGCTAAGAAAAGTAGAAGACAAAGTGAGAAGGGGCAATAGAGTCTTACAAAGAGAGAATAGAGAGAAAGAAAGAAATGTAAATGTTAGCGAACTAATGAAAAACACGAATCTACTGATCCAGGAAACAATCATCTTAGAAGAAACTCACTGGTATTAGCAGAACTCTTCTACTTTTTTGAGTTGGATGGTTGCAATTCAGTTCATAGCACAATCCTACTGTGAAGAAAGTCCACATACCCATTAGCTTTGCCCCACCCCAACCAGAGCATCCCATAATATCTTTTGTGTCTCAGAATTAAACGTAAAAAGATGGCTACATGTTAACAGACATTTGAGGAAAACTCTGAATATGAAAGTCATACAGCAGAACAAACAAAAGAAAATGAACTTGGAAGAAAAGAAATGAGGCAGGAGCAGAGGAAGACTATAACAAAAAACTGCAATTAATTTTCAAAGATGAGATAACATTACAGCGATGAAGAAGAGAATGTAATAAAAAGAAACAATCATAGGACAAAAACAGTTCTTAAAATTAAAAACATCACAGCAGACATTTTAGAGTTCAATAGAAAGAGTTAAACAATAAAAGTTGAGGAAATCTTACAAGAAGTAGAACAAAAAAAGATGAAAAACTGCACCAAAAAAGATAATAAGATGTAAATATCAGTCATGAGCTTTAACATATAAATGACAGGAGTTCCGAAAGAAGAGGAGAGAAAAGCACAAAGGGAAGTAATCATTAAAGTCATAACACACAAAAAAACCCTCCAAAATGAAGGACACAAGTATCCAATTTGAAAGGGTCAATTGAGTACCCAGTAAAATTAATAATTTTTAAAAATCCACCCCAAATCACAATGAGAAAAATTTCAACAAAATAAGGGTAAAGAGAAGATCCTAAAAGCTTTGGTATAGGGAGTAGGAGGACTAGGTCACACGTAAAGCATCAGAAATGAGAATATTATCAAACTTTTCAACAACCACAAGGAAGCCTCATAGCTAGTAGAGCAATGTTCTCAAAAACCTAAAGAAATAACTATTTCCTACAGAGAGTTTCATACCCAACCAAATTATCAGTCAAATGGGAGCATAGAAAAAGGTGGATTTAAACATACAAGTTTATTTTGCCTGCACTTTCTGTGAGAAGCTATAGGAGATTGTTCGCCAGTAAAACAAGAATATAAATCAATTCGGGAGCTAATAAAAACTGAAATCTAACACAGGAGACAACCAAAAGGAATTCCTAAGATGATGAAAGAAGTAATAAAAATACAGGCATGTTATTTAGAAATTTGGGGTTGAACACCAGAAAATAACTCTGAAAACATCCAAAAGACTTGAAAGAGTTTGTCACAGGAGAGTTGAACCAGGGATTGAGTGGGGGTAGGGATGCTGGTTGTTTTTCGGAGTGTTTTATGGTGTTATTTAATTTTTTAAATATATATGCATATATTACGTTGAAAATTTAAATATTTAAGTGAAAAAATCTAATTCATATCTAATCTACAACACCCAGGAGTCTAGTTCCTTTTTTATTTTTTAAAACATCAGCTATAGCTTGTTTTATACATTCAGTTTTTCCATTAATGTATTGAAACTCGTTAGAAAAAAACTGGGATTAATAAAGACATGTGGGGGGAAATCATATTATAATCCATCATCCCACAACTCTATATGATCATTCTAATCATCTCCTGTACAGGCTTTTCACATATAAACTTCATAGTTGCAGTCATGGCTTCCATACAATTATATCCTGCTCCCTGCCCCCTCCTCAACATTAAACCCTGACCAATTTCCAGCTTGCTCCACTGCATTATAACGATCTTTCTTAATGGCTTGACCAGACTTTTTGATCAGAGTGTCTCACTCAATACCCTAGACCTCTTGCTCCTCTAAGGGCCTCAGTGCTGAGACACACTTTCTTAAGACCTCACTGTCGCCATTTGGGAATCAGCTACAGTGCAGCTCCCACAAGACCTTCCTTGACTCCCAAGTTAAATTAGACCCCCTCGTCTAATTTTTTAAAATCCTCACACAAGGATATGTTAATTAATTAGAGAAAAAGAGACACAGAGACAGAGAGAGACAGAAAGAGAGATAACTTGCCTCCCATATACCCCCTAACTGTGGATTGAACCTACAACATTTCGGTGCATGGGACAACACTGTAACCAAGCCACCTGGCCAGGGCATAGGCTCCTTTTTTTTTTCACATCCTGCTTTCATCATGGCAGTTTTCATTCCCTGATCCTTTCTTTTTCATTCCTTAATTTGTTTGTTTGTTTGTTTATAGCCTGTCTCTTTAATAAACTATAAGCTCCACAAAAGCAAGAATTACATCTGTACATCTCCTCACTACATTTCCGGCACAGGGAACAGAGCACGTCACAGAGAAAGCACTCTACGTACTTGTAGGAAGAATAAGCAGGTTAGGAAACCAACCATATGGGAAAACATATTTGCCAATGACATCACAGACAGGGGACTGATCTCCAAAATATATAAAGAGCTGATACGACTCAACATCAAGAAAACAAACAACCCAATTAAAAAATGGGCAAGGGACCTGAACAAACACTTCTCCGAAGAGGACATACAGAAGGTCCATAGACACATGAAAAAATGCTCAACATCATTAGCCATCAGGGAGATGCAAATAAAAACCACAATGAGATACCATTTTACACCAGTCAGAATGGCCATCATCAACAAATCAACAAGCAACAAGTGCTGGCGAGGATGTGGAGAAACGGGAACCCTACTGCACTGTTGGTGGGAATGCAGACTGGTGCAGCCACTATGGAGAACAGTATGGAATTACCTCAAAAGATTAAAAATGGAACTGCCTTTTGAACCAGTGACTCCACTACTAGGATTATACCCGAAGAATCTTGAAACACCAATTCAAAAGAACTTATGCACTCCTATGTTCATTGCAGCACTGTTTACAATAGCAAGTGCTGGAAACAACCTAAGTGCCCATCTGTAGATGAGTGGATCCAAAAGCTGTGGTACATTTACACAATGGAATACTATGTAGCAGAAAGAAAGAAGGAACTCCTGCCATTTGCAACAACATGGATGGAACTAGAGAGAATTATGCTTAGTGAAATAAGCCAGGCAAAGAAAGAAAAATACCATATGATATCACCTAATACAGGAAACTAAAGAACAACACAAACAAAGGAACTAAATAGAACAAAGAGCAGAATAGCAGTCAATAGGGGGGAGGGGAGAGAGAGAGAAGGGGGATAAGTAAGGGAAGGGTTTAATTAAAGAACCTGTATAAAAGACTCATGGACATGGACAACGGGGAGGGATATGATTGCGGGAGAGGGGGTGGGTTGGGTGGGGGAGAGAAATTAGGGGAAAAGGGGACAACTGTAATTGAAAAACCAAAAAAAAAAAAAAATACTTAGAAAGCTTTGTCAAATAAGAAAATTTTACAAAAATCTCCAAAAAAAAAAAAAAAAAAATGAATAAGCAGGTTAGTAAGTGACTGACTGATGACAAGTGGATGACAGGCTAACCACTTCAGGCCACAGAGAGAAGTCTGAGGCCCAGCAGGAGTAATGCAGTGTCTGTTACACAGTGAATCAGGAGCCCTGCTTCTAGTCTGGGCCACCACCAACCAGGTGCCTGCCTTGGAATAAGGTGCGCTTAACCTCCTGGTCCTAGTTTTCTCACCTGTGGAATGACAGGGTTGGAGAAGGTGGCCTCCATCATCTGTTTCAGCAATAAGTACTGACGTCTGTACCTTTGCAAGTCCTCACTTTGCTAAAAATTTCGGTTGCTTTGGAAAAAACTTCTTGGTTCCAGTTTCCAAGATGATGGATGAGTGGAAATTTCAGTCAGACAACTACATCTTTTTTTCCCCCTGCATGACAATAAGCAATTAGTTTTAATAGTTCTTGTCTCTGCCTTTTCTCTTGTGGGAGAGGGAAATGGATTCATTGATCAGGTAAATGAAGCAGTCTGAAATTAGAGACTGTTCTGACATCCAGAAACTTTCCCGACAGGCAGTGATCTCCTTTTAGGGACGTAGTAGAGAACAGTGGTTGTCTTAGTCTCTTCAGGCTGCCATCACACAATGCCACTGACTGAGTGGCTTACAAACTGTAGAAATGTATTTCTCACAGTTCTAGAGGCTGCAAGTCCAAGATCAAGGTACCAGCAGATGTAGCCTGGTCAACCTGCTTCTGGCTCATAGGTGCAGTCTTTTCACTTTGTCCTCCCAGGGCAGAAGTGGAAAAGGAAACTCTCTGGGGCCTCCTTTTATAAGGCACTAATCCCATTCATGAGGGCTCCACCCTCTGACCTATCACGTCCCAAAAGCCTCATCTCCTAAAACCACCACATTGGGGTTTCAACATATGAATTTGCGTAGGGGAAGGGAGCAGAAACATTTAGACCATAGCAGTAGTTAAAAAGCACAAAGCCTGATGTCAGAGAGGCCTGTTTTCAGGTAGCACCCAAGCATGAACTTGGGCACGTTACTTAGAGAGAGGAACGTAATGGTGCCAAACACTAGAGCTATACTGTAAGGGTTGAGTCCCTGCTCTGCCACTTGTTAGCTGTGAAACCACTCATGTCTCAGGATCCCATCTGAAGATGGAGTTAAGAAAGTTCCTACTTCCTAAGGTGCTTGTGAGGATCAAGAAATTCCAAATTCATAAGACATTTTGGACAGCAGGCACTGAGTACACATGGTTACCACCATCTGGGTTTGCTGCTATTGTTGTGTTATTGCTACTTAATCTCTCCAAGTCTATTTCTTCATTCACTGATTTAACAAATATTTACCAAATGCTTTTGACGAGGCATCACATCACTTCATTAACTTAAGATGAAGCTTCTGAATCTCATTTATAATGCTATTAGCCTATAGGACTGGGATTAGGTGTGCTAATCTCTCCTGCAATAGTTTGTAAACATGGCCCTTGGCATTACATTTGCAGGAGAATTGCCTCTTGAGGGAGCTAGCTTAGCCTCTCTGCAGCTCCCTCCCCACCCCCCACCATCCTATCAGAAGTCAACTCTCCTGATTCCCAGTCTGCGCCAGAACAAGCAGGGGAAATAAATGACAGAGAGAAGGGCGACCAGCTCAAACGGGAGGTACAGTCAGACATTCAGAGAAAGATACGGGTGACAAGGTACTAGAAGCTGTCTCACCCTGATAGAAAGGGCAGAGATGGATTTGGGATTTGGTGTTCACCTTTACCCTTTCTGTCATTTCCACTCCTAATCATACAAGAATACTTCTGGAGGGGGGATGTGGATCCATGATAAGGGTTAAAAAAAATGTTTAGAAGTAAATAATGGCAAGTTACAAGGAAAATTGTAGAAAAGTTGCTAAGAGTTTATTTATTGTTGTAAAATAACTGAAAGTCTCAGTTCATAATTAAACGAAAGTAGATCTTGAGATGACAGCCACTGACTATCCTTGGATCAAAAACTGAAACCTAGCATTGTGAAGTATTTTTAGTTCTCCTTGTCCACATTCAGAATTAACATTCATGATCATGTCTGTCCACCTGCCTTCACAGGATGTCAGACTTCAGACAGAACTCAAACTTTCTGCCGCAAGCCTGGTTTCCCATGTTCCCTCTCTCTAAATAAGCCATAAAACCGAGGAGTTCTTCACCCTTCTACACCCGTAATACCCAAAAACAGCAGCAAATCCTATCAATCTGAGCACACAAATATCCCTTAAACTAGTTGATTTTTTTTCTTAGCTCAAAATACCGGTAGTTACATTTTGGGTGTTCAGAGAGATAAACATAAAATAATATTTATAAAAATGAATAAGAAATCATTGAACACAGGCAATATTATAACAAGAATGGGTGAATAGGGAAAAGCAGCAATTAGAAATCTCAGAAATAAAGAAGTCATTAAAATATAAAAAAAATCAGTAGATGCAATAAAATTTAGATTGGATATAATCAGAAAGATAATTAGAGTGAAAACATAGTAACTGAAGAATTCACCCAGACACAACGCAGGGAAACAAAGCAATACTGAATATGAAAAAGGAGTTAAGAGACATGGTGTGGTAGCCTCTCTCATTCTGTACATACATGCTACTCTCCTATCAAGAGATGGCGTCTTCCCCTCCTTTGGAATATCAGTTTTATTTAAAAAATTGCTTTAAAAACAGAAATATCTTAAGCAGAGTAGTAAAATGTTAACAATTTGTTAAATCTGAATACTAGATACTTTTGTGTTTACTAAACTATTTAAAATATTAACAAAACAGATTTTTCACCAATAACTTATGGGCGTCAATTCTACTGCTTTCCTTTGTAGTCCCAAGCAGAAAGTAGCCTGTCAGAATACAGAGGTAGCCAGGATGCAAACCTGCTTCCACAACAGGACATGTTAATCAACCTGGTCAGAATGTCAACAAGATGCAAATGGTCTACTGCATATGCTCATATGACAAACTCACCCTCACTGAAATGTGTGGTTGGCAAGTTTAAAAATCACACCTGCAGAAGTGTGGGCGTGAGTCCTACGGGCCCACCAGGAGGACCAGGAGTTCGCATTCCCTTGCTCCCCATCTCCCTTGCTCCTGTGGGCAAGGGGAGTTGGGCCCTCGAATCGGTTGGGGAGTTGCCTCTCCCCTCCACCCCCTTCCCCTCTTTCCCCCAATAAACCTTTGCTCCCATAGTGGTCTCCGGGTGGTTTCTCAGAGCGGGGCTGCCCTGACATAACGCTGCCACATCTGTATGTGGGTCTCGATGCTGCCAGATAGAACTGTGCAGTGCCACCCCACACCCACCCCAGTCACAAATTTACACGGGGCTGAGAGAAAAGATTCAAAGACACATGATCATGTTTGAGTAACTAAATTCCCCAGTGAGGCCCAACTGTGTTCTTTATGATGGGGAGGCAAGGCTGGACTTAGCTCGAGCTTTGATGAGATAAAGCAGAAACAAAGTCCCTCTTCTGTCGGGTGACAGATGGGAGAGGGTTTCCGGGCGCAATGTGCATCATGAACTTTGAAAGCCTGGCTGGGGCTCCCGCTTCTAAAAGAGTGTTGAGTCCCAGCAGTGACAAGAACTTGGAGGCTTTCCCTGGGCCACCTTATCTGACTGCCCGACCTTCAGGAGAGGAACAAGGTGAGTTGTTTGCCTTATCTGCACCTGCTTGACAGGCTGAGTTACCAGGAGGATGTGTGAGGGGCATGGGGGGGGGGGTGCCCTCTCTTTCGGTATTTCCTATTATACATGCTGCCAGAGGCGATTACAGTGGTGGAAACTAATAAGCTCTATGTATGAGCTGTTCATTCTGGTACAACAAATATAGGCTCCGAGTTTCTCTCCATATTTTAATCCTTGCTTGAAGTCTTTTCTCTTCTTGGGCTGTGGAATTCAACGCCGGCCCTGCTAAAAGGTCTGCCGCTTTCTGTTCAGGCCCAAAGCACAAGCTTCAATGACCAGGTTACCTACGTAGGGCGTTGTTTCTCTTCGCTTTCCATCTGCCTCTCCCTCCCCTCTCGTTCTCTCCACACTACCCCCTTCCCCAAACCCACTGTATGCATTTGACATGACCAATGCAGCGTTTCCCACACTGGCAAAACCTGAGTTATAGATCCTGAGTTTCCAGCCCACTGCCCAAACAGCTCACAGTGTTTATTTTATGTGCCTCTTCCAAGCAGAACAGGTAGCAAGAAATCCTAAGTAAAATGCAAGTCTGCCACAGTGAGCTCGTGCTTCTGTATAGACTGATCAGACCGACATAATTAAGTGCACGTAGATCTTCCTGGATCAGGGTGTGGGCCTTCCTGTCTGGGCCCCAGTTTCAGAGCTGGGGACAAGGCTGATAGGCTACAGGGAGGTGAGAAGGAAGGGCTTGCCAGGTGTCTGTGCCGCTCATCTTGGCCTCCCTCTGCGAAGGGTCTTTGCTACCTCCCTCCCGGGCCTCCTAGCATCTGTTCCTCTCAGGGGAAAGAGGAAGGTGGGAGCAGAAAGGGCCATTGTCTTGTTTTGCATCTCCGAAAGAAAAATATCATATTTCCAAACATAAAAATATATATACTCTACAAATGAGCAGCACATTTCAATCACTGGTATGCTATCTCCTTCCTCCTTCTTAGAAATATATCTAGCCTTAAGCTGATCTTTTGATTTAATAAATAAGAACCTGCAAGAGAGCCTTTAGAGAGATGTAGATGTCAGCTAATATTGCTACAGGTTGCTATGGAATGGTAGGTGACTTGCAAGTCTAATAATTCTTCACTTAGATGAAACTACGAGAGAATTATGTGAGTAAATATAATATTTGTCTCCAAATGCTTAGCTTTTTGTGACTGTACCATTATCATATCTGTAGCTATGTCATTTCTGAGCGCTGGCCGAGAGGAAGGGTCATCTTCACCTTGCTGTGTGAGCCCGGGCAAGCCTCGTCTCCTCTGGGTCTGCATTTCCTCCACTGTTAATTAGGAATTGAACCAAATTATTTCCAAGGTCTCTTAACAGTTCAAAATTTTACGACTCTGAGATTCTATTTGACTAGTATTAATCCAAGTCCATTAATGATAATTAACCCCTAGATAGCCCCACAAAGATGGGTTATTGGTGACTTTGAGTACTTGTACTTAAATAGAAAAGAAATTATTATAACATAATATAGAGAAAAGTGCACAAAAGTGTAGAGCTTGATAAATTTTTCCCAAACCGAACATCTGTGTATAACCAGCTTCCTGATCAAAAAAACAAACATGCCCAGCACCCAGAGAATCCTGTTTCCTGCTCCCTTCCCTGTCTCAGGTTCTCTCTCAGTGCCTCATAAATAACAAATTTTAACTTTACAGGGAATCTGCCACCAAATCTGTTTTCTTCAGCAAATTCATAAATAGTCCACACCTGCATTGCAATTGGACCATTGGTACAATTAAGTGATTTCAGGGAGCTAGAAGAAAGCGGCTATCAAATACACAAGAGATACACAAGAGTATGAACAAAAGCAGAAGCAGTGTAAAATGTTGCAGTTGCGGTCAAGAGCATCAATTGACTGAGTGTTCCCGCCTAGATGTGGACATCAGTCCATTATTGAAGGAAAATTACAGCAATCAGACACATTTCCGCCACACACACACACACACACACACACACAGAGAGAGAGAGAGAGAGTTCATTTCAGTTCCCAAACCTAACCTCTTCCTTTAGAGCTGGCCAGGTTGGTCACATAGCCCCTCCTGCACTCTTTCTGCTACATCAGCTTGACGTCCCTCACCTTGTGTGCTTCTCTGCCAGTTCCTGGAAGTGGGGCCATCTGCTGCCCCTCCCATAGCCCCAAAAGCAGCAAAGGAGACAGGAGACAGTACCCACAGTGATTATTCTCCCCTGGCCCAGCCCCGGGCAAGGTGTGCAGTCTGCCAAGATCATCTTCCGCCCTTTAACTTGGACCTAGGCAAAGGCTGTTGATTTGAGGTGGCTGTATCTCCAGTTCAAGCCATGCCATCAGCATCCGTCTCTGCCAGTTCTCTCTCTTGTTTGGGGAAGGTCTTTGTGGTTTCCTCCTCCATACCAGCCCCATTCACACTGCCTTCCTTCCCGCAGGTGCTCCTCTAATGAATCCAATGTGTGCACACTCCTGAATGTCTATGTCCTTATAAGACGTGTGATTTGGCTTTGTGGGTGTCCAGGGTTTCTAAGTTACATCATGGTGTTGTGGTACGGACTTCTTTCTGTTTCTTCCTTTTTCACTCACCCCTAAATTATCGAGTTCCATCCATGCAGCTAGATGTTTACTCACGTCACTGCTTCTGACTGCTGCAATGTATTCAATAGCTGCATCCTCCAAGCTCCCCTCCCCAATGGCTCTTCAGCAGCCTCCTCTCCTCTTGCTCCCCGGCCACCCAGATGCCCTAGTCCTACTCTCTGCTCCTAGACTGTGCTGCAGCTTTGGGCTTTTCCTCACCTTCTCTATCTGTCCAAGGCCACTGTCACAGGTCCTGCCCTCCAGGGCCTGTGAGGTGAGACAAATCTGAGCATGTCTTGAAGACTGAGGCTCCCTCTCTTCAGTTTTTATGGAGATACTGAGTCTATTCACACTGATTACCATTCCACTTACTGCATCCCAGCCCAGACTCTGCTTCATCCCCACCGAGTCTATATTATCTTCTATGCATACTGCCAATTTTTTTACTTTGCCAGGTTAACCAACCAAATCTTCTGCATTCTTCAATATCAGACTCTGCCTCCTCTGTCAAACCCTTCCCACTTCCAGGAGTCCTCAGCTTCTAAGCAACCAGGACAGGCTTTGTCCATATTATTCTTTTTGGTTCTAGATTATATCTTGCTTCAATCTGTTATGTAACCTGAATAAAACATAGAGCCCTACCTAGTCAATTCACAGCCCAATATCAGGTTCATAGAAATACAATCCAACTAGTT
This sequence comes from Furipterus horrens, assembly GCF_987537825.1. NCBI lineage: Eukaryota > Metazoa > Chordata > Mammalia > Chiroptera > Furipteridae > Furipterus > Furipterus horrens. The sequence continues at coordinate 18,635,408 of NW_028327180.1, forward strand.
AAATTGATTACTAATGCTTCAAATCTTTCCTCCATCCCTCCAGCAAATGTGAAAGGTCAGAGTGCATTATCAGGGCCCAATAAACATTATTGAAAACAGTAACTGCCCCATCTTTCCAGCAGAGCCTCTCCTAGCACCTTCCAGATGGAAAGCAAACATTTTCTTCTTGGCTTGACCGCTACCCTCTTCCTTTTGCTTTTCCTCAAACCAGAAAAGACCACCAACACTTCCCTTCTACTCCACCACCAAGCTGGGTCACATCAGGGTGGGTGGGAGAGGGGCACCTCTGTTTCTCCCCATCCTTCTTCTCTGTGCACAGACAAGCATAGTAACACTGGGAAGTCTCAGACTATTAAATTATTTCTCCATGGAAATCCTTAAAAATATAATTCTCTGCTTTATGACAGTTATTTAACTTTGTAGCAGTCTTGTGGTCTGGGTTAGATTAACCACAGCCCTGTAGGTGGGCCTTAACTGGCAAAATCTCTTGGCATAATCTCACCCACAGGCCATGGTTAAAGGGTGGGCCTGAACCGCTCATCACCTGGCCTTCTCTGTCCACAGTAATTGGTTAGTCCAATCCAAGGGAACTGTGGGACTCAGCTCACAGTTGGGAAGAAAGGAGCCTTTCTGGCCCTGACTGGTAGGTATGTTACACAGACGGGAAGCCTAAGGCTGTAGCGCCTTTTTGTCGCTATGAGGAAGGCCGGTCTGTGAAGGAAGCCAGTGCACAGAGAAAAGCAGAATCTGGAGGATCGCAGAGACGCAAGAACCAACCCCCAGAAGGATATGTCCCTGGAATCCGCTGCATCTTAGGACTTACTGAGTTACCTTAGTCCAACTGTCCACAACTTTTCTGGCAGCAGGGACTGGTTTTTCCACTGGTGAGGGGGGACAGGAGGCGGAGCTCAGGGTAGGGGAGCTTCCTTCTCTCCCAGGTTCCTAACAGGCACAGACTGGTACCTGTCCTGGTCTGGGCATTTGGGACCCTTGCCTTAGCCAATAAATTCCTTTTGTAGTTTGAAACTGGCTGGGCTTGGTTTGCTATTAATTTGCAACCAAAGGTATAAGCTGTTAAGTAATTTCTACAATCTCAAATTCCTCTTTTGTATAATGGAATTTTGAAAACTTACCTCACGTCAGAGGATTTTTTAAGTCACATACACCTCACAGGATTCCAGGAAACACCATATGTAAAGTGCCTTCGTGCTATATCTAAATAGTAATAAATAAGCACTTAGTAAGTGGCTTTCTTTTCCATTCCCCTTCTCCCTTAATGGATTGGCAGTTAGTAGGGAGATAAGAGCATTACATATGCATCGCAACAGATAGAGAAGAAGGAAGAAAAAGAGAAGCAGGAAAGAGTGTTGTCTTAAGCCCAACTCCGTGGTAAACACTGGGCCCCTACAAGTCCCACTGCAAGGACCCAGCCTCTCTCCCTCCACCTGGAGCAACCCTGGCTCCCTGGTCTGACTGCCATGGTGGCCACGGCAACCGTCCCCAGTCGGTCAGCGGTGGTGCGGCTGAAACAGAAAACACCGAAGGGCCAACTACCACACAGGACCTCCATGCACCCTCTCTTGAAAAAGGAGGACTCCTTCGCACTCATTCTGCTACTTGGGGAAAGGGGTGGAGGATTCTTAAGTAAAGAATGTAAGGAGAGCTTTTTAAAACAAAACAAAAACAAAAAAACTTGTTATGGAAAAACTGAAGCGCTTGGAAAGAGACCCTCGCTTAGGAAACTCCCACCATCCAGGACTCTCTTCAACAGTCACCGGCGCCTGCTGGTCTTGCTTCCCCCAGATCCCTCCCACTTACCATGTTCTGCATTCTTTTTCAAGCAAACATGAAACATATCATTTTATCAGGAAATATTCCAATACATCTCTGAGATTCTTTTCTTTTTAAGAACAAAAATGGTTCCATTATCACACCTAAAAACTAAAAACACGAGGACAAATTTTCTATACTTCAAACAGTGTCCAGACCTGGTTGCTCTAGACTCTTAAAATGTTTTATTGTCACTTAATAAGTACACAGTAAATAAAAGGCTGACAAAAAAATTCATCAGATGAGGATAAGGGATTCATCAACAAAAAAACATATTTCAGTGAATTTACTACTCCTAGAATAAAGTCTTTAAGAAAATCTCATTACCAAGTTATAAAACATGGAAAAGTAATGTGTTAAAAATTAATATGATTTAGGGATAACAATGACTATTTGATAAATTTTCAATGAAAGAAAATATTTCTTGTACTTAAGATCAGGGTGTTACACATAATTCAAGGAGTTCAAATCACTACCCTTAAATCCTTCCTTTTGTTGTTTTACTATGATAATTGATAGCCTACTATAAAATAAAATATACCACCAGGTCACTTTTCAAGGCATAAGTATGCCCATTACAAGCTTAGGGAACTACACTTAATGGTTTAAAATAAATAAACTGCTAATGTGCAAATATTTTTACAAAAAAGAAAAATAATATTTCTCTCTGAACAACATATTAGAATTCCTCCCTTAAGTTACCCGTCTACTATGATATTTTCAAGGATTTTTATAAGAGGTGAAGGCAGCAACAAAGACAGGCCGTCACTGGCTTTCTGTCCAGCTCTCATCTTAGCGGGAGAGGCGGTTGGACCTGAACTGTGGATGTTTCTGTACTTGGGCTGGTGCAGCTGCTGAAGTGTGGTGGTGGGTAATGCATATTCCTTTCATTTCCTCTGGCCTTCGGCATCTGTCTTTTAAGGGAGTTCGCATCGTGGTTGTATTACCGTTCTCCCTTGTGGCTACTGATTTTAGGGGAAGAAAAAAAAAATCCTTACTTTCTTGTACCGTTTTGAGATGTAAAGTTGAAGAACTACTTATATTTATTTCCTGTTCCCAGGAAGTCTGCTTTATAAACGTTGGGGGGTGGGGGTGGGGTTCACATTCTTTCCTATTAAAAAGAGTATTACTTTTCCTTGAAATAATTTTTTGGAAGATCATTTGGAATTTTTATAGAGCTATGATGTACTTCTCATTTCGCAATTTCCTTCTTGAAGATGTACCTGTTTTGATCTTTGATTTCCTTTAAACTTACAGTGAGGCAATGTAGTCTCTAAACACCACCTTTGATGCATCCCAAATTATACCCCTTGGAATTGCTTCAGTAATGTTCATTTCAAAATGGTTTCTCAACATTTCTTGAATTTCATTTATACAGGTAAAGTCTTTAAGCAAAGGTTATTTTGGGGCCAGCGCTCAGAGATTCCTGAGCTTACTCAGCCTCCTGAGATGACTTCCTTTGGAACAGGCCCAGGAAAAAAAATCAGGTTGAGAGCTGCAAAACACAGCCACTTGGGCAGAGAATTAAGTATACATCTGAATGCATTTGCACTTCACACAAACTAGAGTGGAATGTCTGTTTTTTTCCAAAGATCTATTAGCCTGATGTGTTTGTTTATTTCATAATTTAATCTTTTGATTGCAGATTTAATATCCAATTACATCCCCCTTTGAAAACAATGCTTGCTTTAGAGAAAAATTAGCATGTTAAGAAAAGAAGCTTGCTCATTATGCAGGGCCTGTATAGAGCTCAAGCCACTGCAGTCAACCTCACTAAGAAGATGATTTTCAGTAGCCAAGTAGATGATTGGTGAAGTAATTATGTTATTTAAGGCCCTTCTCTAGCACTGAAAGAGGAATCGCATTTGCATAGGTGAAAACAAAGCCGTGAATGAGAGAAAATAAACCCAAGTTGTTCTGCAAAAACAAAGAAAAATAATACTTCGGTGGTTTCTCTTACTGAAACATTTTTGTTACTGCCAATGGATGCAGACTAGAAACCAAATCCTCAGGGGAGCGCTGCATGTGACAATAAATCACATACCCCTGTTCACAGCAACACAATTCACAATGTCCGAAATGTCAAAGCAACCCAAGTGTCCATCAGTGGATGAGTGAATAAACAAAAATGGTACATGCATACAGTGGAATATTATTCTGCCTTAAAATAGAAAGGAATTCTGACACATGCTACAACACGGGTGAACCCTGAAGATACCGTGCTAAGTGAAATAAGCCGGTCACAAAAAGAGTCGTCGTTGTTGGCGGCGGCGGCGGCAGCCGTCCATCTCGAGAGACGATGGTGTAGCTTCTTAAGAGTCTATCTGCACCGCCGAGAATGGCTGTGCAGTCCGACTCGGGAATGACACGGTATCTGTCTCCTCCTGTGTTGAATCGACATCTTGCGATGACGCTGGAGTGTCCTTTCCAGTGAAGCTGAAGCTACAGAGCCTGGGCAGGGTGATATGGAGGGTCTGCTGTTGCCCATGCAGCAGACCCCCCCTCTCTTCGCAGCTGAAGGGTCCAAGGGAAAGATGGAGTCAATACAGCTTGGCTTCAGGTGCGCCGCAGGAGTTGCCGGTGTTGACTACAATGTCGAACCGCCTTAGGGACTCCAGCTCCGGATTTTCTGTCGGGGTTTACTCCCTTAGCCTTCCCCTGAAGAGGTATGCCGCAAGGCAGCGGAGGTTTTTTGGAGTCAGAGTTTTCCTTCTCTACAAAAAGAGTAGTACCATATAATTCCACTTATATGAGGGACGTAGACTCAAATTCACAGAGAGGGAAAGGAGAATGTCAGTTGCCAGTGGCTGGGGCAGAGAGGAGCGATCATCTAACAGCTTCAGTTTCACAAGATGAGTAAGTTAAGGAGAAGAATGGTGGTGATGGTTGTACCACGTGAAAGTACTAAATGTCACTGAATTGTATACCTAAGCATGGTTACTTTACAACGGTATGTTTTACATTATGTATATTTACCACAATTAAAAAAAAACACATATGTCTACTACAATAAAAATGCAGACTTTTAAAAAAGAGCAATTGTAGGATTTAAGCAAACGGACAACCCCCTTAAAGTGTCATTAAGAGGGAGCACGTATCTGCAGGGCTCCTCACAATATCTGTACCCCACCGATCCCCTTCAAGCCATGGTGTTGACAGATGTTCCTGGCATCCCCATCATTACTGGATATGAGGACCAGCATCACAAGAGTGCAAACAGGGAAGTTGCTCAGGGCCCTGAACTTGGGATTTAATATTCTGTGGTCATGTCTGGATATTGGTAATCATTTTATCTTTTAATTTGTGTTTTGGAGGTAAAATCTAATGGAACAATGAAGCATGTGTTGGGGGCTTGGAGTCTCAGCTGACACACGGTCTGGTCTCTTGTGGGGGCCCCCTCACCTCCCAGGGACAGATTCTCAGCATGCAGTTCCCTACCCCTCTCCAGCAACCACTGCTGCCCAATACCCCGTAAGGGTGGTAGCTCTGGGTGACTTTCCTGAATTGATTCAGCAGCTGGTTGGCAGGGGACTCAGAGAGACATCAAGTCCCATGTACCCTGGAGTCTTCCCCAGACCTTCTTCAAGGGTCTACACTTGGTCCCCTGGGCATAGTCTATGCCTGAAGGACCTTCTGCTCCTCCTTCCAACCTTTCTGAATTTGGCTTGTGTTTATCTCCTCCAGGGACCAGCCAGGAAATAGAAATTGTGTAATTTTAGTGATTCTGCATACAGTTAAAAGCTCTTCTATTTCCATTTAAAAGAGATATTGCACAATGTAAAAATAAGAGGTAAAATTCATGCTGATAATTTGAATTTTTAATTTTTCTTTACTTCAATAACATTAAGTAGCATATTAAAAAGTATGACAAGTCAAGAGAGAAAATGCAGAAGGAAATGCTTTATTATTTTAGTTTCTTTAACAGTACTTTTTCCTGCTTTTTTAGAGAGAGGTTTGAACTTTCATTTTGTAGTGGGCCCAGCAAATGATGTAGGAAGTTCTGTTTGGGACCCACCACTACCTCTAGGATGCCAATGTGTTATCTTAAGGCGAGGGTCAGCAATTTTTTTCTGTAAAGGGCCAGAAATAGCATTTTAATATTTTAGGCTTTGCCACTCATACAGTCTTTATCGCAACAACCAACTCTCTCACTGTAGCATAAAAGCAGCCATAGGCAATACAGGAATATTTCAACAAAATTTGACTTCCAAATAAATCTGATCTGTAGGCCACAGTTTGCTGCTTCCGGTCTTAAGGGGCCCATCCGTGTCTTCCCTCAGGTCCATTTACCAAATCAATGAGATGCCACCTTAGAAAGCAAGTACAGAACCCAGATAGGGGAAAAAGAGGTAGGTCCTCACTCAAAAGTTTTGTTTCAGCAAGAATAGCCTAGAAAACCCAGAAAACCAATAGCATATTTAGTTTCCATAATTCAAGCAATGTGGTATTGGCACATAAATACACAGAAAGATCAATAGTACAGAAATAGACTCAAGCATGTGTGGAAATTCAATGGATGATAAAGGTGTAGTCTCATATAAAAGGCAAAGAATGGGCTTCTTAGTAAGTAATGTCAGGTTAAATAAAAAGTCATGTGGGAAAAAAGATAAAATTATATTTTTCTTTATCCAGACAAAATAACATAAATTCAAATGGATTCAAATTTTAAATGTAAATAAAAAGGAAATCATGTACCTATTAGAAAAAAAAAATGAATGGATTCTCCTCACATGTAAGGCTAACTTTCCTAATTATGACTCAAAATTCAGGTGAAATATGGAAAAGACTGATAAATCTGACTATTTAACAATTTAAGATGAAAACACCTTTGTATGGCAAAAAGTACCATAAGAAAAACAAAACAGAAAGTAAATTTCTTATTGAAAAAAAAGTTTGCAGAGTACTCACAGATAAAAATATAAGATCAATTAAATAAAAATCCTGTAGTCCTGAATTTTAATTGGAAGTGTCAGTATGAACTTAAAGTATATTTTCTCATTAAAAAAGTACATACTTAACCCTGAAAAAGCCCAGAAATGAAAACCAAGCCTATATCAAGGAATGTCCCTGATGCTCAAATATTAGTCTTTTAACTACATTTCCACTCAAAGGAACTAGGAGAAAAACCCTGATTTCTCCTGGAGAAAAAACTGACTCTGGGTCTAAGGTAAGAAATGCGCAAGATGACTGGAGCATCTCATTATATAAACAGCAAGGGAAATGTCAAGGACCAAGGACCATAGGAGCCAGGTCAAAACACTCCAGAGACAACTTGAAGAAGTTCCTAGGAGCCAAAGGTAAAACGTTATAAGTATCTATAAGAATAATTAGTGCAATGGATTGAAATACCTGAAATACACTGATCCATGAATTCAGAATAACCCTTAAGAAAGAAACTCATGGGTCCCCTGTCATGGATGCTAGGGAACAAACAAGTAACTTTGAATCATACATTTATCTGGCCTTTCCTATGTGAACTGTAGCTCAGCTGGAAGTCTTGTTAATATAGGAAGGAGGGATGATAGAATTAGGCCATCACCATTTTGCAAACCCTGATGATCTAATAGACTGGCAATAATCATCAATGACTGCTGACATCACAGAAAGGGAGACAAAGACACTGTGTGCCTCTTGATGGAGGGTTACAACATCGCATTCCCAAATAGTTGAACCTGAATCTGAGTGTGACTGTAGTGTACATCTAAAAGCCAATTTAAGGAAAACAAAGTAGATTATGGAACATTTTAAGTAACAACATAAAAGTGTGGACAGCAATATTCAGAATGTGGAAAACTACAGGAAAATGACCCTGTTTTTTAAGACATATATTGTAGGAAAAGAGAAAGAGAGGGAGTGAAAGAGAGCATGGAAGGAAAGAAAAAGAGGAGAAAGAGACGGAGAAGCCTATAAATTAAAAGAGATTTAAGAGATATCAACCATTATGAAGTGTTAAGCTTATTTGATATATGGTTCATATAAGAAAACTATAAAATATATTTTTAAGACAATTAGGAAAATTTGAACATTGAATATTTGACAATATTGAATAATAATTATTTTAATTTAGTTGTCATCGTGGTATTTTGGTCACATTAATTTTCTTTTAGAAATATGCACAGCAATATTCATGAAGGAAATAATAGGATAGCCTGGATTAGCTTCCAGATCAGCATGAGAAGAGGAGATGGGGTAATATGTGAATATAGAAATGAAACAAGATTGGTCCTGAGTTGATCATTCCTAAATCTGTGCTATGGACGGGATATAGGGGAATTCATTGTATTAATCTCTACTTTTTTAAAGATTTGGAATTTTCCATAATAATTTTATTTTTATTTCCTGTGTAAGGAAATGGCTGTGAGGCGTTCTCGTGAGTTTAAGTGCAGCAGAAGCACTCCAGAAAGCACTAAAGAGCACTTAGTGTATGCACTGCAGAATGAGAGCACCTACAGAGACATCGCAATAGATCAGGTGAAAGACCAAGTGGAATTATGGTGGTGGCAGTGGACACAGGAAAAAGAAAAGAATGGAAAATTGTTTATTAGGAAAAATGTTAGCCACTGTGAAATCTATGCGTAGTCCAACAAGGGAACATTCATATGTGTTTTATTTAATGTCCTTGGAAGAAGCAATGAACAAGCCAATTGTCTAAAAAGATAATAGACTTCTCTGTTTGAATGGAAGTTCCAGTTCTTTGAATTTCATTAGAATTAAATACCTTGAGAATTTACATCTTTTTATTCATTGACGTTCAGAACCCAAACATTCTATTACAATTTACAAGGTCTGCACTGTTATCTATTAAAAAAGAAAAGGATAACAAGATGGGTTGTAGAATAATTAACAATGCTCCATATTGTTGCTGCTACTTATCAACCCTGACCTTTATTTTACCTGTTTATTCCAATCTCTGTTTTCTGCCAGCAGCGCACACTGGGCTTGAGGTGGTCCTTTATGAATGCTTATGAAGGGTCCACCCTCGAGTTGCCACAAGCAATAGGAGGTCCGTTGCAATGTGCCAAGACTGTGTCTGGAGCTAGAAAAGCCTCTGGAACCAGAGCTGCACCCGGCACTAACCAGACTGTCTCTCTCTCATACAGCCCTGCTTCCCCTGTGCAGAGGCTCTGCTCACCACGGCCTGCAGCTTCCTCTCCTTGCTCTTCCTTTCTGTGCAGGTTTAACTTTCCCTTGCACAAGGCCTGTGCCTTTGCAGTTCCCTTACCATGTTTTAGTTTCAATCACTTAGTAAAGCAACACAAGTGACCAAGCCTAACTGCCCCTGGTCACTGGCAGCCTCGGGACTGCCCCTGGGCCAAGGGCCTCCCTGACCGAGGCCAGAGGTGGGCTGAGTCACAGAGCAGAAAATGTGACTGTAATTGCCCCGCAAGCAGGACCTGTAGATCAGGCAGAGGCTCTTAGAGGAGCCTTGGGAAGACGAGTACCACATAGATTTTTACTGTATTCTGTAAACCTCGGTCTATTGCTGCTCTTTTTGATGGGAGTCTCAAAATCAATTTGGGCCTCCATTTACCAAACCCCAGATTCTAACACATCTCACATGAAAGAGGATTCATTTCAGATTCAACAACCCACTCAGTACAACTCATGAGGAAATGACCTTGGGTCCTAGGAACAAAGCTGTTAATAACTCCTGCTACTTTCCAGTTCCTTAGAACACACAAATGGAACAAACTCCCATCTTGGCCACTAGGGAAAATGCTTGAGGTGGAGGTGAGGGTCAGTTTTGCTCCTTCTGATATTAATCAATGCTCAAGGCCACCAATAATTATTTGACCAGCTGTAATTCATTGTACATTTGTTATAAGCCAGGCACTGTGCCCAGAGCATTTACCTATGGCACCTCATTTCATTCTCCCCACCATAAGCACAGTCTCCTTTTGACATATGAGTAAACTGAGGCTTAGAGAGGCTGAGTGGTTTGTCTAAGGTCACACAGCTACTAAGTGGGACATCCAGAATCTGAATCCAGATATCCAGAACAAATTCCTTTCGTCATCCACATGTGATTTTGTCTTCTGCGCTGGACTCATTGGGTTCATCGTCGCCCTGTTACCGTTGATCATGTCACTTACCTCATTGGGCCTTGTCACTTTTCAACAAAGAGGACCTATATTTTGATCATTGAGTGCTTTTCCTAATTTGCTGACATTGCTTGTCAATGTCCAGGCTGCAGTGTCCGAGGGTGGCCTAGCTCATTCCAGGGACAAATGTCCCGGACTTAGCAAACTCATTCAATGGCTTCCACGTTTTCCAATAAGGGGGTCTTGGCCTGCACAGCATGCAAATGCATTTTAACATGAACTCATTTATGATCGCATTAAGAAAAACTCCAACATAATGAGTTTCTGTGGCCTTGTTTATGAAAAGGGAACTTTTATACTCTGCAATTACCCAAAGCAGTAAAGCAGCAAAGAAAGCCAGCATGTTAAATAATAATTGTAAGTATTATATAAATGAGAGAGATTTGATTGAATTTATTAGAGATGTGTTGCTGGCATTTTAAGATATAAAGCATTTATCACCAAAAAAAAAAAAAAACCAATGATTTCTTCACTTAAGCTCACTAGGAAATCACACATCAATTCACGCATAATTATAGAAAAATGTTTGCTGCTTGCTACAAATCATTACCATGTTAGCTGAAGTTAAATTGGTTTTTACGTGACTTGGAAAGGTAGATTTTCTACCCTCACTGGGAGCCCCATCGTTTGAATCAATCAGAGGAAAGAGTGGCCCAAGGACCGTGAGACAGGACACTGGGACCAGTCCCAGGGCAAAATTTTCCCATCATAATTTCATATGCGGGTCTCCCTGCTCCAGGGACTTAATGAAGAGCTAAGAGTCTAGAGATAACTATTTGCATCAAATGATAATCACTATTTGAGAGTAGACTGGAAGAAGGAGAGAGTTATTAATTAAAAAAAGGGGGATATGAATATGAGTTTCAGAAGTTTTGTTGGATTTGAGCATTAATTTATAGTCAATGAGTAAGTTACAAGGCTACCAAGTGTCCATCACTCAACCAAGAGGAAGAACAGTCTTTGATACTGAAGGGGAATGCTAGGAAAAGGGCCTTTCTGGCTTCAGATTTTCTTCATGTACTTCTTATAAAATAGATACTCAATGGATATTCAAAAGTATACTTTCTTGGAAGCCTGCCTCTCATCCTTGTTTCCTGTTCACATAAATAAGTTAAAATAAATGTACAAGGGAGTCGTAGCAGAGGTAGGGTGGAAGAGAGAGTGAGGAAGTTTATTATACAACAGCAGTAATTAATTGTTAGAAGTGAAAAATGAGGGGACTTTAGTGGGCACGAATCATTGATCCATTTCCTCAATATATTAAAGACTTTTATGAATCATTAGGAAAATAATCAACACTTCAATGGAAAAAATGGGCAAAGATCATAAAAAGGCAGCTCACACAGAAAGAAATACAAATGGCCTTCCAACCCAAGGAAGATCCCCAATCTCGCTTAAAATGAACTGTAAATTAGAACAATAATGAGATACAATTTCTAACTTATCAGGCTGACAGAGATCCAAAAGTTTGTTAAAACACGATGTTTATAAGGGTACCAAGAAACACTCACATAATTGGTGTTCAGTGTGCTGCAACTTCTTTGGGAAGCAAAATATGTCAAGGTGCATCAAATTTTAAAATGCACACACTCTTTGACCCAGCAATTCCACTTCTACAGATTTATTCCATAACTGTGCTTAAACACATGTTGACAATTCATATAGGGATATTTATCATAGCATTGTAATAGCAAGATGCTGGGAACCCTAAACTGTCCAACAATTAGAAATGAGTTTAAAAAGTTGCCTGTAATAGTTTAAGAATGAGATGGGTTTCTTCTTATGTATTGATACATACATTTTTATGTATTGATACAAATCCAAGAACCATCACAAAGTTTTAAAAGACATAAGCTGTATGATATGATAACATTTGTATAAAACCAAAAAGATATATGTGTATGACTATAGGACATATTCATATAGAGAATACATGAAAATAGAAATAACCCTTTTCCCATTGAGAATGAGTAATAGACTTTTTAGCATTGCCCATGCCAAGCCAGCATTAAAAATGTATTCAACATAAAAATGTATTCAATATAATTCTGAAGGCTTTTTCTTTTTCTCTGTGGGAAAAGCAATCTTTGAAATGTAAACTGTGTGAGTGCACATACCCATACACGTATATGCTTGTAAATAGAACACTCCTGGAAGGACATTAAAAAGAAAGTGTGGGAAAGGAGGGGCCTGGGGAACTTGGAGTGAGTAATTTTGCAGTAAATTTATTGTATTATACTTTTTAATTTTTTTTTATTTTTGGTTTTTCAATTACAGTTGTCTCCTTTTCCCCCAATTTCTCTCCCCCACCCAACCCACCTCCTCTCCCACAATCATATCCCTCCCCGTTGTCCATGTCCATGAGTCATTTATACACGTTCCTTGACTAAACCCTTCCCTTACTTATCCCCCTTCTCTCCCTCTCCCCTCCCCCCTATTGACTGCTATTCTGCTCTTTGTTCTATTTAGTTCCTTTGTTTGTGTTGTTCTTTAGTTTCCTGTATTAGGTGATATCATATGGTATTTTTCTTTCTTTGCCTGGCTTATTTCACTAAGCATAATTCTCTCTAGTTCCATCCATGTTGTTGCAAATGCAGGAGTTCCTTCTTTCTCTCTGCTGCATAGTATTCCATTGTGTAAATGTACCACAGTTTTTTTGATCCACTCATCTACAGATGGGCACTTAGGTTGTTTCCAGCACTTGGCTATTGTAAACAGTGCTGCAATGAACATAGGGGTGCATAAGTTCTTTTGAATTGGTGTTTCAAGATTCTTCGGGTATAATCCTAGTAGTGGAGTCACTGGTTCAAAAGGCAGTTCCACTTTTAATCTTTTGGGGTAATTCCGTACTGTTCTCCATAGTGGCTGCACCAGTCTGTGTTCCCACCAACAGTGCAGTAGGGTTCCCGTTTCTCCACATCCTCGCCAGCACTTGTTTGTTGATTTGTTGATGATGGCCATTCTGACTGGTGTAAGGTGGTATCTCATTGTGGTTTTTATTTGCATCTCCCTGATGGCTAATGATGTTGAGCATTTTTTCATGTGTCTATGGACCTTCTGTATGTCCTCTTCGGAGAAGTGTTTGTTCAGGTCCCTTGCCCATTTTTTAATTGGGTTGTTTGTTTTCTTGATGTTGAGTCATATAAGCTCTTTATATATTTTGGAGATCAGTCCCCTGTCTGTGATGTCATTGGCAAATATGTTTTCCCATATGGTTGGTTTCCTTTTCATCTGGCTGATGTTTTCTTTTGCTGAGCAGAAACTCTTTAGTTTGATGTAGTGCCATTTGTTTAGTTTTTCCTTTATTTCTCTTGCCTTAGGAGATGTGTCCGTGAGGAAATTGTTACGTGCTTTTTTAAAGCATCAAGTTCCTACATTACATTTTTCATTGAAAACCAGGTTTACGGGGGGAGCTCCTCGTGCCATAAATAGGAATGGCATCTGTGAGAATGATTTAAACCAAGGAAAGCCACATGTTGGGGCCTTGGAAGCACAGGGTTCTCATCCTGAGAAGACAGACAAAGTCCGATGGAGGGGCCAACTCTCAGGCGGGACACCACCGGTCACTGCTGGACACACGTGGGTTTCAATTTCTCCGCTTCTAGAATGGGTCAAGGGTGGAGGAGGCATATATTCTATGCCCCTTCCCCTGCCTTCAGGAGATGTTTCAAGGATAAAGGAACTATTATGTGAAGTGCTTCCTAATGGATTTTCCACAATATGTCTTCTCAGAAAAGACCCAGAAGATAAATGACAGACAACAATATTAAAATTCCACGTCAGAGAGCAAACTACCCTTCGAAGGGAAACTGCTTTGGAAAGTGCATGAAATTCAGGGAATTGATGCAAATTAGAAATCTGCTAAGAGACTTCCTTCACTGAAACCTCAAGACCTTTTCCTATCGGCGATTCGGGGAGCTGAAATTTCTCTTCTGCTTGCTTTGGGCCTCGAAACATGTGGTGCCTGGAGGCCCCACCTCCATCTGCAGAGCAGACACAGTAGTTTAAAGAGCATGGCCATTTGTCCTTGGTCCCACTGGCAAGCCAGAAATAAGACATCCCAGGTATCCCAAATCCTTCAGTGCTCGGAAAGGATTCTCTGGATCACAACACCCGTTTCTTGGACCTCACCTAATTCCTCCACACCAGAGCTGCAGTCTCTCTCAGATGTTCTGGGAGCACTCAAGGGTTTGAATGATCTTCCCCCGGCTCCAAGGGGACCAGATGCTGTCTAGGGCATGCCATTTCTGAGCTGCAGGAGGCCAGTTAAGGAAACGGAACCAAAGCTTTCTTTAAAACCTCTCCGTGCTGAGACCCAGGCGGAGCTACGCATTTTCTTCCACCACTGAGCTTTGCATAATGAGCTCAGCATGCTGCTAGCCTGAGGCCTGAGCTGCTCAAATCCCAAATTTGCTAGCCTAGTAGCCAATAAAAACAAACAAAAGGGGGAAAACTATAACAAACCCAAAGTCTTCTTGAAGGATGAGGTAAAGAATTATACTTTTTTTTTTTTTTTTTTTTAATGCTCCATTGCCAGGCAAGTGAAAGTAGGAAAGAGATTCTCTTGTTAAGAATGGAAAGAGGGGAGGGGGAGAGTTCACCTCTCTTTTCAAGTGTTGAAGGAAAAAAGCAATGAATAGAAAAGTGAAATGGTTTTCTCCTTTTTGGGAAAAAAATAGTTTTCACCTTCACGTAACTGCAGAGGTTGTTGGAGCTTATACAAGGAAACTCTTCAGAAAGACAGGGCATGGATCATGGGCTGTTTTATCTCCACTTTAAAGCACTTCAACATTCAAATTCCCCAAAGAAGAGAGAGCTTGTGGTACAAACGACCCAACCTAATGGATTCATTAATGTCCCCAGCACCAGCCCAGGCTGTGCCTTGGTTTCCATGGGAGACACCAGCAGAGCTTTCTCCTGAGTCTGAGTCACATTTGCTGGGGCCCCAGGGTTCAGGTCACTGGAGAGGGGACATATGAGCACTCTGGGTGTGCTTTTCACTTTTCACACATTAGTGAGAAGTCGGCAGGACCCGGTGACAGGAAGTCGTGTGCTGGAACAGGGCTGTTTGATGCTGGGAGTCTGACGAATGTCTAAAGAATGTTCTGTTAACAATATCAAAGCTCCAGATGGCAACTGGGAAGGAGTGGTCCAACTAAGTGCATTTCAGAGGGCCCTGTGCAGGATGCCCGCGCAGTACGAGGCTCCTCCAGGTCAGCGAAGAAATAGGAATGGAAGGGAAATAGCTGACTGCCTTTCCCCAGTGAGAGATGAAGGATTACAGGGCAGGAGCTTTATGATAAGAATTTATGGTCTCTGGGAAAGGGCTGATACATTTCCTTTTCCAGCAACATACATCAGGGCCTGACGTTGATTTGTCATTCTCTCATCAGATATTCAGGACCACACACTGAGCCTCGCGTTGTACTTGGAATAGCATGGTGGACGAGATGGATGAGACCCCTTCCCTTGGGAAGCTGGCAGGTGGTCCTGGATGGTCCTCACGGGGGAGGGGCAACTACATGGTGCGTGGCGAGGACCAGGATGAAGGTAAGCACAAATGCCTAGGACACATGGCGGGAACATTTGGGGGTGGGGGTCAGGAAAGGTGTCTTGGAAGAAGAGACAATCATCCCTAGCAAAATATGAAATAATA
Source organism: Furipterus horrens (assembly GCF_987537825.1). Lineage (NCBI taxonomy): Eukaryota > Metazoa > Chordata > Mammalia > Chiroptera > Furipteridae > Furipterus > Furipterus horrens. The sequence continues at coordinate 18,650,996 of NW_028327180.1, forward strand.
AATGTCTATTTTGGACTCCGCCCCCAGTTCCTAAAACTCTTGCGATTTCCTAAGTGTTAAGAGCACTAAGAGCATCTTTTGTTCTAACATTTGGTCTTTGACTCTGGTTCCTGACTTCCTTGGAATTTCCTGAGTGATAGCATCTTTTGTTCTAATGAGGTGACTCTTAGGTGGCTCGAATGGGACCTGATGGCCAGAAAGATCAAGCCTGGAACTTTCAGCCCCGCCCCATTCTCCAGGAAGGAAGTCAAGTCAATGATCAATCAAGGCTATGTGATAAAATCTCCATAAAGATCCCAAAAGTATGGGGTTCCAAAAGCTTCTGGACTGGTGGACCCATCTCCGTGTCGGAAGCGTGAAGCTCCTGCACTTGGGTCATGTGAACCTCTTCGTGTCACTGTTCATCTGTGCCCTTCATCATATTCTTTATCTCATCATAAACTGGCAAAGCAAGTAAGTGTTTCCCTGGGTTCTGTGAGCTGTACTAGCAAATAATTGGATCCAAAGGGAGGATTGTGGGAACCTCTGATTTGTAGCGAAGTCAGACAGAAGTTGTGGGTAATCTGGGAACCTACCACTTGCAACTGGCATCTAAAGTGGAGGGTAGTCCTATGGGATTGAATCCTTAACTTGTGGGGTCTTTGCTGGCTCATTAGGGTCAGAATTGGGTTGAATTGTAGGGCACCGAGCTGATATTGTATAGAATTGCATTGTGTGGGAAGAGGTCCACACCTCTGGTGCCAGAAATGTCGTGGGCATGGTAGTAGTGCGAGAGTAAAGGAGAAACAGCAGGAGGAATGTAGTTCCTTCTCTGCACAAAAGAAAGAGGAGAGCGGAGAAAGCAGGGTGAACAAGTACCTGCAACAAACGAGAGCAGGAGCCCCTCCATGCCCTTGCCAAGTCTACCTCTACCTTTCTTCTGTCTCAACCCTTTCTCTCTGAATTTCACCTCCATTCCCTTCAGAACCATTCCAGACCTGCCCATCTCTACCCACACCTCCCCTGCCTACTGTAAGCAGGACCTCTGGTCCAGAGTTCCTGCTGAGACAGCCCAGAGCCGACCTGATGCTCTGTTTCCCATGTGGCACCAGCCCCAGCTCAGCCCTGGATAGGGCCAGGCTTTTTGATCTCCAGCCTCAGCTAATACTGAAAGCTTTCTCCCTCGCCACCCGCCTCCACCTCCGCCCTGCTTCTCCCACTCAGTGAAAAAGATGGAGAAGAATGTGAGGGCAAAGTAACTAGAAAGAGAGTAGATAAAATAGAATCCATAATGACATATACCAGGAACAAAAACAAGAAAAAAAAATCTTTCAATTAAAATGAGTCCTTCTCAGGGAAACTGGCATGCAATTCCCTCTTGCCTTATCCCACCTCAGGCCCTAGTGAGTGAGACTGCAGAGGTGACAGAAAAGGAGAAAATTCAATCTGACAACTAATTTTTCCACTTTCCATCCAACGTCCCTTTTGAATGACTTTTCATTAGATTGTCTGTATATTTTCGTTTTCCATTATAGATCTTTGGACGCGTGTGATATTTTCAATAGAACCCTAGTAGACTTTCATAATGGTTTTATACTTTTATATCTTTTTATTCCCTTAGTGCCTTACCTACTCAATAAATTAATTTTGAGTGAATGAATGACTTAAATTGTCCTTAGGTTAAGTATGAAGTCACTTGAAGGCAAAACCTGAAAAGCAAAGCATTCGGATCCAGGCAAGGCTAATTTACTTTGTAGAAAGCACAAACGGTTCCCATTACTCGGGAGACAGATGAAGGGTGATTCTTAACTTTTCTGACTCGCTGCTAATCAGATCAATACCCAGCTGTTCACTATGAAAAGACTGCATCCAAACAATATCAGTAAAGCAAACCCTGCCCAAAGGTGTCTCATCTGTTTAAACTTTCCAAGGTCTTGTTTATATGTCAGAAACGAGCCGTGGGAAAGGCAGACAGGAGCACTTTCTGGAGTGAAGGTCTGAGCTAATAACATAGAACCCTCCCGAGGCTCCCTCTTGGGACCTCGCCCTCTCCCTCTACCTGCTGTCTAACAAGCCCATCACTTTGCACAGATTTGTAAATCACTCCACTGGGTCCTCCCTCCAGCCCAACTTGCCATAATGTGTATTTAATGGAATTTGGATCTGGGACCCATCCAAAATCATTACGGAGAAGGACCAGAACAAGCCCATTGGGACATTCACACCCATGGTACAAGCCCATGATAAGTGCCCCAAGGCTCCCAGTGTTTTATATTTGAGACCTCAAGGTCGTTTTAGTTTGGGTTTGGGGTGGACAGATGTGCTTGTTTGGTTGCTTGTTTTACTCATGCGTGCTTTTTGTACAAATCGAGAGACAATACAGTACCCTTGTCTGTGATGATACTCGCAGGAAGCCCCAAAGTCCTGCCTTAGACACACAGTTAAGTGGACAGCGACAAAACATGCCTGCCACATGGGTGCCGGGTGGCAGGGCAGGCTCCTTGCTCAGCCACACCAGTGTCATCCCTCAGCAAAACGACAAACTACGTGCAGTGGGCTTAAAGCTGGAAAACAAAACAATGCTGGAAGTGAGACTGTTAATCTGTGGATACCAAGACTCTGCCCAAAAGTAACCTCACAGATTTGGGTACTTCACAGTTTAAGGCAACTTCACATTGCTTTCCCTGATGAGAATGGGTTGAAGGCCGAGAAAACCAGCCGGCAAGTCTGAAAAGAGCAAAGGTCTTTCACTGCGTGAGCGGTTACAGAGAAAGACTGACCCTGCAGGGAGGGTCAGACCAGGTGCATTCCATCTACTTTCTAGGAGGGAAGTACAGCTACGTGGAGAAGGAAAGGGTATGCCCACAGGAAGCGCCTCTCACCTTTGCTGGAAACAGCTGGGCTTCTGTCTCACCCATGCTCCCCGCGGATACTTGGCTGAGTTTCCTGTGCACACTGAGCAGGTAGGAGGTGCTTCCCAGCCAGAGGTGACAGCTGGGTACAGAATGTGAAGAGAGCAGCACTGGGGAGCAACTCTCATGTGTCCTTTTTCTCCCAGGAATGATCACTGCTGACGATGCCAAGTATCTGACCCTGTAAATGAGATGGGAATTAGCGCTTGGAAGGAAGCAAGCAAGCAAGCAAGCAAGGAAGCAAGGAAGGAAGGAAGGAAGCAAGGAAGGAAGGAACAAAAGAAGGAAAGAAGGAAGGAAGGTAACGACTTTTGAACTAGTTTGTTATCAATGTTCCAGCACAGATGCGCACCAAGAAGCTTGTTTCCTCCTTGGTCTGGGCACTCCCACTAACATCGCTTGTTAGCATCTCACCAGACACAGCCTTCCACAAAAGGGCCTTTGCATCCTAGACAGGGGAGGGCTCAGGCAGTGTAGTGTGTGTCACCATGGGCTCAAATGTGCCTGGAGCCCTTGGGGCCCCTGAGCCAAGGTGACCAGTGCGGTGGACCACTTCCTGCAGGGAGACAATTGGCCCCCTGCCTCCGAACACCAAAGCCACAACAAGAGGCCACAGATGTGTCCTCTGTATGATTTCATCCCTAGTTCACGGAGCAGCCCTTCTCCCAAACATCACCTGCAGCAAAGGTAGGTCTCCCCAGCTCAGAGCATGGAACAAGCCAGTCATCTGCCCCCAAGGACCCAGTGGCCCCTGAACCCAGCGGGCAAGTTTGGGAGTGGGATTGCTCAGCCTGGCAGCATCACTCCTCACCAGCCCATGCCTGGAGCCTGAGTCTATGTGCAGAGGGCTGCTGTGAAAACACAGCAGATTTGAAAGACTTAGTGCAAAGTAAAGAATGTAAAATGTCCCAATATTTGTTTATAATGACTACATGTTGAAATTATAATATTTTGCATATAGTGTGCTACATTTAATGTTAAATTATAATTAATTTTACCTGCTTACTTTTTCATGTGGCTACTAGAAAACTGAAATTACACATGTGACTTGTATGTATAGCTTGTTGGATATTTCAACATGACACATGACGCTGTGTTGGACGGCACTGGTCTAGGTGATCTCTAACGCAGCATTTGACATGTGTGTAATGTTAGACAGGTTAATGGAGAGCTGACAGAAGTGCCACTTGAATTGGTCCTGAGTCAAGGCTTTGGTTCCTCGCCAGAAGTCAGCTGACTTCTAGCAAGAAGTTCTGCCCACCCAAAGCAGGAGGAAGCTGCAAAGAGAGGAGATAAGTTCTGAGGAGCCGGACCATAGAACAGCACCAACTACTTTCTATAGCACTTTCAGGCAGTGTTTAGCCATTTTTAAATCTTCATTGTCATTTGCCATCCCTGGGGATGTTGTTAAGATTTCCTCTGACGCCCAGTCAGCACACGCTCCTGAAGGTTTTCTGGGCAATTTGACATTCTTGGAATGGTACTTTTGAAGTGAGTTCTCTTTCTGGGCAGACTTTTTTTCCTGAGGACTATATTTACTATATTGAATATTGGAGATCTTCTTTTGACTTGCTAATAATGAAAATAAATTGTATTTTCCTCTCATAGGAATGAAAATAAATTTTATAGAATTTCAACTCTTCCTTTGCTAATTGGACCGTGTTGAGTATGCCTAAAACAAATAGATTAGCTCCCTAGAAAGTCCTCATAGGCTCCGAAGTCCCCACGATTTTGTCTTTCATTTCTGATACTGATCCTACCTGTTGGCCCCCTTCATTCACCTTGGCATTTTTCTCCCTCCTTTTCGACCCCAGTTATTACTTCACTTGGTTCTCCTGCAACCTCATTGGCTGTTCCTTCTCAGCCTCCTTCACTGGGTCCTCCTGTTGAAATACTCTTAAGCATCAGGACAGTCCTCTCCTCCTCTGTGCCAACCTTCAAGTCCTAGGCAATCTCGTGGGCTTACAGTATACCTGTGTACAGATGACAGCAAACTTGCATCTTCAGCTTGCACCTCTCCCCTCAGCTCCCCACTCATTTCCCCCACTGCCTATTCACTGATGTCACTTGTCACTTGCATGCCTCATGAGCACCTCACTGTGAACAATCCAAGCTGAACTCCTAGTCTTCCCCACTGATCTACTCGTCCCAGGATCTTCCTCTCTTGTCAGTGGTAACTCCATCCTTCCCGTTGGTTGTTTGGGCCAGAATTCATGGAGTCCCCTTTGACTCCTATCTCTAGAATATCCTCTGTCCCATCAATTAGCAAAATTTGTTGCCTGTGCCTTCAAACATACTAAGCATCTCACCACTTGCCACTGCCTCCACTGCTGGGTCCTGGTAGAAGAGGCCGGCACCTCTTACCTGGAGGCAGTAGCCTCCTGACTGGTCCACTTGCACCCTTGCCCTTTATAAACTGGGCCAAGGGCAGCCAGAGGGAGCCTTGCAAATATAAAGGAGACCAGGCCACTCTTCAGCTCACTCAGCAACATGTTACAAGATCTAAAATAATCCTACAAGATCTTGACATGGTAAATATTTCTTTTATTGTCTGTTTCTTTCCACTGGAATATAAGGGTCTTGAAGGCCAGGGCTTTGTTTTACTTAGGCTGAATTCTCAACAGATAAAGCAGTGCAAGTAGTTTTGAATAAATTAATAAATGAGTAGAAGGTGTTCTGTAAGTTGAGTCAAAAGATGAGTGAATGACGAAATTAATTGGTGCGTGTGTGCCTGAAGTTGTCTTTACAGCCCTGGGAACCCAAAGCCCTCTTTGCTTGATGAATGAGGAGGGGTGGGGGCATTTATGGAAGTGCAGCGTGACCGTTCTGTTTCCTGTTCTCTCCTCTAGGCCCACATTCATTCAGCTGGCACGCACTGGTGTGGTGTATGCTGTGCCCACATGGGGAATACACTCATGGTCTTCTGTGAGCTACCATTTGCCCAGAAGACATGCAGACATACGCTCTTAGAGATGTGGTGAGTGGTGAAGCAGAGCTGTATCTGAGCAGCTGGGAAGGCCACACAGGGGGACCGTGGGAGGCCGGCAAAGACTTCCCCAAGGGGAGGCGACTGAACCAAGTCTTAGAAGATAAAGAGGAATTCTTCATATGGACAAGAATAGAAGCATCCCAGAAAACACCATTTGGGGGAACAGGAACAAGGGACAGGAGACAGCACAGCACTCAGGGGAACTACAAGTTGTTGGTCATGCCCACAGTCCAGACCAAACATCAGAGGGCTGTCAGACATAAAGCAGGAGAGGTCAGCAAATACCATAAAGGGCTTGTTGGCACATTGGGTCTTCACTCTCTGATGTGAATGCTCTTAAACAACAAGTTAACGCGATGAGGCAGGAAAACAGTAATGCAATAAAGCCCAGTGTGTGCAGAATTTGGGCTGTGCACTGAGTTCTGTGGGCACACCGGGGGTGTGGGGAGAGCCTACACCAACCGTCTAAAGGACTGGGGCAGGAAGGAAGAAGGAAGTGACCAAGTATCCCCTCAGAGGGGACACTAGGACAGCTTTTAAAGAACAAGGAGGAGTCAGGCATGCAGGCAGGAAGGGCCAGGGCTTTCCCAGGAAAGAACAGAACGTTTCAAAGCCAGAGAGGAGATTGTGGGGCATAGCTGACCTCCCACATGAATACTTCTTTTAAAACCTAAAAGAGTTGCCTAAATCCTTTTATATCCTTCTATTGCTTAATCTTCCTTCTCCTTGATCTTCATCATAAAACCAAGGAATCATAATTCTAAAGGGCTGAAGGGCATCTTAGAACACATTCCCTCCAGTGCTTCTCCACCCTCCCCACTCAAGTGTCCTGAGTAATAAAGAATATATCTTTGACATTGCCTCTTATATTATTTTTTAAGTGTAAATTTTGCATTCTGAGCCAAGATGTCTGTATTTGTTTTAATGTAAAAATAATAATTTCTCCTCAAAAATCTTCTAGTAAGCTGGATCTTCACAGGAAGTTGCATCCTCTTAACCCACAGACAGCCCCCTGACCCCACCCCCAGGTGTGTGGACACCCTTGGGAAATGCCTCATTTACAGGTGAGGGCATGAGGCCAACAGAGAGGTTACACCATCTGCCTGAGGTCACACAGCAGGGTGGGTTAGAGTGAAGCCTGGAACCAGCACCAGAGCTCTCCTTGGACCCTCCTTCCTCATGGGCCCTGCATTCGACACTGTGACCCCTCTTTCTTCCTCTCCCCTTCCTTCCTCTTCTCAGCTTGGCCAACTGTTCTTCCTTTATCCCATGTTGGCCCCCCACTGCTAACCCCATTAGCGCTCCAGAGGGTGCAGAAGCAGAATGGAGAGACGAGAAAGCAAGCCCCACCAATAGAGAAGTTCACAGAAAACAATGCGCTGAGCAGCCCCGGCCTGACCTTTACCTGCTACAGCTTCTCATTCCTCCAGGATCAAAGGTTTATGAGGGCTTTTGAGCTGGTCTTGATTAATTATACCTTTGCTTCCTGGAGGCACTGAAAACATATTTCTGAGCAACGGCTTTAGAACACAGAAGGGAAAAGCGACAATCGTGGGGCCTGTCCCAGAAAGCCTCCCGCTGACCGTTTTCACCTGCGCTGAAGGTTTCACAAGCCTCTCCAGCGGGGTCCCTTGAGTGGACAGTGCCCAGGCTTCCTTCCCACAAAGCTGCTATTTTGAAAAGGCCAGAATCATTCTGCGCTTCCCTGAGCCAGCCAGTATAGGAAAAAGCGAGGAAGCCTGGATGGCTTCTCAGCCCAACACAAATCTGTTCCGGTCACTCCCGGTGCCTAAATCATGTTATCTGCTCCCATTGTTCCCAGGATAAGGACACCTCCCTGACGTGGCCTCTCAGGGCCCAATCTGTCCCCTCCTTATTGTTCCAGACTCAGCCTGCATCCCTCTCTCTCCTCTCTCCAATCCAGCCACACTGATGCTCTTCGCTCGCCGCTCTCCCAGCCACAGCTGCGCCAGCTACCTCTAAGTGTTTCTTCTGTGCCTGTTTTGGGGAGTAGCTGGCTGAGAACCCTCTTTCCCCCAGTCATCAGCACATCCATCAGCTCCATTCCAATGTATATCAAAGTCCACCAGACATACAAAAACTGAGACTTTATCACCAACACACTTTCATGAAAGGAACTTTAAAATATATAGTTTTAGAAGAAAGAAAATTATTTCTGAGATGTAAGAAGAAATGTAAGCCAAGGATAGGCAAACATGCAAATACATGTGAGTAAATAGTTACAGTAGAACTACAATAATAGCACATAATTTAGGGATTTCAAAAAGGCAGTCAACAATAATGTGTAAGGTATGAGGAGATGGTCAGATTTAAACGTACTAAAAGTTTTGAAAAAAGAGAAAGAGATATGAAGTAACTTCAGACTTTGTTAAGTGCAATTAAACTTTTAAGGCTAACCAATAAGTAATGAAAGTGGAGTTTATAATTTCCAAAAAGTAATGGGGAGAATGCTTTATAAAAAAAGTCCTGAATTAAAAAAGTCACTAAATAAAAAAAAAGGTATTCAAAAACTTAAGAAAATAACACAGGATGGTAAAAATAAGTTCAAATATATAAACAATCACAATAAATGTAAATGAGCTAAAGTTACCAGTAAAGGTGGAGATTGTCAAATTATATTTTTAATATCAGCTCTATGCTGTTCGTGAGAGATATATCTAACACATAAGGAATGGAAAGATTAAAAATAACCAATTAAAAAGGAATATTATACAAATATTAACTAAAAAATCATATATAGTTATATTAACTAAAAGAAATCATATATAAATTAATATAGATAAAATAGACTTTAACCCTTTTAAATATTATGGAGCCACTTCATAATGATAAAATGTTAAATTCACTAGGAAAAAATAACCATTTTAATCTTGTATGAACTAATAACCTATCATCAAATATACAAATCATATTTGATAGAATTATAAGGAGTAACGGAAAAATTCACAAATATTGGGAGATTTCAACATATCCCTCTCTCAAACTGATATACCAAGCAGACAAAAAATTAATAAAAGTATAGAAGATTTGACAGCACAATTAACAGCTTGATTTCACAGACATATAGAGAGCCCTGGATTAAGAACAAGAAAACACGTGCATGAAAATATTTTCAGAACATGTATTAAAAGGTACATGTGTAAAATTAACCTCATAAAGGTCAACGTATTTCAAAGGATCTGTGTATTTACAGACCATATTTTATAACTAAATGTAATTAATTTAAAACAAAGAATTAAAATATGCTCTTTAAAACATTTAAAATTAAAAACTTATCTCTATATTATTAATGTGTCAAAATATAACAATCATGAAACTATAATAAAACCATTATGAACCATAAGGATAATACCACATGTTAAAACTTATAGAATGTGGATCGTGCTACTTAGAGGGAATTTTATATCCTTAGGACTCAGTGCAGCTTTCCTTCATTTCTCCAATTACACACTTCATTGATTTATATTTTCATTTAATAAATGCTTAATCTGGCATTGTGGAAGTCATATGGATGGAGGCTGCACCGCCCTCGGCTCCTGTTAACTGCTGTAGTCACTAATAGCTCCAAAATTAAAATCCTGAGCTGCCTGGCCTGTTTTCCAATTGCTGATCGCAAGAGCTGCCTGGAACTTAGAGTCTCTCACAATCAGGACATCACAGGCTAAAAATTCCCCATGACTATTCTGCTAATGGTCAAACCAAAATGTGATGCAGAGCATCCCTGGATATGTTCTTGTCTTCTTGATTTTCTACCTCATCTACTGTATTCCCCATTCTCTCTTCTGACAGTAAAGGTTTCCTCCATATTCTCTCCACCCTAAAATGAAAAATCTCATGGGACTAAAGGATAGATATTTCTTCTCATCTAGAAGCTCTTTCAAAGACTGTATAGGAGACATAAGAGGGAGGAAAATCTATGGGTTTCACAGAAGCAAATTTCAAGTGGAAGTGAACGGGCCATAGCCACCAAAGTTTCTTCACACCTGCAGGGACAGAACAATATGCTACAATCAGCAATGTCAAGTTGGGTTTAAAGAGCAAAACAGAGTATATTTGTTTTTATTGTTGTGTATCATTATTTTTTAAAAAGTGTGATCAGATTCTACAATACAATCAGGATAAGATCAATCTCTAGTCCATTTCTTTTTATCTTTCTGCATTGTCCCAGGTTACCAGGTCTTGTCAAGTAAATTGTGTTCTGTATTTCTCACCACCAGTTGTCTAAATCTCATGCTGAAAGAGTTGCCCCTAATCTTGTTTTCTGACATCGAAAGCTGTTACTCATTTCTCAATTGCAGGGACAACTTTTGAGGCTATATACTAGCGGCTGAATGTTAAGGCATCCTAGATCCCAGCATCTGTTTGTTCTGAAACATAATCCTCACCATATTTTATTAGATTTCCTCATCATGCAGGACATTTTCATTACAGTGTTATCATCGATTACATTGCATATGCCTTCTCTTCTTCAAGTTAAAAATAGTGTGCATGATGCAACTGACTTTATAGAGGCTGTATCTGGGCAGACAATGCTGAGTGTGTCACCACAAATTCAAACCAGGAAAGATAAATACTGCTGCCATGTAGCTATTATAGTTTGACTGTTCAAGCTAAAACAGTGGCTCTGAGTCAGACTGTTCCTCCCACAGGCTTCAGAGAACTCGTGTCTTTAACCAAGATGGGTTTACTCACGGGGTTGTGCATGTTGAGACTGCCTCAAGTTCCAAGACAGGGCACTAGAAAGCAAGAGAATATAAGCGAAAGCCGGGTACATGAGTCTTCTCTTCAATAACCTCCTCTCCACATAGATTTCCTGCTGTCTATTTAAAACTGAGATTCCACAGGTTGGTCTTCATCCCAGGGCAAGCTTGACAGACGACTGGCTTAAAGCAACACACTATTTATGGACGTGGAGGATCCATGTGCTGCCTCCACATCCTGGTTTTTTATAGATGGGCTATCGGGCAAGTTCAAGATGCTTGGATAATGTATAAACCAGCATTAATAAATCTCTGCAGAGAAGACACTGCATACCTCTTCCTTTTGAGATTAAATTAAAAGCAACCTTTTAAATGCCTACTTTAAATACCATGACTGCACACTTTATATGTTCCCTTTGGTTTGTCTCTAATAGCAGATGCCCTGAGCTAGTCTTTAATATAAACTTCAGATAGAAAGTCCCATCTGGAAGAAACCAAAGGAACTATCCTTTGACATAGCATTCATAGCATTTTTCTACACTACAAAAGTAATAGATGTTCATCGCAGAATAACTGTTAAAAACAGAAAAGCAGAAAGGGAAAATAAAAGTCACCCATGATCTTCCCACTAAGAAATTGCTCGTTATATTCTTTCAGCCTTTTTTTTCTAGGCGTAGTTTTATAAGCCTGGACCATACACACATATATATACGTAAGTATATAATGTGATCTGCAAGTTTTCACTTAATGTGTCATAACCATTTTTTTATATTATTAAGTATTATCCTGGATTATACTCCTTGATAGTATTATGTTACAGTAATGTACCACAATTTTCTTGATGAGCCCCTATTGTTGAACATAAAATTACTTTTAATTACTCACTATTATAATTCCTGAAGTGGTGAATATCTTTGTACATAAGAACCATCTTTGCATTCTTGGTTATGTGTATTAATTATTTAATATACTATTAAATGTTCTAACACAGTGTTTTATTTAGAAGTTTTGCATGTATTAATGGGCTACTTCTAAAACCTGCAACAAATGCACGCAAACAAAATCATTGTGTCCCACGTTTCAGAGAGAACAGTCTTGGGGAAGGGGCTTAAAATTAGGAACAGTCTTGGTACCAAAGCTATTTAACACTGTGTTTGCTACAGGTTTTCTGAAGAATGCAAAGCCAAAGTAATTCAATTGGCATTGGAATTTGAGCAACTGTTCTATTATTGTGTGCAAACTCCTGCTATAAATAACCTGACAGTATCCATCTGCACGGGATGCAGAAAAACAAGAAACATGCAAAGTAAAGACCAAAATAGACGTTGTGTCCATCTGGTACACCCTCTCCATGGGGCCCCAAACAGATGGTACAAATTCCCAAGATATACCTGCCTAATGGCATTGTCCTGTCTCGGGGAAGAATGGGGATTCCTTCCAGCAAATGGTGCAGCCAAAAAGGAAAGGGAAATGAGCCACTAAGATTCCTCCTTTTATTGAACAAATAACCGTGTGAATACCTGATATGTTCCAGGCATTACTCTAGACCCTAGGAATACAATAATGAACAAGAGATACAAGTTCCCTCAGCTCATGGTTTGGTGATGGTTACTATTTTCTAAATCCATTTTGCTAGCTTTTCCTCCTCTCTCCCTATCTGGTCTTCTTCTGGTCTCCTAGTTGCGGTACCCAGACTGAGTGCTTTCCCTGAGTTTCTTCTCTAAATCACTCTGCAATGGCTTGTAAATGTTCAGTAATTTTCAGTGTCTTGAGCTTGATTCCTCAGCCACTAGACTTATTGGCCAGTTTTGGAGCTCAGAGGCTATGACCGGTTCGTCTTTGAACCTCTGGCCTAGCACTGAACCCGGCTCCTAAAAAGTGCTCAATTAATAATTAATTTAAGAATATATTAGCCCTTCAAAAGAAGAGACCCATCATCTTGAAGAAGCTCTCCAGAAATTGGCATCATCTTTTCTCCCTGATCTCTTCTCAGAGATCTAGAAAAGATATTGAATAATTATATTCTCATGAGGAGGTGTGGTGGAGAAAATAATGTGCATCATTTCAGGTATCTACTGAGGTTTATTTACTGTCCATTAAACTTGGAGGAGCTCTTTCTTTATGGGTCTCACTAGCATTTGTCAACTCTGAGCATAGAGATAGAGAGAGATATATATAGAGAAAGACTGACAGGTAGATATATATAGATAGGTCGGTAGATAGCGTTAGATGGATGACAGAGGAAGTGGAAACTGGCAGGAAACACCATGTGTTGCAGGCAGGAAAGAGATGAAAGATGAAAAGGAAGACTGATTATAGCCCAAAGCACCAAAGCTCTGAGTGATCCATAAAGAGATGAGAATTGTCGGGAGACTCAGGAATTAGCACTTTCCAGTAGACAGTGGCAGGGCTTTAAAGGTTTATTTCAAAGCAAGGGCTCCTCACTTTTACTGTTTGCAGCTAGAGAGAAAAAAGAAAGGAGGACAGTCAGCAAATGCTTTTAGCAAAGAGAAATGAAGACATGGACCCATATGCACAGGGATTTGAGTCATATATACTAAAAAGTAATGGGATAGCCTCTGGGCATCCATTTCTGACCAAATACCAGCTCTGGCTATGTTTCAGGTGTGTTCCTTATAGCAAAGTGGCCTCAATTTCTGAGAGAGAAAGAGAGAAGATCTGAGATCCTTGCAGAGGCTGGGTCCTGGAGTTCTTCAAGGAAGGTTTAGAGAAGGATGACTTAGAAAAAAGGAGGTCCTGAAAAAACAGGGGGCTTCTGGTCAAGAGAGTGGAGTAGGCAGACATGGCTCGCCTCTTCACACAACCACATCAAAGTTACTACTAAAATATAGATCAACCATCAGCTAGAACTGTCAGAAACCGGATTGAATGGAAGTCTGACAACTACAGAATTAAAGAAACCACATCCATCCAGACTGGTAGGAGGCACAGTCACAGAACAGGCCGGTCCCACACCCACAAGTGGTCGATAAAAATTTGGGAGGGAGATCTCAGCGCAAGGAGTCCCAGGTCAACATCAGACCCCCCAGCCCAGGGTTCCAGTGCCTGGAAAACAAGTCCCCACAACTTCTGGCTGCAGAAATCAGCGGGGATTGAGTTGGTGGAAGAAACTTCTGGATCCCCAAGTAGTTCCTCCTAAAGAACCCACAAATTAACTCACCTACTCAGACTCACTCCCTCTGAGCTCCAGCACCAGGGTAGCAGCTTGAAAGACATCATTGGCATAGAGGGAGAAATTGAAGTGCCTGGCATCAAGGTGAGAAGAGGCTGTTGTCCCTTTTCTAAACACTCCCACCACAGGGCCCACAAGCTGATACCATATCTTAGATGTCACCAACCTGGCTAATACTGTCTGACCCTTCTTGGAGATCCCCAGAGACTGCCCCACCCAACTTATGGGCCCACTCAAGTTACTTTTCCATATGAATGGCTGGTGTTGGCTCATGCTTCACAACTTCCTAAATCCTCTCAAACAAGCAACAGCTGGCTTCAGTGAGCCCCAGGCCCAGCACTAGCAACAGCCAGCCTAGAACCACATCTCCAGACCAGCATAAGTAGCAGCCATTTCAGATTGCTTTCTAGCTCAGGTAGCATGCCTCAGGCAAAACACAGGTCGGAGCTGACCTTGACCTGCACCATGTGAGGACCCCAGAGCCTGTTAATAGCTACAGACCACGTCGGAGCACCATCACCCTGCCCCTTTACAGCTGATTCTACACAGAGGGCAGAGGTTGGTGGTAAGTGGCCACAGCCAATCCTTGCAGCTGACTGGCCTGGGTAAATCCCTCCCATTGATCTGCCAACAGCAACCAAGCCTCAACTGCAAGAGGAGAGGGTACTCAGCCTACATGAAGGGCTCACCTCGAGCACCCAGCTTGGGTGATAAGGGAGGTTGTGCCATCGAACCCTACAGGACACCTACTACATTAGGCCATACTACCAAAACACGGAGTCAAAACAGCTCTACCTAATACATAGAAACAAACACAGAGAGGCTGCCAAAATGAGGAGACAAAGAAACATGGCTTAAATGAAAGAACAGATCAAAATTCTAGACAAAGAGCTAAACAAAATGGAGATAAGCAATATCTCAGATGCAGAGTTCAAAACACTAGTTATAAAGATGTTCATGGAACTTAGTGAGGACCTCAACAGCATAAAAAAGATCCAGGCAGAAACGAAGGATACACTAATTGAAATAAAAAAACTATTTACAGAAAAACAACAGTAGAGTGGATGGAGCTGAGAATCAATGATCTGGAACATAAGGAAGGAAAATCAACCAATCAGAATAAGAAGAAAAAAGAATCCAAAAATATGAGGATAGTATAAGCAGCCTCCAGAACAACTTCAAGAGGTCCAACATTCACATCATAGGGGTGCCTGAAGGAGAACAGAAAGAGCAAGAAATTGGAAATCTACTTGAACAAATAATGGAATAAAACTTTCCTAATTTGGTGAAGGAAATAGACATGCAAGTTCAGGAAGCACAGAGAGTCCCAAACAAGATGGATACAAATAGGCCAATACCAAGACACATCATAATTAAAATGGCAAAGGATAAAGATGAAGAAAGTCTTAAAAGCAGCAAGAGAAAAGAAGTTAGTTACCTACAGGGAAGTTCCCATAAGACTGTCAGCTGATTTCTCAAAAGAAACTTTGCAGGCTGGAGGGACTGACAAAAAATATTCAGCCAAGATTGCTCTACCAAGCACAGCTATCATTCAGGATCAAAGGGCAGATAGAGAGTTTCCCAGACAAGAAAAAATGAAAGGAGTTCATCATCACCAAACCATTATTATATGAAATGTTAAAGGGACTCATTTAAGAAAAAAAAAAAAGATCAAAACTATGAACAATAAAATGGCAAAAAATACGTATCTATCAGCAACTGAATTTAAAAACAAACTAAGCAAATAAGAAGAATAGAGACAGAATCATGAATACAAAAAGTGTTTTGATGGTTGCCAGACAGGAGGGGGGTGTGGGGGAATGGGTGAAGAGGTGAGGGGATTAAGAAGTACAGATGGATAGTTACAGAACAGCTATGGGGATGTAAAGTACAGTATAGGAAATAAAGTAGCCAAAGAATGTACATGTATGACCCATGGACATGAACAATGGTGAGGGGATTGCCTGAGAGAGGGGGGCGTGCTGTGTGGAGGAGGGCAATGGGGAAAAATCAGGACAATTGTAATAGCTTAATCAATAAAATATAATTTTTAAAAATCAATAAACATTTTAAAAAGGGAAAGAAAAAAGAGGTCCCTGGCTTTACTTATCCACTGCCTGAGTCCCTCGACTGGTGTGTGTGTGTGTGTGTGTGTGTGTGTGTGTGTGTGTGTGTGTGTGTGTGTGTGTGTGTGTGTGTGTGTGTGTGTGTGTTCCCTAAGGGCCCAAGAGTGAGGGGTGCTGCCAGTGAAGAGGAAGCTACTACATGGCCTCCAAAAAGGTCAGCTGAAGAGAAAACAAGGGCAGACCCGACAGGCCATGTGCTTGGCCCAGCATCTCCAAGCTTCCTGGCAAGCCATGACTTGTGAGAAATCAAGCCAAGTAACTGAGAATGAACCAAAGCCTGAATGTGGTCGTTAATCCAACCCAACCATCTATGCCAAGAGAGAGAAAAAACCAAGTAGAAAGACTTTTTATCTGCCAGAAGAAAAAAAACTTGCAAGAAATGTCCAGTGAAGTTTGCCCCCTTGTAAGGCAGCTTGGTGTGTGCTCTCAGCAAGGCCACTTCTGGTTCCCCGGCCTCCTTTTATGAGGTCCATGTCTGAATACTCTGCACTGCAGAGAATGCGGCTGTGAGTCCAGGGTCTGTGGAACTGAATCCATTTCAAAAACCTATCTAGTAATTTTTATTCCTAGAAAACTCTCTGGTCAACCACTGGATCCACAGAAAGCTCAAACCAAAGTGAAAGCCCCTCCTTTGGAGGACAAATTCCTCCCTTTTCTCCCTGGGTTTAATAGGGGCCATGTCCTGAAATCAAGAGAAGATTAAGTCACTGAACAAGCCCAGAAGACAAGCACAAAATGATTATTAAATATGATCTATCATCACCATGCACAGAGACGTCGGGACCCATTTCTATTCACCCCCTTCATAAACACTTTCAGTGGCCTTATTGTTGGAAATCACTGCAAGTGTCAATCCTGCTATTTCACCTCTGAAAGTAACGAGGCTTTCTGGAGGCTGCGTCTCTCACCTGTCAAAACCAACACTGCTGAGCACGGAGCCCAAACGTGCTATTGAGAGCAAGCCCTTCACAGGTGGGAAAGCAGAGGTGTGGACCCAGGCCCCTTCTCTTGGCAAATACTAGGCTTTGCTGTCAGGTCTAAATAGAGTCTTTTAAGAAAATAGCTCAGTCCTTTCCTTAGCAAGTGCATACTGGCCTATATTTTTAATCCATGTGGGGGTGTGTATAGATCATGTTTATGCAGTGGTTTTCTTGCTCAAGGATGAACCTGCTGGCAGTGTGACTCTGCACACAAGGGTGAACGCTGAACCTGCCACATCCCTTCATCTGTTCCCTATCGGTATTTGAATGAGCTCTCACGTGGGCAGCAGTGGCTGGGCTTCTCGTGAACTAGGAGGCCCAAAACTAGACACTCTGACCTTGACATGGTGGTTTTTAATCAATTTCTGCCTGCAAGTAGCTAGCCTACTCCCAGGGGATGAATGGAGAAGAGAGAATACGGTCACCAACCACAAGATTAAACTAGGATGACTTCTAGAGGGAATGATAAATTGTACTCTGCCCTATAAGATTTGTGAATGCAATTAAAGATTTATTGATCCGAGTGCTAGGTGTATCCACATATGTCATCTCATTTATTCCTCACATGGCAACCCCAGGAGGCAAGTATTACTAGTTCCATCTTTGCCGATGGGAGAACTCAAGCTCACAGGGACTACATGCCTTGCTCAAAGGCACTCAGGGAGTAGATGGCATAGTTGGGATTTAAACCTGGTATTCTAGGGCTCCTAATCCCATTATTACCACTATTGGTCATTGATTTATGCAGCTCCAGCCCAGCAGTGTTCTGAGAGCTTCAGGTGGAGAGCAGAAAGCAAGCTGAGGCAAGCCTGTGGCTAACACAGGGCAATGGCTGGAGGGCATTGACTAGGACAGCTGGTAAACCCCTTTCCCTTAGAAACCAGCAGAATCCTCCACTGACAACAGTGCAGGTCCCCACAATGCCCAAGGTAGTTGGCACAAAGCCCAGTGTGAGGACTCCTGGACAGTGAAGCTTCTTCATGAACAAGTGGATCCTGGGTTGTCTGCAGGGAGATCTATTCAAGCTGAACCCCAAGGAAGCAGAAGTCAGGGCAGAAAGCAGTATGAAGGACAAGGTAAGAGGCTGAGCTTCTCAGTCCATAACTCCCCAAGAGGAGGTACGGGGAAAACAAAGCTCCGTGGAATGAAGCTGCAGGTTCTTGTTGATGCCCTCCCATGCCTACCCGAGTCCACCTGTGACTGGCACCCAAAGTAGCAGCTGGTCACTGCTGCTGCCCACTCGCCTGGTACATCTCACCCACTGCTCCCTGCAGCTTCCTCCTGGGTTCGGCTCTCCAGCGGCTTCCTTGGGACCCTCTGCCTCAGAACCCACTGAATCCCCTTATTCTGCTTCTTGGACCTTGGATTTCTCCCACCTAGTTTCTTGCTCTGCTGCAAAAATGGGAAAGAGGAAAATTATTTTCCTGGCCTGCTCCAAAAACTATCACTAGCACTGCAGCCAGTGGGAATATCTGTGGTTCCTTGTCCAGCGGGAACTTTGCTGGAATTGTCTGGTGGGACTTTACAATAACTCTGAGAGTTCTCCCAGTGGGTTTGAGAGAATGAAGTTAGATATTGTAAGTTATAAGGTATGTTCCAACTTCGGGGTCAAAGTAAAGTGACATGGAGGGAATATTTATATAGGGAGTTAAATTTCATTCTGTTTAATGAAGTTTGAGGTGAGGGAGCATGGTGTTAAACATTGCTTGATTGTCTGGTTCAGGAATAAGATATTAAAATGTTTGACTGCCTAATGCTTCACGTTGCTCTTTTTAACTCATTGTATTAAGAACTACAGCTAAGTCAACAGAACCAGATGTATCAATGGGAGATGGGGATGTCCCTATCCAGAGTGAGATGGTTCTGAATGACAGACACTCACTCCTGAAGTCAGCAAGACCTCCATGGAGACATCCCAGAGAACCAAGGCATGGGATCACCCCTTCCCGGGAGATGCTGCCCAGGCATGTTCTATAAGGTGGCAACGATCAGGAAAACAAGTAGAGGTGAGACTGATACAGCCAGAGGAGCCACTGGAGAGGGGTGCTTTTCAGGGGATGGTCATAGGAGGGACATCATTGCTTGCACAGAACTTTATGAGCTCCGGGTACACCCTGTGCAGGTCCCAGACCAAGAATGCCCCATCCTAGCTGCCACGTTGCAGCCAGACTCTGAAAGAGCATTCACAAACCTACCCTGTCCCTGACTACACTCAGCTCTTACTGCTTTCTGGAAGGAAAGATGAGACAGAAATTTATTTGCCCTGGGACTTCCAGCTTAGGTCTTACTGTCTCTGAGGGCTTGTGCCCTGACAATCCAGTAAGGCGGGGGTTCTGCACTGTGCTGTGTGTGAGAGACTACTTGGAGAGAAAGGGGACTGATACAGGAAACTACCCACAGGAAACTCATAGCTTAGTTTCCCAGAATTTTCTTTTATGATCATTCCCTTGCAGAATAATTTTTATAATATTTTCCCTAATAATTCTGTGAGGACTTGAGCTGACATTACATTGCATTAAGGCTATATACCTTATTCTGGGCAGAAGGGATAGCTGTACAATACCCAGTTGTCGCATCTAAGACCAAGCAGCCTGGCCAGTCCTTCTCAGGTTCTCTTTGATCTTTTATAAAGTTTGTCATTTTTCTTCATATAAGGCACACACAATTCTCTAAAGGAAGATTTTTCTAAACAATGTTTGTTTTGTGAATTCTTTAATTCATTCAATAATATTGTGCAAGGCACTAGGAACTTAGTAGTAGTCAAGAGGGTGTCTACTAAGGGTAGAAACAAGACACCCTCTGCCCTACCTTCAGGATACAGTTTAGTGGAGAAGCTCACAGTCTAGCAGAAAAGACAGAAACTTAAGCTATAATTGCTCATTCCAATGAACAAAATAGTGTAAGTATGGAGTGCTGTAAAACACAACAGGGGGTATCTGACTAGTCTAAGGGATCTGGGAAGCCCATTCTTAGGGCTTAATATCTATGGTCACATCAGAAGTCTGACAAAATGCCATGGAGAAGGAGGGTAGTTCCAGGCCAAATACTTTTATCTTTGTTTGTTTCCCTCTTGTATTTTTCTTGAATAGTCTAAGGATATAGGAAATAATAGAATATTGTTGATTATTATATCCTCTTCTATTTACATAACATTATTTTATTAATTTGAATAGCTTTTTAGTTAATTTCTTTGGGCTTTCCTGTGCAAATATGATCTTTTTAAGACTATTACTTTAATTTTTTTCTTCTTCATAGGGGAAAGAAATATGAAAAGTTTATTAGTCCTAAATGTACAAACCTCACAACTTGGCCATTAGTTCTGGTCTTCCATAATATGGTGAACAGGCCCACGTCCATCCACCGTCTACCTTTCATGAAATAAGCAATTCATTCACAGACTAAAAGCAAAAATACAGGTAGCAAAATAAATTGGGAAACCTCCCCTTTCTTCTTTCATCAGGAAAGTCCAAAAGACTACAATCTAAGCAGGTGCCATCCCTCCTGGGCATGGCAGAGACAGCTATTTTATTGTGTAGCTCTTGTAATGTAATACAATAGCAGATTCAAGAAAAAAACACAAGTGCTTTTAGTACATTAATGGCAGCGACTAAGGTAATGGAAAGGGCATGAACGAAATTTTCCTAATAGGAACAATGTTATTTCTTTTAGAAGGCTAAGATTGTGTAGTCTTCAAGACAAGTTAACCTTTGCACAGGTGAGATGTGTCACCTCTTAGGTGAACCAGGGAGGAAGCAGCTGCTGCAGACCAAATTAGCCATAAGAGAACTTCCATGACTCTCACCTGTGCTACTGCACTCTCTTCTCTCCCCCCGTGCAGCCAGTGAGACATGGCAAGAGACAGAGGCAGACACTCCTGCTCCAATGAGGAGACATGGGGTTTCCCATGATGAAGATGGGGAGCCCAGGGACTTGAGAGAGAGAGGCTGGATGGGAAGAAATGTGTGTGGTTGACACCCCTTTTCCAAGGTTCAGGTCTGAAAGGATTTTCCCTTACATTGGGTTAGGGTGCTGATCAAATTGATAAAGATTCCAGCCTCTGGATCCCCACCCACACTGTTTACTGGAGAACTTCCTAAGAGTTCAGGAGAGAACTTCCTTTTTGCTTCCCTGGTGTTCCTGCTTATCTGGTCTGGGGAGGTGATGAGATAGGGAGGTTCCAAGATGGCATGGACCCCACCTGCTGATATCACTCTTCCTAAGGATCATAAGGCAGACTCCACACTGGAATCCGAAATGAACCCAGACTGTACCATTTGTTGGCTGAGGACACCTTTTGAGAAAGAAAATAAGTCCCACCATGTTCTAGTTACATGAGTCATGAACACAATAGAAAAAGTCAAAGTTACACCACAGGAGGCAGTTTAGTTCAGGCCACCTGAAGGACCGGCCAAGGCCAGCCACCAGGCTGGTGGGAGCATTCCAAGCACAAAGCTCCCTTGTTAGCAGAAGCCTATTCTCCAGCCCTCTTGGAACTGAATGGGAAGCATAGCCATCCATGCCTCTTCTGGAGAAGCTGGCCAACCCCAGATCGGCTGTCTATCCTGCTAACACTTTTTCTAGGACAGAAATGTTTGGATTCATCTCTTTAAATTCTTACAACAGGATTATTAAGGTATATATTTATGATCTCAGTTTTACAGATGAATAGTATCAAAGAGGTTGTAGCAGATACTATTGGTTGCCTGCCCACCAACTCACCCCTCTTCCCCCTTTCTAATAGAAGCCTGGTTTTATTTACATGTCCAGATGTCTCTGCATAACTATGAACTTCAGGGGTAACATCACCAGCCTAGGAGGGAGCAAGAAGAAACTGTGGTTTAGCTGGGTCAGCCATGATGATTCTACTCCCTTTGCCCATGACTCGTTAGAAGGTGGGCCCAAGACACACTTCTGGAAATAGGATGTGATGGTGTGTCTCCTAGACAGCTTCCAGGAACTGCTTTCTCATAAAAGAGACGAGCCCTCTTCTGCAGCTGCTCATCGTTGGGTCTGCACGAGGTTCCTGGAACTGAGGCAGCCTCCTGCAATCATTGAGCTAGTTTAGAAGCCCAGGCCCATCCACCAAGGACGGCAGAGGAAAACGATGGAAAGAATCTCAGCTCTCCACTGACACCAATCAGATGCTGAATTCCATATCCCTGGAGTTACCTTAAATCAGAGCTTCTTACTATAGGCGATAAAACATTTTCTTTAATTATTCAGTCACTCTGGGTTGAGATTTTTCTCATCTGCAGCCCAAAGCAGCCTGACAGATACGGAAGGTGAGTGACTTGCCTGAGGTCATACAGCTAGAAAGCTGTAGAGTTTGGCTCAAATTCTAGGCCTGTGGGAATACAAATCGCAGGCGCGTTCTGCTCTGCCGGTGAGCACGCCAGCGCGAAGAGTAATTTCACGGGATTCATTAGGATCCTCCCCCACGCAAGGATCTCTCTCTGTTAGGCATCTGTCAACTTTTGAGCGCTAAAAAAAGGCTCCATGAAAACAGCTTTTAAAAAAATACAAAACAAATCTCCTTCTCTTTCCTCACAGTGTTTTTCCTCTCTGAAGCATCACAACCGCTTCTTATTCTGCCCACAGCGTCAAGATAACAGGATTTAATTACCAAATTTATATACCACCAGTATGGCATGAATGCATTGGCCTGAACTAAAATGAATGCAGTTATTAAAAAAAAGAAAAGAAATGCTGCATCAATATGGTGACAGCAGACACAGAGATGACAGTTTTATTTACTTTATCTCCTTGCAGAAAGCAGTTAAGCCATTTCAAAGAGATTATTGGGTTTTAATGATCCAGGACATTAAAAGACACTTCTCCCAGTGACATTGACACTGTACCTCAGATAAAGGAGGCAATAAATTCAAGAAATAATGGCCTGTTCTTAGCAACCCCTCCCCACTCTTTCATGATGGTCGCCACCGTGGCCGTCCTCCAGTTAGTGTGGGCCACTGGCTGGGGACGTCATTGAAGAATGCTGTTTAGTATTCTGAGTATGCGTAGGGGATCTTTCCAGATTAAGACTTAGAAGCAGCTTTTAGGCTCCACAATGAGAACCACAGCTGGTGCTAAGGCCTATCTCCCTCCAGGTGCCACAAATTCTATCAGCAGTGCACTCCCGCTGCCTCACCCATCCAGGGCCAAGCCCAGGTTCTCAGAGCTAAGTCCATGTTCCAAGAGCCATGTCTGGCTTCCCCAGAGTTGATGGACACCTGTCTAGACATCGGGTAGGAAGAGGCTCCTAAAATGGCCTGGCTGATGTCTTAGGGCTCTGAATGCACCAGCCCCAGAGAACTCAGTCAAAGCGGCTTCCCTTTTACCCGCCTTACCCTTTGAATTGTCCCAACAAATTTCTTTTGAAGAAAAGGGACTACAATTTTGAAAGGTTAGAAACTGAGAATCTAGGCCAGCCTTTTTATTTTGTGGAGACTGAAGACTAGAGAAGAGATGTTAAGGTCTAGAGGCTGTTGAAGAGAGGAGGAAAGCTAGGGCCAGGTCTCCATCATTCCCAGGCTGTTCCAATCCCTCTGGATGGGATCTGGAGGCACTTGGAGGGGTGATTTTTGAACTTCTAACCTCTAACCTCCTCCCACCCCCACATAACCCACCCCAGCAACCACACCAGCCACTAGCTGTGCCCTGTTCAGGTAAATCAGAAAGTGAGTAAGTGCTTCCCTCTCCCCAGGTGCCCTGTCTTGGATTTACTAAGTAAAGATTGTCATTCGTTGGCTATTAGCAATACAGTTAGAACTGACCGAAGTTCCTAATACTTTATAGCCTCCTCAAGTTTTCTTTAAGAAACCTTCTCCAGAGCTGTTGCCTTGGAGATGTGAAGAAAATAACAAATTTGCTAACCATTTTCCTAATGATATTCCTCCTCCCTAAACATATGGGTACAGGGCTAAATTTTGCAGAAATCTCCGGACTTTTCTGCTGAACTTAACAGGAACACAACATTTAGATGCAGCTTCAATAAGGTCACAGTCATCAGAGGTGATCTTACCAGCTTCAGCGGTGCCCTGGTCCTCTGACATGGAGGAAACTACAAGAGAGCCCTCCAGAAACTGCATTTTCCTGGGACGTCAGGGCCCCGGAATCGGGGCAGCTGAAGGCACTCAGCCCTGGGTGGGCCTGAGGTGGAGTGTGTATAAGCAGGTCTCATGATGATAATGTGGATGGAGGAGAACAAATCCGGGTTGGGGCTTTTACATCCCCAGCATCCAGAATTCCCAGCATCCGGCACCTAGCACGGGAGCCTACGTCACATACAGCTGGCCCTGACCAATGCCGGTCCGAGTATACACGGGTTTTTCTAATCAGTGCAATCTGCCCTTGTAAGCTCCAGCTCCGCATCCGCAGGTTGTGCACCTGCAGGTTCAGCCCACCTGGGTATCAGTATTTTCGCGTTCCCATCAGTGGATTCCCGACCCCAGATGGGAAACTATTTTCACATTCTCAACGGCAGACTCCCAACTGCATAGATTCCTAATCAAGGGTAGAAAATACATTTTTGATCTGCAATTGGTTGAATCTGCAGATGCAGAGGGCTGACTGTAGTTAAGTTTGGGGAGAATAAAAAATGATATCTCTGGTTTCCACTCAGTGGGGTGGGTGGATGTTGTTCAAGGATCAAACTGTATGTGGAGAGGGGAGCCTGTGAAGCCTTCCCTGCATGGGCTGCCCACGTTCAGCACCTAATCAGTGGTAACTGCCCTCGACAGTACATGTTGAAATGTCTTCCCTCCACAGCATTCCCACAGCCCAGAGCAATGCGCTGGGGACCCTGGGCCAGCAACCCCCGTCACCATGCCCAGAGCTGGATGGGAAAGGTGGCTGTTGAGACAAGGGTCCCCAGGCTGTGCGCCCCTCTGGGCCGCCAGGAAACGTTCTGATCCTGCCCCCACAAGGAACTGAAGGACTGGCCCTCCTCGGTTGGTGACACAGTGACAGCAGTGTGAGGGGGCTGGGGCTGCGGTGATGTTAATGCATCCAAGAAAGCTCTCACAGGAGGGGCGGAGACTTAAAAGTTGGAGCTGGGGTTTAAATTTTAAAAAGAGAATGTGCTCAGGGTTTGGAAACGGCAAGGGCCAAAGTATCGAGGTGGCCATGGCTGGTGTGGCTTGAGGTCTGGAGGACAATGGACCAGGTCTTGGGAACTTTGTCTGGGGCGGCTCCTCTCAGCTTCAGCTGCTCCTGTATGACAATTCCTTGATTCAGTGACACGCATGACTGACTGGGTCACTCATTCCACTGAATACTGAGTATTGGTGTGCCTAGCCCTGTCCCGGAGCTAAAACAAAGCCCTACCCTTAGAGACCTTCTATAATGACAGAGGAGCGTGTTTGCAGACAAAGCCCCAATTGACCAACAGCTCTAGAAGAAAAAAAACAAACAGAACATTTACTGCATTAAACACAAATAAGGAGGACAAAGTGAGATAGAAGTGCATCCCATTTTCAGAAACATTAAATTGTGGAGGGAAATGTATACCTGAGACCTGAAGAATGATAATAATATAATTTATAGTAATATGTAAGTAATAGGTAAGTGTAGGAACATAATGATACAGTGAATTTTATTTTAATTACAACTCGCCTGGTCGAAAAGAAGAGAAACTGCATTGCAGCTGCTCAAGGAAAAAGAACACAGGGCAATTTTAGGACAGTCAACAGTGAGAGACATATCTGGACCCTACAGGAACTGCTGGGACCTGCCATGTTATCCAGAGTGGCAGCAGCCACCCTCCTGAGGATCTCTTCACCGTTGTTCTCAGTGCACGTTTGCTTCATGCTCCTCTCTCTGGCTTCCTCTGCGTCCCCAAGGTCTCTGTCCGGGCTGGCCAGGGCTCTGACTGTGGCCATGATCTCCACCCCACCCCCCTTCCCTAGCTAGTTCCCAGGGTATTAATTCCAAGTTCCTGGGAAAGAACTTGGATGGCTCAGAGCATTTGTTTGGATATCAGTTTGACTACTGCAGCAGGGAGACCCCGAAACAACACTTGGCTTAACTAAGAGCATTTGTTTCACTCTTGTGAAAGGCTGTGCTGCCATGACCGTTCTCCCACAAAGCCCTCTGAGACCTGGGTTCCTTCTGTGTCATCGTTGTCATTCTGGGTGAGGACTTGGCCCATATGGCCCAGGATGGCTTACCACCATACCTACACTGCGGGAGCAGGGTGGAGGGAAGGCGTGGCTCTAAAATTGCATAACGTCACTTTTGCTCCCATGGCTAGGTCTATCCACAGGACTGAGCCTAGCTTCCAAGTTGCCCCAGAAATGTCTCTTTGCCATCAACTGGGGGGCAGGCAGTCATCTCTGGCACATGCAGGTCAGTTAGTTATAGCGGGAGGGAGGGGTACCAAGAGGGGACTGCATGGTGGAAATGTGGCAGGCTGCTTACTCCAGAGCCCAGGAAAGAGAGCTAGGAACCAGCACTTGCCCACTACGAGTCTACCTAATGCTGAAGCCATACTCAGCCCTACATGACCCCCTGTGTAAACATGCAGAGGACATCTCTCTTGTAAAAGCACTGAGGGCAAACATGTAGTGATGGGGCTAGGAGAGAGGACACTCACGGGACGAGCAGTATGGGAGAAGCTTGGGGGTTTCATCTTAGAGAGAACCACTTTATCCATCTGAGCCAAGGGAAGTATATTAGTGTTAGGTTTGGTAAGGAAAGAAGAGAAGCCCACACAAGCGAGGGGGCGAGGAAGGATGGACAGCGGTCAAGTTCATATGCAAGGACTCTTAGTAGAGTCTCCAGTCAACTCTGTGACTCTCAGTTTCCTCATCTAGAGAAAAAGCACTCTGGGAGAGTGGTAGGGAAGATTATTTGACATAACAGGTATAAAGCACCAGGGGTGTGTCTAGCACACAGTAGGCACTCTGTCGATGGTGCAGTGTCTTTACAGTTTGCACAGAAATGGAGTGCCTGGTTCAGTGAAGTGTTCCTTGCCTACTGCTCAGTCCAGAAGCTCAGGCACTCTTTCTTCCCCTTTTCCCATTCTTGAGGACGTGGTTCTCCAATTCTAGAGGACATACAATGACCTCCCACTCTCAGAGATTCTGATTTTGGGAGGCCTAGAGTAGACCCAGGAATCAGAATTCTCTTGCTAGGAAATTGGGAGCAGGTGGTTTGAGGACTGAACACTAAGAAATACTGCAGAAAGGGAAGCTCTGTCTCTAAGGCTGACTTTCCTCATCAACACAATCCTGTTCTTACAAAACGGTCAACATTGTGCTCCTAGGAATACAGCTTCTCTTGTTACTTTTTATGTGGCGCTCCTGGGGCGTGGGAGATGGGAAGGCAGTGGGGGTCATTTGGTTGTAAAAGCCTGTTGGAGCGCCCATAAGCCCAGTAATGACTCCTTTCAAACTCCCGATAGAAAATGAAGTTGCCATTTGGGCAGCATCTGTGATCGTCTCTGGGACCACAGAATGTGCAGACCAGTTGGAGACATTGAAACGCTATTAATAGTGGGGCTGGCTGAGGGCAGGCTTGAGAAGTGTGAAATGCTTCTTCAGGGAGCTGACAAGTCCTTTGAGAGCCCAGGTTATCTCGGATTTGAATCTAGTCATACTGGCTGCCACCTCAGACGTGACCTCTGGTGCCCTGGGAGATGCAGGGGACTGGCCCCAGATGACCCAAGTGCAGCCCTCCCTCAAGTCATTCCTTCTTATGCACTGGACACAGGGCAGGTCCTCATTTCTCTGTGTGTAATATTGATTGGATTTTTTCCTGATAGCAGAATAAATATACAATCATCGTAAGAAGTGTTTTTTGAAGATATAGAAAGGCACAAAAGTAAAAGCCACCTGTAATTCTATCATCCAGAAACAACCATTCATATTTTAGAGTAACACACTACTAGTTTTTTGTATGCATATATTTGCATAAACTTGCATATATCATGTTTGGATTTCATCTAATCCCCTTCTCTGTAACCTGCTTGCTTCACTTAACAATGTATAATAATTTCCCATATCATCAAATGGTCTTTTTTAATTTTAATTTTATTTTTTAGAGACAGGGGATGGGATGGAGAAAGAAAAGGAGGGAAACATCGATCGTGATGCCTCTCATTCCTGACTGACTAGGGACCATACCCACAGCCCAGGCATGTGCCCTGACCAGGAATAGAACTGGCGGCCTTTGCTTGGCAAGACAATGCCCAATCAACTGAGCCACACTGGTCAGGGCATCAAATGGTCTTTACCATCATAGTTTTAATAGCTTATCATATTCTAGCACACAGATGCACAACAATTTAATTTGGTTTTTACTTATTTTGTTTTGCTATTATAAATCTTATTGCATGTCAGTTATGGTTTTTCTTAAGGTTGATCATGAGAAACTAAATTCTTAGGTCAAAGGGTTTTTGTTTTGTTTTGTTTTGTTTTTAGATATATATCACCAAAATTGTAGATATTCGAGTACAGATTGAAGACATTATGGAGAGTGAAGAAGGTGTGATGGCTAGGAATCCACATTAGGCTCAGTGTGTGGACAAGGCAGTGTGAACTGAGGACTGTCTAACCTGAGATCAAGTTTGGATACCACAAAGGGGCATTTGGTCAAGCTGGGAATGTAAGGAGAATCCTATTCTCCTCCCCGCTCCCCCTCCCCCTCAAAAACCCCCCAAACCCTAAGAGTCCCTTAATAACCCATTGAAGATTTCTCTGCTGTGATTATGCTCTCAACCCATTTTAGGGATTCTATGCAAATCTCTATCTGGCCTAGAGCAAGTATTTCTGAAAACAAGACTTTTAACAGAAGTACATTTAACTTAAAAAAAATAATAAAAGGCATTTTTAGAGCATGCTATTATCATTGTTACTTATTCAAATGTGTTGGTGGGGGAGTAGGTGGAAGGGTGATGTTTGCGTTGGCATGGCAACCGGTAACTAATTGAATTCCCCTCAGCCTGGGATGGCTTCTTTGACTCACATGCGGCCAGAAATGGATTTTTTCCACCTGTGTGTCATTGGCTTCTGGTAAAGAAAAAGGTTACCCACTCATGATCTAACCCCTTTCCATTCTATTTGTATTTCCGTTTGTGCCCCCTTTGGGGCTAATCAGTTTAGCGAGTTTACTTCCCACTCTGTGTAGTCAGCTTTCTTTTGATCTGTGGTTACCTCTTTTCAGCTGTACAACATGCTCCTAATTATTATAAAAGTTAATATTTATTGAATTCTTCCTATGATACCAGGCACTTTGCAAAGTTTTTTATATACATTTTTTTCTTTTAATCCTTAAAGAAACCCTAGGGTGTGGGAACTATCACTACCTTCCTTTCTTAAACAGATGAGGAAACTGAGGTGGAGAGCAGAAGGCTGGCTGAAGGGCAGAGTTCACAAGATGCAGATCGGAACCTAAGAAGTTGGACTGCAGAGGCTGAAGGTCTAACCACCACCCCACGCTGGCCATCTAGGGTGTGTGGGATCTCCTCCTTCTGATGCGGGGATCTCGGATTGGGTGAACCAGTCCATGGTCGAGTGCAAGCTTTTCTTTCCTGTTAGAATCCTAAAACATATCTTCTCTCAGACTTTCAAGGCCTGAAAGTGTGAGCAAATCAGTCTGTCCTTGTGTAAAAGTCCAGACTCTGGAATTAACGAAGATTTTCCTCTCCTTTTCTTTAGTCACACATAGTGCCTGAAACTCATCAACTCCCAGTTCCCTCATCCATAAAATATAAAATCTAAAAGCTAGCTCACGTGAGGATTGGGAAGATGACATGGGACGGCCTCTGGAAAAGCCCTCTGCGCAGGGCCTGGCACACAGTAGGTGCTCAATAAAGCTTACCTCCTTCCATCTCTGGTAGGACTTCCAAGAGTGGCCTGTTTCCCCTGTTGAGCTTCTGGACTACGGCCATCTCTGGCATCTCCACACTCCTCCTGAGGGCGAGGGCAGATGGCCACTCTTCTGAAGGCTTACATGCAGGCCACATCAGGACCCATGACAGCTGGGATCCTGGCCTGGCTCTCTGCTGAGTCATGGTGCAGGAAGGTGCATGCTTAGTTCTATGCAGCTTTATCCCAGGGCAAATATTTTTGAACAGTAACCCAGTCAACTACACCAGCTGAAGGGCTAGGACAGTTTAACTGGGGAGGTAAGGCTGACGATCTCACCTCTTAATAGGTTTCCTATGTTTGAAAAGCTACTGTGTGGAGACTGGTGGGACTAAACCAAGGGAAACGAGTTTTTAAATCTATCTGAGGAGTCTGTAAATGCAGTGGGTATTTGTAGGTTTGGCCAGCCAGCGTCCAGGCCCCCTGCTGGTGGCAGAGCTTGTATTTTGCTTTGGGGAACCATCCCTTCCCCACTCTCAGGCCACATGTGTAGGTGGGTCAACCCCATTCTGAACTTTGAGGACAGGCACCTGGGTCTGGCCTGGCCTTGCTGTGTGTTCCATCACCCTGGCTGCAGTCATTGGTTCAGAGATGGACACGTAAACCAAGCTGGTCCCAGGACGTTTTACTAATTCTTTTAATCGAGACATTCTCTTTTCACCTGAGAGTCTAAGCTAGTAAGTTATAGGCTTGGATCTTCTGGGGGCCACCAGATAAAGGAAGTCTGGCTGAGAAAGAAATTAACACCTCAAGATGGAGCTTGGGGACCCAGCCTTGATGACAGTGTATGATCTCCTGGATCTAGCCAGGTCTGAAGTGTCTCTACTTTTCGACTCTCCAGCTAAAGGAGCTAAAGAATTTTGGCTTCTTTTTATCATTGCATAAACAGGTTTGAATTGGGTTTCCTGACACTTCTTCATAAGAGTGTTTGAGTTGTGACTTACCTTAATTCCCAATGCTAGACAGGTACCCGAAGGAGGGTGGAAGTGGTTCTCCTCTTTCCAAAATTTAAATGAAAATAAGTACTTAGAGAGGGGCACATACACATATGTGTATGTGTGTGTGTATGTGTGTATATATATATATATATATATATTTCTGCCCTCTCTCCCCCCATCTACCTAAGCTCTGTTCAGAAACAGTCTACCTAAAAAAGTCAGGTAAAAGCCCAAGAACATGGAATAAATTCTCTTCTTGCCCATTACTTCGGTTGGATTTTCCCCAACTGATGAGAGAACTTTCACATGTGAAAAAAATCTTCAGTGCTGACAGCTTATGATTGTAACACTGATCTTCCTGGGTAAGTTTTGAGTCCAGTAACTAGGAAGGCTGTAGAGGAAGCTATAAAATGAACACAGTTCTCAGGCCTTTGCAATGTTATTTTGCCTCCCAGGGGTTTCAAACCAGTGTAAGAGTTCACATGGTTATGCAGGTGCATGCAGGCAGATGGATGAATTTTCCTTCTTGGAAGGAAACCACGTGTGTGTGGGATCAATAAAAATATGCAAATGAAGCCTCCAACTTGGGAGCATGTAAATGAAGGTATTTTAATTTCTCTTGCTATGGACAGATTCAGCCATGAGACGCTTCTTGGGTCTTTTGTCATCTGCCACATACAGAGAGTGGGGAGTTAGGTGGCAATTAGCCAAGGACAGGGAGGCATTATCCACCAGACTGAGAAGATGTCTGTGCACAGTTTAGGGAGGCTGTAAAGTTCCAGGGCGTATTAGCCCCAGTCGCCCCCAAAGTTCATGGATCCTTCTAGGAAGGTACTTGAAAAAATGTAAAAAGAGAGGTCTCAATTGTGAAATTACACTTTGTTCTTCTGCTTGCTCTAAAAGCAGCCACTTAGCTGCTATTGTATTTTTGACATTTATTGTAAGGGACATTTATGCCACTGGTCATTGTGGCCTGCGCTGAAGACTTATCCCTTTGAGAGAAGTTATAGTTGGGCTTTCTGAGCCCTGTTCTCGATGGTCTGTCACTTCAGCAGGGTCTTCCGCCTCCATTCTTGCTCCTTAGGGTGGTGTGGGGTCCTGGGTCTGAGGACGGCTGTCCAGCTCAGCTTTGGCCCTTAGAGCTGTGTAATCACGGCATGTTCGTTGCTTATCCTTTTTGAGCCTTGGTTTTCTTACATATAAAATATCATACTAATACCTATCTAAGAATTGATAAGAGATTCAAGATCCCTTTGTAAACAAAAAAAAATACTTTAAACATGAGATATTATTTTGCAAACCCCAAAGGCCGTGTTCTAGAAGCCACACAGTAGGCATACACACACGCACACACACACATACACACACACTCCGTAAGACCAGCCATATGTGGGCAGAATGTGATTTTCTACAATGGAATAAGCTTAGTAAAAATGGGTAGACTTTACATTTTGGGGCTGCGCCATTGAAAATAATCAGAAGGTACCCTATTTTGAAGGACAGTAAGACAATGCAAAGGTTTTAAGTCCCTCAAAATTCTGGGGGGAAAAGAAAACCAGGAGGAAGTTTCTGGAACTTTTTCTCCACTTTGTTGGTATCAGACAATTGTAGAAGAGTAACGAGCGCACAATTTCTGCAGCCAGAACAAGTGGAGTTTGAATCCTTGCCTGTTGGCCTCACCCTCCTTTCCTTCCTTAAAGCCTCTGGCAGCAACGTTAGACTTAGAATACGTACCAGGGAGGGTTAGTGTGAGGCTGAAACGAGGTAGTGCAGGAAAAGCTTCTAGGCCCGTGCCTGGCAAGAAATGACTGCCAGAAATGCTATCATTTGAGGAAGCTTGGAATCACAGGAGAGTTAAAAGGTTTTTTTTTCTGTTTTTTTTTTTTTTTTTTTTTACAAGGCAAGAGAGTAAAAAAGAGACACATAAAACCTACCCAAGGTTTGCCAGCAGACTGGGCTCTTTTCTGCTTTCAAATTACCTTTTGTTTCTCCCTCATCGTCGCCTCAGCAGCATCCCAACAGGAAAACTCTGTAGAAATGAAACCCTGAATGATGTTTCCAACTTCCAGGAAGTGTTGAGGAAGGGCAGCCTTGCTGCAGGCGGCACTCCGCATCAGTCCCGTGGATGCAGAGCCCGTCCTGGCACCGAGCCTGTGAGAGGAGACGTGTGAATGGAGGGGCAGCCTGGGAACGGGATGGATTCCCAGAGCCAACTGAGTTAAGTCTTTCTAGTTCTGCTTCCTCGTGTTGTTGGAAATAAATTCCCAGAACATAAGATTCTGCCATTAAAAATAAAAAACTCCAAAGCCCCGTGTAAATGTGATTTTGCTGACCAGCATCTTTAAGATGGTCAAAGCTGTTTTCCTCACCACCAGTATAAAGAGCCAAGAGTTGACGCTGGCTAAATGGGGACTATTTTAGAAATGCCATAGTTAGTATTTTTAGCATGTGATCACAGCTCATCTTATGATGACCAAATATCATCCCAGTTGCTTTCTGTCCCACTCCAGATCACCTTTATATGGTGAATGACAGGTCTCCCCACTGGTTTGGGGAGAAATGAGGCCTGTATCTTATTCAATGTTATGTACACAGTGCCCAGCACAGGTGCTGGAATGGATAATAGCCTGTGTAAGCAGATAAATGTAAGATTTCGCAAACAGAAAGCTTGACTTCAACAAAAATACTGACTAGTCAGAGTTGTACACAGGTAAGCAAGTATAGATGACTAATACACTAATCCATACCATCCATAAACATTTACTGAGGTTCTACCATGTGCTACACAGTAAGTGCTAGAGATATAAACATGCCATGGTTCCTGCCTTTGTGAGATTCAGCCTGATAAGAAAAAGGCAGGTATGGGTCAAGGTTCTTGGATGCAGACAGTATGATCCACTTGAGCTAGTCTCAACTGAAAGGAATCAATGAAGGCTTATAAGTATCACACAAAATCATTGGGAAGAAACAGGCTCTACGTTGAGCTTCCGTGACTCCGCCAAAGACAAGCCGTTACTGCCACAGACAGGAAGCTCT
This sequence comes from Furipterus horrens, assembly GCF_987537825.1. Classification (NCBI taxonomy): domain Eukaryota; kingdom Metazoa; phylum Chordata; class Mammalia; order Chiroptera; family Furipteridae; genus Furipterus; species Furipterus horrens. The sequence continues at coordinate 18,684,736 of NW_028327180.1, forward strand.
GAATTAGTAAGCCATCGCCACCACTGCGGGCTCCATAACCATGCCACCTCTGCCGTTATGAAGGCAGCAGAATGAATGGCCCACGTTCCGCTCTTTTCCCCATGAAACTGAGGTCTGAACCCAGGTCCTGCACTGATGGTCCTGCCTGCCTGGCAGAATATAAATCAACGGTCTGCACTGCAGCACAAAGGCTGGGAGACACAGGCATTCTTTGATGGCAATTGGAGATTTATACCACAGGGACCTATCGGAATGTGAAGAAGCTCTTTGAAAGATTTTGGGCCATTGTGAATGTCAGTTGTCCATACGATTAAATAAACAACTGTGGTATGAAGTGAGGACAATGTGGCTGATGTACCCTCAGAGCAGGTTGAAATAACCCCGCGCCATGGACATCATGGAAAGTAATTTACTTATTTGGATCTTGACTGAGTAGGATTTAGCCAGGCAGAGGAAACATTCCAGTGACATTCAATATTCCAAAAAAATACTCAAGTAAATGCGAACCAGCTGGCTTTGTGCTGCCTACTGAGTAGACAGCTGTGGACAAGAAGCCCCTGTGCCTTGCCCTGATGGAGCTCCCAGCCCAGGGCAGCAGGGGAAGAGGGGCAAGCATTCTGCTGGAAGGCTGGGTGTCCTCCTGTGCAACCAAGCATCATGGCCTGTGCTTAGGGACGTGCCCAATGTCACTCACTGGTCTGTTGTCATGCTAGCTCTTGAATGGACACTGGCTGAGGACAGCTAAGCCATAGGTCAGCCAGTGACTTCTGAACTGACACAGAGCAATGGTGATGGAGGCAATGGTAATCAGCTGCCAAAATTCAATTCTCTCTTTCTTAAGAACTGAACTGGGGGCCGGGAGGAGTGAGAAAATTCATCAACTGATTAATGGAACCAGGAGCAGAAAAGACTCATCTGCACATCAGATAGCAGGAGTGAAGAGGGCCCCAGGGAGACCTTGAGTAATGTGTAAACAGAAGACACAGAATCTACATGGGATTTCCAATGAACTCCTCTCCAATGAGTCCTGAGTGCACTGGAAAGGCAGGAACAGTGCAGGCTGAGGTAGCGTGGGGCTGAGTCTCAGTGATGACAGAGGATCTACAACCTCCCCCTAAGGAGGGCAATGAGAGAACCCAGTCCCAGGAGTTTACTGAATATACCCACTTCCTGGGTTCTGTGTCAGTCCCTGTGAGGCCTGGTTCTGTGGCCGGGTGTGTGCTCCTTGGAGGTCCTGTTTTTTAATTCCCTCTTGCAACCTTTCCTGGCCGTCCTGTGAGGTGGCTTCCTAGCATCCCTGTCCCACGCAGCAGCTAACACAGTGGAAGTTGAATGGCCTGGAATTTGAACCAGCCAACACAGAAGGGTGAAAATACTTTTTAAAAATTTCTTTTTCTTTTATTGATTCTAAAAAGAGGGGAGGGAAGGGAGAAAGAGAGTGAGAGAAGCATAGAGGTGAGAGAGAAACATCAATGGGCTTACCTCTTGCATGCTCCCTGACTGGGGACCAAACCCACAACCTAGGCGCGTGCCCTGACCAGGAATCAAAACAGCGGTCTTTTGCTTTGAGGGATGATGCTCAATTCACTGAACCACACTAGCCAGGGCAAAAAATATTTTTCTTAAAATGAAAAAGGAAACCAGAGTTAAAGATTAATTGATAACTTTAAATTTTAGATTTAACTATATTTAATTTGTATCTATATTTCTTACTAAAATGCTATATCATGTTTATTGAATTGAGTTGCTATGAAAATGTTACTACCAATAAGTAAAATATCTTGTGTCATGATCATACCTCCTACCTCAATATCCTTTGACCCCTTGGCTCCCTTTCTGGAGATGAGGATTGGTGCATAACAGAGCTGGGGTCGCAGGAAAGCAGAGAGTAGGACTGCATGCTTTATTTGATAATTGTAAAGGAAACCTAGCGGACATTCACAACAATGCAGTCCTCCTCTCAGCCTCTGCATGTAGTAAAATGCTAATCACATATCTGGTGCTCTTAAATGCACATTGATTGATAATGTTAAAAATCAAAAGACATTCAAAAAAGTTTTTTGCTCCTGTGTGAAGTTAGATTGGAGCAAGAAAGGCCCTGGGTTGCTGACCTAAATCATGCAGCCTTACCACATTCCTGGAACATTTTCCTTAGCAGGGAGAGTTTACTGATCCTCTGCCATCACCCAGCCTGACTTAGCTCCATCCGCCTCGGCTTCCACTGTTTCTGGGGAGGGAGGGACATGCGGCTCCATGAGCAAAGCTAAGGGGTATGGATGAGCAACCAGTAGAGAAGAGGGGAGAAACCAGAGCCCCAGAGACAGGTGAGGACAAGGCCATGTGGTGACCCAGCAGGACTTAGAGCAAATGTTACAATGCAGTGGGGTAAGGACAGGGTTATTTTTGCATTCATTCATTCAGCAAAGATTTATAGAGGAGGAAGATGGAACTAGAAGATTTAGTCTCTGTTCTCAGGTTGTTACAAGCTAGGGAGTCTGGCCACCAGGGTGACCTAGGAGGTGACATATACAGGTGATAAAGAAGAAAAGCCCAGTCTCGCAAAATGGACTGGGAATAGCTCGATGGGACGAATCCGCAGCAGGCCAGCTGTGCTCACGGATGGAGTTCAGCATTGTCAGACAGGAGCAGGGTAGAGGGAGGTGACTGGCAAACGGTAACAATAACCGAAAAATAAGTACCCAGGATCCCCAACAGAATGTCAGTTGGGAGTCTGCTATTATTAGCTAAGAGTTATCTTTTATTGAGCACTTAATGCTGTGTTAGACACTGTGCCATGCACTCTGTCTTCCTCCTTTAATCCTCACAATCACTCTGTGAGCTAGGGATTTGCCAGGGGAGGGACACTGAGCCAAGGCAGGTCAAGCTCCAAGGGCCTGTCACACAGCTAGCAAACGCCAGGGCAGGGACCCCATCCAGGCTGGCTCCTGGGGACGCTCCTGTGGACCCCCAGCGCTCTGTTCCCAGCTAGGTACACAGGCACCCCGAAACAGCCAGTCCTGCTCTCTAGACTGGCTCTGGCGGAAATGACTGGAATTTGAATGTGCTGTTTTCCAGAGTCTAGGACCCAGGGCACCTTGGACTCGGACAGGAAGGCTCATACAGTCCCCACACTGGAAAAATTAGGGGTGAATTGGCTCTCAGAGGTTTCACCTCCCTCCAATGGTCTCTGCAAGGTGATTTGGATGTCGAACTAAGTTCAGTGGATTGACCCAAAACAGGTGGAGGGGGAGGCTGGATCAATGAAGGTCGTTCCAGATTTGAGAGATTCAGAGGTTATGTTCCTGAAATAAGGTGAAGTTCTCAGAGAAGGCTGGGGTCATAGGGAGGAGCCTTGCTGAATGGAGCATGGTTGAGTCGTAGAAAGTTGAAGGGCTCACTGCCAGTCGCCCAAAGGAGCACCTCGTACAGGCAGCCAATGGACAGACAGGGATGCATGTCTCTGAGCCTCAGAGAGACGGTGCTCATGGATGCCGCTGGTTTTACCTGTAGGATTCCCATCTTCATTGCACCTCGTTCTTTTGTCCTAACATTCTGTTACATAGAGATATTTCATCGAATTCCCACTGTGAAGAAAGAGGCACATTTAAAGAAAATTTAACATTAATGTAGTAATCCATCTTTAACCTGGAAACTAGGAGGCCAATTTGTTTCAATCAATCACTTCATCATTTAGAGGCTGATTTATTTCTGTGGCTCTTCATCCTCCTTCCCTCAAAGTCCTCCCCAGCCCCCTTGACTGTCTTTTTTTTTTTTTTTTATGCACTGCTTCTGCATTCAGTCCTTCCTCAGCAGGACCAACAGTGAGGGTGACCAGGGGGACTCCAGCCTGGATCTCGCTGTCTTGTGCTCCAGGAGTTTGGAACGTGGTTCAGAGAGAATGCTGCAGGAGTTCTGCAAAGGGAGTGATCCTTCCTTCCTGCTGGGGAGATGTGGAGTCAGCCCCATGGAGGGTCCACTGGTGTCTGTAAGGCGGCATTCCTCCGTCAAGGAAGGGCTATCCAGGGGTAAGAAAAGAAAATGTTAAGGCCAGAAGAGAGGGATGGGGGTGAGGGCAGGAGTGGGGAGACAGGAGCAAGAGCCAGGGAAAGGAGGAGCTAGTTTTTACAAGACTGAGCCTATTAGAGCTGTCACTTGCCCTGGCCATTCTAGAATAGTCCCTCCTTTATCCACAGGGGATACTTTCTGAGACCCCCAGTGGATGCCTGAAACAGTGGGTAGTACCGAACTCTCTATATACTATGCTTTTTCCTATATACACATAGCTACGATAAAGTTTAATTTATAAGTTAGGCACAGTAAGAGATTAACAATAACTAATAATCAAATAGAACAGTTATAACAATATACTGTAATAGCGTTTATATGAATGCCTTTGAGGTCATTGTTAAGTAAAATAAGAGTTGCTTGAATATATGCACTGTTAATACCATGGCAGCCGATCTGATAACCAAGACAGCTACTAAGCACCTAATGTGCAGGCGTCTAGAGCGTGGAGACGCTGGACAAGTGGGTGATTCACGTTCCTGGTGGGATGGACCAGGATGGCACGAGATTTCTTCACAACAGTCAGAAGAGCAGGCAATTTAAAACTGAGGAACTGTTTATTTCTGGAATTTTCCATTTAATATTTTCATATAGCCGTTGACTGAGGGTCATGAAACCTCAGAAAGCAAAGCCAAGGATAAGGAGGGGACTACTGTATTCCAATTGTGCACTGGGGCCCCTGGAGACAGGGGTCTTTCTCCCAAGTCTTCCCATGAGAATGCGTTCACTTTGGGTTGCTCCTAGTCACATCTCAGACCGTTGGGGCCACGCAGCATGTTCTGGTTTTCTGACTCATCAGGTCTACCGAGAAGCTGTAATTTGCATTCCTGACAAGTTGATGTTGCCAGTCTCAGGTATTCTTGTAGAGGGCTAAAGGACCAGTAAAGCGTTGGAGTAAAAACTGCCTTTGTTTTTGTCAGGATAACAATTTTAGTATCCTTTTAAAAGACATCTCGTCAAACGAGATGAGCCAAATGTAGTTCCACAAAACTTCTTGGGCTTTAAACGACCACGTTAGACACAGAGCTACTAAGTAGGGAATACCTGTTGGCAGGACTCTGAGCCCCATGGGCCAAGAGGTGGGGTGCCCTGGTCTAGGGCAGCTCTTTGGAAGCTCTTAAACCTGGGACTCCCTCATCTGTCCTGAGGGCATTATCTGTAAACTTAACACCTCCAGCACCCAACTAGAACAAGTTGCTGCATCTTGGAGCCAAGGCTGTGCTGGGTCCCCCAAAGAGGCCTTCCGAGCCTGTCTGGAAACCTCCCTGCCTGTCTGGAAACCTCCCTGCCTGCTCCCCATGGAAGGGAGATCCTGCATCTTGGTCCCTTCGCTGTCTGCTCCTGCTGGCATCTCCCAGCAATCGTCAGCTGCTGGGGCTTCCCAGCTCAGGTCTTATTGTACATTTATGATTGTTAAAGAAAAGGAAGACAGAATCTCTTTGACAATAACCCCCTGGAAGCGTAGGAAGCAGGGGCCATCTGACAGTTCATACCTGTACAAAAGGAAGCCTCTGAAATGAATGTTAAAGTAGTAGTTTCCTTCATGTTTATCACGGAGCATTCCTGGAGCACTACTGTGGCTCTCTTTCTCCAATAAACTCACAAGGCTGCAGCGCGCATTTTATTTGGAACAAGTGGGCACAGGGTGGGGAGGAGGGGACTTGGGAAGAAGAGTCCTTTAAAAGTTATATTCTGAAAAGATTGCATATTTGTCTATTCCAAGAACAGCTACCAGATATGTAGAATATCATGTTAACAGTTATCTTTGGTGATAGAATTATGTGCAATTTTTATTTATTCTTTCCTCTTGTGATACCTTGCAGTCAGAAAAAAACAAAACAAAACCCAGCATGTGTTTTTAAAACCAATCGAAGGTGCCCCCTTGCCTTTGGAGTGTGGTACGTGTGCAGGAGCCCAAACCCACAGACAAATGGTGACAAGAGAAAGATTCAAACAGGAAAAGAGGGTCTGGTCTGCAGGCCAAGGCAGAGCCATCCAAGAGAAACGGGGTCAGCAGGTGCCTGAGGGAACTGCTCCTCCACACAAGATGAAAATGTGTATAATTTTGTTTCCGGCATGAGAACTGGCATTTAATTTGAGAGAGAACAAGAGGAAGGCACTAAGTGTTCCATTCAGGGAAGGCAGGGTGCCCTGGGTCCCCGGCAGGCCCCTCCTCATTGGCTATGAGGCCCTCCGCCCCCGCCAGGAGCACCGCTGAAATGGAGTGAGGAGCGCTGATGACTGGGCTTTCCTGACTTCGCTGAAGCAAGCCCTGTCTGGCCTCCTGTCCTCGGGAAAGGACCTGAGTTCTCCCTCTTTTCTTTCTCTTTTTTCCCTCCTTTCCTCCCTGTGACTCCTTGTAAGGAGGAATCATACCTGATGCCAATGGATCCTATCCAGTCTCCCCTTCCTCAGTGTCCTGCCCTTATCATCTTCCCTGAGTGGCTCAGCTCTTTCCTTCCATGCCCCAAGAGCTCTGGGAGACGACACACGCCTGGGTCACCATCTCTGCCCCCAGGGTGCCTCTCAGTGCACTGCGGACCTCACAGCGTGGGACCGTCATTCCGCATACATTTGTTGCCAACGTTCTCTGTGGCGCTTTCTTAGATTCTTGGACTAGAAATAACCTACACCAGTCAATGATAGCCAATCCACAATACCATGAAGGTGCATGAGATCAGTGAGAGCTCACCTCCTCCCTATCGAGTGGCGAAGATTTTAAAATGAGCACATGTCGATTCCCTCAGGTGCCATGACTGGACATATAAATGAAGGCATCCTTCTTGGAGGGCAATTTGGTGATGAATGTGTAAGCCTTTAGGACCGCGTCATATCACTTGAGCTAGCAATCCCACTTCTCATAATTAATTATAAGGAAATAACCAGAGATGGATATGAACAGTTATGTACAAGATGGTCATCAAAGCATTATTGACATTATTTTTAAAGGAACAAAAACAGGGGTTAATTAAGTGGTTAATAACTGCATACAACGGAATACTATGCAGCGACTAGAAACTATGCTGCAGAAGTATGTCTAATGCATGGGACACACCTCCTCCTGCTCCACTACCCTGATCCAGAGGTCTGCGGGCTGCAAGATTAAGACCATATCAGCATTTCCCTAGGTAGCTTTTTTAAAAATTGTAAGTAAAAGAGAACCCAAAGCAAACAGGCTTAGGAACAAAAGGTATTGAATTGGCTAATAACCCAAAGGCAGGGCTGGATTCAGTTGAGAAACCATCCTGTAGTTCGACAGTGTCTCCAAGGACCCTGCTTCTTTCTGGGGAAGTTATTGATCTCTCCTCCCATTTTTCCCTTATGAGCGGCCTCTGAGTTGGTCATTGACAGAGATCAACTGCCAGTTTTTAATTCTGCGAGGAAGCGGCTGGAGAGGTCCCTCATCTGATTATCCCCTTAGATGAAGCAGAGTGCAGAGGCTTTCTGCTCTGCCCTCCAGGGAGCTGATGGCAGATTTAGGCTTATTTTCACTTTATGGCTTCAGTACTTCCATCTTCACCTCCTATCTTTCAAAGGACAAAAGAGAAAATGTCTTTTGGGCAAGATCTGGGGTCAATGCTCTCAGCTGCCCAAATTCTTTCACGTGACCCCTGACCTATCACTGAACTTGTGGTCATGGGATGGGATGGGATGGGATGGGATAGGATGTTCTAATTGGCTGCAGCTTGGCCATGAGAGGTGAGAGAAGGAATCCATTTTGAAAAGGAACCCACTGAACACATCTTACGTAAAGAAACGGCAGTCAAATATATATGGGAAATGTTAAATAAAGTAACTCAGATTTCTTCTCAGGCTTTAACATGCTAATGTGCTCTACAAACCACCAGAAAACAGGTAGGAAGAGGAAGGATATAATATACAGCGCTTCATACAGAGCCCATTCTGGAAAATGCTACAGTAAATGTAAGGAGGATCAGTGCCTATACATTAATTGAACATATATCTGAGCCTGCCTGGGACAGTTTCAGTTTATACCTGTTACTCCAGGTATAAATTATGGTATAACTATGATTACCACTCACGTTCACTCTCAAAAGGATCCCCAACTTTTCATGCAAATTTTATATCTGATAAGAGACTTAGAATACATAGAGAATTCTTATAACAATAAAAATGCAAATAATGCAATTTAAAAATGGCAAATTTCTATAAAGAAGACAAATAGCCAATACATACATGAAAAGGTGTCCAACATGTGGTATGATATATTAATTAGCTTGATTGTAGTGATTATTTTGATATATCTATATCTATATCTATAGTCTGTCCAGAAGGTAAGGTATCCAGCCATATCACATGAAAAATAGAGACATTTATTGAAGAAGATATAACATACAAGAAACATTGTACATAGGACAATGTCACCTCAGTTCCCATCAAAGCAGGCACCTTGGGACCTCACACAGTTCTTCCAATTGCCATCAGCTGCCACATTGTATTTTCCTGAATCTCATTGATGATCTGAAATTTCTTCCCTTTCAAAAGTGATTTCAGTTTTGGGAAAAGCCGGAAGCCACAGGATACCAAAGCTGGGCTATAGGGGGGTCTGAGTTACCTGGGTGATTTGATGTTTTGCCAAAAAGCTCTGCACAAGATGTGATGCATGAGCTGAGCGGGCGCATTGTTGTGATGAAGCTGCCAGTCAGCAGTTGCCCATAGCTGCAGCCTTCTGAATCATCTGAATAGTTTCCGCAGAGGAATGTTCAAGCTTAGCACAGAATTCGATGCAGATTCGTTGCTCTCCTAACTCAGTCATTTGAATGCGACAGCCACATAGTACACATGCTCACTCAATGGTGTCTACCGCCCCCAGTGACTATTAAGTGAAGTCATCATTGTTCACTCATGTGTATTCCAGTCCACTCTCCTTGGCTGCCAGGTTACATTGATGTTGCTCAAACCATTCTTGTTATATTAACAATGGCTGGACTTTTACCAGACAGACTACACACACACACACACACACACACACACACACGTTTTTATGTCAGTCACACTACAATAAAACTATAAGAAAGAAAAGAGAAAAGGTACTCAATACTAAGGACCATTAAAGAAATCAAAATTACAATGAGATACCTGACTTAACACCCAAAAGACAAACAATAACAGGTACTGGTGAGAAGAAATTGGAACTCTGAGACATTCCTGGTGGGACAGCCCTGGGAAATCAGTTTGGAAGTTCCTCAAAAAGTTAAACACAAGAGTTACCATATGACCCAACAATTTCATTCCTAGGTATATACCCAAGAGAAATGAAAGCATATGTCCACACAAAACTTGTACATGAATATTCATGATAGGATGATTCATAAGAGCCCAGAAGTCCCTTAACTGATGAAAAGATGCACAGAATGTGGTATATCCAGACAATGGGATATTTATTCATTTATAAAGAAGGAATGGAGTACTGATATATACTATAGCATGAAGAAAGCTTGGACACTTTATGCCAGTCACAAAAGATCGCATATGATATGAGCCCACATATATAAAAGTTCAGAATAGTCAAATCCATAGACAGAAAGTAGATTAGTAGTTGCCAGGGCATGGGCGGTGGAGGGAATGACTGCTCATGGGTATGGGATTTTTTTTTTGGAGTAATGAAAATGTTTTAAAGTTCTCTATATATGGAACTCTGTAACTCTGCGAATACACTAAAAACAACTGAATTGTACATTTTTAAAAGGGCAAGCTTTTTGGTATGGAATTATATCACAATTAAGCTCCTATTAAAAAACAAACTAATAAGCAAGGAAGCCGGTGGTAAAAAGACTGTGGGAGTGAACTGGGAACATTTTCAGAGGTGCTGAGGGTGGAACTATGGGAAGGGCTGGGGAAGAATAAAACATGAGTGAAGATGGGGGAGGGGGTCCTTGTGTTCAGCCCCAACCCACTTCATCTGGTCCATGGGTCTGAATTCTTTCAGCTGTCACAGTGTTCTGGAACATTTTCAACATCAAAAGATGATTGAGGGGCCAATTTTATCTTGCTAACTCATCTGCTCCTGTTTTTAAAAATAAACTTTACATTTTAGAACAGCTTTAGATGTACAGAAAAATTGTGAACATAGTACAGAGAGTTTCCACCTACCCCACATCCACTTTCCTCTACTAGTAACATCTTACATTCATATGATTCATTTGTCACAATTAATGATCCAATATTGATACATGACTGTTAACTGAAGTCTATGCTTATTCAGGTGTCCTTATCTGTTCCAGGATTTCATCCAGGACACTGCCTTTCATTTAGTTGTCAAGTCTCGTAAGGCTCCTCGGGGCTGTAACAGATTCTCAGACTTTGTTTTTGATGACCTAGATAGTTTTGAAGAGTGCTAGTCAGGTATTTTGTAGAATGTTCTTCTATTGGGATTTGTAAGATGTCTTTCTCATAATTAGACTGTGGTTACAGGATTTTTGAGGAAGATCACAGAGGTAATGTGCCCTTTTTGTCATACATCAAGGGTATATATTATCAACATGACTTGTCCCTGTTGATGTTGACCTTGCTCACCACCAGGGTGAAGTTAATAATTGTTGGGTTTCTCCATGTGTCAAGTTATTCCTTTCCCCCTCCTTTTCCATACTCTACTCTTGGGAAGGAAGTCACTATGCATAGCACACACAGGCAGTGGGGAGTTAAGCTCCGCCTCTTTGCAGGCAGAGTGTACAGAAACCCATATGTTATTTACAATTATTCTGCACAGAAATTTGCCTCTTGTCCCTCATTTATTTATTTATTCAATCATTTTAATATCAGTATGAATATATATTTTATACCTTCAGTTATAGTCCAAAGAATTTGTTTTTCTCCTCAGCTTGTTCCAACTTTGGCCATTGGGAGCTCATTCAGTTGGGTCTGCTCCCATAATTGTGGGTGTTCTGTTTAGTTTTGTGCTCCCCTCTCCCAGCTTTTGTTACTTGCTGGCAGTACAAGAAGATATCCTATTTTTTTTAATTACAAAAAATTATCAATCCAACAAAAGTAGAGAGAACAGCACAAAGAAACCTCGCATACTCATTGCTTAGACTTTCTAACTGTGAATATTTTTGACATAGCTACCTTATATCTGTTTTTGTTTTTATGTCTAACAGATAACGATTTTAAAAACATAATTACAATATCGCTATCACATTAAAAATATCACTATCACACCCAACAAAATGAATACTGATGCCTGAATATCCCCTATTACAAGTCAGTGCTTAATTTTTCCTGTTTTTTAAAAACAGCATTTTCACAGTTGGCTTGTTTAAATTGGGTTCACAATGGATTTTGCTAATCGTATGCTCACGGTGCTATTTAAGATGTCCATCCATCTTCAATTATTTCTGATAAACTACATTAGATCTGGGAGTTTGATTATATTTCCCCCAAAGTTAAAAACACGAATCAAGAAGCCCTACAGCTGAGCCAGACTGTTCCTCTTGATAGGACTTATCTCTAGGGGAAGGGAATGCCCTCCAGGAGCCTTAAACTTAGGAGGAGAAAGTGAGGCCCTAGGCCTAGGGGGTAAGGGGGAGGTTGGCTTTAAGATTTCAAAGAATGCACAGCAGGTGATGCCCAGTGCTATGCCAAGAGAGACATAACCAGGCATGGATTTTATCGGGGTTGTGATTGTTCTTGCTAGCTGCTGCTCTGGTTACCAAGTTCCACAGGTTTTTATGGACTGCCCCAACTCTATTTTTCCCATAAGCCCTATTATTTTTTAGCACGTCATTTTGTAGAACTCGGGGTTTTTAGCAGTGCACATAAGATGTTAGAGCAGAAATGCAGGTATGTCTTTATTGCAAAGAATCACGACAGTCTTGGAAATCTCAGGACGTTTGGTGTCTCTATGTCCAAGGTCCCGGCTACCTCACTGCAGCTCCTGGCAGTCTCTTGAGGGAACTCCTGGGTCAGTGGCTTCCCTGGTGGTCCCCCCCAGGAGGGGTCCTCCTCAGGGCCTGTGCTTCTATCCTTTCTTGATTCTCCTGGTTCTGCTTTGTTTATGCCAGCAGGTCGCATCCCTCAACCAGGACAGCAGGACCTGTTTCTTACAAAATAGGATGTCTGGGACAACAATCTGAGCCCCCTTGTCTGCCACAGAGAAGGGCCCTTCGGAAATATTATTAATTGATGCTGGTGAGGGCAGCACCGATAGACCGGGCCCAGGCAGCAGCTCGTGTGCTGGGTGCTCCTGTTCGCAGGCAAAATGGCAGAGAGGCTGCTTGGGGAGGGTTTACTTATGATTCATTTCTAGTGCTGGGACGAAGGACTTTTCTCTTAGCTTCTCCTATTTCTCTATTTTATTCCCTCTCCTCCTTCCCCATCAATGTTTCCTCAAATGATTCCGAAGTCTTGGTGCAAGTATCTTAGAGCCATTGAGAAAATTAAATTTAAAACGTACTCTTTATAAAACAAACACACAACAAACAACACTTTATGGAGCTTTGAGGAAGAGGGCCTGGCTGGAAGACAGGTGTGAAATCCAACCGCCATGAACTGACCGAGCTCCAGAAAGAACCGCTTTGTAATCTGGCCTCAGGACCCTATTCCAGAGGCCAGTGCGGCACCACCAGCAGACTTCTTTGTCACATGGAGTCAACTAAGCAGAGACTGGTGTCAGGACTGCCCCCCTGCTGCTCGGGAGTGTCCCCAGGGAGTGTCCCTGATATCCTTGGGGCCAGGGAAATTTTGGGGTAGGCATCTTGGGCTCCAGCAGCAGTTCCATCCCTAGGCTGGTGGCCACCTCACTGCCCCATATTCCACAATGGAGCAATTTCTGGGGTGGTTGGTGCCTTGTCCCCCCAGGTTCCATCTTGGCTACGGTCCCCATACTCAAGGCTTTAGGAAGTTTCTGAGGTACTTGACTCCAACAGGGTGAGAAGAAGAGAATCTCAGTCCTCACTGCCCAGGACGTGGGATGACCATGAACTTCCATCCATTTCTAACACCCTCTCTCTTCTTCTCGGGATCCTTCTTTCTTGTCATTCACTCATACCTGCTGTCCTGAAACTCCACTTCCTCCATTTCCGGACATGCTTCTCCCTCCTTCAGAAATCCAGGTTTCTTCTTCTGTCTCACCCATTCCCGGGCTTCCAGAACTTTTTGCAATTGGGCAGAGAGGAGCCCAGCTTCGGTGTCCTCAGTGGAACTAATAATTTTCATTCTCCACCACCAGCTGCTTGGGTGACTTTAGGCAAATGGCAGACAAGCACTCAGCTTGTTTGTTCATTGATAAAACTCATGCATTTCTCAGACTCCCTATAACAATGGTCTTGCCAAGAGGTGGCTATGATTACTGTCATTATTTGAGTTCCTGGAGTGGGGTTCCCAGACCATTGGGCTGCAGCATCATTTTCGTATTGAGTCAGACCTTGAGGCCACAGGTTGGCCTGGGTGGAATGCGCCTGCCAGGCCCCAGCTTCTCAGCTAGGTTTCAGGTTCCTGTCTTGGCCCCTGCAGGGCATAGCCATGCTCCTGCTCTCCTTTCAAGGATCTATTCAGTTGCCGTGATGTCCACACCTTTCCCTTTCAACAGACCCACTGTGACCACTGTACAGGAATCAGGCTGCTGGTCCACAGCCTGCCCACATGGCTTGCTGCTCTACCACTGCCTTCCAGCTACAAGAAGGGTCTTTCCTGAGCTACCTCCTAGTTGGCCCCAACTTTCAATTCATGGTGCCTGGGGAAGGTGGTTGAGTGGGGTCTGGAGCAGGGCATGTGGCAGTTTTACAGACTGAAGCATGGCTCTCTCAGGATTTCTAGTTCAGCAGCTGGAAAATAAAATTCTACAGGGTGGGATGAGGGAGGACTGGGTACTTCATTCCTTACACTTCTCCTCGTGGGGCTGCAGGGTCGGTGGTGCCACAATACGTCTGATGAAACTTAGCTTCCTCAGGAAGTTCAATTTCTTTGTTCCCCAAGAGTTGTGCCTGGCAGCCAGGCCCAGTAAGGCAGGCCCCACGGTGTCGTATCAGAAGTCTGTGAGAACCGTATTACTTCAGGGAGGCTGGGTGTGGGGGGCAAGGAGCAGAGTTTCTTCTCCAAATCAATTCTGCGGAAGGACGGCGTGCCTTCGCAGCCTCCAAACTCCTAGCACCCCAGCGTCCACTGGGTAAAAAATAGCTTTCTTATTTATTGACTGGCAAAATACTCTATTCATCAAACCATTCCAGGGTCCTCTAAAGATAAAATGGAGGGAAAACCCAATAGGACAATTAAAGATTTAATGTAGTCTTGCAGACTTCTGCTTCATTTCATTGTAAATTGAGTGCGATAAAACACAGCCTCAGCAGCCTGCAGAGCAGCTGTGGCATTTTCTTCTGTGCAAGGAACTAATTCTGAAGTAGAAGGCCTCACCTGCATCTAACAATGGCGGATGGCTTCTGTACACTAATTATATCTTCCTTTATATCTTTGGCCTGAACTCTAATTTGCTTACAGTCTAATGAGCACCAGTTCTCGCTGCAAACTACCTGGGAGATTAAATACTTAAGATAGTCAAATACTCTTGCTCCCGACGCTCTTCAAGCCCTCTGCATTCTGAACAGATGTCTAAAGGCGAGTGGCTCTTTAAAGGCTGGTGAGTCACTTTTCAGCAGCAACTGTACACTTAAATGAAAAGCCACGATCTGGTAGCAGACCTGGGTTGTCCTAAAAAAACAGTCATAATAATTCTTTTAAACGCCTTTCCTAGTTTAGGGACTAAGCATGACTTGCCAGCTTCCATTACTGCCTGTTGCGAAAGCTACATGTTCTATGGCTGTTTGTTCCTCCGACTTTGGTTTTCTCAAGTTTCCCCAGAAAGGCTGTTCCTTTCTCCAGATGTCCTCCCTTCATCTCTGAGAGTTTAGAAAATGGAAACAGTAGAGACAGGGGAATGGGGAGGGGAGTCCAACCTGGGCCTAGCTCCTCTTTTCCAGGGTCTCGCCCCTTTTAACACTTTACCCCTGGAAGGATGATGTTGAATGTTAACCAAACATGAAAGGCCTTTCAATGTGAGACGCAACCAGCATTTGCTTGAGATCAGCAGGAGCAGCTATTCAGGACGTGCTGATTCAGAAGACCAGACAGCGTTCCAAGGAGCAAGTAAAGGCAGTGGGCATTTAAGAGAAGAGAAGGGGAACAATTACATCAATAGAAGAAAGAAATTTCTGTTGGTGCAGATAAGCTAACGTAGCGACACTAACTCTAAACAATGTTTTTGATTTTCAGTCCAGCAGTCATCATTTATAACTGCTTTCTTGTTATCTTTGCAAACAAATCTTTGGGGTACAGTGTTGCTTTAGTACCAAGCCAAAGGGTATTTTGACCGGTTTTAACAGTCCACAGATCTGAGATGGAGGCAGGTCCTCCGGGATGGCAGTTCTGGCTCCATTTTAAAGGATGTTAGTCACTTGGACGGCAGAGATCTCAGAGCTAATGGTGATTATGCATTACACTTTATCATGACCTCCCCAAAGTGCAGTGTTTGAGGTGAAGGACTATCCAGGTGAATGGCCTGGAGGACTCATTACAGATTCTGATCCGGCAGGACTGGGATGGGACCTGAGACTCCGCATTTCCAAGGCGCTTGCTGCTGCTGCCGCTGCTGCTGCTGCCGCTGCCGCTGCTGTTGCTGCCGCTGCTGCTTCAAGGACCACACTTTGAGTCTCTTTACGGGCACTATTCTATTCTGTCTTCCTTACAACCTCTGAGGCAGATCCTCTTCTACAATGAGGCCATGGATGTGCAAAGAGAGGGAGAGACAGAGCTGAGGTCCCCTGGCCGTAAGCAGCAGGGCCTGGGCTTGATGTCTTTCAGTCTGACTTGCAGCCTGAACACATGCCTGCTGGACATACTGCCTCCCTTTTGCAGTAGGTGCTCTTGTGAAGAAGATAGGAAATGAATTTGATGCACTGATAATCCAGAGAATTCTGTGACAAGCCTTTGTCCAAGCCGAGAAACCGCTCTTCATTTATCCACCATGTCTGCCAAGGTGGGCACCCATCAAGACCTGGCTGTGTTGCCATACAGAGAACCCAACCTCAACAAGTGCTCACTGAGTGCCTGACCTGGACCAGCCCAGAGCTCCCAGCAGGAACTTTTGCAAATGGTGAAATAGACCTTCTAGGTGTGCTTCTCCCATTTGTTAAAATAACCCACTAACACTGTGCACCAAAGTCGGGGCCCCAGGGGAGAAGCAACACCGCCCAGTGGTTAAATGTGCAGCCTTTGGAGCCTGACTACTGGGTTTGGATCCTGCCCTGACTCACTGGTATGTGCTGGGGCAATTTGCATAATTTCATAATCTCTCTATGCCTCAGTTTCCTCGGCTGTGAAGGAGAGATGATGATAATGATAGTGTCTACCTCTATTGTGAAATTTTTATGAACTGATTCACGTGAGGTCCCTGCTATGAAAATATCCCTCTAACAATATAAGCTGCCATTATTAACAGGGAGCTGGGACAGCCTTTGTGAGAATGTCCCCTGACAGTGTGGGGGACATTTTTTTCCTTTATGTATCTGTAAAGTGAAGTAGCTAATTTTACTAGTTCTTCCCAATAGGAAACAGTGGGATAAGGCCTGCCACTCAGCACTGTCCAGCCCACAACAGCTGGAAAGAATCCACAATAGCCCAAAGCAGAGAGAGAGAAAACTGCAGGTGGGTGTTAGCACGTGTTTGAATTATGCTTTGGTTTACACATCTAGTCTTGAAGCTGTTTAAATTAAGACCCTCTCCTTTGATGATAACCGTGTGTAAGGCAATATTTGCTGATCCCGGCTCCTCCCATCAACGCAGGACCGAAATGCAAACATACTTGTAAAGTGGAAACACACTTTTATTTCCTAAGGGCCCTGTAATCAAGGCAAAAGCTATTACTTGATCGCATAATTAACCTTAGGAATAGCAGTGTAAACAGCACAATTCATGAATTTGTTAATTGGCCTTCCCTGCTACTGATATTAGCCCCAAGTTGATCTGTTGTTCTCCTCTGTTGATTATCTTAAATTTTCTAATTTGGATTTCTTAAGCAAGGGAAAAGAGTGAAGAAAGAGTGTTTTAACAACTTGAGAGTATTCTGTGGGTAAGTGATTGTTTCTTGTTAGAGGTGGACTCAGCTTGAAGGAAGTGACTCTCTCTTCTGGCAGATTCGGACCTCTGGGGTCCAGATTTCTGTCCTGTGTACTGATTAGCCAGACTGCTAACTACTGACGTGGGACCCCCCTGCCGTACCCCCTTCCCCTGCCACTGGGGGTAGTGGAGACATAAAACAGCCAGCAATGCGGCTCGGCAGTCATGCTTCCGGGACTCTGAGTCTTGGTCTCATTTAGTTCTAATTTATTTTCCCCATCACTATGACTCCACTATGACTCCTTAGCTGGGAGGAAATAAACAGAAACACGGGGCTGTGTGTTGCCCCCGCTCTGCGGTTGTAGGGGGTGCGTGGACGTGGGGGAGGCTTTCGTGAGCACAGGACCAGATCCCTCTCCTCAGAGTTTTAAAGACAGATACACCAAAGCAGGAGACACGGATTCTGAGAGGAGAGGAGATGTCACAGCCTTCCTCTCCTTGTGTTTCTCTTCCAACAACAGGGCACACCTGTGCAGGACTTCCAGCTGACTTCCAGAAGCAGCAAATCAATATGGAAGAGATTCTTTCACTGGAGCCCTGGTTATGAAGCAGAGTTGCTTAATTAGACCTGGGCCTCCGATAGCTGCTTAAAAAAAAAGGAATTCACTGTGGGTAGTGATATAAGGCCTGGTCTGTTCACACATACTTAAAATTCAAGGATACATCTTACGATGTATCTGATGACTTCAGAACTGTGAGAAGCAGTCCACTTCAAACAACCGATTTCAGTTAACAAGTGAGCTTAACTAAATAGCTCTCAAAAAAAAAAAAAGAAAAAACTTGCTAAGGGTCCTTCTAGCTGCTTTGAAACCTGCAGGACTCTCGCTGGGTAAGAGTCTAGATCACCAACCAGAAAGCCACAGTGAAACATACACAATGAATAAATAGCCTGTGGCCACTGGACCCCAAACCCCCCTGTCACCAAAAGCAGACAGGAAAACTGTGGCTTAGGGGCTTTTTGACAATTCAGGATGTGTTCAGAAGGATCAGCTAGTCTGTCTGTCATTTAGACAGACTCAGCTTGAAGCACTGGGCTGACAGCAGTGAGGCCGCCCCTCCGCCCCGGCCCCCCCAAGCCTGTGGGTCCCAGAGGCTTACACTGGTTCTAGAATCTATAGAGACAGCAATCCAGGCAGATGAAGAATCCACAGGCAATTCCAATGCGTGTTTCAGGCAGGTTTGGGGGTTTGGCAGTAGCTCACATGACAGCGCACCCGTCACAGCTGGGCTGGGTGCTGCTCTACAGCAGAGCACAACCCACCACGCGCTTCCCAGACAAGGAGAAGCCTTCTGGGATCAGGAGAGTGATGCATTCACCCTCAGCACTGCATTCCGCAGACCGAACTCGGTAAGTGTCTGCCAACCCATTGCTTCTGTTCTCCTACCAGCCCCACCCTGGCCCTTTTGAAATTCTGTTATGGAATTTCAAGGGCAAAACAGTTTCCAAAAGAGATAACCTGAACCATCATTTTACAAAAAGTTCAGTCGTTTTCATTTGGCTGAGAAGTATTTCCAAGTAGAGAAAACACATGCGATCACCTGGTGAGAGAATTTGGAAGTAAAACACAAATTGCTAATTAGCAAGAGATAATGGAAAAACAGGCTGGGGAACAGGGAGGAGGGAGCCATATATCCTTGGGTCCCAGGAGCCGCCAATGCTCTCGAGCTAAGCTACTTGGGGCTAAAGTTCAGTTTATCCACCGCACATGCTCAGATCAGAACCTGAAGTCCAAGCCTCTGGGTCCTGCTAGTTCCAGACCTTAAGGCAAGTTAGTTTTCCCCCTGAGAATGAAGGAGGTGGGTAATAACAAAGGACCCTTTATTAAGAGCTCAGGAGCCAGACACTATGCTAAGCATCATCCATTCAGTCCTCCAACAGCCTAATGAAAGGGGATTATTTTCGGACCCCTTTTACAAAAGAACAGAAACAAACACACACACACTCACACACACAAAAAACGAAGACAAAGAGAACCAAGGTACCACACAACTCCCATCCCAACTTCTCCTTTGCTCTGGAACTCTTCCAGAAGGAGCCATCCTTAGTGCCGTAAGACTAGGTGACTCCAGGTGACTCCGGGTGACTATTGAGGGCAGTGCCTTGTTAGGGATACTGACCGGAATGACTATAGAAATGTCATTATTTCTGAAAAATGCTATACTGATTATTTTGGCTTTGCTTTAAAAATATATTTTTTAGCAAAGTAGTGCAAAAATGTAAAGCGTATCAAAATCCAGCACCCATCCCCTTCCCTCACCCACAAAGGCAAACACAACTTTTTAGCTGCTGCTTCTGATGGGGGGAGTCAACAGTTTACCTGAAGGAGCCCTCGCCCCTCTGCCCAATGCCATGGTATGGAGACTTCTTCTTAGTTGTTTTTTTTTTTTTCATTTTAGATATTAATAACTTCTAATTATGGTAGGTGAGGATTTGATTCTTTCACTCCACCCTACTTCCCTCCCCTCCCCTGTACACATTTTAGCATCATTAATCAGCATCTACATTTTTATGGCTACATAAATATGGTGTACTACAGGGCTAACTAGTGCACTGTGCATATTTTATTCACATGCTATTTTGAATTAATAGTTGCTTCATTCTCATCTGTTGCATAGCTTTTGATGCATTGAAGCTTTAAAAAATTGTTCTAAACGTATCATTAGATGTCCTGGACCTTGAGAAGATCTGTCATGATAGGGAGATGCTTCGTCGCTTCTTTTTGTTTGCTTGGGGCTGTCCCTCCTCCTGAGGCCCTTCTGCCCCAACCTCATGGGTGGTTCCTGAGCCCATCTGTCAAGTAAGGACTCCCTTAAACCCTTCCTGTGTTGACGTCCCTATTTCCTATATACCATCTTTTCCTATTTTGTGTTTATTTCATTGTTTTATTGGGCATTTTCCACAAGCTTTTTTTCTTTTAATTTTTATTGAATTTATTGGGGTGACATTGGTTAATGGAATTATGTAGTTTTCAGGTGTACAATTCTATAATACAACATCTGTACATTGTATTCTGTGTTCACCACCTCAAGTCCAGTCTCCTTCTGTCACCATTTACCCCCCTTTACCCTCTTCTACCTCCCTGACCTCCTCTCCCTCTGGTAATCATCATACTGTTGGCTGTGTCTATCATTTTTTTTTTTTCTTAATCCCTTCACCTTTTTCTCCCAGCTTCCCAACTCCCTCTCCTCTGACAGCTGTCCGTCTGTTCTCTGTACCTATGTCTGTTTCTATTTTGTTTGTGTTGCTCATTAGATTCCACACATGAGTGAAATGTGGTATTTGTATTTCTGTGACTGGCTCATTTCACTTAGCGTAAACTCTCCAGGTCCATCCATGCTGTCGCAAAGGGTAAGGTTTCCTTCTTTTTTATAGCTGAGTACAATTCCATGGTGTAAATGTACACAGCTTTTTTTTTATCCACTCATTTACTGGCAAACTCTTGCTTGAGAAGCTTGTGGAGTAGAAGATTTGGAAGTAGTCTACAAAAGCTTCTTAAGAGTTTGTGAGAGGTAGTGCTTGGAGTCCTTCTGTGCCTGGACATGTCTTTATTCTCCCTCTGGCTTTATCAATACTTGGGTTGACTGTACAATCCTAAATTGAACCTAATTTGCCTGTTGAATTTCGAAGACCTTTGCATCTGATGTTGCTATTAAGTCTAAAATTCAAATTCTCATTTTTTTAACCCCTTTTCTCTCCACATGTTTTTAGGGCTTCTGTTGAGCCCATGTGTTCCAATTATCTCAGAATAATTAATCATGATACAGATTTTTGTTCAATTTATCTAGTCAACGGACATTTAGTGGGCCCTTTCAATCAGGGTTTTCTGTCCTTCAGTTCTGTTAATTTTTCTTGTATTAATTTTTGAATAACTGATTCTCTATTTTCTTTTTTGAAACTATTACTTAGATGTTAGATGTCTCAGGCTGATCCTCTAAATCTTTTATAGTTTCTCTAATTTCCATCTCTTCTTTCTACTTTTGCTTTTCTTAATTTTTATTTTCTATCGAAGGTTTTTGTTTGTTTACATTTCTATCAAACTTCAGTATCCATGAGGCCTTTTAAAAATTGCATTCTGTCTCTGTATTATAAGATGTGGTATCATATCTTGTTGAGGGTATTAATTATAGTTCTTTGTCAAAGCTTATTTCATAGACTTTTTGGCTTATTAGCTGTCATTCTCAGATGTTTGGTGGTTCTTGACTACCTTTTCATAGTTAAGAGACAGATACTCAGAACTGATAGGAAGCTCCCCTAACATGGTTGGGGCTCACTGAGTGCAGAGCTTCTCCTTTGATGGAATGGAAAGCCAACAGTTTATCTGAAGGAGCCCTCGCCTCTCTGCCCAATACCATTCTATGGAGACTTTTCCTCCTGGGTTGATCGATTAATTCCCTGGGAAGGAGTCCTCTGGTAAATGCCAGGCTGTGGGCATTCTGGGAGAAGGTGGGGGAGAATTGCATTAATCTCCGTTTTCACTTCTGAGCCTTCTCCTTTGGCTCAGTATGCATTCTGAATCACATCCCTTTCAGAGCTCTTGTAAACGGTGGGTGGGGGGATGTTCGGGGCATTGTATAGGTGTCCCCTGGCTGCAAGATGAGAAAGAGAAGTGGGCTCCACCACCCATTCCATGTGCTCTTACTTTCAATAAGCCTACCCCCACCCCCACGCCCCCAGTTCTCAGACCCATGTCTTGCCCTTACCTTCCACCAAAAAGGAATTAGGGCAATTCCTGTTTGTATCCCCTTCTTCCTGGGCACGGAGGTTGTAGTTTCTCTCATTCCTCTCTGGACACCACTCCACCATCTCTTCCCTTCATCCAATGTTGGTATCTTTTGTCTATTTCATTTTTCTCTCCTGTTCCCTTTTTGAGGTTATTATGCTTTTTAAATTTCTCTACTATTACTTAAGTAGGTTTTTGGAGAGAGATGTTATTTAAAACTGGATTGCATATACATACTTTCTAAAGGGGAACCTGCTCTCTTGTGTTCCTGGCACATTTGTGTTCTAGAAGTGTTGCAGATCTCCTCTTCTACATTAAGCTTGAAATGCTGGCCTAAAAGAGGCACCAATTTCTTTATTGCTGGTGGTAGCGGTAATACTCAGGATGGCTACCATTCATTGCATACATAATTAGCCAAGCCCTGTGCCAGGTGCTGCATGTTACCACATATAACACCCACAATTCCTTTCTCTCTTACAGATGCTGAAAGAGGTTCAGAACGATTTTTAAAAATCTTCCAGTCACACAAGTGGCTGAGATGGAATCTGAACACAGCTGTGTTTCTCATTAATATAGTTACTAACATTTATTGAGGATGTACTATGTACCAATATAACTTCTGCATGGCCCTGCCTGTCCATGTGGCTATAGAAGTACAAAAGTCTGCTACTCGTTTGCCTAAAGTGCCTCAGAAAAAAGGGGATGTACATTACCAAGGCTTCAGTAATTGTTATAATCTTTATCATTCTAAATGTTCCAGTTTAGATCTCATTTTCTTTTTCCCAAGAGAGTTCTTTACAAACTTCAGGTTCCCAAAACCCTACCAGAGGTGTAGGCAGTTTTACTTTGAATCTCTCTGCCTTCTTGTGTCCTTGCTGGGTTTATTGAGCTACCGAAACTTACTCTCCAGAGTGGGATAGCATCCTCAAACTAAAAGAAAGGCTCCTGGTGGCGCGGCACTGGGCTGTCTTGCTGATTGTACAAGTCGTCGTCGGCAGCCGTCGGTCTCGAGAGACGATGGTGTAGCTTCTTAAGAGTCTATCTGCACCGCCGAGAATGGCTGTGCAGTCCGACTCGGGAGTGACACGGTATCTGTCTCCTCCCGTGTTGAATCGACATCTTGCGATGACGCTGGAGTGTCCTCTCCAGTGAAGCTGAAGCTACAGAGCCTGGGCGGGGTGATATGGAGGGTCTGCTGTTGCCCATGCAGCAGACCCCCCCTCTCTTCGCAGCTGAAGGATCCAAGGGAAAGACGGAGTCAATACAGCTTGGCTTCAGGTGCGCCGCAGGAGTTGCCGGTGTTGACTACAACGTCAAACCGCCTTAGGGACTCCGGCTCCGGATTTTCTGTCGGGGTTTACTCCCTTAGCCTTTCCCCTGAAGAGGTATGCCGCAAGGCAGCGGAGGTTTTTTGGAATCAGAGTTTTCCTTCTCTGATTGTACAAGTAAGGTGTAGGGTTTGGGGAAGTCTTTCTTAATGGGTTTCGTCAATACACGTTTAAAAAGTCTTGCAAATCACCCTCCTCTTGTGAGTAGTGGTTTGATGTCTCTTTTTTATAATCTATAAGCCTCCTAAAAAAGAATATACTGGCAAAATATTTTTGTGGTTTATAATATTTAAACCTTTGATTTGCAAGAGTGATTTCAATGTAATTTTTCTTTTGCAGAGCATGACTGCAGAGCAAAACAAAACCCAAAGATAAACAGCCTTCATGGGTTGTGCCACAATAGATTTTCCAAAGCAAAGAATGAAACATCGAAATGTCCACTCAGTTTCCTTGTCCTTAAAAATCTTGGGGAGAATTGAATAATCTAAAATAGAAACTCTATTTTTATACCCAATTGCAAATTGGGAAGTCGCCAGCCTTTCGTCTCAGCAATGAGTCTTCTTAGGAACTGAATCTAGAATTTATTTATACTTTCCACTTTGGAGAAAGGTGCATTCTGAGTCCTTTTAGCTTTTGGTGCTTTTTGTTTCCCTGAAGGACCTTCGAAATTACCTTTTGATATTCTTGGTCTCCTCCACCTACAAAGAAGTGGCAGAAGGACAAAGTTGGCAAGAACCTCACTCCTTTGGGGAGCACTAGTAATAAGAGAATGTATAATGAGACATGTTGGCTGGTGTACAATGCCACGCCATGTTTGCAATTCAGTGACTAAGTTAAGCACTCTCAATAAAAGGGAGCTGGGTGCAGCGCCTTTGGATCTAACTTTAAATCTATGTCCTGGGCAGTAGCAAATGCCAAGATCACAAACTGCATCAACTTTTCAAATTACCATATGGTTCCTTAATGCAGGGCTCCAAGAACAGTGTGTGAACACACACACAATGAGCTCTCCAGACATGGAAGACGCTGATCTGTCATGGAAAAGACTTAGGACGTCTCCTCTTGGCCACCAACACTTTCCCTTTCTATGACCCATTATTTTTCATGGATGGAAAGGGGGAAGCCTTAAGGGAGGTTCATAGATTATGACTCACGGAGAACAAGGAGCTTATCTCCAGGTCCCAATATGTTCTTGTATCTGTGTGTAGACACACACAATCTAGCTTTAATATGCAGTCGGCGGAAACATTAAAACAACCTGCATCAGGAGCCTTTATTCAAATTCATTCACTGGCAACACTAAGCACTTTTTACCATCGAATGGTGCTAAAACAAAAACAAAAAAATAAGCAAACAAAAAAACAACAAAGAACAAAGGCAAAAACTAACAAACAAAAAAAACCCAGGAGGTTCTCCTAGAATTGTTGTAAGGAATGCTAGGTTTGACTCCCTTATGGCTGAAGAGTCTAAAGAAGCAGGGGGCAATCCTGACTTAGGGACTTGGGGGGTGACTAATAGAAGGAAAATAAACGAAGATGTGTCTGAGGGAAAGAATCAGAAAAACATAACGTGACTCTACACCTGGTATGCAAGCTGCTAGTTTCTGGTTTTTCTATGGACTGGCAGGAGGTCCAGGAGGAGGATGGAGTTGGGCAGGGTCCTGTGAGTTATCTTCTCTCCTCCACCTGTCCTTTTGTTCCACAACGCGCAGTGAGTGCACCAGGAAAGTGTGTGGAAAGCAAGGCTCGGCCTGGAACCGGGGACAGTAGCTTTGATCCCATTTCCCTTCAGGGAAAAGCATGGAGGTCTTTTTTGATTGTTTTATTGTAGACTCTATAATCAATTCAGAAAATGGAAAGGAAACTAATGAGACTAGCTCAAAAGGTATAAAAATGTCTTAAAACAATTAATAAAAGTAATTACATGTCAATTACTTTTAGAAATTAAACAAATAGGTTGAAACATTAACTTCACCATTTGGTATGCAGTAGCTGTTGATGATAATGTAATAGCTGTGGTTATTGAATCTCAGTAAGAGAGTTTTGAAGTGTCAAATTATAGAGAACTCCAATCAGAGAGAGAGAAAGAGACAGAGACAGAGAGAGAGAGAGAGAGAGAGAGAGAGAGAGAGAGAGAGAGAGAGAGAGAGAATGAGAGAAGAGAGAGAGAGGATCTTCCTTTGCTCATTCAACAAATATTCAATCCACTGAGCACCTGCTCCGGGGCTTTTATGGGTTACTTTTGTGTCCCCATTTTAGCTTTAGTTTCAGGCAGTATCTCATCTTTAGGAATTTGTGACATCTAAATGTGGGAACAACTTATATTCTGACATGAAGATTTAAAATTCAGTTATATAAGGTGGTGAATATCTTCATTGAGGAGGCTACAAACCTGAGTTCCTTTTGTGACCTTTCTTACCATAATGATAATAATTTCTTTAGAATGAGGTTAACATTTTCCCTTTTAGAAACAGATCCACTGTAATCAAGACTATTCATTTATTCATAAAATAATTATTCAGTGAACACCTAAGTATTATACATACAAATCACTATTAGGTGCTCCATAGCAGCCTATTAGACAAGGTTTCTGTAAGACTCCAATGAAAAATTTATGTTACTCCACTCTAAAAATGTAAACTGCTACATATAGAAATGCTATTTTTATTATTCCTGAATGAGTCACGAACACAATCAATTGTTCCCAGATACAGAAAGTTACAATTATCTGGGTCTATTTTCTTGAAAGTTTTAATAGTAGCCACCATTTTTATTGAATTCTAAGTGCCACCAGTGTGCTATCAGTTTTGTAACATTTATTCCCTACAATGACCTTAGAAGGTGGGTAGTCTTCACATTCTAGATGAGGAGGTGTGAGGTCAAAAACATCTGAAGTCAATGGCTACCCTTCAGTGGGCAGGGCTGCTTGGCCCTGCGCTTCACGGCCTACTAGGATTTTTGTCTTGTGTTTATGTGGTTTTGTCTTTTCCTTTGTCACTCCCTTCTGATCTTCTAGCGCTTGTAATGTGCTGTGGATTAATAAATAACCAAATGTACCAGAATAATACCTAAGGCACTGGTTCTTGAGGTTGTGCCCATAACTATCCTGGGGGGCTAGGTTAAATGCAGATACGTGGGTCCTGTTCCTAGATGTTCTGATTTAGGAGTTTAGGGAAACTGAGACCCCGTGAAGAAAGAACACATACTTTGTGAGAGATGTATTCATTAAGTAGCTCCCATTTTTAAGTCGGAGGTGTTCATCTGTGGCTTGGACAGCTGAGATGATGGAGATTTTATATTTGTATACAGACTTATGTCCACATATATGCATATATTGGGAAGGATGAACCTGCTACTTGAGAGCCTATAAAATTTGAATAACTCACTTGATTTTGTTCACTTATATTAGATGTACTACATACAACAGTGACAGAAGAGCCTTGAGAGCACTTATTTTTTCCAAAACCTTCCTTTAGTTTGTCAAAATTCCAGGTTTCTTTCTTCTTAAAGAAACTCATACTCTGCTTGTTATCTGACTTCCAACAAATCGCCAAACCAGTCTGAGCCGCAGCTGCGGCCCCGTCTTTACAATGGAGAGAATAATGTCGTTTTTTTCAATGTTTTTGTTTTTAATGTCGATGAGATGCCACAGGAACTAACTCTTGTTTAAATGGATTAATCTGTGGTAAAACTGGTTTCGTTTTCTGTCACTTTGCTTCAAGTTGCAGAACCTATTGACGTAAGTGAGGACTTACTGTCCCTACTTCCCAGGGGTGGTGGGTGCCTCACAGATCATGCACAAAGTTCCTGATGAGTATGCAAGATGTGGTCAAATTTTAAAAATAAAATTTTTTAATAGGATTTCTAGTTGTAATGGTCACAAGTTTTGTAACTTTTGTCCCTCTTCGGGGAACCCAGATCTCATATTTATATGTACATACCAATATAATATAGAGACAAGCACAGTGGAGTATCCTTTACAGTCTAAGGAGAGACATAAAATCTGCATCCACAGTACATTATTCTTACTTTAGCTGTATAAAATGGGCCGGGAAATATTACTGATTTGTGTCACACGAGGGAATGCAAAGAAACCAAGACTTTTCTGTTTCAAATATTAGAGACAAACCCTAAATATTTTAATGAAGTATTATTACCTCAGTGGAAGAAACAGGCATACTAACATGAAAAAACACATTTTATTGCACTTAAGTTATAAGAAAATAAAATTTCTAAGTGAATCAAACCATAGACACAATCCCTTTAAAGGTTGTTTTCCTCCATCATGTCAGGTTGTTACATAACTAAAATTAACCAACTTGAATCTGATCGTTTTCAATCAGACTATAAATAAAACAAACAAAAAAAATAAATGGGAGGAGGAAAAAACGATCGCCTAGGATACAGTGTTAAACCACTTTCACAGTTCAGCTTGAGTTGTGGCTCTTGGAGAATGAGGCAAACCATCGACTTTCCGCTCACCGCGCTCGTTTGCACGTGACGCCTTTCCTACCGAACGGCATCGCTTCTGCTGTCAGTGACTCAGAGCAATAAAACTGTAACAGTTGTTTTCCCAAATACTGTAAAACACTAAGACTGACCAGCGACTTTATTTCATTTTTGTGTTTTATATATTTTTAAAATATTTTGTCAGTTTTATCATGTAAGTTCATCCATTCACCACAGCCCTCAAAAAAAAATTTCTCCACAGAACAGGCGGCAGCAGCGCTGTTCCAAGGAATGTGTTTTAATTTTTGCCCAGATAAAAGAAAATAAGCTTTGCACACACTCTTAATTCTTTACTTGCAGGCAAACTTCACTCTTTATTATCTGAAACTCTCCCATTCTCAGCCTCTTAGAGGCACAGATGGTTCAAGTTTCAGTGGCAAAAAGTTTTTTTTTCTGTAACCAAACTAGAGCAAATTTGGAATTCAGTCTGGGACTAAAACGTCACAGCAGAAAAAAAATAAAAAAAAATAATTTGCTTTTTTCTTTCTTTCATTTAGCAGCATAAATAAGTTTGGCCACTGGGAGTACAGTACAGGGTTGGGACAACAATCCCATTTTTGAAGACCTACTTCTAGCACCAGCATCGAGAATTAAATCCACCTCTCAGGACTCACCAAACCCAGGACAACTTCCCACCTTTGAGCAACATATGCATTGAAGAGTGTATGTGGAAGCAACAGTAAATAGATTAACAGAGGCTAATACTGTGATTGATTGACATTGGCAATGGTTGGCAAAAAAAAAAAAAAAAAAGCTTTTCATGATAACTGTACAAAACAATTCACAGTAATATATATTTTGTAGCTTTTCCACTCCAGAAAAATGACTTTTGTTGCAGATGCTCTCTAATTAGAAAGTCAACCATACTTATTTTGATGTTATTGCAGCTCCTTTCTAGGTCTCAGTGGTAAAAGAACAGACTCACAGAATCTGTAACGATGTTGTAGCATTAACACTGCCCAATGACCACTGGAGAAGAAAATAAAGAAATAATTGCACCTGGATTGATATAGAAAGTCTCATTTTGCAAAGCTGCCCTCAGTCCAGAGTGAAGCCTTTTATGTGATGAGACGGCAGACGCCTCTCTTGTCAGTTACGGTTCGTCATCTCTTCCTCTTTCCTTCTGAGTCTGTAGGTCTTTTCGTTCTGTTGCCCCAAGCCAACATCCTGCACCACTGAGAACAAGGGATTTTTTTTTCTTTTTCTTTTTTTCTTTTCTTTTTCTTTTTTTTTTTTTTTAATTTTTGCAGGGGAAAGGGCAGGGAGTATATCGTCTACACATTTGGACAAATTCATTTTCTCTGCTCTTTACTTCATGTCCACATCAAAGTCCAGCACCAGCAGCTTGGTTTCCTCAGTCCCATTCCGACTCCCGACTGCACACACCAGCTTTGTGTTTGAGGCTCTGATCCGCCAAACAACTCCCCCACTCCCCCCACTCTCCAATGTGACTAGGTTTCGAATAAATTCACCCGTTTTCAAGTCCCAGAGTTTTACAGTTCCATCATCTGAGCTGGTAATTACAAAGTTCTTGTTGAACTGTAAACAGGTCACAGCACTCTGATGCTTGTTGGGACCTAGGCAAAACAGAAGGAATTTAATTACTGGTTAGAAATCATGGCTATGAGTTAGTTACACTGTAATTTGCAGATTCTACGTTAGACCATACAATACATGAAATATTTAAAATGCTGCACATTTAGAAACTGTGTTCAGAGTATTTTAGGATCAGCAGGGATGTAAGAAAATCTGGTAGGTGTTTGTAACTGAAACATTAATTTTCAAGAGTTCTATCTTCCAAGAAGCTTGGTTAGCTACCTGCACACATTTTGTTTTCTGGCTATAGAAATGAGAACTCCTCTTGGTGATGATGTAGAAAGCCCAGCTTTGTGGATTCTGCTGATGGACAAACGAGCACAGAGATCTACTGCCCAGCTGCTTGGAACTAACCAGTCAAGGGCAAAGGCCGAGTGGGCACTATTCTAAAACCGTAAGAGACAAACCAATGTGTAAGAGCTGCAATATGGCCCACCAGCTGGCCTCACTGAAAACAAAACAAAACAAACAAAGAAACAAACAAACAAAAAAAAAAAAACAGAACAAAAATCCCTTTCTAAGGGCTATGACCAACAAAAAGAAGTTAACCCTGACTTAAGAGAACTGTGTTGAGCCTCACTCAATACTGATGGAGTTCACAATTTTTGTTGTCCTAGTTGAGTGGACACTGTCATTCCTTCCTATCCTGGGTAAGCAGGCCAAAGCAATTTCCTACCAGATTAAGGAGCTTCCCCCATGCCCTGCCCCAGGAAGACAGCTCTTTAATTTAAAATTGGACTACAAATTCAAAATAAAATGATTACTCAAATAACAAAATGATAATGCTGCTTCTGTGATATAGACAAGATCTTTCTTCACGTTGTTCTTTAAGGGTAGGTAGAGTTAACTGTACGTGCAGGAAGAGATTAAACAATTTTATATCAAAAACACAATTTAAATTTTACATTAAAAACACAATTTAACACACTTTCTCAAGGATAGCCTAGTTTTGTTAAGCCATAGTGGAAACATTCATAAACTTATCCAAAATAAGCATTTTCATTTTGTATGAGGTTAATTCCTTTTGTGACGCAAAAGCTCTCTATTTCCCTTTTGACCAACAATCTAATTTTTAACAAACACAGCTGAGGGGGGTAGCCAATACTCACCTTGCAATGTTTGTAAACACTGTCCTGTTTTGATATCCCAGATTTTAACTGTAGAGTCTGCGTTCCCGGAGACAAGAATGTTGTCTTTGAGTTCCATGCCACTTGTTAACGACTGGTGCCCTGTTAACGTGTGGATGCAATTCCCTGTCTCCACATCCCAAACTCGGATCGACGTGTCAAGAGATCCACTCACCACATGGATGCCATCAAACTACAACAGACACAGCTTATTAGTCTAGATGTGTGGATAGTCTAGATATTATTTATTGACCTTAATCCTAAGGGACTAAGCATGGAGAACGGGTAATGCCAGGAACAAAATGAGGTCCTACATAAACTGCACGTCATCAAGCAACTTGGCAGTGCATGTTTTCAGAAGCTGCTACCAGAAGGATGCAGAAAAAATTAAAAATAAAACAAAACACCTAAAATTAACATATTATTGTCAGATTATCTGGCTGCACACAGTAGCTACATACTACGAGACATTTAATGAGGACTGCCACTCAAGGTTTTACCTTCCAACAGGAAGCTGACACCAGTGACACAGTTTGTGCTAAAGGTCGTGCCCATCAATGCCTAAGGCACAAAAAGGGCTGGAGACAGCGTTCAGGGTTCAAAGTTAGCCCCACTAAAAATCGTACGTAAAACAAAAATTTCATTTACAATAACCTAAGTCCTAATTTGGAAATGTGCCAACAGATAATTACATCTGGAATTAAAAGAGGTGGTATTTTGATAACAAAAGCAAGTTGTACAGCACCTTTTTCCGCTTCCCACTTATACCAAAGTCAGTAAGTACCTTTCCATTCCTAGATCTATAATAATATTGCTACCTCTTTTCAAAATCTAACATTTATTCAAATGAGAATATTATATTCATTAAGGTTCTGAACATATCACAAAACATAAAAGCAAATGCAGCCAATTCCCTCTCCTCCAAATTCATAACCTTTTCTAAGTTACCAATAATCTTCATCATGTGTCAATATGTCATGGCACAGTCAGTATTCCATCAATTAAGCAACAGATACACAAGGAACAAGACTGTCAGCAGTGGAACTATGTACTATTGCAGATCACTAACAGGCAATAACTGGTAAATGAACTATATAAAGGATTAAAAAAATTTTGAATGGAAACGCTATTTTTCAGAAAATAAAATGAGACCCATCTTCTAAACTTGCTATTAATTTGTCTCAAAATACAGCAATCTATCCAAGGACATCGGGTTCCAATGTAAACAAATAACTAGTTTAGTTCAAATTTATTTCTTCATGACTATGAATCAGCAGCTCTGCGAGAGTAGAGCCGTTTTATGCAGAAAGGCTTCACTTCTCCTTTGAATGAGGATGGAATCACAATTACATGGTCCATCAACTTGCAGCTTTCAAGGCAAAGGGGCAGCTTTTGGCCAAATTAATCCTCTGCTAAGGAGTTTATTAAAATCGGGGTTATTCTCCTATGAGACGATCTACCCATTAATTAATATAGCAAAATTTAGGGCTCCACAATCCCAGGTTCCAAGACAAATATTTGTATTTTACAGGGAAAATGGAACACAGAAAGACGGGAACAAATCATAAGTAATTTCAAAATATATGCTTTCTTCACGCTAATTCTAAAGTATATGTAAACAGCAGGTAATCTGATCCATCTTTTTTGGATGGCATTGGATCAACAATTTGACAGTGGTTATCTGAGTAAAACTATCCTGTGATTCATTGGTAGAGCCTCTAAGGAGTAGAAGAGATAGGATCTCTTACCTGTAATGAATAGACTCTATTAGTATGCCCCTGCAACGTGTGTAGACAGGTCTCAGTCTCTGGATCCCACACCTTCACCATAAAATCGTACGCTCCACTAACAACCCTCCTGCCATCATACTGAACACAGCGAACTGCTGCTACGTGACCCATCAAAACATGTAAACACTGGCCTGTCTCAATATCCCAAACCCTAAGAGTGGCATCTCGAGAACCGCTAACAACTCTGTAGGGAAGAAAACAGAAAGAAAAACAAGTATTAGAACTTTTAATAACATGAGAAAGCATGATATATAAAGTCAGTGATCACAAAACCTTTTCTTTCTTTTCTTTAGGAACACTTGTTTTCAAAGAACTCCTATGTAAAACCCTGATAATATAAACATACGGAAGTGAGTTACTCTGATTGGGATGGGAAGTTGGGGAGACTAGGATTCTGCCTTTTTGGTTCCTCCACCCGTCAGAGGCTGAGTTGCCCCTTGGGGTTCTGTCGAACAGTTTGAAAACTACTCTATAGTGTTTTCAAAAGAAGAAGAAAAAGCAGCAGCAGCAGAAGCAGCCAGCTTTAAATATACTGTATACAGCAAGATCTGGAATTTTAGAAATACTAATGTGCACAGTATGTATAAAATGTTAATGGGAGAACTCTGGGTGGTAGTATTTTGAAAAAATAAAAGTTTCTTCTTTATTCCTTCTGCCAATTCCCCAAATTCTGATGATGAACACATACATATTTCCTTTGTGATTAGGGAAAAAATTCTATAAAGGTTATTCGACAAAACAAATCAGAACTTGGGATTTAAATAGTTAGGATATGGACTTCACATCATATATTCTGGTAAAATTAACCAGTGTTAGACAGGTCCTCAAAGGCTGCCTATGCTTATATTTATAAATATTCAACAGGCTACAGGGGCATTAAGATAGAAGACACACACGTTGAGGCAACAGAAATCCCTTCAAAATCTGGCCCAACATTATAGAAGTTCTAACTCTCCTGAAGACCAGAGTGATACAAATACTGCAATCCTCTCTGGATTAAAAGGAGAGCTGAAAACTCAGGTACCTTTATGTCATTCCTAAGAGATAACGAAAGGCCATAGTTTCCACAACTGGAAGAGTAGAGAACAGAAGCTTTGAGAGATTTCAGTCAGAACACAAAGAAACTAAAATGTAGATCTCTTGACACCAATCCCCCAAATTTTAATAGTAGAGCACACTTTTCAAAGTAGATTCAAATTACCATTGAAAAGGTTGCCTTTTCTTTACCAATTACCAATCTAGTGTGAAATCTGCTTGATGTAATTGTTCTTACTGAAGAAGACGCTATGGGCAGAGGTAAAGGTAGAGTGGAGTGGATTCACTACAAGGACCCTTCTCCAAGGCCTTTTCTGACAGATGAGGTAGAGATCACATTTGTGTAATGGGCTGTACTATGAAGACTTGCCAACAGAAGTCAGGAATGGAAACAGGAGGGCATTGTAGGGGAGATAAAACCAACCACAATGGCACTGAGATGATTATAAATAAATAAATAAATGAAGGAAGGAAGGAAGGGAGAAAGGAAGGAAGGAAGGGAGGGAGGGAGGGAGGGAGGGAGGAAGGAAGGAAGGAAGGAAGGAAGGAAGGAAGGAAGGAAGGAAGGAAGGAAGGAAGGAAAGAAAGAAGCAGTCAGGTTTGGCTACAACCATTTTGAAAATGGATTAAGGATTTTGTCCTTAAGTTAGAAGGCAGCGAAAGTCCCCCAAAGAGCAGTGATAGTATTATAATTAGAGGAGAGTTCTCTGTCATTTGAGTAAAAGGAGAGAAGACTAGGTCTGAAAGCTGTGTCAGTAGTTTTGGTGACAGGTAATAAGAGAGTAAGTTAGAAACCACCAGCCTTAGCTTTTGCCTAGATATAGGGGATATGATGGAGTGGGGATAGGATGGGCACATAATTTAAAAGATTTGGAGATGAAGCCTGAATAGCTGAATTTGTCCCACTAGCAGAAATATAAATAGCAAAAAAGAAAAAAAAAATTTTTGAAACTGATGAGTCATTAAGATGTAGAGCAATAAAATAAGATGTTATTCAAAATTAGAGATGTTATTCCTTCAAGGAGAAAGCCAACAACACTTATAAATGAGGAGGGAAGTTTAAAGAGAACCCCCAATTTTAACTCAATACACTACTACTTTCCTAGTACAGAAACATCTGAAATTTAGTAATTAAAGTCTAATTTAAGAGCACATTATCACTATATCTTTATTAGACACAGTTTAAATATTACATAAGTTGAACTCTACACAAAATGCTCCAAATTCACAAGTGACAGACAGGGAATTCCAACCACTAGGGCTTTTCCCTCACCTTTTTTCATGGAGATGCATACAACGAACAGTGGAAGTGTGCCCGTATAGGGTGTGTATACACTCTCCAGTCTCTGCGTTCCACACTTTGAGAGTCCGATCTGTAGACCCACTAATGATGATATTGTCTCTCATCTGTGATGACCATACGCCACCTGTGTGTCCCACTAATGTTCTAAGACACTGGAAAAATACTTAAGATGATTACTTTTGGGTAGAAAGAAAAATGATTTAAATAACATTTCAGTAGTTCATTGAAATTTGAAGTAAAGTTACATTTTACTCAATTTGATTGTTTGGCATATCAGAAATAACTTCTCACATCAATATAACATGACCCCAACACTATGTACTGCTGTGATTATTTAGTAGCATTACATGTTACACACAACCAAGGAACAAGTATAAAGAGTAAACGTTCGTCATTGAAGTATGAAAGCTCCAGCCTGGCCTCTGATGAAATACTATTACAACTGCAACTTGGTTTCGTCTGTGGGAGTGTATTCAATGAAAGACAGGGTCGGGTGTGGCTACATACCACATTTTATCTCAATCTGCCGCCAGGCAGTGGTTAGGAGCTAGGTAAGGAACTTTTAGACAAGTAAAGACAGACATTAAAGCCCTGAAGTCAATCCAAAACTGATATTAACTATGGAAACATGAAGCTGCTTTAAAGTTTTTTAACATCTAACTTGAAATACTTAAAAGATTTTTGCCCAAGAATCAACATGCTAAAAGACATTTTAAAAGACATAGATTTTTGTCCTCACACTTTCTTCCATTATTGTCTAGGCTGGTCAATAAATGAAAATATTCTCCACCGAACAGATAAATATAAGTATTCACTAGAGAAGCGTTAAAGTATAATATTACATGCAGTGAAACTGATTGCTTAGACTGCTTTTTTTCCCTCAAACTCCTATTTAAATAGTCCACTTAACTTCTCCCTCACAGGGCTTGAGATAAGTCTAAATTAACATGATTTATGTAACTTCTAAACTGTAAGTAGGTTATTAACAAAACAGTTTATAAGGAAAAACAGTATTCCTCAAATCATATTTTTGAAAAAGATTAAAAAGGAAGGAGATATAATTTAGATGGTTAAAAAGGTGGGAAAAATTAAGACAAGAAGAAGAGCACATCTGTACAATGTTAAATAGCCACATCACAGAGATAGAAAAACTACCTCAAGAAAGAAGAAACTAATGACATCCCTATCATGAGAAGCATCTTCATGCCAAGGAAGAAGCTAAATCAGAAGCTCTGATATTTGCTATCAAAATAAGCTAGGGTTAAAATGAGTCAGTGTTTTCCTTTCACTGGTTGATCTTTGCAAAGATAAGCACAAAACAGTGCCTTTGTAAAGTGCCAAAAGAAGTACACTTACTTTGCCTGTGACCGCTGACCAAACTTTTAAAGTGTTGTCATCAGAACCACTAACTATTCGGTTACCACAAAACTGTAAGCATGTAATCACATGGTCATCATGTCCTTTCAGCACCTAAAAGGCGAATGTACAGATCAGAAATGTTATTAAATTGTTTCTGAAAATACCGGTGAAAAGAAAAATGAAGCCATAAACAGGAATAGTAATCTGTAGTCTAGAATTAAAGTGTATATGAAACATGAAGTATCATCATTCCTGGCTGATGAATCAAGTATTAAATATTTTATTGTTTCCATATTCTATTACTTATACTTGAGACATCCATCAACTGTTATAATCTTACTGAGTCGAGACCTCATAAAGATGGTTCAAACACAAATGTACTTTATAGTCATCTATTTTATCTGTTTAAACCAAAAAAATATGCCTCTAAGTTTTATAATTTGACACACAAAAACAAAAGCACCTATTAACTGGGAAGAAAAGAGCAACAACACTTACCCACTTTTTAACTTATAATGAAATAAACCTGTCATAATTATACATAGGAATAGAACAGTGTCTCCCCAAATTGCTTTTTTTCCAGTTATAAAACTATATCTAAGAATTTCAAGCATTTCTGTTATTCTTTATATATTTGAAATGTTATAAGACAAAAAGAATAACAGTTAAATTTACAAAAAATAATACACACAAAAGCCACCAAAATAAGACAAAACAAAACACGGGTACTCCTTAAAAATCATATCTGGACTATGTGGTCAGAGAGGGAGCAAATTCTTAGGTAGACGGTATATGACACAAAATTCAGCAGGATATTCACAAATTTTCATTTACATAAGATAGAACTACATGCCAATCAACTCACCTTTTATTCAAGACAATGAGTTATCAGATTAGAGAAATTGGCAATAGAAGGGTAATGTCAATTATATTTTTAGTTATTTTAAAATATATTGTTTTCTTTCTACTGGAGATAGGTGTCAAGTTATACTGGTTACCAAGAAGTGGAAAAACACACTAGGTACTAACACTGATTCATGATTTCTGTTACACTGTGCACAAATGAGTTCAGTTACCTTAGGAGATTTGAGTTCTCCTCGCCTCCAGTTAGTATCAATTCTATGCTGTCTGATGTAAGCACTTTTCCATGGACTGTGTATAAAACCTGGTTTTATTACTTTTCTTCTCTTGATGTGCAATGGTTCATCAATACCTAGTTTTAAAAAGTTAAAGAGTATAATTGCCTTCACCAATAATAAATACTACACATTTTATAATATATCTCATTTTTCTCTATGCTGAAAACCACCGAAATGAGACACTAATTTCTAACACTGTTACTACAAAACAAAACAATGTAAAGTTTGTATTTTGTATGGTGTTCTTCTATATTAACCATTTCTTTCTTAAAATGATTCTATGAAATGCTGGTGAGGATGTGCATAAACTGGAACCATTATGCAATGCTTGTGGGAAGATAAGATGGCGTAGTTGCGATGGAAAGCAGTATGGCAGTTCCTCAAAAACACTAAACACAGAAATACAACATGACCCAGCAATTCCCCTTCTGGATATATACCCAAAAGAACTGAAAAGGGGGCTTGAACAAATATTTGTATACCCATGTTTGTAACAGCATTATTCATAATAGTCAAAACAGTAGCAGCAACCCAAGTGTCCACTGATGAATAAATAGAAAAAGAAAACGTGGCATATACATACAATGGACTGTTACTCAACCTTAAAAAAATTCTAACACATGCTAGCACATGGATGAACTTGAAAACATCAGGCTAAGTAAAATTAGCCAGTAACAAAAAGACAAATATGGCATGATTCCATTTATTCAAGGTACCTAGAGCAGTTAAATTCACAGAGACAGGAAGTAGCAGCATGGCTGCCGGGGGCTGCAGGGAGGAGTAGGGAGTCCCTGTTATGTGGGCGTGGAATTTCACCTGGGGAGGACAAAGAAGTTCTGGAGATGGGTGGCGGGGATAGTTCAATGTGAACATACTTAATGCCACTAAACTGCACACATGGTTAAAATTTCATGTAAATGTTACCATTAAGTTTTAAAAAATAATTAAGATAAATGATTCTATGAGAGAAAGTTAGGCAGGGATGATCCATCCCACTCTAGGTACATGAGACACTTGAAAAGAGATGGTTTCACTGCGGAGTCCAAGCCACAGGCTGGGCAGAGGCAGGACAGGAAACCTCCAGGCTTCGCTAACCAGGGCTCCCCATCCCACAAGGGGAGGAGAACGTATGGAGTATCTGTCTCGTGCCCTAAAATTCTTTCTTGTTACTATTGTTTGTCAGAGGCAAATCACATTTTTTACATATTTTTTCAAAAATATTTTTCTAGATGATTTCTGAAGAAAAATAAGTCTTTAAAATTACTATGGATGATACCTACTCCTTTACTAAGAAAGGGAATTCTTTATTTACAGGAGGAAAATGGGAGTTTATTACTATATCCCCAGCATTTAAGAATGTCTAGTTCATAAGAAGTATCCAAAAATACATACTAAATATAATAGCATGAGGATATAGCAGTATTTGAGTATTTAATTGCTAAGATGGCTTTGGATTTCCTTTAAATCATCCTCATCTTTACTTTTTACTGCTTATTAGTTCTACCAGAGACTGGGAAGCAAATCAGATATATTTACTATTAGTTATAATGTTCATTAAAGGCATTAGCTGCAAGATTTGACTCATCTGCACACGAGGAATAACCTGTGGATTTTATGGAAGTGGGTGAATGCAAATGAAGACTCACCCTTGACCCTCCAATAAGCTGCCAATAGTTCTCTTTTTCATTTATCCACCACTTTATTCTACTTGCACATAAAACTTATTTTTATTTTCCTATTTCAGAATCACTTTGCTTTTTCAAAGTAAGTTTTCTCTATGTAAACCTTACCCTCTTCTTTGCATTTCTCTCTCCAGAGAAGGTTGTCTTCGGCCAAAATTCTCCAGTAGCGACACGTCTGAGCCGCTTGTAGCAGGTCTTTGGGTTCCAGGAATGAAAGCACATAAAGTGCCAGCTATGAAAAGAAAACGCAGAGTATACCCATATTTTTACAGATATAAAAACAAACGTTAATTATTATCTACAGACAAAGTACTTACAGATAAGTGCGATATAATTCTACATTCTAATTTCTAAAATTATAAAGGCATTACTTTCTAATTAATATTCAATCTTAACAAATATATACCAGATTTTTAAAATCCAAACACTCATTTGGTTTTTACGAACTTCTCTCCACTAACTCCTCTCCTCTCTAAGGAATACTTACTAAACCTCCTGGCCTTTGCCTTTGCTCTTGCTTTTGTTCTGAGTCTCAACTCAAGAATTCTATCTACCTACCCACCCACCCCCTACCTACTTACCTATTTACTTTATTAGTTGTTTAAATTTTGTCTTTTTTTCTCTCCCCAGTACAATGTAAATTCACTGAAGACAGGACTTAAAGTAAGAAGTGAGATTTCTTCACATTCTGTGTGGTATAATTTCAGATAATTTCTGATAGATATAGTTAATAGTTCTTTATCACATCAAAGTGTTTTTTAAACATTTACACCCTTTATTGTAAATGACAAAAGGGGTCAATTACTAAACCTCTCCATAGACATATAAAAGTAATTGAGTGCTAATTACTTTACATTGCTTAAGGGGATTTTCTTAATGGGCCAGATAGAGTTTTATATTGGAGGCAGCTCTTTGGTATAAGGATTGATTTTAAAATTTTGTTTCCAATACTTGTAAACCATCAATTTCTTTATCCCTGTGTAAAATCAATTCAAAAAAATAAAGGAAATGAAAAAAGAAGAGGGAATGAAAGCTTCTGCGTATGCTTACTCTATTAGCCACAGAAATCACATAAAAATTTATATTAGGACAAAAATGATCTAAACAGAGCAATAAAAACAAAAAACAGAGCAATAAAGTTTAGTTTTCATATAAATTAAATTACAAAGATTTAAAACAAACTATAATTTAAAGGACCATAAAAAACAGTGAAAGTACAATTTGAATTATTTTTTAATACTAGATAAAAATTACATGATATAAATTATGCTTTCCCAATGACTTTTGTATATACAGAGTTCATTATTAATCACAAATTTATTGAGTACATTCTATACAGAAAGTACTTCAACTGGTCAGTATTCAATTTAATACTACTATTGACAATAGAAAACTCTGGGATAATTATTTTTGGTATGTCAGGAAAGATTATTCAGTACCATACACAGAATCTAAGTCATTTAAACTAAAAATGCACAACCATATTCAACAATATATGTATGTATGTGTATATACACATACACATATACAAATATATTGTACATATTGAATATATATATCTCTCACAACAATGTAGCTTTTAATTGATACTTCCTATGCCACTTAATTTTGAAATTATCACTCAATCAAAGCCTGGGCAAGTTTGCTTTGAGTCAGTATAACAGTAGTGTAATACCACCATATTATTAATCTTCCATGTGAAATTGATCTATAACACAGAAATTAATGGGCACAAAATTATACTTGTGTAAAAGATGCTATTTTATGCTCAAGATATTTATAATGGGCATGTGAAAAAGTCTATTCTCTGCTTTCATTATATAGCTGAAGTAGAAATCAGGTAATTTACAGAAACATTTCAATGGATTTTAAAGGATAGGAAACAAATCCAGAGCAGTTTAGATTTGAAATATATACCAAAGTCAACAGGTAAAATTTCCTTCATTACTGGTGATTAAAAGATCATCTAGTCCCATGTCTTTATGCATTACAGATAAATGCAAAGAAACATTCAAGCACTAAAGAAAGTTTAAGTGCTAACTCCACAGGTAAACTGGCACACTTTCCTTTAAAATAGCAAAGGAACTCAGCCATGAACTTCAAGATATTAAATGTTTCTCTATTTACATCTAACCAGTCCCATGAAAACATCTAGGTATTACAGAAAATACACATAGCAAAATAGAAAAATATGCATTCAAAAAAAAATCAGAACCAGAAAATATATAAAGCAGAAAAAAGGGTTTAAATTCAGGGAAAAGCAGAACACAAATATGCTGGCAACAATATTTTACATGTTTTTAAAATTAAACTGCCAAGCAAAAAGGGAGCCAGCAATTACTTACACAATTCTTAGTGTGTACTATGGGGAAGTATACCAGTTGCTCAAAGCAAGCAAGGGTTTGCCATGTGCAGTACCTTCCATGGGACAGAGAATGGGCATTGTCCCAAACTACATCTCTACAACATCATAGTAGGGGACTATAAAGTTCTTGTAGGCAAGTCAAATGGTCTAGCTAATGCAGTTTTCTATTCATTTATCTTAAAGGTAAAATCTGTATTAGAAATTCTTTCGAAGGACCACTTCCACCAGATAGAAGCTCTTAAATTGAAAATCTATTTCAGATAATAACCTTCTCCTTACCCAAACTTTTAATTTCAGTGAGACTTGCTATTTTTGTTTTTCTCTATAACCTATATAAAAGATCACCATATTATACTTAAAAGTAGCTAATGATTTTCCAAAATTGCTATATTTCAGTGTATTAAATTAGCGAAAGAATAAAGAATAAGAAAATGGTGGCTGATCCTGCGTTAAGAATTTAGATTTTTTTCTAAATCATCTACTGTATCACTATGCTTTTTTCTTGGTATTTACTTACAAAAAAGGATAATGCTGCTTATCACAGGCCTCCCAAGTGAGACTAGTGAGATTTTTGGCAAGGTTTTTGAGATTAATAAGTAAATGTTGGTAAAAAGCTTTGAGATCTGTTGAGAGGAATTAAAAGAAAATTATTATATGTCCATTTCCTGACATGAAGGGAATGTTTTAAATAATGATAGTACTCAGTCTCTGATAAAACAATATTCATTTCCTTAAGGACTTGTCTATACCATTGTTTCTCCACATATAAAATAAAGCATTTTTCAAAATAAGAAAAAATTTTCTAATAGTTGGAAAAAAAAGGAAAACAGATTCTAAGATAATATTCTAAGTCAGGGCTCACTCATCTTCCTATCTAGCCTCACTTCCTTTTCCTCAGGCAATCTTGAAAAAAATCCCATTTAATTCAAAAAAATTTCATTTGTGCTTAATTCCTAAGACTCTTAAAAATACTTTCATATTCTTTTTATTTTAAATTATATTTTTGTGTGTTAAGAAGTGAAAATACAAATAAAGATAAAATAAAAAACTCATCATTCTCAGAGATAAGGGGGCAAACTAGATGAAGAGAAAGTCTACCTTTTAACAAAAATATTACCTTCTAAAATAAGAAGGATTATCAAGGGAAACTATGAAGAATATATCAAAGGTAAATAAATTCACTTTCAGTCAAATACTTATAAAAAAGTGTTTCCTATTCTTAACATCCTTCTAGAGGCAAAAAAGCACTTATGTCACTTTCATAAGTCAAATCTATTCAAAGGATGCAGTTTTAGAATAAGCCAGCAAGAATATGTTTTTTTCTGGGACAATGTCATTTTCAAAAAAATCACTCCAAAGAAGAAACATTTCAGTAAGAAGGTATTCTTTTACTTTGCTTTTTCCTGAGATTATGCTTAGTTTCATAAATTAGATACAATAAAATTATTTTACTTATATCCAGTGTGAAATTACTGTTGGGACTATCTTAAATACCTTTAGGATATTTAGAATGGTTTTCTGAAAAAAATTGACTCCTTTTCTTTTCCAATTTGAAGTTTCATGATCATTTGCAACAGTATATTACTATTTTATATTGTCTGCTTAGCTGACTTTTAACAGTGGCTCACACACGCATACTTTGTGAAAAATGGTGACATTGATCGTCCTGGCTGGTTTGGCTCAG
The DNA here is from genome assembly GCF_987537825.1 of Furipterus horrens. Taxonomy (NCBI): domain Eukaryota; kingdom Metazoa; phylum Chordata; class Mammalia; order Chiroptera; family Furipteridae; genus Furipterus; species Furipterus horrens. The sequence goes on from NW_028327180.1 coordinate 18,727,563, forward strand.
TGGATTGAGCGTCGGCCTGCGAGCTAAGTGTCGCTGGTTCGATCTTCCAGTCAGGGCACATCAGAGAAGGAAAACTCTGACTCCAAAAAACCTCCGCTGCCTTGCGGCATACCTCTTCAGGGGAAAGGCTAAGGGAGTAAACCCCGACAGAAAATCCGGAGCCGGAGTCCCTAAGGCGGTTTGACGTTGTAGTCAACACCGGCAACTCCTGCGGCGCACCTGAAGCCAAGCTGTATTGACTCCGTCTTTCCCTTGGACCCTTCAGCTGCGAAGAGAGGGGGGGTCTGCTGCATGGGCAACAGCAGACCCTCCATATCACCCTGCCCAGGCTCTGTAGCTTCAGCTTCACTGGAGAGGACACTCCAGCGTCATCGCAAGATGTCGATTCAACACGGGAGGAGACAGATACCGTGTCACTCCCGAGTTGGACTGCACAGCCATTCTCGGCGGTGCAGATAGACTCTTAAGAAGCTACACCATCGTCTCTCGAGACGGACGGCTACCGCCGCCGCCGCCGCCGACGGTGACATTGATTATTTAATGTTATACTATTTTGGTTTGATGACAAAAATGAAACTATATAGCCTATAACATCAATAAAAAATTACAACTAAACTATACTTCATTTATATAGTCAAGAATGCCTGTATGATCATAATCAATCTACAGTTAAAAAATAGTGTCAGCTTACATAAAGATATAAAAACAAATGGGCATAAATAATTCCAAAAGAAATGTTGTAAGAATGCAGCTGCTATAGGAAATCTGTAATTGTGTGTTTGTGAAAAGTGAGATGACTAATAGAAAAAGACATATATGAAATTCCATATATTTCAAAATACAACGATCACACAATGTAAGTAACAGAGAACTACAATTCAACAGAATCATAAAATTATTAGTTTCAAAGGGACTTAGGATAAATAACAAAAAAAAAGTGTTGTTTTACTAAAATCAGGATTTAAAAAAAAAAATCTAATGAATATACCAAGACAATTAAAGGTTGGGTTTCAAATAACCTGGGAAAAAATCTTGGTAAAGAAACAGTGAAATTAATGAAACGCAGTAGCTTACTCCCATATATGACTTGTATCAGTGGTAGAAAGAAGTCACTCAGGCCGTAAGTATACTTGAATCTGAAAACCGATGTCATGGCAGTTTATCATTTCCAACCCTCTTTAAAAGCACTAATGAAAGTGGTAGACTGGCAATAGTGAATACCATAGTTAGGACGACAGTGTTTAAAGGTGGCAGCTGCTGAATTATGTTCTCAGAGAGCACAAAATGGAGAATATAATTGCTCATCCTTACCTCTTTAGGGAGCAACGAAATGAAGTCTCGTTGAAACTGAGGTTCTATCACTTGCATCATATGTTTTACTTGGGTTGGTTCACAACTATCAATAAGTTCATCTAAAGCAAGCAATTTCTCTGGTCCACTCCAGCTCTATTAAAGAGGAATTAGAAAATTTTGTTATTTTCATAGATGCCTCAAATTAAAGAAAAATTCACATTTATACACAACATAAAAAGGAACTTCTTAGAGTGACATTTTCTCCAGAAGGCAATGAAGTGATCACAATCTAGTCTCATCAAATTTACTAGCTACTTTTATTTCATAAAAGCTTTTAAAAAGTCATAATTTTGATGGGAAAATACTTCTGCATTACATTATTGTAATTATTACCTCTTCATCTACCATTCCAGATACTGGTTTAGAAACCAACATTTTATTCAGAAACATCAATCTGGGTTAGTGAGTAAACAGAGAACTGTGATAGATGGTTTTTCTCTCTACATTCTTTCAAAGTGGGTACCATAAAACCTGATGGTTTTAATGAAGCTCTCACCTGAGGAGACTGGCAGCATCATTTAGAGAAAAATTAGGAACTGGATATACTAACATATTTGTCTTCCACAAATTAAAAACAAACAAACTTTGATTTGTGTGAAATAATTTCAGATAAAAAATAGCAAAGGGTAGATAGTAGCTGACTTACTAGTAAAATTAGAATATGAACAAAGACTAAAAGAGGGTAGGAAATAAATGTACTACATTATGTAAAATCAGGAACACGTAATTATACTTCAAAAATATGAGCTCCTTTAAACTATACTAGGGAATTCTTAAAAAAAAAAAAAAAAAAAAAAAAAAAAATTTTTTTCTCAGTGAGGAACACCTGCACAGAAAAGCCATGATTCTTAAAAGGAAAAACTAAAAAGCATGTGAATAATTTAAAACGTTAGAATTTCTCCTTACAATTATCATGTAAAACACTTAAATAATCCTGGAATTCTTAAGGGGAAGAACATCCTTGAGGAGCCTGATTTAAGTACCTTTGTGAATTATTATGTCCATTTTTCACGGTGGGTGCAGAGAGAACAATGGGGGAGGCTTGGAGCTAGAAAGACCTGGATTTGGACTCCTTTTCTTGCTCAGATTAGGAGCCTGCATTTTTTAATATGTGAAGTAGATAATAATTGAAAGCAGATATAATGACGAAACAGGAAGCCTTATTTACAACACTATTTTTTTAAAGTATTTTTATAGACTCTACAATAAACTTCGTGTCTTGTTTCCTGTCATGAAGTGTAGATTATGGTAAGACAATCCAATATTTCAGTAGTACTTCCAGAGCGCCTGCCACACACATTATCTCATTTAACCTTTACATAAACCTGGGAGATAATCCCATTTTATCGCCAACTAGGAGAAAACACAGGCTCTATCTAGCAAGTTGCACCCTTTCCTTTTACTTCTACACACACAGACACCCAGACCATTGGCCTTGGGTACTCACCTTGCAGCCTTTTTGGGTAGGGTGAGAGGATTCACACATAAATTTAAAAATACTCATATACATGCACATGACCAAGTAAAGCAGTTAATTTGAAGGCTGATTATTTTGTATAGTTTCTCTCAAACATATTCAAATCCTGGTTCAAAACTAACTTCTTTGACAAAACTTACACTGACCAATCTCTAGTCATCCCTGATCAATTACTATCAATACTATAAACTCTGATTTATTGATTTACATTCCTCACAACATTTGACGTGGCTTTTTATCATATGTTGTTCCTCCCAGTCTATATAATAAATATTCATGGACACTAGTATAAGGAGATACCCATCTTGGGTAAAAGGTAACTATGCTGACTTCATTTAAATGCAGCTTTAATTAAATCAATTCATAACAGAATAATTTTAATATAAATGTCTTAATCTCCTTTACATACAGTAATGCCCGCTTTAAAATATTTTTGGAAATGTTTATGGTTAAATTTTGATATAAAAATAAAAACCCTGGCTGCTGTGGTTCAGTGGATTGAGCGTCGGCCTGCGAGCCAAGCATCGCTGGTTCGATTCCCAGTCAGGGCACATGACTAGGTTGCACGTCAGGTCCCCATTTGGGGGGCGTGAGTGAGAGACAACCACACAGTGATGTTTCTCTCCCTCCTCTCTCTCTCCTTTCCCCTTTCTCTAAAAATAAATAAACAAACAAACAAACAATTTTAAAAAAGAAAAGAAATACACGGTTTCTGTCTTGTGTATCCAGACCAATGCATTGAAAAAAATTAAAATTAAAAAAAATAATAAATTAAAAATAAAAACCCGCTATGTAATCCTCTATAGTAAAAAGACAGTGAAATGTATTTCAATGTCTTACTACTTTATATACTATATATTTTAACTACATTTATAGTTACTATGAACACTTCAAACTCAAAGTAATATACTATACATGATTAATGTTTTATCACTATTATTGATTTTTAAAAAGGAAGAGAAAAACACTATCAACACATGGTATACAACTGTTAAAATATGGAAAAATACCCCTTATCAAAGATTTTAGGAGATGGAGTATAGAATGAAAAATGGCAGAACAGAAAATAAATAACAAATTCAGATCTTAGGTCAATGTTAAAAAACTGTGTCAGAAATTTCTATATACTTTAAAGCAAAGCCAAGACAAAAATTAGGCCTGTAGAGCAAAATGTTTCTAAAACTTTAAACTGTATTTTTATTTTGTGTTAAGTGATATTTGATTTAACAAGTCAAAATTAAAATTATATCACATTTATGGGGAAAAGGGGACAACTGTAATTGAAAAACCAAAATAAAAAAATTAAAAAAAAAATTATATCACATTTAAATTATGTATACATTTAGCAGATGTTTCTTTGAGACATTTTACTGAAAAATATACCCGATAAAGATTAGTAATGTAAACTATAAGTTACATGATAAATGAGACTGTTTCCACTGACCAGACATATTCAACAGTCTAAATGCTTAAATTCCTGTATCTTGGATGATTCCAGTAAAGGTCTGGACCACAAAGGCAGCTCTCCTCTCTCCAGCCTGGATTTCTTTCCTGAACTCCAGACCTGTATATAAAACTGCTCACTCAACAGGTATTCTGGGATTGTAATAGAAACCTAACGTGTCCATGATCTTTCTCTTCAAATATGAATGTCCAGAGTCTTCCTTATTTCAGTAAAATGTAACTCTCTTAGTTGCTCAGGCCAAAAACTCTGGAGCTCTCTCATTCCTTGGTTCCAATCCATCAATGAATTCTAAGGCCTGAAACTTCAAAATATATCCAGAATCTGACTACAGCGGTCTAAGCTATTATCTCTCACCTGGATTATTCCTATAACTTCTTACTCGGCCTCCCAGCTTCCCACCCTTGTCCTCCTTGTTCTTTCTCCACAAAGTAGCCAAAGGGATATTGCTAAAAGTCACCCTTCGGCCTAAAACCCTCCAGACCCATATCACTCAAAGTAAAAACCAAAGTCATTAGGTTAGTCGACGAGGTTGGAATTTCCTATTCCTTTCCCTCTCATTGACTCTGCTTCAGTCACAGGCGCTTGTTCTGTGCCTCAACCAACCAAGCAGGCATGTTTCACGTGCTGGTCCCTGGATACCCACGTTGTTTGATTCTACATGTCCTTCTCTGGACAACCTTTTAAAGACTACAAACCAGTTCCAAACCCCCAACCCCATCCCCCTCCTGACTAGAATGTATGTTCTGTGAAATTGTTTGCCTTGGGGAGGGAGGGGTGGGAGAAGTTCTGTTTTGTAACCCCTGTAGCCCAGATCCAAAGTGAGGCCTAGCACCTAATAGATGCTCAACGAATATTTGTTGAATCAATGCATGAATCCCCAAACAGCCAAGAAATACTGCACCAACACTCTCAAAACTCTTGCCAGAGTGCCTTTATATTTGATGGTATCACTAGACCTTGCTTGCTCAGTTTGGTTCCAAGACTGTATGGAAATTTTGTCTACATACATGAATATGTATTAACTGAAAAACCTTGCAGTTTTAACTATATTAAAACAAAAAAATAAGCCACACCAACCTTTAATGAGAAATAGTGGAAAGAGCACTGAATTGGGGATCAGAAAACCCAACTTTTGGAGGAGATATTGCCACTAATTAGGTTACAATTCAACCTCTGCAGCCTTAGTTTCTTTATCTGCAAAAGTGTGGGATAATTCTGATAATAATAATTTTATTTCTGTTTTGAAAAGTAGTTATACTGAAAAAAAAAACAAAACAAAAAACCTTCCTTTGGTCTTTCAGGGTAAAGTTATGTAGGACCATATTAGAGGAGGCAGTAAAAACATTTCAAATTCGGAAAGGTTCTAGACACAAAATTTAATTTGTGGGCAACATGGCAAATGCTGACTTGACAATTCCCCGTGAAAATGATATTTTATTCCAGGTAATTAGAGAACACTGTTAGTAGAGAAGAGTAGGAGGAGCACTGAACTGTAATCAGGGGCCTGGGTTTCACCACCAGTAAACTCACTGTTGAACCACTTGGAAGTCCCTTAATTAGTCTGAGTTGCAGAGACCCCACCTGTATAATAAGGGGGCTTAGTCCAGGCCAATGGGCCCCAAATGCTGGTTAAGGCATACAAGAATCACAGTCCTACAACCTACCATCGAAGAACATGACTAGGTGGTCAAGGTGAGGCTGAGGACATTCTATATTTTAAATAAACAACTCATCCAGGATTGATGCAGGTCATTCACATACCAGCAGTGAAACCGACTAATAACACCTGGATGATCCTTATTATCCCAATCAGCTCTATATGAGTATTTTATGACTTCAGACAGTACTACAGAACTCCAGGAGATGGTTATTCAGTCCATTTCAACAGTTCCAGGAGTGGAGTATTTACTATCTCCCATTTTAATATGGATCAGTTTTAATTGTTAACTTCAACTTACATCAAAATCTGACTCAAAAAATATGATCCAGGTTTTGTTTTCTGAAAGAACTAAGATTCAGCCTGATCATATTTTTATATGAAATTCTTTCAAATGTTAGACACAATATTTTTCCTTAGTCGTCTCTGGCTAAATACATGACTTTCTTTAACTCTTTCTCACACAACAAGGTTTCTTGCTCATACTGTTTCAAATACAATTGCAAAGCAATACTGACTTCATTTCCTGCTTTATTATTCTGTTGACTGTCAAATAAAAATGATCTAAATAAATAAGTTATTTCTAAATGTTACCATAAAACTTGATTAAATCCTTCAATAATGTAGTTTTTACTCCACTTTTAATTCAAAACATGGAACTGCTTTCTACTTTATAGTTTTAAACAGTGTTTTGAGTATAACAGGTATTTTCAACTTACATATGTAGTTTTAATGCAATGTATATATGCTTTGATTAAAATAATGCCTATAATATTAAGCTAATGGCATCAATATGAAGCTAGTGTTAATAAATCCCTTTTTAGACATGAGAAAATTGAGGCTCACAAAGGCTATTTCTTGACCAAGACAGGAAACTAATATTTATTGAGCCTCCAAATATAGCTTTAATCACATTCACATGTTTTCTCCCTTTTGACAACTTTTTAGTGTTATATCTATTTTACAGAGGATGAAAATAGAGGCAAGAGTGGTTACATAATATCAGCAAAATTACTCAGTTATTAAGAGACAAAACCACAGTTTGTACTCAAGAGTTTTTCTTCTAAATCGTATGTGCTTCTCATTACATCAGCATGCCTCTGAATACAATTTCAACGAAAGAGAATGTTAATGTTATTGGTGTCTCTACCCAATCTAAATTTTTCAGATGCCTCTGAATATAAATTTGAACATAAGAGTGTATCGGTGTTCTTGGTGTCTTTACCTAGGCTAAAATTTTCAAGTGAAAAACCAAATATTAACACCCAAGAGACATAAACAACAACAAAAATTCTCTTCCCCAAAATTAACATTCTAAAGCATCCATCTGGCTGCCCAGACAAGCAGAAGCAATGGCTATTAAACATTCAAACAGTACAAAATTTCTGGGGGGTTTTGTTTTGTTCTTAATTTGCACTTCTGTTTTGCAGTGCATTCTGTTTCAATTTCCCTTTATCCAAAATGGTATGTCATTTGTTCTCATTCAATTTGTAAATTGAGTACAGAGTACTTTGTCAGAGTAGATGGAACTGGCCCGAAACAATGCTGTATCACTGCCTTAGGAGTGATAGCAGAACAGTAAGGGGACAAACTCGCCCATTTTGCTTGTTATCCAACAGAAAAGTCATCATTAAATGCCCCCATAGCATATTCTGTAGAAATCATGCCAGCTTAATTATCCCTCAACCATCCAACATAGGTCAACTCATGATTCCCCCACCTTACAATGAAATTGTGTCTCTCTGCAAGTTAAGCATTAAAGCATTGTAAGCCTTTAGGCAAGTGATTCATTTGTAGTTACTTTGGCATCAGCCTTGAAAATAAAGGGCAGTGAGCAACAATGAGGCCCTGGGTGTATCTGAGACAGACCCGGTGCTCAAAGAATTAAGGTCCTGAACTACCGCCCAGTTGACCTTTTGTTGCAAGTAGATTTGTTTGCTAAAGAATATTTATCTGGAAAAAAATAGTACTATACCTACAGGGACAATTTTACATGTTATTCCTATCAATTAAGAACAAGTTTTCTTACTGTATCTACTTCTCATATGAAAAGCAATGAAATGGGCCTTTTACAGAACAAAAGCTACTCTAATATTCTTTAGTTTACTGACTCTCATTAATCCTAAGAAACAAGCTTTTTAAAAAAGGATATTAACATTTTTGAAGTTGCGATGCATCTAACAGATCTGATGACATATAGTGTTGGTAGCGTGGACATTTCATTAAGAAAAGTATGAGCCACCTAAATAAGCAAACACCGTACAAAGGACTCCCTAAAACACCCTCACTGCCAAATAATGCACAAATGCCCCCAATTATATATACAATAGTATTTGAGAAAGTTCCTTTAAAAATTGGGGGAGAAAACTAAATGGCTAGCAAAGAATATTTTGAAACATTGGAAAAAATGGACCCATACTCATTTTAAATCTCAATCTCATAAGAAATAAAGCTTTTCATATAATACGAATGTTTTGGACGCTGTCGACAATGATGATAAAACTATTACTAACAGTGTAATTTTCGGTCATGTTGGTACTTTGTAATAAGTGAAATAAATGAAGTCAGTTTCTGCACTTCTCTCAAGTGCTGTGTTGCTCACACTACAGGCACGTGCAGGTGTAACAACTCATACCCATACTCCCATTTCCTTGGCTCAGTCAAAGATGGTAAAAATATTTAGAGTATTTCTTTAAGATTGTATTAATGTCTGATCTATTTTCACCTCTTATTGATAAATAACTTTCTTTTGAAAAAATGGAACAACAAAAAACAATGTAGACTCTGAGGGCATGAATAGGAAAATAATTGACTTAATTAAAAACAAAAAATCATGAACCTGGGAAGAGAAGAGAGACTAATCCTTGGGGGCAAGGCAAATTTAATCACTAAATGACTATGAAAATGAAAAAGAAACCACAATTTTTTGTAACTTTAGTGGTTCATAATAAATATTGTAAAAACAGTAAAATACATTTTTCATTCCTCTAACCATAGATTCTCAACCTCAGCATTACTGACATTTTCAGCCAGATAACTGCGTGGGAGCCTGTCCCTTACATTGCCTCTAACCACCAGATGCCAGTAATGTCCTGAAATGTAAAATAAAGTATCCCGTTTTTCAACCATTATTCCCTTATGAATTAATAAAATACTGCCAATCAAGCAGCAAGAAGAAAATATATTTCTTTTACATTAAAATAATGGCAAATTCACAGATAGATTCACTTTACATAATTTATATTATTTGCTATTTACAAAGAATAATTAAGTGAGTATTTAATCCATGCCAACTATTTTGCTAAATATGTGATTTATATGCATTATCTCACTGGAGGAAGAAATCAATTTAATATCATTATCATGAGTTATAAAATTAATAGTTTTCAAGGTTGATTGTAGCTAATTATTCTGGTAAACTTTGAAGAACTTAAAATATTACTAAAATATAATAATCAAAATTTGAGCACAATAAGCCATACACAAGCACAGCATAATGAGAAGGAGCTACATCAACTCTTGGAGACCACTAAAGTAATAATGGTGGGTAAGTTACTACCAGTGACTAACTAGTGGAGTTTTTAACATTACTCCTCCTACATGCTTAACTTACAAGCAATGCATTTTGGAACACAAGTATATTTAGCAACCCCAGAAACCCAAAGATAAAGAGGAGAAGGAAGAAAGGTCTTACTACCTAAAAAGCAATAAAAGAAATGCAAATGCACATCTCCATAAAATAAGCATTGGACTCTCCAAATATACTTAAAAATTAAAATGAGCTCCTATATATTTAGTAGCATTTTAAAATTGAGGTAGACATCATGTAACATAAAATTCACCATTTTAAATGTATACTTCAGTGGTTTCCAGTAGCATCATGTTGCTGTGTAACCATCCCCACTGTCCAATTCCAGAACACGTCCCCCATCCCAAAAGAAACCCCATACCAATTAACAGTTACTCTTAACCTTCGCTCCAACCAGAGCCTAGCAATCACTTAATCTACTTTCTGTCTCTATGGATTAGCCTGTTCTGGCATATAATCATACAATGTGTGGCCTTCTGTGTCTGTCTCCTTTCACTTAGCATAATGTTTTCAAGGTTTATCCAAGGTGTAGCATGTAACAATTCCTTTTCATGGCTGAATAATCTCTGATTTTTTTGCAGCGATTAAGTGAAGCATTTCAAGTACTGTGTTTAGACATGTCACCTGAAACATTTTCAGCCACTCCTGGAGGCCTGTAGGTGGCTGGACAGATGTAATTCGACGACGTTGTTGCCCTTGGCCATTGGCTGCTCTCAGATCTCCAAAAGTTGTTGGTGTTGCTGAACATGGTACAAGCCCGGTAGTACTACAAAAAAATACAAGAGTGAAAGCAAAGATAGATATTTATTAAGAATAGCAAGCTCCAATTTTATAAGAATGATGATCTGGCATATTTCAAACATCAAATTATTGTTTTTATTTACTTATTCCCAGAGAACAGGGATACACAAAACTTATTCTGCTATTCTTAGAGTAAGTTTCCTCCCTCCTACACAACCACCTGTTATCATCCCAGCAATGCTAATTGCAACCAAATGACAGAATCCCTATTGCAAAACTGCAAGTTGTTGATACATACAAATAATGTTAAACTCTTTCCTTAGAAGATATAGGCTGCACTTCTCTTTTGACCAGTCTTCAGTGACTTAATTAAATAAAAGTTAAAATTTTCTTTATAAAAAGGGGTATGAGAATTATAAATGCTTTAAAAAATTCTTATGTAGAAACAACATGTTCAAATGTTTTGGACATTTCATTAGTCACTTGTTCCTTCAGTTTGCTTCAGATGCATTCTAAATTGTTTATATTTGTCTATTTCTCACCATTTTTTAACTTATAAAGCTTAGTCTAGATAATATTTGATAGGCACAAAGCTGGTTAGAAATGCATTTACTCAAAAAGGGTAAGTGTTGAAAACATACTATATGCAAAATTAAATGAGATCATCTAAACACTTTTATAATTTAAACTTTGAGACAGTTTTTTAAAAACCTGAAATTCAATTCTACTACTAGTAAAAGGAGAGGTTAAGGCTAGATGATCTATCTCCAAAATTGTCCAACTCTCCTAAAAATGACTAATTAGAAAAAGTATAGTTATAACTGTTATTAATATATTAAGCTTTACCTTCCAATTTCAATAACTAAATTATTTAAACTGAAGATAAATACTAAACATCTCTTATTTTAGAGACAGGTAAAAAAAGAGAGCGGAAAGATTCAATTTACTTATATAGGTAAAATAATCTTCAATTTATTGAGCAATGATAAGTGTTTAAAGCCAAAGAACATACAGGTTGTATCCTACTAGTTGAATACCAAGCTCTGATAAATGACTAATGAAACAACTCCCCCAATTCTTTTCTAGCCATTGTATCTCATTATTTTGTTAAAAAATGTAGCTCAGTCACAAGAAAAATCTTCATATCTACCATCTTTCAATCTTTTAACATTATATACATTTACAACAATTTCTAACATTCGACAAATTTATTCTTTCTTCCATCAAATTTTGAAGCTAAGCTCTATTTCCTTCTCTAACATAAAACAATTTTTAAACAGTGATTATAACTTAAATTTTCTAATAAAAATGATGGAAAATAATAATTTCATCATCTTGTTAGAAAATCTGTCAAAAAATTTAAAAAATCAAACATATATTGACAATATCTCCAAAAAGACACAGTAAGATGTTTGGTTTGCTTTAATAATATTACATGTTAAAAGGCTAAAAATAAAACTTTCACCCTTTTAGGTGCTTTCTAAATGTAAAAAGTGACCAACTAAAAACAAATCTGTAATAAAAATTCATCATTCATTTATAAGCTGCCTTAAAACTAAAACATTTAAAACTTTTGTCCTGGTATCAATCATATTAAGAAAAGACTAAAAATTATATGGCTCACTGAATCCATATACATATATATTTTAAATAGCACATTTTTAACATTAAATTCATCTTTTTCAAATCCAGGAAATATTTTCTCAAGACTAGAAGGTAAAAGCAAAAATGAAGTGAATAGTTTCACTTGTCTGTGTATCACTCTACACCCTCTGGTGGAAGTGTCAAAATCCAGTGAAATTATCAAAAGGCAAAGGGTTAAGTAAGAAGGAGGGGGACAGGTAACATAAAATAACACGGAAGGCATTTCCTTAATAACTAAGGGATAGCTTTATATTTCTTTTCTGTATCATCCCTGCATTTTTTATATATAAAACTGTTCTAATTATTGTCACTTCTAAATTTAATTATGTAGCATTAGAAATATTTTCCACAACTGAATGAAATAAAAATAAACTTTTTTCTCTGAAAAATAAAAAAAATAAAAAAAATAAAAAGATGCAATCTGTAACAATGTTCAGTTGTAAAAACTTATGTCTGAGCAACATTAATTTTAATTCATCTTATAGAATAAAAATAATTCTAAATCAAAATATTTAGAAAAAAGAAATGTCACCATCATGAAATTCTTGTGGTGCTTATAACTTTCAAGCAGTTATCTGAAGAAAGGACAATTATGCAAAAAAAAAAAAAAAGACCAAAAAAGTTCTTAAGATACTTTTGTCATTTAAATTTTAAAATACCACATTCCAAGTGACATCCAAAGCCATTTTTAATTGGCTGGGTAATAGATATTGTGCTTAAGTTAGCTTAATTAGCGTGAGAGTGGAAAGTTTTATACTGATGCAAAATCCAAAAATGATGGAATGGTGCAGCAAACAAGACTACAATTGTATTTAGTTGTTATGGAAACTATTCTACTGGTGTAGAAATGTATGTGTTAAAACATAAGACTTACCAAGCAAACGAAAGGGGATTTCTAACACAGTAATTTCATGAGCTATGATTTAGTTAGTAATTGTGAGGTTTACTTCACTGCTAATAAATGTTATCTTCAATTTCGCATATATACATGTACCCCCTAGAAAAGCCGTTGCTATAGTAACAAGATACATTTGCTCATATTTATATTTTTGGATGTACTTTTTAGAATTCCTGAAAAATCAGTTTAAAAATTTTGTTGACAACAGAACTTCTGTTTGTGTCTTACTTCAATGTATTTGTAACAAAATATAAAGATAGTGTGGCAGACATTCTTCTTATTTAAAATGAGGTATTTCCCAATATTCAGTTATCTCGAATGTATTAAACAGTCAATAGCACTAGTGACATTATAATTCTATGAGAATAAACTGAAAGAAGAGCTTTTAAAATAATTAAATACTTAAAGAAAAACATGACAAATATTAGAGAATCAGTTATTATACTTAATATTACCTTGTATATTCTGAGACTTTGCATGGTTTCTTTCCCAAAGAAAAAGAGCGGACCTCAGAACCATGGTCCAACTTTCTTTTCATCTATAAGGTAAAACAAATAAGATATGTTTTTTAAAAAATACCTGTCCAACTATCAAATTTTAACATTCTTATTGGTAATACTGAAAAAAATCTTAAATTTTCATATGCCCACAATGTTAATTAGGCATAGTAAAATACTACAGAAAATAAATGTTTCATAGTTTCTTCTATAAGTTCTACTCTTTACAAGACTGGAAAAGTGAATTCATGCCCCTCCCCACAATGTTTTGTCCAGAAAACAGTACATGGGGATTTAAAAGTTGATATACACCATAAATATTCCTTGAGAGTAATATATCTTCCACGGTTTCCAGTTTAAGAACCAACATAGGGAAAAATGTCATGTTAACCCACACAAAAAAGAACCACATTTAATATGCCTTTTTTTATTGATCCTCGCTTTTCTTTAAAACCATATTTTAAGAACAACAAAATTCAAAAATTCAGAATGGAAGTAGCAATAACTGAATTTAAAATACATAAAGGGTAAAGAAAACAATGCAAAAAATGATCTTGAAAAGTGATTATAGTAAGGAATAAAGCAATGAATATGGGCAATAAGGACATAAGAAAAGAGAAATCTAGAGATGGTATAATAAATGTGGGAAAAAAGCCATCAACTGATATTTATATGGAATATAATTCCACTGACAGATACTCAGGACAAACATTCTAACTTGAGGAGCAACAACAAAAAGACTTAAAAAGAATGAGTTACCCATCTTTGTAAGATATAGCTTTAAAGTATTTCATTATGCTATACATATGTAATACTGTAAATATATTCAGAATTGTATTTTGTTGACATCGATATTGAAATGTGATTTATATTTCACTATCAGTTTACTGGGGTCATCAAACTATGCATGTATCATAAAACCAGAAAATGAGATATGATAGGATTCAACTTTTTCTATTTCAACAACCCCTCTCAGATGTATGTCTGCTAATTAATTACTGTATTACTGAAAATCACAGTGGGAAAAAACCCAGAATGATAGATAGCTATCCTCATTTTTATAATAAGGTGAAAACCCTTGCTTTCTAGCAGCCTTATTTTCTTACCTATTGCCTCACATGGGGACATCATAACACATTATGCTACACTGTAAACACTAAAGAGGACCAACAAGACTAAAAATATTTTTGAACTACCCTCTGAAGAATAAAGACTATGTTTTTATAATCATGAAGAAAAGTCTTTCAAAATACAGGGACAATCTTGTAGTACTTGGGGCTAGAGGTGAGGATACAAGCTAATCCACAATGTATACCTTAGTTCATGAAATACCTACTGGAAATAAATGGAAGTGGTCTTATTTCAACCCTTCAGAACTTTCTATACTTATTACATTATTTTAATGTGATTCTTCTCAAAGACAATTATTTTCTTTCTCCAAATAATTTTAATAAAAATTAAATATAAATATAAAAGATTTAATACATACGTAGCCACGTGCTTGCATGTACATAAATTATAGACACGCACACATATACGCATATGTACCCATCAGGAAGGTCAGTCAGTACAGACTACCTTAAAATTCTAGTTTTTTAAATGACTTTCATAGATTCTTTCAAGATTATTATGACAAACTTCGATGTTCATTCTAATTAAGTTTGGAATACCGGCTTTCAAAACTTCCCTGGCTATCTTGTAAATACATTGGTGCAAATGCTATTTGCCACTAAAAGCAAACTTTATTTCCACCGTAGAAAACCTTCAATGAATAAAAATGCTTGAAATACATATCAAGGAAACCACCGAGAAATGATTTTTATTTTTAGAATATTTTATAAAATAAAGCACTTTCTGTATGATTATATTAGCCTTTTAAATATTATGTTGTTTACTTAAAATACTGAGTTCAGAAGCAAAAATTAATCTGCAATTTTTAAGGGGTATAGAAAGTATATATGATCTCTTTAAATATAAATCCCCAATATCCTAGCAATTCTACACTTTAAAATAGAGTCAACTAAAGAAAAAGGAAAAATATATAGATATAAGGTATAGAAAAATTAAAGGTAAAAGGTCCACTAAAAGCCAACTAAGGGTAGAGTATTTCCAGGTCAGCATTTCACAGAGCCACATTTCTAAAGTCTGGATATATTTTTAGTGAAAAATTCTCAGATTCCTACATACATTTTCTTTTAAAATTAAAGCCTTTTTACAGCTCACGTCTTTCCCTTATTTGCCTACATTCACAATATAAAACAGAATACCAAATATCCAGCCACCCACCAAAATTAGAGGATACTGCAGCCATCTCTGATGATACAGATTTTCCTTCTCAGGCAGGCACACACACACACACACAGTCATACAACACAGGAAGAAAAACAGATTACTTACTTTGTAAAAAATCATTTTTAGTGTGCCGTAGAAACCCATATTTTCTGTGCTTTTCCCCTTCAGTGGTTCTGTGCCCCCGTGTGTCCGGCTGCTGGGCAGTCTCTGGCAATATAAACCTTTTTCAGGTAGGTATGTCACAGATTCTAATGTGGACATGCTCGGGCACGTCAGAAAGGGAAGATCAGGGAGCAGAACCGGCAACCAAACTCCCCAGCAAAGGGAAATGCAGCTCAGTATCAAACCGCTGCTCGGGACACACATACATACATGCAGCTCGACTGAGGAGAACTCAGGGAATAATGAGAGGGAGCCGAGGAGATTATTGGAGGAGACGATGCCCTGTCAAAGCCTCGACTGAACAGATTCCTCCCTCGGCAGCAGAGGGATCAGATTACATCTTCCCTTGCACACAGAATGGTGCAGTCCAGGATTCAGCAATGCAGACTGCACATCAATTATATGGTGATCCGCTCCAGGGAGCCCGTAAGCACACCGCGCACTGAGCAGGGGAGGGTGTGGGCAGCTCAGGAGACCGCCCCCACCCGACAGCCCCTCTCCCATTGCAAACTTTCAGATTATTTTTGCGTTTTGTAAAACCTGCCTTTTGGAAGAGTTTGGAATAGCAAGCATCATTTCTACAAATAAGTCCTTTCAGAAACATTTAGAAAACGGAATATATTTTCATTGGGTCCTCCCAGCAGAAGCCAAGCAGCTATTTTCACTAACTTATCCTATTGCAGTCCTGGCACAGACTGACCAGATTTTTCAAGTAGCTTGGCAATCCCTAAGGGAGAAATTAAATATTCTTTGGGGGAATTTACACTAAAGTTAACCAGTTCAGAACATATAGCATTTGCAGAATATATGTACTACGTCATTTTTCAGCCTGTGTATGTCTTATGTTAAGATTTAATGAAAATATCACCATGCTTTTTTCCATTTCATTCATTTAAACCATAGTTTTCAAGAAAATACCACACTTCATAAATTCTTAGTAATTATAAGAATACCTTCTTAAGATTAACAAACTACTACTAAGTGTGTAAAGTTTACCTAAAGGTTCTGTTTCTCCAAAGGGAGTAAAAACTGCTCATTGGAGAGTCTTACCCTTATTGTTAATTTAATACTGAGAAAACAGGAGGCACTGGGCTTCTTTCCCCCCAATTATTTTGACAATATGTATTGTAATGTCATTTTAAAAAGGCTTTTTACATAGTAATAAAGGTACCAAAGTTTGTCTAAAGGCACCCATTTCCTTAGAATGACTACTACACAAATCAAGATATTTCATCTTGCAGCTTGCTACACAACTAGCTTTGGAGGCAATTATGAAATTCCTTGGACTAGAAAGGCCCATTATTAAAAGTCTAGTTAATTAACTTCTACCCTCCCCATTAACATTCTTTATTACAAGTAAACTGTGTGCCTGCAGTTATTTAAGTACTTAGAAATTCTTCAAAAAATAAAAAGAAAAACTATTTAGATTTATGATATTTTAATATTCTCTGCTTTGGTAATACATGACTTTTGCTAGGAAATTATTCTAAATATTGCATAAAGTAGTATCATAATTTAAAACTAAATATGTTTACCTTTATTACTTATACATTAAGCCAGTGTAATGTTTTTTACTTTGAAATATAAATAATTAAAATTTTGTAAAGATGCACATCCCAGAAATTATAGTCTGTAGTCTATTATCTTTGAAAAAAATCTACCTGGCTCTTAAATTAATTCTTATCTTCAGAAACAATACACACATGTGCCCAGAAGAAGTTGGTTTTCTAAATAAAAAATTAGCCTACTTCCAAGGAGGTTTCCTTTTAAGAAGCAACCTCTTACTCAAAGGAAAATAAAATCCAAATGTTAGACGTGAACCCATAAATTCTTTTATTAGAGGGCTCAGTGAACTCAGGATTAAAAAACAAAAAAGGTGACCCTCCACCTCCCCTCACCCTGTTTTGGGTTATCTGAAGAAACTAATTGTTAAATGAACACCTGAAATTTCCTCTAAAATCAGTCATACCTACCTAGCTTGTCAGAGAATAAATGGATTACCTATCAAGTCATGTAATAGTATATAATTTGACTTGAAACTGAATTATGTCCTATCCCTACCTGAACTATCCTTTTCAAATTAACTACTCGGTTGAAGACACAGACCGACTTTAATAAACCAGGGACACTGTTTTGAAACCTAGGATATTTAAAGAAAAATATCTTAATTTTGTATATTCAAATAATGTTCTTGGGGTTACATGGCTCCTATGGATGGCTATGAAGTTACAGGAAAACCTGATCCACACAAATATGTGTTTATATGCAGGTATGTATATTCATGTTTTATTTTTAAATAGGCAAAATATTTACAAGGTTCAAATAACAAGAAGAGATTCTCATCTACCATGATTCTCACTTGGTAATGATTTTTTATTAGCTTATCCTTTAAGTGAGAATGTATGTTTATAAGTATCCATGAAGGCTTTATATTCTCAAGTATTTAAATAATTTTTCCTAATATCTTGTTTACAATGTTAATTTAAACTGTGAAGAAACAATCTGTCAAGCAAAGCTAGTCAACCAAGTGGCTAACTAGATTTGAAATTAATAGGATAAAAATGAATGATTTTCGATATTCTCTGAAGTACTATTAATGCAAACTGTAGTCTATTATATTACTTTCATCCTAATCTATATATAAACACAGCAAATGAAATCATTTTCACAGTCCTATTTCTCAAAGTCTTGGCTAAAATATAGATGTTTAAAACTTTATTCGGACATTTAAGATTTTTGGGTGTATAACTGAAAAAGCCTTTATCTGTCCTTCTATCTGTCTTATACCTATGGTAGACAGAAACATTTTAAAACTGAGATTAGCCCATATATATGTTAAGTAAGTTTACCAAACAAAAAAAGGAGTATTTTGTACTTTATGCTAGAGTGTTCACTGAGAAGGTTAGCTAGCCAACCATTAATAGCTAAGAAAATACCTGTCATCCAAATTTTTAGAATATTTCAATGTATTAAATGTTTTCCCGACAATATACTAAATGTTCATGTAATTTCAGCTAAGCAATACATTTCCCATTTTATAGAACATTATTTCTTGTAGTGACTGACAATTTATAAGCCTTATTGAAAATCTATTAGCAAGGGGAATGACCAACAATGAGGTCTTGGGATATAACCTATCAGGCAACTTAGACCCAACGTTCATCACTACAAGAACAGATGAGAGCAGGAACATTAAAAAAAAAAAAATTTTTTTTAAAGGTACAAAGATATGAGGATGTACTGCCCATAGTCTAAGTCTCTGGGAAATAACAGCCATAGACTGATTAACCTGTGAACTAGTACAAGAGAAATGACTTTCTGAGCAATTGGTTGGGCAATACGTTTTTACAAGAGCAAGTTGTGGTTATGAGCAAAAACAAAACTAATCTACATATAAATAGTGAGAAAATAGAAACTGTGAAAGGCTTTTATCTTCATAGAAGTATGTATTTTTTACACATGGTGTCAATAGAGTAAGAAGCAATTAATAGTTCTTTTCCTGACTTTGACCCTCAGCATTCATTTAAAAGTCTTCTATTACTACACTCTTCATACCTTATTGCCATTTTTTAATACATCTTTCTCCCCTACTATCTACTCTCACTCTAAGACATAGTATAAAATAACGCATAAATATAATATTTTTGGCCAGGTTGGCAAACAGTAGCAACCATGGCATTCTTTTTCTAAAGCATAAATATACACGGTGGGGCAACAGGTTTACAGTTGGGCGTATGCGGAACAGTTTATTCTTGTGTTATTATTTATTACTGTACTATTTTTCATACACAAGACTGTAAACCTACTTTTGCCCTACCCTGTATGTTATACTTAAAGTCTATCAAATTACAATTAATTGATGATACTATGAATACTATTGGTTCTCTTTTCAATAACTTGCTAACGTTTTTTTTTCATATGCTTTATTGTTTATGCTATTAAGGTTGTCCCAATTTCTTCCCTTTGTTCCCCTCCACCCAGTGACCCCCCTCCCTCAAGTTGTCCCTCCCCTTAGTCCATGTCCATTGGTTGTGCATATAGTTCTTCTCAACATCTTCCTATCTACTCCGCTCCCTCCTACTGTGCTTCTTAATTCCCGTACCATCTCCCTCCCTTTCCCCCCTTCCTTGCTAACATTTTTAAGAGTAGGAGAATGTGTTTATATTCTTATGTCAGTGATTTTCTGTACTATTGTCATGAAAACATTCTTTACTCTGATATTACACCAGGAAAACCACCTACTACAATTACATGTCTTACTCTGAGCATAGAATTTAGATGAGAGACAGTTCCAAATTTCAGTATCAAAGAAAGGAATGCCAAGCATAATGAAGCTGAAAAACTTTTTGAAATCTCACTAACCCACTATCATTAATTTTCTGGGATTCAAGTTCTTATTAAAAGGTTCACGACTGAAACTGGCAAGTTAATAAACTTGTTCTATCACAGGTATTATATCAATTAAAATAGTATATATGTCAGCATCTGTATTTTCTCTAATGTAAGTAGGTGGCAGTATTGATCAATAAGCTATAGTCATTCATTAAGCATTTACTTAACACCTATTATTTGTCAGGCAAAGGAAAGTATATAATTAAGAAAAAAATTTCTTCCTCTATTGGATTTTATGGTCAATTTAAGACAAAATAGGGTAATACACACACACACACACACACACACACACACACACGACTCTTTGTACACTGAAATCAGTTCTACCCGTTTTTTGAGAATAGATATAATGAACAAGGTGAGCCAGATTTTGTTTGAAACTACCAACCAAGTAAACAAATAGTGAAATACTACTAAATTTAAAAAATCTCAAACATTAAATATTATAAATATCTAATGTAACTTTGTTTAACATAAACCTGTTTGGGGAAGGGGGAATGTTTGTAATAATACAAGCAACTAATATAACAAAATCCTAACCTCAGAAAATCAAATCGCAAGTCAAAATTTCATAGCTCAGAGCGGTTTAAAAAAATCTTTTTACAATAACTATAATTGTAGAAGTGGTGCAAATTTTAATTTTTTCCTAAAGTTAAAGGAATTTGTAATTCTTTTTAAAAAAATTCAGCACCTGAGGTTGTGACACAAATAAATCACAACATTAATTCAAAGAGCAGAATTTTTTACCCCTTCAGATTGAGCCAAATTTGTGATAATAAACACAAGCACCAATGAATGCATGTACCAATGTATAACTATTCACACGTACAGAATTTGACACAATAATGCAAGTTAAGAATTCTATTTGTCAGAGCCACAGAAGAAAACAATGAGGATGGTAGGTGTCCTTCTTTGTTCTTCTAAAATTTATATTGTTACAGAGCTGTCAGAGAGACTTAATAGAGGTTTCAAAACATTCCTTACAATACTTTATAGACAGGTAACACCTGTAATCCTACAATAATTTAACAAAGTTAGTAAGTCACACTGGAGTTTATCTAGAAAGCAATTAATCTTTACATCTCATGCTTCAAACCCAAAATAAACTACCAATAAGCATCTTCAATTCATGTCCAAAAATTTCCTCTCAAATTTTTACTATGAAGTTTTTTTGTAATCCCTTTAGCAAAGTAAGAAAAATATCATGGGAAACTATAAAAAATAAGATTGACTTTAAGAAAAATAAAACAGCAAATATAACCGTGGAAAGAACTAAATACTCAGAAAGAATGAAATCAATATTCTGTCAATGGAGGGCCTAGAACCCTATTCACTCTTCTATTTCCTTTATCCAATTCCATGTTGTCTGCTGCTTTGTGATGTTATGATGACCTGACGTGAAACAAATTTTCTATAGGTGTGGTATATCAATCTGATATTTTAGTATTAAAATAACCTTTCATTTCAAGGACTGTTTAAAATTCTGTAATCAATTTCTTAAATTAGCCATTAGTCATGACCAAAAAGTTCTGAGAAATGTGCTAAAGACTAAGAAGTAAAAACAAACAAAAAAAAATCTCCTTCATCAACAGAAAAATACAGAGTTGAGAACTAGAAGGGATCTTGGAAATCATCTTATTTCCCTTTGTTTGTGAAATGAGCATGAGTTTTAGAATCAGAGAAACCTGAGTTTAAACATCACCTCTGCCATTATAAGTGTAGCTTGGTAAGGGTTATTTGGCCTTAATATGACCTCTTAATATTTGTAAAAATGTAATGGTAATATTATCTACCTTACCAGCCTAACCCACAGTCCCTGTGAAGACATAGTAGATGCCCAGCACATAACAGATATACTATAAATACCCTATAAAATAATAACTGTTATTAATAGGTGAGAAAGGTGAGATAGAGAAGTAGTGAATGGCTCGGGGTTATGAAGCTACATTAGACCCTTAGACTCTGGTTACAAGTTCACTACTTTTAACTGATTTTCATTAGATATATTACCGTAAAAGTTGAGCTAAAAAAAGTCAGACATTGGTAAAGAAGAAAAAATGTGTTATATTTTGCAAAAAGCAATTAAATATTTGAATTACAACTATATCTTGATTATTCAGCTCATGGAATGATTACTAGCTCCATATAATTATGCTTCTACTACATGTAAGAAATCCGAGGCAAAGACATGATGACTGGGAGAAAAGTGACAGAAACTGATTTAGGTTAAAAGAAATAAATCAATTAAGAAATAATTAGTTACTACATCCTAATATCTGCAAAATGCTACTGAAGACAAATAAAAAATTACAATAAGCCTCCACTCCCAAGATTCTTTAAAATCCAACTAGCAAGACAAACTAATCGAGAACAATATTTGACTATATAGTATAGGAGGTCAGAATACAGAGAAATTTAAATAGTCTGAGAAGATTTCATCAAAGATGTGGTCTTGCTTCTAAGTTTAAAAGACAGAAATCTGGTAGATGTTGAGGAGAAAAAATGACATTATCATCTGTGGCCCTAAGATACATGGGGAAATGCCACTACCGTTAACTTCAAGGATCGACATCTATAAGGCTTCTAGAAGTTACCGGTCTTATAGGGCTCATTAGGGGATAACCTATTAAGCTCTGTGTCTGTGAATTCAAACATTTAATATTAAAGTTAGAATACTGTTTAACTTACAAGTAATACTTTCTTCAAAAGTACTTTCTGCCATGACTCATTCTTCCATTTTAGGGCTAATACGTGTCTCTCTGTACAAGGACAACATGAATGTGTGGGTGTAAACACTGTTGACGTTTTATTTTAGTTACAAACACTGACTAATAAGGGGTCCTTCTGTTTCCAGAACATTCATACTAGAAATCATACATACAACCAGGCTGTACTCTGAAAATGGGGGGTGCCGGGTAACAGTGCAGATCAGGTAGGATTTTGTAAGCCATGGTCAAGAGCCTGGCCTTCATTCTAAGTACACTGTGAAGTCATTAGAGGATTTCCTGAATGGGAGTAATTTAACACAACTTCCATATATATCTTTGTCTCTATTATTTTTTATATTCTCAAACATATATTTAAAATTGAAGAGCACTCACAAAGAAATTCTCACTTGCTGAAATCAGACATACAGAGAAAAGACTACATAACTGTATTTGAACTATTTTCAACTCTCATGTTGCAAATTACTCTTCCATTTCCTTCATCACTTGCCACCTCATATTAACTCTCAAACTCAGAATCTATCCTAAAAGATTCCTAAACTTCGAAAAGAAAAGAATTGGAATAGCAGTTAATCTATAACATATAACAAGCAGTATTCTAAATTATTTTTATCTAGAATCTCACTTCTATATGGAAGGGGTATCTACCACATCATATCTCTAATTCTTTACTCTTTAACTTTCTATGTTCTAATTTTATCTTTTCATCGAGCCCAGAAAAGACAGGGCTCGATCTCTGTAGACTGTCAATGCATCTGCCAGGCTTATTTTAGCAAATGTCTATGATAGTGAAAGACATGGTTACCCTTAGTTATTGGAGGCAAAAGGACTTTACCTATGGTACACTTTTTTGAACTGCTTCTCTGTGATCATGAAGGAATCCAGGACATAATAGAATCTCAAGGTTGGAAAAAACCCTTCAACTAAAGTTTAGTACAACCTCAGGTGCAACTCTTGGGTTCACTCTCACTAGCATGTAGTCATCCAGGATCTGCTTAATCTAAAATACATATGTTATTCTCAATTCTGTCGTCGTCGTCGGCAGCTGTCCGTCTCGAGAGACGATGGTGTAGCTTCTTAAGAGTCTATCTGCACCGCCGAGAATGGCTGTGCAGTCCAACTCGGGAGTGACACGGTATATGTCTCCTCCCGTGTTGAATCGACATCTTGTGATGACGCTGGAGTGTCCTCTCCAGTGAAGCTGAAGCTACAGAGCCTGGGCAGGGTGATATGGAGAGTCTGCTGTTGCCCATGCAGCAGACCCCCCCTCTCTTCGCAGCTGAAGGGTCCAAGGGAAAGACGGAGTCAATACAGCTTGGCTTCAGGTGCGCCGCAGGAGTTGCCGGTGTTGACTACAACGTCAAACCGCCTTAGGGACTCCGGCTCCGGATTTTCTGTCGGGGTTTACTCCCCTAGCCTTCTCAATTCTGTGATCTTCTATTATTTGGCTTACTGATTTTATTTTGATCTTTTTTATTTTATTGTTTTTCTATTACAGGTACCCCATTCCCCCTCCCCATTGCTCTCCCCTACCCTGCCCACCCCTCCTGCCACTCACTGTAAATCCCCACCCTGTTGTCCATGTCCATGGGTCATTTATACTGATTTTGATAATTATCTCAATTAGAAACATTTGACTAGCAGATACATAAAGTCCAGATTCAAACTTATTGCACTTTATAAAAAGATAGCATCTCTTCTCATCTCAAGCAGCTTGCATACACACCAGAAGAATTCAAAATGAGAAAGGATAACTTTAACCAATTTTTTAAAATTCTAACTATGAATCAAAGTCTGTGGACTTGAACTTATTTCACTCATTCAAACACATTTATTAATAATGTAGATATTCCATATTGATGTTGGGGCAGGAAGAAGTATGGTTCACACTAGATTCTTGCTTTAGAAAGTATACACTATAGTGATTTTTTAAGCAATTCTTTACTATTTTAGAGTAGCTTGCCTGCTCTTTAAGTATTCAAGTGTTTGATGTAGCTGTCAAGTGAATAGGGAAGAACCTAGTAGTCATGCCCCCACTACATAAAAAGGATTCTAAATATTCATTTAGAAACATCAATTTACATTTTAAAGCAATTACTGTATATATAATTTAACAAACTGCATTCCTTGTTTCAAAAGATTATATGATTAGCATAATGCTTACATGATCCCCTACCTTTCAGGACATTCCAAAAGACTGAAGAATTAGTACATAAAATCTGAGTACAAAGAAATACTGCTGGAAATATGTGGGTGATGAGTAGGGTTTGTCGTACTTCTCCCAGTCATAGAAACGTTTTTGAAATAACTACTAATTATAAAAGGTATCTTATCTATAGTAGCCTTTTATTTCTAGTGAACTTTGAGACTAATAGCTAGGAGCTCTTTGATGTCTTGGCAAAACTATGGTAATACAAATATTTTATTTATAAGTTCCTTTTCTTTACTAAATTCTTCTTTGATATTTTAGTACATAATTTAAAAAATATTTATATATAAATTCTTGAGGACTCCAAGTGTTTACAAATTAACTTTGAAAGTTTTTCACATTTGATACATGACTTTAAAAGTTCTTTCTGTAGGATGACTATCACGAGTTCCCACCAGTCGCATGAAGCATGGAACGCAATGACAGCATGAAGACTACGGAACAAATGTGCGTTACAACTTAAGAACTCTGTGCTTACAGCTTGCCTTTTTATAACTGCAACAGGATGATCTGAGAAGACTTTTATAAACTAAACCTTAACAAATTTTTATTGAGTTAATGAATATTCAGACTTCTACATAACAAAAAATGCCTATGAGGAATAGCTTGCTTTACCAAAAATATAAAGTCAAAGCTAGCATAAAGATGTTGAACTTCAGAATATTCTTAAATTTTTAATATCTTGTTAGCTGTTGGGACACATACACACACCCCTTTTAATTTTAAGTCTTTCCTTTAAAGTTATTCTATCAAGGGACAAAAAAAGCATATAAAGAACATAATATATTTTTTAAGAGATGTTAAATGAAGACAGTGTGTTAGCAGGATCACAATGCAAACAGCAAAGATTAAAACTAAACAGTGTTTTCTAACACATTTTTACTTAACTAGCTTTTATTAAATAATTGCAATAGATTTTTTAGACCAAAATGTAATTTACTCCCCACCAATTCATTCATTTCAGAGTTTAACTTTATAAAATTCACTCTTTTTGTTTCTACATAGGTAGCATAAGAGAAGGTAATTATTCTGAAAAAAAATTATGGTGAGCCTCTAACCCGAACTTTACCATAACATTATCAGTCTCATTTGAATGCATCCTTTGAGTCACATAATGGTTCTCTATTTTCTAAACAATAAAAAAGAAGAAAAAACTAAACAGTGATTCAAAGATTTTATTTTTACAGATCAAGATCTATCACATTCAAGAAATATTTAGCTAGCATAATTAAAAACCAAACACTAAGCAAAAATGAAAAATTGAGAAAGATGTAGCCTGTATCCTGGAAGAACCTCCAATTCAGGAGGAGGGAAAAACAAGTCAATAAAAAAATGACAAATCAAAATTTATAAATGAAATTGCTCAATTTATATGACAATGCATAAAGCTAGAAAGAGGGAAAGATAAATATTTTCAGGGCGTGCACATGGCAATATTTTAAATCAAAAAAATAAAGGAAAAATAAACACTAGATCTTAATCTGACTTGAGTGTTCCTTCAATACCTACTGTCAAAAATACTATAAACTATTTGTTAGAAAACTCTTTTTTTAAAAGATGTTCTCTTATGAAAATGAAGTATACAGGGAAGAAAACTTACTATATGCCAGGTACTCTTCTAGGTGCTTTACTTATATTAACTGATTAAAACTATTATATTAACTCATTGAAACCCTGTGAAGTAGGGGAGGATGACGAAACAGGCACAGAGGGTTTAAGTCCCCAAGGTCACATAACTATTAAGTAAAGGAGCTGGGATTTGAACACAGGCAGATCATGGTCTCTAGCTTATAGAAAATGAAATAAAGTTTTCCACATGCATAGCAAGAAGCATTGGTAGTTAAGAAATCTCTAGGATGCTTCCTAAACTATTTCAATGTGCAAAATGTGTGATGTGCAGATGAAATATATATTAAGAGTCACAGTAGAGACAAACGAGGAAGTTAATTGTGTACTGTGATACACTTCTGGGAATATACCAAGAGCAGCTTGATGATTAATACCCTACTGCCAAAATTTTCTTGGTGAAGAAAGGATCCCATCATCTTTGACATTACAGGTGAGGCAGTGATCAGTGGGCACAGTGAAAGAAAGTCTGATGAAAGGTGCTCACGACAACACATGGACTGTGCTTCCCTTTCCTAACCTCCCTAAGAACTTCTATCCCCTACACTTACCCCTTTATTTCCCTAAAACATAAAATGATGAAAAAAAGCTAACAACAGAACACATCAAAACAGCTCCATCAGAAGGTCCTTTTGAAGGAACTACTACGTCTTTCACTCTTACCAAAATGATCTGAACATGACAGAAAACTGGCAAAAGTTATATATAACACTCAAGAAACTGTTTGCAATGCTCTTTATGGATTACTCCAACCCAAATACACTTGACGAGAGAATTATGACTTCTACTTGATTTTGAACTTTTTAGTTTAGTAGCAGCCTAAACATACTTGACTTATTAAGTAGTGTGTGGGTGTATGTATGTGTATGCATGTGTGTATATATGTCTGACAGAGAAGGAAAACTCTGACTCCAAAAAACCTCCGCTGCCTTGCGGCATACCTCTTCAGGGGAAAGGCTAAGGGAGTAAACCCCGACAGAAAATCCGGAGCCGGAGTCCCTAAGGTGGTTTGACGCTGTAGTCAACACCGGCAACTCCTGCGGCGCACCTGAAACCAAGCTGTATTGACTCCGTCTTTCCCTTGGACCCTTCAGCTGCGAAGAGAGGGGGGGTCTGCTGCATGGGCAACAGCAGACCCTCCATATCACCCTGCCCAGGCTCTGTAGCTTCAGCTTCACTGGAGAGAACACTCCAGCGTCATCACAAGATGTCGATTCAACACGGGAGGAGACAGATACCGTGTCACTCCCGAGTCGGACTGCACAACCATTCTCGGCGGTGCAGATAGACTCTTAAGAAGCTACACCATCGTCTCTCGAGACGGACGGCTGCCGACGACGACGATATATGTCTGAGTAGATACAGAACGTGTTCTTCAATACATAGTTATCACTTTGACCCTGTTTCTTAATTTCACCACATGTGATTTTTTTCTAAGAGCCAATCCATCTTTAATACACGTCAATTCGATTCACGTGTGGTTATCACTTCCTAGCAGTGAACATCAGTATTGATACATGCACCTCTCTGTGATTGTACACTTGATTGTTTCAACTATCTCTAATTATCTTTCTACCTAGCATACATAATTACAACAAATATCAATTTACATGGTTATTTTAATCTCCTGGAGACATTCATTCAACAACATTGATTTGGGTGCCTATTATACATAAGCTAAATTAAGTATGGTCTCAGCTTCATGACTGGGGTTTACAGGGGAGAACGATATTGAAACAAAACAAAGCGAAACTGAAACTGGTAAACGCTGCAGTGTTAGGAAAGTGCATAATGCTAAAGTGTCGACTTAGCCTGCAGGTTCAGAAGCCTTCTCTTCTCTAAAGGAATGGCTAAGCTGGGCTGTGGTAGAGGAGGGAGCACCTCTGTGGCTGCAATACACAGAATAAAGGGACCTGGTCAGGTATAAGATGAGGCTAGAGAAGGAGGCAAGGGCTGGATTATGTAAGACCTTGTACAGAATTTGGGTCTTTACCACAAGAGTAATGAAAAGCTAATGCAGATGTTCGTCAAGGGAAGGACATGATCAATCGGATAAACCTCATGAAAAATCATCCTGAATGTAACGTTAAAACCAGAATGGAAGAGAGAATGGATGAGGAGCAACCGTGCGAGGAAGTTATTCTACTACACCAGGAAGAGGTAATGTTGGCTTGGATTGGAGAGGAACAACAGAAATGGACAGAAGCGAACAGTTAAGAGATATTTAAAACATGCAACAGATAGGATTTAGTGACAGATTGGTCATGGGAGGTAAAGGAAATGAAGTTTATCAAAGATGACACCAAGGTTTTCTCATGCAACTGCATGGACCATGACACTGCCTGCTGGTGCTTGTTTTCTGGGGTAGGAAGGATCCACAAGTTCCATGTTTGGTTATATTTGGTTAGAGGTGCCTTTGAGACATCCAGGTGAGGATGTGACATCCTAACTAGCTCTGGAGCTCAGAGGAAAGGTCTGAATTAGAGATAAAAACATGCGAATCATTTGTGTTTACGTCACCTCCAATTTCTTTCATAGAGCCACCTCCTCCCTATTCTTAAGATGTTAATCACAGTGCTTGAACCCACTTTATCTCACTGGGGACACATTAGTTATGTGCCCATCTTCCCCATTAGACTATAAGTTTCATGAATGCAGTGACCACTTCTATTTTGATCCTTGTCATACCTCAGCTCCTCTCATAGTTCCTACAACATAGCAGGATATCGATAAATAAAATTTATGAGATAATTAGCAGTGTATGATACACTAATCAACAATTACAGAACTACAAAAATAATAACTAAAAAATATTATTTTCATCATAACTTAAAACTCATTATTTTCAAAATAAGGAAAGGTAATGTAAGTAGAAAATGTAGAAAAATATATTTTATATATTTATCATTTAGTATTAATGTATTATATATGGTATTATTTAGAATATTTTATATTATTTATATACATTTTTCCCCTCAGGGAAAAGTATTAACATTTTCTAGATATTTATCAGTTACACAATTCAAGTATAAATTAAATTACAATGAAAATGCAATTATCTTTGCTATTAAAAGGCAACCTCACTTAGGACTTCCTGTACTTATAAAAATGCCCAACAGAATATAAACTTTTACTAATTAAAAGGGATAGACAATTGTAACAACACTTAAGGCACACCATTTCCCACAGATCTCACTTAAAAGTAGTACTTTATTTATTCTCAGGTATTAACTTAAAAGATAGCATTTTTGGCCCTCCACTTCACTGCTAAGAAAGTTTTTGAGAGTTACCAAAAGCATTAAAACTAATTTTAGCTAAACAAAAACACCCTTGGCAATATGCATTTTAATCTATATGAAAAGAATAACAGGCTGAGTTCCATTTCCATTAAAATTGAATTGAATAATGAATATCAAAAATATAATTGCCCGGCTTTACTTTACTTGAACTGGCTTTCATCACCATGTTCCACTGAGACAGAATGTATCGGAAAAACCGCACTTAATGAAAAGAGTCAAAGGACTAAGATCCCTCTGAAATACCATTAAAAAAAATACTGATAGTTATTTCAATTACTATATTCATTTTGGGTTGGAGAATATGAAAAAATATGCAAGTAATAATTTTAACAACAGATACACTTTGGGGCATACCATTCAGTTCTAACTTTGAATGTGGACAGAAGATACTTCATCTTAATCTTCAAAGTGATCCACACTATACATATGGATTTCAAAATCCTCTTTGGCTTTCAATTTCTAATAAATGTTCTAACATTACATATTCAAACTGAAGAATGTTATTACATTGCTAAAACATAATACTTTTTTGTACATAAACATAGTCTGGAAATGTTAATATACCGAAGAGTACAAAATACAGTATAAAATTATGAAAGATACAAGATAAATTACGTTAAAGTTAAACAAAATATACTAAAATAAAAAGGCAACAATTGATAAATTTTGGAAGAGGTTATGGTTGACCATTTATTACTTTTCTGTATTAGAGTTAATTAATATTCTCTAAAAGTTGAACAACCTCTCAAGCTCTGAATTCATGGCACTGACCTTAAGACTTTCTCAGAATGATTTTTAATGCACTCTGTTACTAGTAAAACCTGTTCAAACACAGGCCCCATCTGCCAGCACCCCATCTGCAAGAGAGCTTCTTATTCTTGTAGACAGTACAACTTCTGCTGGCTTCCTTCTCTTCTCTACATACCAGCTGTATGGTAATGAGTATGAGCAGCTGAAAATACCACACGGTAAGAAAGCAAATATGAAAACGACAGAAGAACATTTTCCCTCAACGAAGCACTTGAAGCATGAACAGAACAGATAAGCTATTAACCAGGGAGGGGCTGGAGGGTAGTGAGACTTTTATTTGTGTGCATGGGGGGTGCATTTGAATGTGTGTATGTTAAATATGGGGTTTCCACATAATTAAAAATAAGACTAGCACAGGGTACAAAAAAAAAAAATTGACATCTCTAAGTACTTTCTGTTAAGAATTGTGAATCAGTTCTTTAAGTGTATTAAGTCTCAATTTTTATATAGTGATGACATACCAAGTGCCATTTTGACAAGCTAGTTTTCCAAGTTTTTACCAAGTATGTTCCATTTCCTAATTAACTTATGTGGGAACTTTAAGTAATGAAATGAAGTCACAACTTAAAATTATAATTGCAACTATTTGCTAGGCATTTTATCAGCTAACATAATGTGAATCAATAAATTCTATGTTCTTAATTCTTATACAGGAATTAAAAAATTTTAATTTAATAGTATTTGAAGTCAACACATTTATTCTGAATTCTGAGAAACTCCGAACAAAATACCAAGATGGCATGTTACCTTCTTAATTGAGGAAGACATAATGGGGTTAATTTTTACATACATGTTAGTCACAGTGACTGAATCTACATAATGTTCTACATAAAGTATAACAAAATCAGATTAATTTTTTATGTGCAGCATTTTTCCATTTAGAGATTAGCAGTCACTCAGGGAACAGTTTAAGAAAAATGACTTCGAAATTGATGCTGCACATTTTTTCAAAATTTGTAGAAACCAAAAATGAAAAAATATTAAAAATATTAAATGTAAGTTAAAGAAATAAGTACCAATATATCAGAAGAATTAAATAAAATTTTTACCAACACATCTAAAAAAAGTCCTATGTGGACTTCGTAACAGTTAGTAATAACCATAACCATATTTTCTATAGGTTATTTCATTATACCCTTGCAACAATCCTAGGAAGCAGATACTATTATCTCTATTTTACGGATGAAGCTAAATAAGTGGTGGAGCTAAAACTTAACCCCAGGTCTAACAGTCTCTGTCACTTATGCTCTTAAGTGCTCTGCTTGTATATACACTCCAGGAGGGCAAGGATTTGGGTCTGTTTCTACTCCGTATGCCTAAAGCCATTCTTGACTCATAGGAGTTGTTGAACAGACTGAATAAATATACGGAAGAGATAACTACCCTGTTGTTTTAAGTGTAAATCACTTCAAGTGAAAAAAAATATATAAATTTTGTAATAACCCTAATTGTTTTGATATTGAAAAAATATTTACCAATTAAAGAATCTTAAAATTAAGATTGCTTAGTAAGCTTTCTTCACTTGTCAATTTGAAAAATTAAGACTTTATTTTTTAACATTCTCATAATTAAACATTCATTTTGAAAGGCTGGTTCAGAATGAATAACAACATTTCATATTTTGCATATTTTCACAAACCCACTTGTCCTCCTTTTTACTGTGTAAATATAAAAATGCATTTTCCTATTAATTAACATATTCTTTGACTTCAAATATAGTAAGGCCACAAGTTTCCATAGTATAAAAATTTTTTGTATAATATTTTATAAGAGAATAAAAGAATCGTTCCAACTTAATGAAATAGTGCCAATTATCCTTTAAAAAGACATATGGTTGTATTCTCTCAGATAAGAGCAAACTTTTAACAACACAGATTTTTTAAACCCAAAAATTTCAGATGAGATTTACAAAAAACAGTACAATACTGCCCCTACATGTTCAAACTCGTAGTAACAATATTTTAAAATCTAAACTGATAATGCAGATTTTTGTGGATTATTTAAAAGCTGTTTAAGCTTAAACTGTTTCCAAGTATATGAAATCACCCACACTAAAAATGTGATTAAATATAGGAATAACCCACAAGTTTCAATTCTCATTTTCAATGCTAGCAAGAGGAAATTTAAGAGAATTTCACCCAACAATATCATACTTTTTTCTTGCAAAACAGATTTCCTCCTCATTATATGAAGATAACATAAAATAACCATAAACTACCCATGTGCATTTTGGGTTAATATTAATGGATTAATGTTTGAGAAACACTGTTGTTTCTCTCCAGATCTAAGTAAATGTCAATAGTTTTTAAATATATATATAATCACATGTATAGACACTATGAAAGTCACAAGAGAAATCTTCACTAAACTAATATCATATTTATTTAAAAAAAAAACGAGTTATTTTACCTTTTCCATTTTAAGAATAAAATACTATATATGCAAATAAAGATATATGCTGCATCAATAGGTACTTGCAAAAGAAAATACCTGAATTGTAACTTCTAACATTTAGAATGTAATTGGCTTTATCACAAATGATAGTCCTACTACTGCTATTTCTACAGTAAAATTTATATATTAAAATCTTAAATTAGATCTATTATTATTTATATCTACCATAAATTACATATATCATTATTTAATTGGTTCATATGCGAGGCACACATTAACTTATACAACTTTCCACAATAAGTCAGGGATAAGGCCAAGAATTCCAATTCTGAAACCAGCAATATTCCAGAAAGAAATCGCGATGGTAAGCCTGATACGATACTAAAGACTGAAGTTTCCTTGCAAGAATGTGAAAAATGGCGTAAGATAACATAATAATATCCTGTACTGGATACTACCTAATAGTATTTGAAAGCCAGGAAAGGACATTTCAATACATTTCATGCCAACATAATCCTATCAAGTCAGGGAAAGGGTGTGTCTGTGTATGTATGCCTGTGTGTGTGAGTATCCATATACACATATGGAGAAACTCTAACATGATTTATCATCATTTGGTTTAGAAGTGAAAAGTGTGTAACTGAATCAAGGGGCCTGGTGACACATGATACTGGAGCAGACCAAACATGCTGCCCCTGCCTAGGCAGGTTTCTCAGTCACTGAAGTGTTGGATGATATAAAAGGTAGAATTTTTTCCTGCTTTGTACCCTAATGCAACTCAAGTACCCAGATCTATGCCTGGCATCAGCAAATACTTGTTGAATGAATAAATTATCAACGTTCCTCTGACGCTGGTATGTGACCATAGAATGGGGACAATGAGGAAAGTCTCTCAGAGACAGAAAAGCATCTGTGGCCTCCTGAAGGGAAGGTCCCTGTCTCACTCAGCTTTGTTACACTAGCAACACCCACAGCGAGTATGCCTAATATATACACCAGCAGAATTAAAATTAATTTAGTGGTGTTAATTTTCCATGAAAATCCTGGAAGGAGTAAAAATGCGGTCAGGGTTCTCATCCTTCATTTTAGTGTAAGTATGCTAGCATGAATTGTAGCTAATTACTGCAAAAACAACATATAAGCTTTGAACTACCATTATACAATATGGAGCTGCCTATAACTAGGTTAATAAAAGTTAAGTATTCACTTATATAATGTATATTTTAAAGCATTTAAATATGTATGTATTCGGAGACATTAGATAAGGCTGAGTCCTTTGACATTTCAGTGCATTCCACTTTTCATGTGGGTGATAGCTGTACAACTCAAAGGTCTGCGGAGTTATTTCCACAACTTTAGAGAAAACTGTGTTTCTGACTTCAGAATGTTTTGGAGTTTACAAAAGTAATATAGAACACCTAGAGTGTATTACAGAACATTCCCAGTACCTTACACATTAATATTTTTATAGCAAAAATATATGAATATTTAAATAATAAAAGTGACTATCTTGTGTTAGTTAGGGTCAGGTCTGGCCAACTTTAAACATTTTTTTTTTTTGTTTGTTTCCAGGCTTGTTAAATTCCTGGTCTGCAGGCAAGTAACTGAATTTATTATTTCATATGTGTTTACCTTGCCAAGAGCTTAATGCTAAGTTTCTTTTTAACGTATTTTTCGCCGGTCTCCCACATTGTAAGTCTTAATATATGTGTCTGTAAAACATAACCTACAAACTTATATAGCCTTGCCCTGTGGTGTAAAATTACTAAACTATTTGCACAGATTGCTATCAAAAAAAAAAAAAGGATAACAATTCATGGCAGTCATTTCTATGAAGTAGTTGTAGACTTATAAATCATGTTATAATTTGTTTTACATTTGTATCTGCCAACTGAGGCACAACCTAGTCATTATCTGATGACAAAAACAACTAGAAAGCAATGTTATCAGTAATTAGATAGTGAGGCCATCACAAATTGTGGGAGCAAAGTGAGAATTAGATATATAAAAGCACAGGATTACAGGGCAAAAGTCAGCCCTTAAAGCATTTGGAAACGGAGGATCAGCTCACTGGGCAAACGCTTACCCGGGTGAGTGTGGCACTGTTTGTGATACTGGAGCCAGGCGCCCGGCTTAGAATCTCAGCTCCATCACTAGCTTTGGGCAAGTTATTTAACCTTCCTATGCCTCATATTGCTCATATGTAAAATAGGTTATTTTAAGGATTAAATGAGTTCATATGTATCAAGTACTCAGAACAATGCTGCCCCAGCACCCCGATTTAGGCTCTACTATTTCCCTCTTTCATTGGCAACAAAACATTAGTGTTAAGAATTTCTTTTCTGTTTTCCTAAATGAGAATCCAAGCTTACTGGTATACTCACAGGTTCTAGAAAAGTTCCCAACTCTGTTCTAAGAGCTCGATACATATTTTTGGGCTGATATGAATACATTTCATGTCAAGACACAAGTGAGTAACTTGCAGCAGTATAATTAATGTGAAAAAACAAGGCATGAGCCCAAGTTCCTTCTGTCCATCGTTTCTCTGATCATTTGCTTAGCAAACATCCTTCAGGTCTTAACAACTCAAAGTCACTGTGAAGCCTTCCCTGAGCCATCTGCACGGAGACTTGGGGGACCTGCTCATGCTCCCACCAATAGTTTGTACGTGGGCCCATTTAAGCAATTATCCCTTTGTACTCTGAGGGTTTATTTATGGTTTCTCATTTTTGTGTATCCACGGACAGAGGGGATTTATTTATGCACAGTGCAGAGAATAAGACTGCAAGAAACTTACAATTTATATTCTGTTTACTCATGTTTATACAAGAAGAAACATTAAGAACTGATAGTATCTAAAATAGAATGGTCTGCTGTAACTAATTACTTCCTTTACTGATAAAATAAATAGTGGCAATAAAGGATATTAGATGATCTGAAAATGCCAATTTCCCCCCAACTTTTGATGGAATATACGTGTAGGAAAAACCTTAGGAAGTCACATTAAAAAAAATATGGTACCCCATTTATCCCTCATATAAATGGTGGTGGAGGGAGACTGGACTTGGGGTAGTGAATACACAATACAGTGTATAGATGATGCACAGTGTATAAATGGTGTACAGTGTATAGATGATGTGTTGTGGAATTGTGCACCTGAAACCTGTATAATTTTGTTAACCAGTGTCAGCCATAAATTCAATAAAATGGGGGAAAAAATCTGGTACCCCACTGAAATTTCTCTCCAGCCTCGCTCATACCATCATCCTGTTCTTCCTACGTACCAAAGTATTATAATAATTCTTTATTTCAGCATTTTTTGACATTTTGTAGCTCCTGTAGATG
Source organism: Furipterus horrens (assembly GCF_987537825.1). Taxonomy (NCBI): domain Eukaryota; kingdom Metazoa; phylum Chordata; class Mammalia; order Chiroptera; family Furipteridae; genus Furipterus; species Furipterus horrens. The sequence goes on from NW_028327180.1 coordinate 18,764,139, forward strand.
CTCAGAAGTACCATCTAAATGATTATATCTTTTGTTTGTTTCTCCTTCGTTTTCAAAATTGGTAAGTAGTAATTACTTTTAAAATTAAATGTCAAACTGTATTTGAGTTTAAATTTAGAAAATGAAATATTCAAAATCACAGCTGCACAGTCATTTAAAAACATCTAGTAAACAAAAACATGCCAGTTTTACAGCACCACAAACTCCTTAAAGAATTTTCCAAGTTTAACGCATACTTCCAATGAATTGGCCATACAAATATTTATACTCATTTTTCTTTCATATCACTGGGAACATAAAAAATGATATTCAACTCTCCAAGTTTATAGCCTGAGACAAGGTAACTATGTAAGAGGCTGTCAAATGACACCACTGAGCAGTACAGATATGCCTAAGGGACAACCATAATGACAGCAATGACAATATGTTCCACTAGTGAATGACGACAATGGTAGATGCAATCAGCGCCAGGACAGGGTTCCGCCCAGGGAGGTAAGCTAGACTGTGAAGTCACGGAAAAAGTCTGGTGAGACAAAGGCACAAATTGGGAAACACTGAATAGACCGGTATGAGGAAGGAGAGCAGAACACTGGCTTTTTACAGGTTTCATAGTTTTGTATGTTAAAAAAAAAGTCCATTTATTATTTCTACTTGTCTAAGAGTTCCATGAAATGGATGTTGACTTTCATGAAATGTCTTTCAGGCATCAAGACATTTTAGAAGAGCAGACTTACTACAGCTACTTTAAATAAGAATTAATCATGGCTGAACTAGAATGAAAAAAGAAGGCAAACCTGGATGGGGCTAAAAGCAAAGCCGGCACAGCTATGTGAGAAATGTAAGACTACATGGTAGCGCTATAAGGAACAGGCGAGGATTTCTGGCAGCTGCTCCTGGAGTAGAGATTATTAATAGCAATATACTTTGGGAAAGGCTGTCATATATACTGTACAAATATCACATTAAAACCCAGAAATGTAAAAGCATAAACTAAGGTGACAAACAAAAGTTGAGATAATCATAAAACTTGTAGCAAAAATAATGTGTTAAATCAATGCTAAATCCTGAAACTATAGATGTGGATCATTTATTTAGACAAAAAACAAAAATGATAGTTTTGAAACTATGGGAAGAGTAGAAGAAAATGAAGGTTTTAAATAATATAGGTTACAGGTCATTGACAAACACTATTTTCTAGAAAGAAAAAATAAAATCACCATGAACAACAAATAATTTCTTGATCTATTTATATATTTTCCTCGTGAAGCTTTAAGTATAAGCATATATCATTATTTTCTTAAAATGAAAAAAATTCCTGGTAGAAAACCTAGAATAATAAACATGGAAATATAATGACAGAGTATCAACTAAGTGAAATCCAAAAAACGTTGCCATGGTAGGAATAAATTGGCTTAGAATATGATTTCTTTCACTTTAAGCAACATTAGAAGTCCCTCGTGCTGATTTTTAATTGGTACAATCTTTCTGGAAAACAATTTAGCAGTATTTAACAAGAATAAAAGAGTTCATAATTCTAGTTGTAGAAATCTGTGTATAGAAATGTTAAAGATGTCCATGTAAAAAAGTTCAAAGCAGGTCAACTGCCCAAATCAACAACAGTAGGAAAATTATGGTACCTCCACTTGGCAGATTATACAGTTTGAGTAACTACAGCCATGGGAAACCATCAGCAATATAATTAAAAATGGATTAAAGTATCACTTTTGTTTAAAAAAATTATTTACTTAAAATTTTTATTGTGGTTATTTCTGAGCAGTGAAATTACTGATACCTTAGAAAATTATAAAGAAAAATATTTTTCTAAATTTTACATATTGAGCATGTCTATTTTTATCAAGAGGAGTAAAAGATATTAATTATTGGAAGAAAATAAAAATTCCCTATATAATCCATCATTGAACTCAGAGAAGTTAGGGAATTACAGTTATTAAATTCAGGAGGGTAATAAACACATAAATTTGCTTTATCAACAGAGTTTATGATAATCTTCTTGGGGCTACACACAAAATTTTCATACAAATAAAAGTTTTATTGTAGAATAAATAGAGATGTTGTTTTCCGAAACAAGGGCAATACAACTATTGGATAACACTGGCAGACCTCTGTTGGAAAGTTACTAATGGACTCCTCAACAGTTCATGAAAGGAGCACAACAGATGAAAATTACATACAGCCTGAACTAGCTGAAGATTATACATACACAAAAAATTAATTATGCATGAATGAGATTAACATTTTGAATACAGGTTTGTCTGTTATCATCATCACTAAGTAAACAATGAAGAAAAAAACCTGAACCCAAACAAGTACTGAAGCTAAGAGGTATGGTACTGATTTTACTTTTTGTCATCATTGTCGAAAGCACAGGTTGAGCAAACTGATGAGAATGGTACCTCGCTGCACGGTTAATGGTTAACCTGTCAGACACCCTGTTCTCAGCTGTTGCCTGCCAAGCGCAGACACTGAAGTACGACAGAGTCTTTCCTTGACCAAACCCTAGTCAGGCTCCTCTGATTTCTTTTGCAACTAGGCCCTGTCCTTGGGCACTGTTCTCAGGTCCCAAATTTCAGCAAGAATTGTACTAAGTCAGTTTAACCAAAATTCACCGAACCCCAATACCAGAGCCCCCCACTGGGGCCCCTCATCCTGCATCATCCCCCAGGGGATGTATGACCACTTATGGGTAAAGTGATTTAGCCAGAATCCCCTTTTATCCCTGATGTGTCCTCTTAGTCATTTTCTACCTACTAACTCTCACCATGTTCCTTGGCCACAAAGTCTCACTTTTCTTTGTTGTATGTGGAGCTGAGCAATCTCTCTCCCCTACCATCGAAACTCCTTGTAGTAATCTCTACACCTACCATGACAGTCCCCCAAACAGTCTGTCTTACTGTTTTAACAACTGTCATGAACCTTTTTTTCTTTAACAGGTATCATTCCTGAGCTTGCAAAAGGACAACAAATGTGCATACTGTTTAATATTTCCATTTTTTATTAATTATTGCATAATTTGTGGAGTAGCTTTAGAAATGAAATACCTTAAAAGAGATTACACACACAAAAAAATCCTAAATCTATAATGGACTATGCTGCTGAAAGTTATTTATAGGTCAACTGCTTGAATCTTTGAATGGATTTTCTCACGGAAACAATGTCAACAGTGGCTCCCAGGCTTGCCCTCCCAAATACTAATATAACAGTGGTTAAAGTGTTAAGTTTACAAGAAAAAAAATGCGTAAAGATCACAAAATACAGTAGAAAGAGAATGACTGCTACCTGCAACATTACAAAATCCTGGGGTTAAATGCCAGCTTTACTATTTACCAAGAAAATTGAGGAGAGTTAACTTGTTTGAGCCTCCGTTTTCCAGTCTACTGAAGAGAGACATTACCTAATTTACACTACTTAACAAATATATATATCAATTAAGGATTAAGTCAGTTAAAATACACAAAATAGCTGGCACAGTGGGTAGCAGGATACATAGTAGGTTCTTTTAAAATGATAGCAATTATTAATAGCATTATTATAGTAATACTGTACATTAAGAAGGGAAATAAGAAGCATGTTAAAATCCTAGTGATAAGACACACCAAGATTTTTCTCTGCTTAACTACAGATTAAGAAGCGCAGATAAGGGTTTTAAAGGAAATGAAAGGCTTAAGGTTCTAACAATCTCATTCTAAAAATTTACCCTAAACTGAAACTTACATTAAAGCAAAAAGATACATGTACAAGAAGGTTTACTGTAGTATTATTGCAATTGAAAAACCCTGAATCTCACTGTTCTATAAAGTTTTATTAAAAGTCATGTCCATTCATGCATTCATTTAAGAATTATCTACAGTTGCTTTCATGCTATAGTAGCAGAGTTGAGCAGGAGTTCTAATTGCGACTATGAGGTTTATAAAGCCTAAAATATTTAATGGCCCTTTGCAGGAGAAGTTTGTGGACCCCTGATTTAAGTTAATACTCAATAATAACAATACACAGGAGTGAGTTTAACATTTTCTCAAATAACGCAACTACTTTAATTTTATCTCTATTTTCACTTTGAAGAAAAATTATTTTAAATATAGTATTTTTAATAGGTCTTGATATGGAATAAAAATCACTACAAAATCATTTCTAACTATCAGAATCCCAGTCGTATACTTCATTATTGTTTGAGCTCTTGGGTTTCAGGCGAACAAGTCCTTGTCCCACATTGTCCCCACCTCACCTCCCTGCCATTCCACAACCAGCTCCACCCCATTCCCCTAGTCAGTTGTGTTGCTGATGCTTATGCGATACACAATCAGTACATGGTTCAAACCTAAGAATATACAAGGCACTATAAAAACAATATTTGTCTATAAACCAGCACTGTCAAGCAGCTAGCTTTAAAAAGTCCAATATAAACCAACAATTGCATATCACTTAGAAATTTCTATCAAAACATTAATACTGAAGAATAATTTTACAAGGATATTCTAAATGCTTAAGTCTCCAAACAAAACCAAACTGAGTTAAGAAATGAGATTTAAGTATTGAAGTGCATCTTCTTTCAACATACTATTTTTAATTGTAAGACCACATTATTTCTCTTACCACTTAAAAGAAAAAATTGCTTCCAGACAAGCTATTAAGTCTCATCAAGCTGTATCCTTATTTTATATATGTTTAAAATGTAGAAAAATAATGTATCTTAGGGTTTAAGAAATACAATATTACCATAATTAGGCATTTCAATTTCAAAGAGAGTAATTTTCCACAGATTTTAGATTAAATAATCTTTCCCTGTAAAATTCCTCTTCCTCAAAGGACAATCAGCTCTTTTTTAAATAAAACATTAAGTACTCAACTAGTATTCTCACATTTTTTCAGATACTAAGACTTTTAACAATATGATTTCTAAAAAGTAGATAGATCCCTGAGCTTCAATCCAGATTTCTTATGTAAGACTATCCAAAAGAGGAAACCCTAGATGCTGTGTTTTAAACAAGTATTCTAAGTGATACTTATAATCAAGAATGTCTGAGCAACTATAAATAAATTATGAGGATCTTAATGCTAAAAGCATTTTGATTTTAGGTAGCTGATTAATAGCTAGATTGTTATTTCTTTACTATTGTTAGTATTAAATCCAAAGTACCTCTGAGGAGAAACTAGACTCATTCAAACAATAATAAATTAGATCACCAGTACTAATATTATACTTAATAATGAGGTTAGTAAATTGAAGTTGTAATTATAACAACTACTTGAAAGATTTTTCACAATTTTCAAAGTTATTTTATTATGCAAATATGAAGAGATCAGCATCTATGATAGAGGGATAATATCACGTTTTTCAAATTTCAATATATCAAGTCTGCATAGTCTTGTAAGAGGTCACTATACATTCCATTAGTTCACTACTTGGAAGAAACAAAATGGCTTACAAAATCTTTCTGCTTTGTCTATGTTGTGTATAACGACTGCTTGAAAGAAGGTATTTATGTAAAAGATACATTGGATGTTAGACACAAAATATGATTAATCACATATCACACCAAAAATCTCTTCTAAATCTTTGTTACAGAAAAATACATTTAAAAAATGTTTATCATTAACTTTCCCATAACAAAGAACATGTGAATCAATTTAAAGCCACCTAAATAAACCAGGTGCAAAAAGGAGAGGGAGAATATAATTACACTATCTCTCTAACATTTCTAGTAGTCAGAGTCAATGAGTTACGCAATAGTAAGTTATTGGCAGGCAGGTAGTCTAAAAGTGAATGTGTTAATTTTGTTTTTTTTAACTAACTCCTGAAAGTTTTTCTAGTATGTATTTTATTTTTCAAATCTAGTCGCCTTCTGTCATTACAACTCCGAAGCTATAATTTAACATAACACAGTAACCTAGAAAAGTCTAACTGAATAAGTGACCCAAGGAAGCCCGCAGGGAAAGACTTGAAGTTCTCCATTAATTTTTAGAACAAAATATCCTGATTGTTAATAACTTACCCGTTTAATATAAAAAACCCACACTTAGTTTCCTCGGTTAAAAATTTTACTTGTATTGGTATTTTATTTTACATAAATGTCAAAATAAGTTAACTTATTAATGACTTTAAAGCTATTAGAGGCCTCTGTGTAAATGCTTAAATCAGAGCAGTGACCTCATTCAGAAGTTACAAAAGCTATAAAGTAAAAGAGGATAAAATAAAAGAAACACTTTCTAAAAATACAGTAAAGAAGGTAAAGGAGTGCTGGAGATATATGTATATTATTTTCAATGTTTAAACCATATTGCATTTAAACCTCACTTGAAATGTTTTTTAATATGGCTACTACTTGTTTAGAGAAGTGGAAACTACTCAAAAGGAAATAAGATAATAAATACATATCATACAAAAGTTATGTAAGCCCTAGCAAATAGAAGATTCTCCTTACTAAGGAGAATACTTTTCAGGTGTTATAATTAATCTACTTGTTTAATAGAATGTTCCCTTTAATTAAGAAAAAAGATAAGGACGCTAAAACACTAATAGCACTGATATATGCATACACTCATTCAATCTCAGATTTTTTTTTAATGTGTTTAGAATCATAAACATATTTTCATATAAAAATACATGACTCTAGAGTAAATCATTCAAAATGGCAATAACCAAGTAAGTCAGAAAATACAACAAAACTACTTATAGTAACAGGTCAAACTTTGGTGGGAGAGAGAGGGCAATGTCACACTGAAAAACATCCGACAGCTCATAACTTGACTGTACATTAGTACGAGTTATCCAAGATATTTGTTAGTTCAGGATTGTCTATATATAAACTGTTATCGTAACGGCCACACAATGGCACGTTATTTTTATTTTACATAACAGCAAAAAGTAATATCTCTTATTAGGTTAAGTTTGAGTTTAACAAATAGCAATTTAAAAATAATACAGCTTACAGTGCCAGATAAATCTAGGGAACCTGGAATACTCTTTATAAGAGCTAAATACTGCAATTACCATGTATAAGGAGAACACCACCAGCTTTTTGCTTCTCCCACAAAATAAAAACTACAAATTTTGGATTTTAGTATTTGCCAACATATTCCAAAATATACTTTTTATATTTACCAATTTAAAATAAGGATTCTCATACCATAAAAAATAAACGAGAGAGAGAGAGAGAGAGAAGACAGATTAGGTAACCTTGCCCTCAAGGCTCTCTTATATTATTAAAACCACCATTTTTTTGCTGGCTACATAATGCACTGCAAGTTTCATAGTTATAAAAATCAATTGAAAATTGAAGCATTTCTTCACTAACAGAGGCGGAGTACTTCATTTAAATAAATATTACTGTTTTCAAATGTGTAAGACTTACCCGTCTTCGACAAAAGGGGAGGCCTTGGGCAATGATGCTAATGCTAAATATCTTCATCACAGTTTGATGTGGTAGAGGCTCTTTAGCATTTTTAAAATCAACAGGAACCAAGCCATGGTTTAGAGTAGCTTTTCCCAGTTTTGACATTTTAAAACTCTTCTTGGCTGATGAGTACTCTCTACATGTAATACAGGCACATTACTAAAAACTCAAACCACCAAATTAAAATCTAATTTTATGTTTAAAAAAAAAAAAAAAAGGCTGAGAACCCAAGGCCTGCTGCTTTTGTCTTTCAACCTTCTCCTACCAAATGTCCTGACCTGTCTGAGGCTTGGTGAAGTGCAAACTATCCTAGAATAGCCAGGAATTATAAACTACTGAAGTGAGAGCTCCTGCTCCTGCCAGTCAAACAGCCTGGGAACCTCCCATGCAGAGTCAGTAATGCGAATACAACCAAAGCAGGCCTATGCGGTAAGGTCCCTTTTAAAACTTCTCCAACTACTAATGTAGGTAATTCCCTAGAAAGTGAAAGAAAAGTTTTCTTTACAAAAATAAAAAATAAACATTGTTATTTTCTCATGAATACCTAAGCCTTCCTTACCCAAATATCAGCATTAATATTTTAGGAATGATTTGGATTATGCTTATGCATGCTCAAACACACACACACACACACACACACACACACACACACACACACACAAACACACACACGTTTGTTCTATCTTAGATATATTCAGAATGAGCACTATATTTGCAAGTGTTCATCTAAAGCATGCTTTTCTCCTTTTCCATACATACCATATTCACTATCTCATACTCACTAAGACATAAATTGACTGGAGCTCTCGATAGTTATTAATATTAATTTCAGATTAATTTTAAAGCAGATATTTCAGTTGTTTGCAAATTTCAGTTCAATCTCTTTAATTCTGAAAAAACTCAGTGACTTCACCTGAAAGTGTAACAGGCATCATATTCATTAAGGATATTTAAGAAACATATATTTATAAATGTAAGCTGTGATGAGAATTAACTGTAGTAAAATGAGTAACTAACCTGTTTGTTGCCAATCCTGAGTGCCTAACTTCTCCAGCATGCTAGTCATATAAACCTATCTAACACATGGAGAGGGAGGTGGTGTACAATCCACCCCTCAAGAACTTTCATGGTTGCCCCAATGTCTAAGAAAAAGTTTGGAGATGAAGACTCTCCTCAAAGTGACCTCAAACTAGTCTTTCCAGCATTATCTCAAATACATCCTGCAATTAACCACTTACATCAGTGTTAATCTTTATACTACATTTCACATTCAAACCCATGAACTAAATGGTTACATAGACGACAAGAAAAAAAGCTCAGTGTGAGAATTAATAGTTTTAATAGACAACAGATAACAGATGTAAATATCTGTCCAGAATGCTGTTAACTAGTTTGTTTTCTCCTTCCATTTTATGTTCTTTTGATAACTAGTCATCTAATTCTCTCTCCTTCCATGAGTTTTTATGAATCTTTATAGTGGGTATTTAGAATGTGACATGGTGCGAATTAAAAAGGGGAATGTCTGAAGTGGGTGATTTCCTTTCTAACTTTGGAGAGATCTTACTAAAAATAAAGTGGGCTGCTGGGAAGTCAATACGCACACAAGAAATAGTCCCAATCCTACCATGATGCTGCTTTCTTAAAGTATACCTTTCTCTTACACCACAATTAAGAGTCTAGTTAAAAATGCAAACCATTAACAGAAGTGTCCCCCCCAACCCCGCCCAGGAGAGAGCGCAAACGCAGTTCCCCACTACCACAAATTATGCAGTCGGGTTCCCACATTTGGGGAAATCGCAGGGGTCAGCACATTCGGAGTGCAATGGATAAGCCTCGCCCTGGGAAAACCACCCTCGTGATCATGCTATCTCCCCTGCCAGGTAAGTATCACAGAGGTGATATTTTTTAACTGCACAGAAGTAAACAACAGAATTTCTCCAAAGAAGATTATACAAATGACCAATAAGCACATGTAAAGATCCTCAATGTCACTAATCATTAGGTAAATTTTAAATCAAAACCAGAATGAACCAATAATGCTCACCCATTAAAAACTACCAATGGAACACCCACTAGGATGGCTCTAATTAAAAAACAAATGGTGAGGAAGGGGAAAAGGAGAGAAAATAACAAGTGTTGGACAAATCAGAAACTTTGTGCCTCATTCGTGGGAATATAAAATGAATAAAGCTGCTGTAGAAAATAGTATGCTGGTTCCTCAAAAAATTATTATCCAGCAATTCCATTTTTGTGTATATATCCAAAAGACTTAAAAGCAGAGACTCAAACAGACAGTAGTACACCCACGTTCATAGCACCATTACTGACAATAGTCAAGCAGTGAAACAACTCAAGTAACCAAAGACGGATGAATGGGTAAGCACAACGTGGTATATACGTACAATGGGATATTATTCAGAGTTCCTGACAAATACTACAACATCGATGAACCTTGAAGACATAATGCTAAGTGAAGGAAGTTAGTCAAAAAAGGACAAAGATGGTATGATTCCACTTATCTGAGGTACCTAGAGCAGTGAAATTTATAGACATGAATGGTGGTTACCAGGAGCAAACGGAAGAGAGGAATCAGGAGTTAGTGTTTCATGGGGACAGAGTTTCAGTTAAAGAAGCTGAAAAAATTCTGGAGATGGATGGTGGGGATGTTCGCGTAACACTGAGAATGTACGTACCTAATAATGCCACTGAATTGTATACTTAAACATGGTTTAAATGGTAAATTTTATGTTATGGATATTTACCCACAATTAAAAAACTGTTTTAGAAAAAAAGTAGATGACTATAGATAAAACCATAATAACCAAAAACCCTAACAGAGAGTTATGGATAGAAGAGAGGGCACTGGGAGTCTGTAAGTTGGAATGGTAGAAAAAAAATGAGCTGCATACCTAAGGTAACCATGTCCACAGCCCCATGAGACTACTGACTACTTTGCACGATGAGAGTTTCTAGCCTCATTCTAATCTCAGCAGCTCCACCGATGCTCATTTTATTTTTTAACACACTAATCTTTGTGTGTGTGTATGTATAGTAAAACCTTAAAAAATATATTATTCTCCTCACTAGAAAAATTCCTTTGAAGAAACTTCCATAGAATGCCCCCTCTCCAAGTTACTATCAGTATCTACTTTTTTTAAATTACAGTTTTACACAGACTGACATTCTTTATTTTCAAAAATTCTTTCAGTGATATCTTTGAAATTAGTTAATTAGCCCCTCAAAATTCCTTTCTCTGAACCACATAGAAGATAACATTTAAACCGTTATTTCAATGCAGAAAAATTAGAAGAGCTTACTACATTCCTCAAGTTTAACATATTCATTCTGCATAGAAAAAAGAATCAAACAGATCAACTCCAAATTTAACTTTCACTTAATCGACTGGTTAATAAAGATAATATACTAAAAATACTGATTCTTTTACTTTTATATTTAAAAGTCCTCAAAAACCTGTGTAGTCGCATGTACTTACAGGCAGATAGTTCAAAGATAAGGATAATGACACTCTCTAATCTCTTTGGAGTGTCGTTCTAAGAAAGGGAAAAAATTGGAATTGAAAAGAATTGGGACTGGGATAATTAAAACTAAAATCAAGTGTTTATTTTCCTGCTTATACGAGGGCAGAAATTATTACAAAGTAAAATAAGTTATTTATTTTTAAGAAATTGTTTATGATAATTATAAGACTGAAAACTAAGGCTGTTTGTATGTCAAATGTGTTTCACACTAGATGCCAAGTTTTGGTAAACACACAGTGGTGACATTCTAATTCAATCTCATTTTTTTTTTTTTTTAAATCAGTAAGCAGCTGCCCTCAGCTGGATAGTACAGAGCATTGCAACTCTAGCAAACCAAATACTAAATCAAATCATGTGTCTACAACAATATATTTTTGTAAAAAAGAGACATTATGAGGGATTGAGCAAAGTGAGTGCTAGCTTCCAAATGTCTGTGCTACCACATTTCATCTTTTGGGGAACATTCAAGTTAACAGTACTTCTAAAGGAATGTTCTCAATCAGCACAGAAACACTCAAATACCAAATCTTCAAATACAGAAGAAAACCCTAGTCAATGAGGGGAATCAGAGAGAATACATAGGAGAACCCCCACTGTTAATACTTTAAAATGTGGCCAGTTCCATGGGTCCAAGAAGAATTAAGTCATAGTTTCAGTTATACTTTTAAAACTAGTTAAGATACTCTTAACTATTAACCCCACCCCCCCACCCCAAACAACACACACACACACACACTAAGAGTCTTCAAAACAGAGAAGCTCTTTTTGAGATGATACCAGCAAACATTGAGGAAATGTAATACAGCAGGTAGAAGCACCACCACCAGGGCCAACTGCCTTAGGCCAAAGCCTGGTTCTACCACTTCTCAATGGTATGACCAGAAATTAATGACTCTCCCTCAATTTCATCTATACAGAATCTACTTCACAGGATTTCTATGACGATTCAATCAGTTAATGTAAGTGAAGTACTTAGAATAATATTTCATATCTAGTAAGTGCTTTATAGATAACATTTCAATTTAAGTTACTAGGAAAGCAAGGAGAGATTCTAAAATCTACCTGTAATTACTCTGCAGCAGAATATTTAAAAACATAATCACCTGCAACTTCTAGAAAGACTTCCATAATTCTCTCAAAAATTTTACCTAAAAATGAAGCTGTAGTATCTTAGCTGCAGTGTCTTGGCATTTTAAGATTCCAGATATCACTGACTGTCCACCTAAGAACTCGGCATTGGGGAACTTATGGTAAGGAAAAGTTCTCTATATAGGTATTTTGCCCACTTACTATTGCTTTCTGATCTTCCATTTTGCACTGGTCAAAGATGATTATATATAAATGCTACATGAAACAAAATATCACCGAAAGGGTATGTCTAAAATGTATTAGTCCTATATACTCCAATTCTCTTACAATAACAACAACAAAAAGACTTACAGTGGTTTATTCTGGACTTTGACCCCTATTTTTATCCATTATTATACAGAAAGCTGGGATTTAACTGCTCTTGACCAAAAGCCATAGCATATGAATGGCATAAAGATTTTCCATTTTTCATAAACTATCCTTGTGTCAGCTTAAACAAATTACTTGGAAAATACAAATTTTTTGAGATAAGAATATGGTTATTACAAAGCATACTCATTTATTCAAGAATACAGAGTGAGACAGATTACTCTCTATATCTAAGTCATTGTTTCAGTCTTTACTAACACCTTAGATACCAAAATGTTAAAGTATCTCCCTAAGACTAAGCAATTCATGCACAAAGACAGCAATTTAAACAGAGGAAAACAATGCTAACTCAAGAAATTAAGTTCTTTGCTTAATGATTAATGAACTGTCACGCTTGCATTAGTAACAAGTTCTAAACACTGTATCACTACTTCGATTGAAGAAATAAAATTACAATTAGATTTAGTATGGAATAAAAATGTAAATATATGACATTCCTTTTAAAGTTTTATTATTCATAAAAGGCAAGGCAAATAAATAAAAATGTGTTATCAAAATTAAAATCACACTCAAAATGATTCTTTAAGATGTTCTAAAAGACATTTAAATGTTTAAAGTGTTCACTAAGGATTACAAATTCCAACTATAATGTATTTGAGATATTATAGTCATGTAAGGATTAATGGGTCAAAACATATTATTGTATTTCCCTGCTAATTTTCTTTATCCAGGCACAAAGACTGCCTCTAACTACTTAAGAGAAATTAGCTTGGGTTCTGAAACAGCACTGTTTATATAAGTGGTATAAAATTGTGACCAGATAATTAGACATTTGCAAAATGAAAGCATTATATACGTGTGTGTGTGTGTTTGTGTATGATACTAACCAGTAATCTTAAATATGTGTATGTGTATATATATGTAATACTTTCATTTTATATATAAAATTTTCAAAATAAAACTGCTACAATACCAGGTTTAATAAAGTATTATAATTGCTGTAATAAATAATCAAAGTCTGATTGCTGGACATTTAGGCTGTTTCTGAATTATCCTGGTAATTTCCAGTTTTTTATAAATGATTGGCTAAAAAATAAAGTTGTAATTCAAAAAGTAAAGTATAGAAAAATCAACCAAAAAAGTCCTTAAAACAGATGACAAAAACATCCTAGAAATTCGATGACTCAAAAACCCCAACTATTTATTTATTTATTCACAACTAAATTATTCTTGACTAAACTGTTGCCTTAATCAGCTTTCGGACAAAATGACTAGAGTTAGCACTCCAGATAAACTTATCAGTATACAAAAAATACCGGGTGAATCTTAAGTTCTAGTTTCAGCACCTCCACTAACCAGTAATCTTAAATAAGTCTTTTAACTTATCTCAGATTCCACAGTTCTAGAATAAGGAGGCTGGAGCAGATGATTAAGAATAAAGTCTCTTGCAGCTTTAAGAGTACATAACAGTTCTAATAGTACCAAGTATAGAGCATTCTTGCATTGGGTTGGATTGTCAATTTGGTGAGTCTTCCTTTACTATAATTTAGTTAATAATATAGTTTTACAAACTGTAAAAAATTCACTGCTTCAATGCATTTGTGTGTAACTTCTAAATATAGACCTTAACCCCTGTGTTGTGAATATGTATTATCGTTGCATAATAAAAAACATTTTTATTTGGAAAAAAGTTACAGGCATAAATGATTTAAAAAAAAATATATATATATATATATATATTCCCCCTACTTACCACAGTTGCTTAAATAGTGACATATAGAGTATATTTGATTTTTTTTTTTTTTTAGTAAACTCTGGATTTTATTCCCATATTCATGTTTAAGAACTTCAGTTGTTCAACATTAAAATGGCATTTTTCCTCATTCTTTCATTAAGCATTTAAAGAAACATTTGAGATAAAACAAATATCCAACTATTGGAGTGAATTTTTAAGTATTTCAAAAATGCCCAGTATAAAGTCTCAATGACTATAAATTAAGTTTAACTCTTACAATTTGTGCTGGGTTACCCCAGCTGTTAATTGGTCTTACACAGTTGCTCACCAAGAATTTAGATGAAGATTATTATAGTTATACCTTTAAGTCAACTATGACAAAAATGACATAGTAATTACAGATATTTCAGTCATGCAAAGCCTCATGTGATGAGAGTAAGCGATTTAAAGCAAGTTGATTTTCCACAATTCTCAAAATACAATTTAAGTGCAAGAACAAATACAAAAACTTCTTTAATAATAATTTTTAAGGTCCCTCATCTAATTTACTTTCATGCACAAGCTTAAGCATAAAAGGATCACTAAAACTTTGGCTAAACTAAATGTTACTTATTAATTATTTATTTCTCCTGTAAAAATTCTGAAGAGTGTTGCAGGCCAGGGAATCAAGAATATAATACTAATAATTCTTGTAAAGCACAGTAAGTAGAGCAGTTGGTTTTCCTATACAGCTTAATAAAAACTAAGTTATAATGCAGAAAGTTCACCAAACTGATGGTGAATTTATCCTATGAAAAATACAAAGCTGAACCTATGGAAATATAAGATATTTAACAGTGATGACAATTTTAAAAAGTAGAATAGTAAGGAGAGGGGAGAAAACTATGTTTCCTACACTGTTACATTTTTTGAAGCAATTATAAATAAAAATCAATTATTTTCCATGAAATAAACATAGTTCCACACTTCATTTATATAATTCTCAGTGACATACTATGGAAGCAATGAGATTTATCAATATTCACTAAATATTGATAAACTTTTCATTGATATTCATTTACTTCAGCATCAAATTTAAGTATAGAATTACTTTAATCATGGAAAACATTAAGTGCAGAATTAAGCTATAGAAAATGCATTTTAGGGTCTCATTCTTCAATGAGCTGACAGTTGATGCAACTGAACTTTTACACTGTCAAAACTATATATTCAACAAAATGCACTGTCTCATAAACATCAACATTAATTTATTGCTGAAGTTTAAAGTAAACTGACAGTCTCAGTTTTAATTCTTTCCAATAAATAAAACACTAAGTGGTTATCAAGAAAGTTTAAAACCAAAGAAAAAACAAAATTCAATCCCTGCAATTCTTGAATATGCCTAAAGCAGAGATCAAGAGTTGATATAAAGGAAGTTCCCAGCTATAGGGCTAAGGAAATACAAATGTATGATTTCAGTCTGGTACAATGATGTCGGCGGCGGCGGCGGCAGCCGTCCGTCTCGAGAGACGATGGCGTAGCTTCTTGAGAGTCTATCTGTACCGCCGAGAATGGCTGTGCAGTCCGACTCGGGAGTGACAATCCCTGCCACAATGATGTAGAGGGAGAATTAAACACTAATAGAATTCCTAGTAGATCATGCTTTATTTCACTTAAAATATCAAGAAAAGACTGTAAGGTATCATTATCCTACATTTTACAGACAAGGAAATTGAGGCTTAGAAAGGTTTAAAAATTTGCCCAAGGTAACAGCTTCCAGGCAGTGAAGCTGAGATTTCCACCTTAGCATGTCTAATTTCTAAATTAATAGAACACACATTGTATTCTATAGAGTGTTAAGCCTAACCTATTTGTGTTACTTTCTAATCTCATTGGAGATTTACTTGATCTATGTTTCGGATTTGTAAGTTTGCCAGATAACTGAGTTCCAGGTAACTAAAATAAAATATATGACAGCTATAACTAATATATACGCAATCTGTTTTAATGAGCCTGATTTTTGTAAAGCCCAAATGAAAAAAAAATTATAAAAGCAAAGAGAAGGTGCTGAGGACCCTGATATTATCCAAGGAATTTTTTTTTTAAGGAAAACCACATCTTGTGCACTTCCGGTCAAGATGGAGGTGTAGGTAAACACAGCTCACCTCCTTACACAACCACGTCAAAATTACAGCTAAACTATAGAACAACCATCACTCAGAACCATCAGAAACTACGGAATTAAACAATCCACATCCACCCGGACTGGAAAGAGAGACAGAAATGCAGAGACACTGAACAGGCTGGTCCCATACCCTGTGGTGGATAAAAATTCTGGAGGGATATCTCAGGAGTGAGTTGTCCCAGCCCCACACCAGGCCCCCCAACCCAGGGGTCCAGTGCCCAGAAGATAAGCCCCATAACTTCTGGCTGCAAAACCAGCAGGGACTGAGTTGGTGGAAGAAATTGCTGGAGTCCTAAGAGTTCTTAAAGAACCCACACACAGACTTACTCACTCCCTCTGAGCTTCAGCAACAGAGTAGCAGCTTGAAAGGCCCCAATGGCATACGGTGCCATTGAACCCTCATCTAACAGAGCCACAAAACTGGCAGGCAGGTGTCATACTCCATCAACTAAACACTGTTTGCCCCACCCTGGAGATCATGAAACTCTGCCCCACCCAACTTACAGGCCCACCCAAGCTGCTAACAGTAGCTTTTCCACGTGAATGGTTAGTCTTGGCTCTTGCTTCACAACTTCCTAAATTCTCTTAAACAAGCAACAGCGGGCCTCAACAAGCCCCCAACTCCCAACCTCTTGCTAAGTGGCCCCAGGGCCAGCACTAGCAGCAGCCAGCCTGGGTTCACAGCTCAGCTTTGCTTAGGAATCTCCAAGCCCAGCGCACAAGTAGCAGCAATCGGCAGGCTGCTTTGAATCTCATGCAGAGTGACCCTGGGAAGAACACGGTGTAGGTAAACACAGCTCACCTCCTTGCACAATCACATCAAAATTACAACTACACTATAGAACCACCATAACTTGGAAACGTCAGAAACTGAGTAGAATGGAAGTCCAACAACTATGGAATTAAAGAAACCACATCCACCCGGACTGGCCTTAGCCTGCACCACCAGAGAAACCCCAGAGCCATCACACCAGTGGACTGCTACAGGCAATGTCAGAGCTCCACCACCCTGCCCCTGCACAGCTGACCTTCCACAGAGGGTGGAGGTTGACGGTCAGTGGTTACAGTCAGCTGACTGGCCTGGGTAAATCCCTCTCACTGACCTCCCAACAGCAATCGAGGCTCAACTATTAGAGGAAGGTGTACTCATCCCACACGGGGAGGGTGCACCTCAAGTACCCAGCTTGGGTGATAGGACAGGCTGTGCCACTGGACCCTACACGACATGTACAATAAATTAGGCCACACTACCAAGACAGGGAGTAACAGCAGCTCCACCTCATACACAGAAACAAACACAGGGAGGCTGCCAAAATAAGGAGACAAAGAAACATGATCCAAGAGAAACAACAGATCAAAACTCCAAAAAAAAACTAAATAAAATGGAGATACTTGCAGAAAAATGAAAGCAGACCACCTTCTTACTCCACATACAAGAATACATTTAAAATGAATTAAAGACTTAAATATTAGACCCCCAAATCATAAAAACCCTAGAAGAAAACATAGGCAGTAAAATATCGGACACTGTTTGTAGCAATATTTTTTCTGATACATCTCCTCAGACAAAGGAAACAAAAGAAAAAATAAACAAATGGGAGTACATCAAACTAAAAAGTTTCCGGGTTGCCCTGTTTTAAAATATTAAATAATCTGATTGCCCCGAGGCCACCGTGCTGTGAAGAAGCCCAAACTAGCCTAAGTAAAAAGACCGTATGTAAAGAAGGTCTCGGGCTACATGAAGAGACAAAGGCTCTTGGGCAGCCACCAGCACTCCTAGACCCTATGGTTTCACCTCCAGCCACCATCTGACTGCAGCCCTGAATCAGCAATGCCCAAGTGATCCCTCCTGAATTCATAACCTACATGAACAATGAGAAATAATAAAGTAATTGTTATAATCTATAAAGCTTTGAGGTGATTGGTTAGGTAGCTTATAGATAAAACAGAAACATCTTACAAAATAAGGAGCTCCAAGAACACTGGTTTTTTTCTGTAATATGATAATCTTCCTAATAGTGTTAACTTCAAAATTTAACAAGAATGAAAAGGATGACCCAAAATGAAAATTTAAGTTAGTGGGTATTTGAAGGGTGGAACAGTTTTACTGATAAATTCATACCCTTTGGAAATGAGGTGTTTAACAAGCCTCTGGCTATTTTAATAACAGACTTCACAGACAGTTGTATATTACATTGCTTGAGTTTACATTCACACTAGTTTGATATGTGATAAATAGATGAAAAATTAACTTTTGGATTTCCTACAATCATGCTTTTGTCTTTATTCCAAGGTGACTCAAAGACTAGAAGAGCAGGTAAGTAAAATGAAAAAAAAAAAAAAAAAACATGTCAAGTTTAACACCTGTAAAGTCCATTAAAAAAGATGCAATTGATTGTTGTCATGGAAGCACATGAGTCCAGTAAGGCCTAGCTAATCCATTTACAAAAGAAAGTGAAAACTCAATTATTTTTATGTGAACTCTCAAATTTTTAAATGTTGGCAACAAATTTAAATGTGTTTAAAAAATATTATATAAGATATCAGTTTGTAATCTCTGTTCTGTTCCTTTCTGGAGTAAAGAAGCAGAAAAATACAATTAAAATAAAATATAGGATTACTGACATGGAATAAACAATTCTATCTTAAAGTTTTAATCTTCTTTTCTATACCAATTAAAGGAGTGAAATAGTAATAAGAAATAAACCCCCCAAAATAAAACTGTGATAAACATTACAGAAGTACCTTAGCATATTTAAATTTTTCACTTATTAGACCCTGAGACAGATGGCAGCCTATTGGTAAAGTACAAACAATTCCTTCTAGGAAATTAAATGTATAATGTAGACATATAAAACCAACATCTGTAGCTGAGGAAAGGAATAACTCCTAGCACTTTCCAAATTCACAAGTACTTCTTCATACTTCCATTCCTATTGCATCTGATTTCAATAAACAGAAATTGCCATTTATGACCAACCAGAAACACAAAAAATTAAAGCATTTTCACTTTGAAAATAAAGCATCTTCTAAAAGCAAGCTATTTCTAAAACAGAGAAGCTATCTTTAATAAAAGCATCAGCAAAGACCAACTGAACAGAAGGACATGGTACATTTGAACAAAGTAAATCTTTTTCTAGACAAAAAAATCTTATATATTATTTTTAGCCCTAGTGATCTATAAAACAATCACCCTTCTTTATTTACACTTCATATAATTAGAGGCTAAAGTTTATATGCAAGATGCTACCTGACAATTCTTACTACTAGTAGGAATTGGGTTAATATTCTATATCAGATATGGTGAGTAGCTATATCAACATTTTTTCAAAACATGTTCTCTAAAATTCATCCTAATCAGAGAAAATTTCAACCTGACTGAAACTTATTCTTTCATTTGTAGTAACTTTTCATTTGTTTATAGCCATCTCTTAACTGAAAATTTTAAGTATTTCCTGTAGTATCAAGCAGTAATCCTAGAATTTCTACAAAAGTACCAAAGAAAATCTAGTTCCAGCTAGTCAGTTTGAAAACAACCAAGTGTCATTATAGAACAGAACATTTCCATGTGAGAACTCAAAGCCCCAAGACTACCCAAATTTACTTTTAGGTTCTCTTTCACATTCCTTCTAGGTTCAGCATTAACACCCAATTAGGAAGGAAAACACCTGTCAGAAAGCAAAAGTGCTTCATATTAGCACTAACAGACTGTACAGTATCAAATAACTGGACTTGATGCTAAAAGTCACAATAATTTAGGCCAAAAGTATCAGTGGGATATTTTCAACCATCTAAGAACGTAGGTATCTTTGGAACTAAAAATATTTTGCACAGCCTATTAGATAGCCTGGACTATTTAGTTAAGCCAGTTTCAGTATAGTCTTGTAACATTACAATAAATCTTACAAAATTTAATAGCTAACACTTATTAAGGACTTACTATCTGCCAGCCACTTTTCTAAGTATTTAACATAGATTATCTCATTGAATTCTCTATTACACTATATTATTGTTGACACTATTGACACTATTACCATCTTTAAGATAACTCTACAAGAAAAGGTAAACAGTTTGCTTAAGATCAAGTGACACTGAAAACGCCACAGTCTGACGTCAGAGATCACCCTCTCTTCTTACCGCTATTTGTAAGTACTGATGCATTTGTTACAGATATTATGCCACTGAGAGCACAGTCTACTGGATCACTTATGAAGGACCATGCAAAAAATTCTTTTTATATAATATTAGGAAAGGGGGTTGTGTATGTGCGTATCTGTGTGACTACCATGTTTTCTCCTCCTGAGAGGACTTGGCACATCCTCCTCCTAGTTTTATCACAAGGAAGCTGAGACAAACTAATAGGCCAATGTTCTGCAAACTTTAATCTACATCAGAATCATGTGGGAGCTTAATAAAAACGCATATCTCAACCCTAGCGATTTGGTTAGGCACTTCTGGTGTGTAACCCTGCAACTTGTATTTTTAATAAGTGCTCCAGATGTTTCTGATGCATCTGGTTTAGGATCACACTTTGAAGAATACTGGAATAGGCCCGCCTGAGTGGCCAATATATATTCTATTAACTGCTTAACTCATAACTCACTCCTTACTCTTCTCATGGCCTTGACTTCATATTCTACTCCAGTATTTTCCCTGGTTCTGATTTTCAGGTAAACTTGATAACTTTACTAATTGTTTCTCCTACATATAGGCTACCTCACATTCCTTTGGAAGTTATGATACACATTTCTTTTAAATGAGGCCAATTCACGTGGCAGTTCAACACCTAAGGTCAGTATACTGAATTCATAAAGAAAGAAGTCCTTGGGTCACTAAGGCACGCAATGTGTTATGTATAAGCTACATTTAGACTCCAAACAACTCAGTGCCATTAACGGATCTGCACTGGATGCAAACTATTTTCATTTGGCAATGAGTAATGAACTGCATGCTCTTCTTCCAAATATGAAGTCTAGTGAAAATGGGTGGTCCATAGGTCAAACCTGTCCACAGAAATGCTTTTGAAAAATGTGGAAGTCAACATAAAAACTGAAGAAGTTATCATCTAAAAATTGGGAATCCCAGTGACTTGAGAAATTAGAAACTTTAGCAATATCAGGATCACAATTTTCACAGCCACCCCTTTAGAAATGCTTTGGTTCCCTGGGTCTTTTGCTTAGTCAGTTTCATTCATTTAAATAAGCTTTCTGGCATGCGTCGCCTCTTGAGTTTGTGTCTCCTATATGTAAACTGTGATATGGGGAAGTGAGGTTAAGAAGTTTTTCTGGTTGAAAATCATTTCGGTGTAGTCAAGGAATGACTTATGGAAATTAGTTACAATACAGGTAGTATTCTAAAAATAGCTCTAGTACTCATACTACCCTGAATTTCCCAAACCTTCTGACTTTTGAGGGGATCTTTTACCTTTGTAAAATACCACATACCCTCAATTCTGCACTCGTACCTCCCCCATTAACCTTTTTGAAATGAAATGCCCTTAGAATGGATGTATGCATTTAGCACAGTAATGTGCTCAGCACCTTCTTCCTCCTGCTCCATAAAAGCTGGTATCAAATTGTGGCACATCTTAAAAGAAAAATGGCCATTCTTCTCAGTGCTCAATAATATTGCTAAATTGAACCAAATTTTAACTAGTAAGGCTAATGTTTTCTCCAGACACACATTAAAAGGACAACACTTGGAATGTCTTCAATCCATCAATAATATCTAATATCTCTCCTTCTTGAGAAAAGAGCAGTTCTGGTGTTTTTCACCATATCCAATATTGATCTCTTTGTTTAGACTTGATGATTTAACATTCATTCAACAAACAGACTGTGCTATTAATAGCTAATGTCATTACCTAAGCAAAAAGATCAGAATTCAAGCTCAGTGTTTCATCACTTCAACTCATTTTAATCTGTCAAAATACAGCAATAAATGTGGTTTTCAGAAAATGGTAGTGATACAAAACAAAAACAAGCACACACAAAATATATCAGAGAATACTGCTTTCATAGCAATGACTTCAAATTGAAAAGAAGTTCAATATTCAAGAGGAAATTTAGAATTAAAGATCAAAGTTTTTTCACTTAATTATAGAAACTAATTTGAGGAAATAATTTAAGATATTAAAATTAACAAATCTAGGGAAGAAAAATTTAGAAGATAAGGTTCTTTCAAGTCTTTAGATGTATTATTGCTCTTTCTCTCTGTTAAAAGATCCTTCTTCATGCTCTCCTCTAGGTGTAAACAATGTGTTTCTCCTGAACTCATCTTAATCTTCCTTTACAGAAAGGGAAGTGTAAATAAATATTAGCTAAAAAAAAAAGTGTCCTTATTTCCCCCCCTGAAACATAATATAGAAATCAATAATGCAAAGTGCTCTCTGAATTATACCTAAGGGAGAATAAAAATTTAATTAAGACTCTACTTAAGATGGTAAACTTCATCTTTAGAAGCTATCAAAATCAACAGTAATCTATAGGTCAAATGTAGCTCAAAGACAGTTGTTTTCTGAAGCCTGCACAGTGTTTTCCTTTTCTTTTTTTTAATTGATCGCTAACACCTTTTAGGAAAGGCATATTGCCCTGCAGTTCATAAGAGCCTGAGCAACCTTACTGGGTCAATCATGACTTTCTTCACTCCTCCACACTAGCTATGTGGGCCCTTGTAGATTGTATTTCTCATTTCTTCATCCCAAGAAACAAAAGAAATTAAGAATGAAGAATTATCTGTTCAGAAGTTCTTTAGTTGAGGATGATTAGATGATAATACCCTGTAGTATTACCCTTTGTGCTAACACAAGAGAAAATTTAGACAAGAATTTAGAGGGGTCACTTCTCACATATACGCCAAAGAAGCTCAGAGCAACTAACAATGACATACATTTAAAAAAATGCTTTTGTGTGCAGATACTTGAGAAATATTCAAAAAGCATAGTTATATTCCCAAAGCACAGTGAGTTTGTGTACACGTACATTTATTCTAAAGCTCACTCTCTTTCTTCAGTTTTGTTGCATTTTTGCTTTAAAATAGCAAAATTAAGATATGCTAATTGCTGGTTTAAAAAATCCCTAGGTATCTCACATATTATATGGCAATGCACATAACTACTACAAATATTAATTTTAAATTCCAAGCTAGAAATAGTGTACTAGAACACAAAGTAGAAGAGAGACAAACACTTGCTAAATATGTTTAAATATATTAAAAGCAGCTCTATCAATTGCAATAAAGTACTATATGGCCCTCTAGTGTTCAAAGAAACAAATTAAGAGATTATTCTTATATGTGACATTTCAATTTCATAGTGAAAAATAATACTTCCTAATTTACTAAATATGCTAAACAGGCTCATATATGATGTCTACAAAAACCTAAATATGTTGTATCTTCTGTGACTTTATTTCTGTGTGCCTTCTTTTTAACAACTATCCATACTTAATGTATCCACTGAGATAACTTTAAAATGTTTTTAATGATTTCCTATTTTAAAAAAATCCCAATCCTAAATGGAAACGAAACAGCATTTCTAAATTAAAACTAAGCAATATTGAATTTAAGGAAATTTTCAAAGAAGAAACAAAAAACAAAGGAATAGTGTCATGACTACAAATTAGGTATTTAAAACACACCTAAATTCTCTAAGTGTATTTTCTCTGTCTTCTATAATTTATCCACACTGTCTTTTTTTCTTTATCATAATTTATAGATAATAGAGTCATTATAGCAACAAAAGCAATTAAATGCCTAAAAAGAGGTGAAAGATGGGAGTGAGACTTCAGGACAAGCGTCGAAGTAAAAAGTATACTAACAAGTAGAAAAGAATCTTGTTAAGCTTCTTATGATTGTAATCACTGGTGAGAAGGTTTAAAACTTTATATTACCATCTAAATTAAAGTTGGTGAAACAGACTTCAAAATAAATCTAAGTTAAAAAAAATTTTTTTTGTATTTATATTTATTATCTGCGTATTGGAGTTTTAGAGGGAGATGCAGTTGGGGGAGTTGTATAGAAGCAAAATCTAAATTACACTCCCAGCTCTGTCATTAACTTTCTGTAATCTTAAGTTAATAATATTTCTAACTTAAAACTTTAGAAACTACAAGAAGATTTTGTGAAGTTCCTGTACTTGGCAGCAAAATTAATCCTCCAAATGTCAAGGAAAGGTAAGTTGCCTATGGTGTGGAAACTGCAAAGAATCCTCCAAAGTACCACTTAGCCATCAGCAAACCATTAAAAAAGAGGATATAAACAGAAAATTTAAACAAATTTACCCAATGTAAGCATATATAGATATCTGGAATTTATTCAAATATTCACCTAGGGAGGCTCTGTACTTATTCCTAAAAATTCTGCCACTATTCAAAAAAGTTACTACTCGTATTTTCATTTCTTTCCAGCTTCCCAACACTGTCTAATCCTACTTATCCTTTAGGTCTCAACCTAGCTTTAATTTCCTCACTGAAGGTATCACCGATTTAATTATTTGGGTGTGCGTACATATTCACTGAGAACTACAAAACTTGGAGAGACAGTGAAAATGCTAGAAGACAGATTCTTGATTCAAACTCATCTCAGTAAGGAGGAACTTGATAAGGAAGGAGCCAAAATGGAAACTGGGTGAGGACGGAAGGACATGTCAAATAACAATAGAAAATTTAACAGGAACACATTTAAGGTCTAGTACTTAGGTTCAAAAACCTGTAAACATTCACATTCAGTGGAACAGGATTAAACCAGGCTGTGTTTATAAAAACACTTATAGATTTTTTTTTCTGAAAGTTCATTCAATTTTTAAGCATTTTCTATATGCAAATTATAAGGTTCTATAAGACACAATATACTCTTAGAGAATTGGGTCTGTCAACAATCTAAATTTAAAAAAAGAAAAGAAACAAGAAAGCTTACTATACTACCATAATTCTTCCTAATATTACCTGCCCAACCTCTACACCAAAGTTGACAGCTGAATCCTAGAGATGTGAAGAACTGGTTTACAAAAAACCTCTCTGTTGCTTTTCCCACTATATTCAGCAGCAAGTTCATGAAGAGATCATTAGATGATGCCCTTCTTGTGAGGGACGTCTTTTTATCCAATCTTCCATTAGAGCATTCTACATTATGGAAGTTATCAAAAAAAGACTAAGTAGAGTAAAAATTGGTTTCTAGCAGATACAGTTTTTCCCCCTAATATTAGTAATATATGCTTGTTGTAGAAAGCCTGGGGAATTCTGAAAAGCATATAAGAAAAAAACAGGAATAATTCAACCATATTCAGAGATAATTATTAACATTTACTTTAATTATTTCTGAATTTTTCAATGCACAGATACAGATTAATGTATGTATGCTTCATAATTAAGATCATACTGTATAGTTTTGAGAGAACTCATTTTTAGTAAACATTGTTTATAAACACTTTCCTGTTATTAAATTTTATTTAAAAATATGGTTTTTAATGATTTATGAATTACCTTAAATTGATTTCTGCATCTTAGTAACATGGTTCTTAAATTGGGATTTTAACTTCTCCTCAGAGGAGTCTTACTCTAGAACTGCTAATTGTATTATGATATTCCCCAATGTGACTATATTGAATATTTAAATTTTAAACTAAAACAGCATGCGTATTTATAATTTATAGTGTAGCTTGGGTACATCCTAAGAGCTGGAATGAGAATTGTTCATATTATGAACAATTTATGAATCTTCAACTCTCAGCCTGAATCAGCACTACAAACAAATATATCAAATTTCTTCTGTTCAAAAAAATAAAAAGAATTCAATGTCGACTCAAAGCAAACTTACAAAAAAGTCACAAGGTAACACCAAATAAGCTGCACAATGTAGAAAACCAATATTGGGTTCAAAGAATTAAATCTTCTAATTCTAGGAAGGTGTAAAGACAGATGAAATTTGGCCTGGGTTTTAAATGATCTCTCTAGCTGGACAGGAGCGAAGTCACGAAAAGCAAGCGGAGGCATGGAGATGAAATCAGGCTGAAAGCAACTGTGGTAAGACTAGAAAAGACTCCGAATGTCCACTTAGGGATTTGGCTTCATTACTGGGAAATGGGATACCAGGTATTTAGATTGTGGTTATAGATCTATATGGAGGTAAAAATCCATTAAAAAAAAATTCCATCTAATCATTCATACTGCCAACTCATTGTCAAGGGCATGGCCTTACAGAAACCTAAAGCAAAGATGCTCTTAACATTTTTAAATACTGACTCTCCATTTTTTATTTTACGAGAACCTGGGGGTAAATAAAAGGAAGTCCAAATGTTCAAATCTGTTAAATTTTCCAGCAGACCCTTAGGATTACATGATTTTTAAAAAGTCAAACTATTTTTCTACCAACTGACCAGAAGACCAGGATATTAACAAAAATTGTAAAAGAGGGTGGGGGGAACAGAATAAAAAATTGATATGAAGAAAGACAGAGTAGTTTTTAGTGGACCACTCAGGTGACAATGCCCAACAGACAGAAATGCAGGACTGAGGCTCAAGGAAATGGTGGGAGCTCGAGATACCATTTGGGAGTGGTCCACCAAAGACAGAACAGAACCCGCGGTGACATGTTCCTTTATCCTCTTCATGCCGCCTTCCCCAACACCAACAAAACAACACTGATACAGATCAGGTCACTGTATTACAAACACATGAAACAATTTGCCTCAGGAACATTTTGAGGAAAACTATTTGTGGTATTTGTGGATACGTCAGAGACGTTTATCTACTCGGTGCACAAACCAATGAAAAGACTTTGAAATGTTTAAAAATTCTCCATTCTATAGGGAGACTTTTGTCTAGGATGCAAACCCATCACCAAAATGACTTAAATTCAGTATAGTTTGTTTTTAAGGAGGTACTATATATAATACATATCTAAAAATTCTGTTTACAATTTCATCTTAAGGGAAAAAAGTTAATAAAGCACCTGTCAGACCTGTGTACTAGAAGTTTTCCTAATGAACATTATGATGATTTCTCCTTTTAGAAAAAGATCTGTTTTGTCTAGCTGGCTTTCTTGTTTTTAATTTGAAATGTAGCAGAAATTACTGGTAGCTCTGCACTATTCAGCAAGGCTTAGTTTTCACTAAACTTCTTTCTTAAATAAGATAATGCAATTAAATATTAAACCCCTACTCCTCACTGAATCCTCAGAAAACAGAGGAGAGATATGAACTCCATCTTGATATAGTAACCTTGAGGGAGAAAGATGGAGAAGTGGGGACAGGAGCCGGGCCAACTGCACTACGAAAGGTCAGAGCCTTCCCCAGCAAAGCAGGGCTACAGCTATCAGTGCTGGAGCCATCTGGCTGACAGTCTAAGCAAGCACCGCTTCACCACCTGGAGAGAGCAATGATCAATGCGTGAAAACCACAAGAAGAACTACCTGAAGGCAGTTCCTTCTTAGATCAAACCCTCTAAATAAAATCTAGACTAGCAGGCAGGCTAGGGAAAATTAGGAATAAATATGTTTTAAACGTTTAAGTTTCACATACTGACGCAAAAATGATTAGCAATTCAAGTATAAAACTAAGTGTTTAGATATTTCATTCTGGTCAAGTTAGGTTAAAGGAGATGAGGTTAAATCTGGTTGTATATTGTCTATGGGCTAAATTTACAGTTCACTTAAAATTTAAAAACAAGCAAATAGGAATAAGAGGATAAACTACTACAGACATTACTTATTTTAATGCCTGAATGGGAAAAAGGATAGAAGTTGTTACACACCTGACTGAGTCTAATTCTTTTTACTTTCTCTCCTCTTTGAATAGATTATTAAATAGCATCACTGCCTAAAATATTGATTAAAATAAAATTCTAACTCCAACAAAAAATACAAGATGTCTTATTAAATTTCCTATAATTTCAACAGCACCAAAACTGAGAGGAAATAAAATTCAGTGTAGAGTAGAAAAGTTAGCACCTACTTAAGAGCTGGTCAACAAGACCAAGGTATGAGAAAGAAAGGAAAGAAAAGAAAAGAAAAGAAAAGAAAAGAAAAGGAAGGAAGGAAGGAAGGAAGGAAGGAAGGAAGGAAGGAAGGAAGGAAGGAAGGAAGGAAGGAAGGAAGGAAGGAAGGAAGGAAGGAAGGAAGGAAGGAAGGAAGGAAGGAAGGAAGGAAGGAAGGAAAGAAAGAAAGAAAGAAAGAAAGAAAAAAAGAAAGAAAGAAAGAAAAAAAGAAAGAAAGAAAGACCTCCCATTTCCAGCTTTGATTATGATTTTGTGGAGTGTGTATTCACTTTCTTTATAATTTAAACTATTTTATTATGGAAGGCTTGAAACATACTTGAAAAACTACACAGAATAATACCCATGAACCTTCATTTCCCTGTAATCCAGCTTCAACAATGAGCAACACATGGACAGTCTATACCCTCCTTCTTTTTCTTCCCTTCAGTATTATTTTGAAGCAAAGCCCGGATACTACATAATTTCATTTTCACTATATTTTGATGGGGTGGAAAGGGAGAAAGATTGGGCAGTGAGAAAAATAATGCTTCCTCTTTTTCTCCACAATCCCTGCCTCTGGTCCTGACTACAATTTTAAGTGATGCAGTATCCAGGAACGTTTTGAGGAAAAAAGCTCACATGCCACCCCAAAGAACAAGCACTGGAAAGACCAAATTGACAGCAGCTGCCCAATCACTTCCTCCCTCCACGTCAGACAGACTTGAACATTTCAGCACCTCCCTGCATGTCCAGTAGCGAAGATAATACTGGGGAGCAGTGACAGTCTGACTGGTTAGTGTATTCTAGTCCCTGACCTCTGGCATAGCCTCAAAGGACTGCATCAAATGGAGCTGTTTTTCTCAGCACTAGACTAGTCACCAAGTCCCTGAGTTGATAAGATTCCTCCAGTTTAGAGAGGAGTCTAACCGTTCACCTTTTAAAATATGTCTAAGGCTAACTCCATGG
The DNA here is from genome assembly GCF_987537825.1 of Furipterus horrens. Classification (NCBI taxonomy): domain Eukaryota; kingdom Metazoa; phylum Chordata; class Mammalia; order Chiroptera; family Furipteridae; genus Furipterus; species Furipterus horrens. The sequence goes on from NW_028327180.1 coordinate 18,793,382, forward strand.
GCTACCGTGAGCCAAATGAGATGAGGAGGCAGCAGATAAAACAGCTACTCCCAGGAATGGGAAGGGAAAGGAAAAGTGCAGGCAAGGGAGGCAGTGACAGAAACGTGACAGGAAGTTGGAAACCTCAGCCTCTTAACATCATCTCCTCCTACCCTTCACAGTCAAATAGCAACCAAAATGATTTGTTACCCTATAGTCAATATTCAAATCCCTCTGAGAAGTAAACAGTGTTCCACTGAAATGGAGTCAGAAAGAAAACCAATTATTCTGGTGTTCCTGCATGTTTTAATTATAATAAAATCTGGAGGAAAGCAAGCAGGGAAGATAACATCGATGCATTCTCGTTGCTTCATCATGTAGAAACAATGTTCAATCTTAAATATGTCAGTGTCTAGTACTTTACAACTTAAAAAAACAACAGATTTCACCAACAACCAACTATTAATATTCAGGCTGTAGTTTCACCTTATTTAACTACAAAATACAGAGAAGACTATTTACAAGGATAAATTTTAATCATCATAATAAGAAAACTATGATGTAACTTTCAGTAACTCATGACTTGGAGTAACTAATACTTGTAAATACACAACCACCCCACAGTCTGCATTTTGTAAAGAAGAAAAGATTTACTACTTGATTTACACAAATCATGTTTCACCCCAACCTTCTCTATTACATACAACCTACTAACCTCTGTCCCAGGGACAAAATTTATAATGAAATTTGATATTAATGATTTTCCATCACAACAAATAGGATCGATCACCTTCCCTCCATTTGTAATAAGACTATACCATTATCAATATTTCTATTTCTAATATTTTCTAATACCTTCTGTAAAACAAAAGTAGTTCATTTTATTATTACAGATCTGAAGAATAATTTTGGAGTAATACAAAGAGTGCAAGAAAAGTTTTATTACAATTAGTATGGATATCTAAAATTTCTCAAGTGCACGGCAGATTAAATATACTCACTTTTGTTGTCTTTGTATAGAACGGGGAGGAGAGTTGGTGAATAGGCAGGTCCACGATACTACTGGAGTTTGTGACACTGTTACTATGTGTATGTTCATCTTCCCTGCTACTGTCATCAGACTGATCAAAATCATCGCTCTCCTGGTCCATTTCCTCTTCCTCTTCATCCTCCTCATCTTGTTCCCCAGCGTGTTCTTCATCTTCCTCTGGTTCTTCTTGGTTTCCTGAGGAGTCCTCATCTACTGAAATAAAGCGATTATTGTTTTCTTCCAATTGTCCTTGCTGGGAATCATTCTGGTCTCTGGGTCTAGGTTCTGCTCCAACGACTTCACCATTCCTTGCGGTGTGTTCCTCCTCCTGTTGCCTTAGCTGTTGCTGTTGCTGCTCCTCCTCCACCACACGATTCATCTGGTCCTCATCGGCCTGGCTTGAGGAAGGGTTACCTCTCAGAGAGCCTCCAGTTCGTCGTCTTTTGCTGCCCACAGAGAGCAGTTCCTGATTCATTTCCAAAAGCCAGCTTGCTACTTCTTGGACCTTGGCTAGACTATCAGAAGATGCAAAGCTTTTCACATTCTGTAGGGAAAAATGAAGGGGGACAAAAAAGATTTGTACAATCTACATTATCTTCTACTTTAACCTTTTATGTCTACATTCCAAATTTTATTAAAGATTATAAAAAGTATTTGATGTCAATGAGGCATTAAGATATTCTTTAGGAATCAATATAAAAGTTTAAATTGTAGAAGTTATGAGATTTTATAAAGACATACCCCCCAAAAAACACATAGTAAACAGCTTAATTTTAACCTCCTTTTTAAAAATAATTTTAGAATGGAGATTCAGTTGCTCTGACCACTAAAAACAATTTGGAAATTTGGATCAGTAGCTCATAAACTGTATCTTTCATAAAACTTCCATGAAATGTTAATAAGTGTATCACAAAGAAAAAAAAGATATCTGATGCTCAGTTAAGTTTGGGAAATGCTGAGGTAAACCAAATTTAAAAAGCTTTTTTACCGTGGGAATTTACCAAACTTTTCTGATCACAGAACCTTGCCTTTATATACAGTTTTCTAAGAGGTACCAAGTCTAATCATTATGAGTTTCACTTTTCAACTGGATAGCAAATAAACTAAAATAAAAATATTTTATTTTATTTTTAAAAGAAAAAAGTTCATAAGACCATACCCTCTGACCCAGTAACTCCACTTCTGGCAATCTATCCTAAGGAAGTAATCCTAAAACAGAAAAAAAAAATTATGCAGAGGATGCTCACTGCAGCTTTATCCACAAAAGAAAAATAAATAAAAATAAACATCAATAAAAATAATCAAAACCTAAATGTTCAAGACAAAGGAATCCATGAGATTGGATAAGACACAGTGCAATCCTAAACATGATGTTTATTTTTTAAAATGTGGAAACATGCATGCTTATATTATGTTAAGAGCAAAATGCAGGAAATTTTATGATCACAGCATGATTTTTAAACTATATAAAGACTAAAAGATAATATTTCAAAATATAAACTGCATTTAGACTGTGGTATTATAGGTACTTTAAATTTATTTTTTACTATATTTCTCAAATTTTATATAACAAGCATATTAACTTATATTTTAAAAATAGGCTCTAAAATTCGATCTGACAAACTTCTGAATGTTAACTTTTAAATTTTATCCTTTGAAGGTATTTATATTGATATGTTCAAATAATGCCAACACATTACACAAGTTCATATAAAACTCCTTTAAAATATCTTTAAGGTTTGCAAGATATAAGAAATACAATATCCATTTTCTATCACACCTTAAGAGTAGCTACATCGTATCAGAATAGTCTTTAGATAAAAGTCTTATTTACTTTTCCAACCCTTGCCACTAGATGGTTGATCCCCCAAAGATCCACAATTCTCACTGCAAGCTTTGAAACAGGATCAAGAAAGTCTGAAAGATAGTTTGAAAACAGCAATAATTAATTTTATTTATATAATCTACACTTTCTAAGAAATTAGCTATACTGGGGTGGGGTAGGTGAGGGTTCTTGGATTCTAATTATACTAGAAGTGGTATGTGTAGAAAGAGAAGAGGTATCAAAATTGAGCCCTGAGGTACTCCAACATTCTGAGAGGAGCAGTAACCACGAGCAAAGAGGACTAAAAAATAACACCAGGAATGAGTGGCAGCCTTGAAGCCACATAAAGCGCAGCCAAGAGGAGGAAGTAAATAACAACCATTGTCATGTATCAATGGGATGAAGACAAAGAACTGGCCACTGGATTCAGCAACACAGAAGTCATTAGTAATGGTAGATGTTTTTGGTAATTGAAGTCTTATTAGAGTTAAGAGCCTAGAAAAAGGAGAATAGAGATGGTCAATATGGACAGGTTTAGAAGTCTGCTGCAAAAAGGAACAAATAAGGGAGTAAATGGGTAGGGAAAATGGGTAATTGGTAGGAAACATTTGGGATTCTTTAAGATTGGAGAATCAGCAGCATATCTGTATAATGACAAGAATAATCCAGATTACAAAAGGAAAAGTTGATAATGTAAGCAAGAAAGAGAAGAAATGGTGATGTCCTCAGCTGTTAAAAGGGGATGAGAAAGAATTCAAAAGTGTAAGAACTAGTTTTAGTTAGGAAAATGGATATGTCATTTATGGTACCAGATGGAAAAGCAGAGTGGTATTATAGGTACTTTAAATTTATTTTACTTATTTTTTTTTTTTTTTTTACTATATTTCTCAATGTAAAAACAGTTGAAATAGGTGAGATTTTTATAGTGGTGGAAGTTTTTGGACATTTCCTTCTTGCTTTTTTAAATATTTTTTTTAATTGGTTAAAATAGGAAGCAAGGTCATTAGCTGAGAGTGATCTTGGGAGAGGAGTATTAGAAATTTGAAGAGGGAGGAAGGGAACTTTCCTTGGTGCATGAGATTTTGATGATCAAATGTAATCAATAAACCATGATGTAATATATATTAAATGTGGCTTTTAAAAGTCAAGTGGTTCTTATTTACAACTCAGGCAAGCACTATACAAAATTTCTATCTGATGTAGACTGAAACCATCAAATATAAATAATTGCATCAGTTTGAACAAGGGTAGAAGGTAAAGTTCCTTAGAAAAAGCACATTAAATATATCCATTGATAAACTCCAGAAAATAAAGGTCATCAAAATCATACCAGCTAATTAATTTATGCCAAGACAAACTGAAAACATCACAAGAAAAAAAAAAGGTTAAAAATAAGATATTGAAAAACACTGACTTAAATCACAAGTGAATACACACACACACACACACACACACACACATTATATATATATATATATATATATATATATATATATATATAGTATCCCAATATATACAGGTAACTCTCTTACACATAAGTTTTCTTTAAAGATAGAATCAAAATCTTGCTTTAATAACTGTATCTAACACTAACAGGACATTTTTCATTTGCATGCTTATGTGCAGAACAGCATGAAATCAGGGACACTGCCTGGGATAACGCAGGCAACAAGTATGTTGCCCCTTGTGTGCCCAACCTAACAGGCCTATTTTTACAAGACTGAACAGGTTTAATGACAGAATTAGAATAACTTAAAAAGTGAAAAGATGAGAGAACAAAGGTCATAAAACATATCCTAAAGAATAACGGTCAACCTAACAACAAATAGAAAATTTATTATTGACATTTCTAAAATAGGACCAGAACTGGTCATCAATAAATAGTTGTTACCAATTATAAATAATAAAAATTCAAATCACTATCATTGCATACCTTTAGTGTTATACTGGGGGAAGAGAAAAGAAAGTGTCTTAATTTAGACCAATATAGTTAGCTGTCTCCCATATTTAAGTGTGACATGTAAATATCTTTTAAAATAACAGATTCTTATAGACAGACCTGATCAAAACTGGTAAATCCAAGCAGAAAAATCAGATTTAAAGCATAGCTAATGTAAAATAAACAACACAGGTATAAGTCAGATGACAGGAATTCCAGAATATTAAGAGGCTGAAAATATCTAATTGGTAGACATATAAAATTTTTTTCAAGTACTGTATATATTGGTTGAATTTCTCTAACTTATTTTGGTAATGTAAATGAGAACAAGCATGGAAAGTACGGGACATTTTTCATTTGCTGTTGATATTCATAAGTTTAAAATTAAACAAAAACAGTGTTTCTAGGAAATTAGTTCTACTAATAATCTATGGAATAAGCTAATGGCCTAATCAAAGTAATAAATATTTATCTAAAAATTAATAAGAAATCAGATCAACTCCTAAATATTTAAGGGGTGAAAAATACTTTTTTTAAAAAAGATTTTATTCATTTATTTTTAGAGAGAGGGGAAGGGAGGGAGAAAGAGAGGGCGAGAAATATCGATGTGAGAGAGAAACATCAATCAATTGCCTCTCGCATGTCCCCAACTGAGGACCTGGCCTGCAACCCAGGCATGTGCCCTGACCAGGAATCAAACCAGCAACCTTTTGGTTTGCAGGCCAGCACTCAGTCCACTGAGCCATACCAGGCAGGGCATCCTCTAAAAAAGTTTGTAAAGCCCCACATTAAAAAGGAAAAATTAAGCACTCATGATCTAAAACTTGAAACTGCCATATTGGAAAACTAATAAATGAACTATTATCAAAAGAATGCATATTCTTGCTTTTAAAACTCTAATTCTAAACTTTTTTAAAGAAATTTTTTGTGTGTAATTTCAGATACTGTGTCATATAAAAATATAAACATCAACAAACAGAATCCTATAGCCTTAAAAAAAAAATCAATACATAATGCCAAGATGCTCTTTTATTTCTTCTTACCAGAAGTATATAATGTCAACATATATCAAATACGTAACATGCTTTTATTAATAAGTAGTGAGACCACACTGGAGATCAGTAAAATAAAAGCTGATGGTTAATATATTTTGACATAAATTGTATGATTTTCTTGACAATTGTGCATAATGAGAATGAAAATAATTCAAAGGCAGTAATAATGCTGATAGAAGAAAACTACAGAAATTTTCTTGGGTTGGCCAAAAAGTCTGTTTAGTTTTTTCCATAAAGTAAAAGACACATTTTCATTTTCACCAATACATGATTGATTTGGATATTTTGAGTATGTCTGCTATCTCCCGCTAGTGCAGCAGTTCTCAACCTGTGGGTCGCAACCCCTTTGGGGGTTGATCGACCCTTTCATAGGGGTCGCCTAAGACCATCGGAAAAAACATATATAATTACATACTGTTTTTGTGATTAATCACTATACTTTAATTATGTTCAATTTGTAACCATGAAAATACATCCTGCATATCAGATACTTACATTACGATTTGTAACAGTAGCAAAATTACAGTTGTGAAGTAGCAACAAAAATAATTTTATGGTTGGGGGTCACCACAACATGAGGAACTGTGTTAAAGGGTTGCGGCACTAGGAAGGTTGAGAACCACTGCGCAAGTGACTTCTAGCAGGTAGAGGCCAGGGGTGCTGCTAAACATCTTCCAATGCATAAGACAGCCCCACAGCAAAGAATGATTTGGCCAAAATGTCAATAGTACCAAGAACTTTCACAAATCACTTTTGACACATTCAATCCATCACAGAACCTTCTCCATACGCTGCACAAATCCTTTTTTGCATTTCAGTTGCGTCTTCACCTTTCTTGAAATAATAAAGCATAATATGCTAAAATGTTGCATGTTTTGCTTCCATCTTCAAAATTAAAATAGCTGCACAAAAATGCACCAATTTTGATTTTTTTTAAATGCATGCTGATAAGACAGCTGTTACAAAACAATCTAACAAAATGGTTTTGAATGAAGTTAGACAACTAAGCACTATTAGAGCCATCATAAAGAAAAAACTAAACAAAACTTTTTGGCCAATCCCATAAATGAAAAATGTTCCTCACTTCACAGACAGGCAATTGAGGCTCAAGATTAAGTAAATTTCTCAAGATTGCTAGCTTCTAGCAAAGCAAGGACCAGAAATTGACACTCAACTGTTTTCTTTCATGTGCCTCAGTCTACATAACTACCTATGACAAAATCCTAAAAGAATACAATCTCTAGCCCTGGCCAGTGTGGCTTAGTTGGTTAGGCACTGCACCACAAGGCTAAAGGCCACCAGTCTGATTCCCAGTCAGGGCACAGTCTGGGTTTGGTCCTTGGTTGGGGCATGTGCAAGAGTCAACCAACCAACTCACATTAATGTTTCTCTCCCCCTCTCCCTCCTTTTCCTTCTCTCTAAAAATAAATAAATAAAATCTTTTAAAAATAAGAATACATTCTCTAACATTAATATTGCCTTCTTTTCCAAAACCAGAATCACTACAATCTGCAGATAATTAGGGTAGACTATACCTACTTTATCTAACTCCTCTAGACACAGCACTCCTTGCAATGCAAGATTCACACAGTATTCTGACATATCAATGAAGAAGCCGCAGCATTACCTATTGTTATGATTCTGGTAATCTAATAAAAGATAAATGATTAGAGAAATTAAAAGCTCCAATATAGATAGTAAACACTAAATTCTTCACATAAGTCAAAAGTTCAGACGGTCCATATTAATATAAAGTTGGACTTTGTATAAAGTAATCACTGGCTTACTTTTGCCCTTTAGTAAGTGGGAAGAACAGCATTCTTGTGGCAGCATCTTTCACTGTAGGGTGAAGTCCAGAGAGGTCCTAACCTAAGGGTACCTAAAGGAGGAGACACTTACAGTCAGCTCCATCCCATGATAAAGAAGTATTATAATAATTTTACTCTTAAAAATTTTTAATTAAGGTTATTTAGGTAAAACAGTACTCTGTGATTTTTCCCAAGTCCTAGAAAATATAAGGTAACTTTTAGTCATTATACCTATTGATTCAGTGGTACTTCAGACCTAATTGCAGTGGTTTTATTTTTTAAACCAATTTCTCACAAATTTTTCAACTAGTTTCTCATGAACCTTGCTTTCATAAGACCTTTGATTATCTAAAACTTGAACTGCTCATCTTAGAATGCTTAAAGGAATCAAAGTGGACATACTACACATGTTAAACAAACTGAGCTGTTAAAGACTGCCTCAGAGTGAACTAGAGTTATGAGCCACAAAACAAGAGTCCAAGGTAAAGACTAACCTTGAAATGATAGCAGACACTGAGGAATATTGATCACACTAATAAAACAAGGGGTGACTTAAGCAAATTGCCAAAGCCTCCAAATGAGTGTACAATATTAACAATTCTGGAAGTTATATGGCAGGCAGGATCCATTAGGTTTGAACTACAAAGTCAATTAAGAAGCTTTAAGACAAAGATAGCAGTAAGACATCACATTGTACTGATCATTAGAAGGTAACTCAAAGCTTGGAATAACACTCTGCAAGGAGTTTAGAATGTTCGCTAAATCCTAGAAGAGCTTCTCTAATCACCAGTAGTACTCTTTGGGCCATACCGTTTACTAACACCCTGACTTCATACTGTAACTCTCTATATTCCAGATTAATGGAAGGTAGGTCAGATCACTATGCTCAAAATCCAATGAAAGGTTCCCATCTCACTCAGAACAAATTTTTTTAAAAAATTACAGTGGCCTTATAGTATAGTTTGATATCGGGTATTATGACCCCTCCTAGTTTGTTCCTCTTAAGATTGCAGAGGCTCTTTGGGGTCTTTTTTTGGTTCCATATACATTTTTGAAATATTTATTTGAGACCTGTGAAATATGGCATTGGTATTTTAATAGGAATTGAGATGAATCTACAGATTGCATTGTATAGTATGGGCATTTTCATGATGTTAATTCTTCCAATCCTTGAACACGGTATATGCTTCCATTTATTTGTATCTTCCTTAATGTCTTTCTTCAGTGTTCTATAGTGTTCCAAGTACAGGTCTTTCACCTCCTTGGTTAAATTTATTCCTAGGTACTTTATTTTTCTTTTTGATGTAGTAAATGGCATGGTTATTCTTAATCTCTCTTTCTGATAATGCATCGTTGGTGTACAAAAATGCATCGATTGCTGAACACTGACTTTGTATACCGCTATTTTGCCAAATTCACTTATTAAGTAGTTTTTTGGTGGAAACAATAGGGTTTTCTACATACACTATCATGCTGTATGCGAATAATGACAGTTTTATTTCCTCCTTTCCAATTTTGGTGCCTTTTCTTTATTTTTCTTGTCTGATCACTATGGCTAGAACTTCCAGTACTATGTTGAATAAGAGTGGTAAAACAAGACACCCTTGAAACAAGACACACTTGTCTTGTTCCTGATCTTAAGGGGAAAACTTTTAGCTTTTTGCCTATTGAGTACAATGTTGGCTGTAGATTTCTCATATATGGCTTTTATTATGTTGAGGTATGATTCCTCTATTCCCACTTCACTGAGTGTTTTTATCATAAATGGGTGGATTTTATCAAATGTTTTTTCAGCATCTATCAATATGATCATGTGATTTTTGTCTTTCCTTTTGTTTATGTGGTATACTGCATTTATTGATTTGCAAATATTGTACCATCCTTGCATCTCTGGGGTGAATATGAATCCCACTTGATCACAGTGTATGATCTTTTTTCTGAATCCAGATTGCCAGTATTTTGTTGAGGATTTTAGCATCTGTGTTCATCAGAGATATTGGCCTGTAGTTTTCTTTCTTTGTTGTGTCTTTACCTGGTTTTGGAATCAGGATGATACTGGCCTCTTAAAAAGTTTGGGAGCCTTCCTGCCTCTTGAATTCTTTGGAATAGTTTGAGAAGGACAGGAGTTAGTTCTTCCTTAAATGTTTGGTAAAATTCACCTGTGAAGTTGTCTGGTCCAGAGTTTTTGTGTGCTGGGAGATTTTTTTATTACTGTTTCAATTTCACTGTACTACAAGGCCACTGTAATCAAAAGAGTCTGGTATGGGCATAAGAACATACACACAGATCAATGGAAGAGATTAGAGAACCCAGAAATAAACCCAAGTCTCTATGGTCAATTAATACTTGACAAAGGGAGCATAAGCATACAATGGAGTAAAGATAGCCTCTTCAATAAATGGTGTTAGGAGAACTGAACTAGGAAATGCAAAAAAAGGAAACTTATTCCATACACCAGAATAAACTCAAAATGGATAAAAAACTTAAATATAAGTTGTGACACCATAAAAGTCCTAGAGGAAAACATAGGCAGGAAGATTTCAGATATCTCACACAGCAATATTTTTGCTGCTATATCTCCTAAGGCAAGGGAAATAAAGGAAAGAATAAAGAAATGGGACTACATCAAACTAAAAAGCTTCTGCACAGCTAAAGAAACCATCACCAAAATGAAAAGGAAAACCGACTGTATGGGAGAACATATTTGCCAATGATACACTGGATGAGGGTTTGAGTTCCAAAATACATAAAGTAGTCATATAACTCAACACCAGGAAAACAAATAATCCAATTAAAAAATGGGCAAAGGATCTGAATAGACACTTCTCCAAGGAGGGCATACAGATGGCCCACAGACATATGAAAAGATGCTCAACATCACTAATCAGAGAGATGCAAATTAAAACCACCATGAGATATCTCCTCACACCCGTCAGAATGGCCATCATGAATAAATCACCAAACAAGTACTGATGAGGATGTAGAGAAAAGGTAACCCTAGTGCACTGTTGGTGGGAATGCAGACTGGTGCAACCACTGTGGAAAACAGTATAAAATTTACTCACAAAACTAAAAATGGAACTGCCTTTTGACTCAGCGATTCCACTGCTTGCAATATACCCTCAGAAACACCAATTCAAAAGAACCTACACAACCCTATATTCACAGTAATGCTATTTACATACCCAAGTGCTGGAAACAGCTTAAGGGTCCATCTGTAGATGAGTGGATCAAAAAACTGTGGTACATTTACACAATGGAATACTACACAGCAGAAAGAAAGAAGGAACTCCTGCCTTTTAGGACAGCATAGATGGGACTGGAGAGTACTATGCTAAGTGAAAGACAAATACCATATGATCTCACCATAACAGGAATCTAATGAACAAAATAAATTAACGAATAAAATAGAACCACAGGCATGGAAACATGGAACAGACTGAAACTGACCAGAGGGGAGGTGAGAGGGCAATAAGGGTGGGAAGAAGGAGAAGAAACTAGACAAAGGACATGTATGAATGACCCACGGACATGGACAACAGTGTGGGATTGACTGTAGGAGCAGGGGTGGGATGGGCGGAGGGCAAAGGGGGGGAAATTGGGACAACTGTAACAAAAAAATATTTATATTTATATATATACACACACACACACACACATATACACATACATGTGTGTGTGTGTGTGTGTGTGTGTGTTTAATGGTTGCCTGTTAGGTATTATATAATCTACATACATCCCACCATTCCGAGCTCATATTCTCCTATTCTCTCTTTTTTACTTTGCTCCACTCTTTGTGTCCTTGTTCTTTCTTAAGAGGAACATATGCTGCTACTTGGAGCCTTTGGACTGGCTATCCCTCTGCCTAAATGCTCTCCCACACATATACACATGGTTCTTCCCCTTTCTTCCTTCAGGACTATGTTCAAATATCTCCTAAGCGACGACACTTTCCCCAGTCATCCTACTTACCAGCCCCTGACCCCTGGCGGTCTCGCCCTTCTCCACAGCACTGCGCACAAGCACGGGCACCGTGCCTGCTACAGAAGTGACTCTCTCCATTCGCTCATGTATTACTTGCCTCTTCTTACTAGAATTTCAGCTCCATAAGGAAAGATACTTTACTTCTCACCCTGTTGTCTTCAGCACCTACAAAACTGCTTGACTTAGTAGGTCCTCAAAACATTTGTTTAGTGAGTAATTAATTATTACATCTTTTTAAAGCCTGTCATGCTGCGCATTCTTTCTCCACCAAAGGAGAACTTCAAAGCAGGCCACAAATATAATATCAATTACTTTAAACACATTTTTAAAAGTTGTAGTCTTCACTAAACAAGTTACTTGTGGTACTTTTGAAACTGATAAGGTATAAAAATATTTTAACGCTTATTTATAAACTATACTCCCAGTCATTAAAATCATTTTAATCTCTTAATCAAATTTCTTGTTATTTTCAGCACAGGCTATAAAAAACAAATATGTGATTTAAAAATTAATGCTTCTAAAGCACATAATATTTTGAATAATTCTAGTTACACAGGTAACTTGGAAGTCATATATGTAACTCAAGGTGAAAATCTTCCAAAGACTGCAAAATTCGCTCAACTGATTCTGAGTAATGCAGGTTAACAAAATCAATACAGAATGAATAATAGGGAGAACATTATCACACAAACAGCAAGTTATCAAGTTTTATGGTTTTGAACTGAAAAATTTAAATCCCCATGCCTCATCAATCATATACCTCTTTACCAGGAAGAACACAAAACGCTATTTCTCAGTCCGCATAACAATACCTATTGTTTTTTAACTTATAACACAATTTTTGTATTTGCCAAATTTAATTATTCCTTCCCATTCAATTCCACTAACTGCAATCTGGGTTTACTCCATTATAACAATTTTAAACTGACTGCTAAGCTCCAATGGATCTTTTACCATTTTTGCAGCTTTTTACATCGTTGAACAAGCACACTCACTTCTTTACAACTCCTTTGTCCCATAGTTCCCTTGGTATCATCCCTCAGGCAGCACTGCTGTTCTCCGCTGCCAGCTCCTTCCTTCTCTTCAAATTTCTCTGAAACCTAGGGTTTCAACTATCACACAGAAGCTAATGACAACCAATTCTATTATCTCCTGCCAAACTCCTCTGCTAAGCCTACTAGTTTTGCCAGGATGTCCCCATAACCCTAAATTCATTATTTTAAAACTCAAATTCCTGTTTTCTGTCTGTCTCTCTCAACTCAAGTTTGTTCTTAGATCCTCCTACTATTTTCTCTACATCACTAAGTGGAACCATATTCTAGCCAGTTACAGATTTAAGAAACCCAGATGGCTCTTCCTTTCCTCCTACTATGCCCTCCCTCAACCATTTAGGGCTAAAGCCATTAGGTGAAGCCAAGCAAGTCAGATATATGTGTGGGAAGTAGGGTAACAGTCCAAGCAGACTGAGGAGGATCCCATGTACGTGGGGGGTCAGGGGAGGAGAGGCAGGCCAACATGGGGTGCCAAAGCCGGCATATGAGAAGGGTGAGAAGTGATCCATGTAGTGGACAGCCCAGTGAGTCAAAGGAGAGTAGAATGAAAAATGTGTGTTTGAGTAGAGGTGTCAAACATGAACAGGGTAAGAAAGGTGTCCACACAGAGGGATGATGTCAAAGCCCATGGCACGGGGAAGGTATGGTTTGCCATAAGGGTGCCCTGCTCAACATCCCTTTGACAGAGCCTGCTATGAGGAGCACAGCTGCTTGATGGCCCCCAGCTCCCTCACCTGGAAATATACCGCAACATTCACACCAGGCCATGCTTCCTCTAGGTTTCTCCCAGCCAACGACTGAACATGGTGAGAATGCTCCAATAGCCCACTCTGGATGGAGGCCTCCCTGCATATCCAATCTTGTGTTGATATCTGTTTCTCTGGAGACCTGAACTGACTCAGAAGACTTCTGTGTACTCTGGTGTCAAAAACTCTTGGGACAAAATTAAAAAGGTAATTTCACTCCAGAATGTCTAAAGAACATCTCGTACTACATAAAAAAAAAAATCCAGTGGCTTAGCAGAGGAAAAGTTCTCAACAGAGTATTTGAGCTGAAAGGGGTCCTTTTAAGACAATAGAAGGATAGATTTTTGTTGAATATTTTGAAGATGAAGGATGGCTAAAGAAACAAGCCACTGTAGCACTTACTCTTCAGTCCCTGTAAGGTATGAAGAAAATGTTTTTGACATCAAGGGACAAGATTCTTGGATTTAAAAGGAAAACGCACTTTTGGAAAACATCATGTTACAAAAAGAAATCTTGAATTGTATCCTCTGCTGCTTGGGCTTGAGTGTAGAAGGATATAGGCAAGTCTCAAGTCTTACTGGAAACCACCTGGAGAAGCTGCAGAACAAAAGTGAACACACTTTCCTTCCCTTTCAAGACAAGTGTATCACTTGTGAACTCTTTCTGAATCTTCTGATTGTGGGAATTTGACTTGAGAAAAAAGGAAGAAGAGCTGCAGTCTTATATATTCAAGATGAGTTTTACTGATCTGCCCCATACATGTTCTGGATTTCTGTAAAGAAAAGAATATCTTGCTATTCATAGGAAGACAATGAACATCATGCTACCACTTGAACGATCTTTTTCTTATTCAATAAACATCAAGAGGAAACTAAGAAAAGGTCTCATTTCAGTTTAAAAGGAAATTTGTGTGTGATTGCTTCTCTCATGTTTGACCCTGAATTGATATTTGTGAAGCAAAGAACAAGCATTGAAGGTAAATATAATTTTTATGTTAAAGAGGTAAATTCACACTAAAGAGACATATAAAATTTTTATTTTTAAGATTCAAAAACATTTTATGCATGTGAGCTTACAAAAGAAGTAATCTTCTAATTGCTAGGCCTACATTTCTGCCTAATTATATCACTGAGTAAGAAAATGTTCTTCTTTTATTTAAATTTATTTTTCAATTACAGTTGACATTCAATATTATTTTATATTAGTTTCAGGTGTATACTTCAATGCTTAGACAATTATATATAATTTATGAAGTGATTCCCTGATAATTCTAATACCCAACTGGCACCATACATAGTTATTACAATATTAGTGATTATATAAGAAAATGTTTTTTCAAAGTATTGTATAAAATTATACTTAGGCGATATTTCTATTCATATTGCTTTGGCTTATGGGTTTAGTAGAGTTACTATCTGAGTTTGTCAATAAATTTTTCATATAGTAAAAAATATTAATCACAATCAATTTATAATCTTTATTTAAATTAAATCTGCTGAGGCTACATTGTATTAGCTAATATGCAAATTTTTTACATTTCTTATGAATTTGCAAAATTTATGAAAATATAAAAAAGATTAATTTCAAGGAAAGTTAAGCTTAATTACCAGGGGATTGTATTTTCCCCCAAGAAAAGTTGGCTAAAATGTCATTTTTAGTCTTAAATATGGGGGAAAAAACTACTCTTGCATTTATTATATCTAATTTGGATCTCATATAGTAGAAACCTGTGATAAGACCTATTTGGAAAAGGTAAAAGATAAAGTAGTAAAGAAAGGGGGGGGACACCGTTAAGTTTCCTCTAGTTGCTCTACTAAACTTATATTACAGCTGATATCCTTTGTGGGAAGGTGAACCACACAGAAAAGGAGGCTAATAAATCTGCCAATATAAACAAATCCATAGAAAAAGAGTATTCTCTACTCAAAAGAGCACTGACAATTATCAATGAATTATTATTTCTATAAATTACTGGTCAAGCTTAGATATCATGAGCTGTAGATATAATAATTTTTCGGTAGGTATTCTCAAGATTAGAAAATTATTTTAAGTGATCTCCAGTGTAAAAGGATTGAGAAGCTGAAAGTAAACATCAGTGTTGGGATAAATTGAAATTATGTTTACCTAATAGGAAGCAAGTAACACAGTATCACTTCTGTGATATGCCTGTCAGCAATGCATAACCTGAATCCACTAATGAATAAACATCAGACAAACCCAAATTAAGGTTCCTTGTTCAAAATGACCAGTCTGTAATCTTCAAAAGTGGTAAAGGGGTGACAGTAAAGAAAAGATCAAGGAAATGTCCCAGAAACATAAAAACTAAATGTAACCCATGATTCTGAAAGAAATCTTTGTTACATGAGATATTGTTTGAACTGGTGAAACTCAAATGGGGCCTGAGGATAGATAATCTAATATATCAATGCCAACATCCTGATTTTAATGGTTATTTTGTGATTGTGTAGGAGAATGTCATTGTTCACAAGAAATGCATACTCAAGAGTTTAGGGAAGACAGATGGTACATCATGCTGGCAACTTATCAAATGGTTCTGGGGCAATATAATTTAATAGTACTGTACTTGGAACTTTTCTGAAAGTTAAAAAAGGGGAGAGAGGGAGGAATTGGGAGTCATTCTGGTTTCCATCATCTATTACAAACTACCTTTGCCTTGTCCCCCTACTTCCATCGCTCATGTCATCGCCAAGTCCTCCTAAGCCTACCTCATAAGTAGCTCTACTTCTGTGGTATAATTTAATAAGCAGATGCCATAGGTCTCTTGCCCAAACTGTTTACAGCATCCCTAGTATTCTCCCTAGCTTTTGTCTCCCACCCCTCTCATCTACTCTCTATACTGGTGCCAGAACATGAAATGTCAACAGCTCAGTGGCAGTTTCCAAGCTTTTCACATGCTGAGCCATTTGCTCAATGAAGGCAAAATATGAAACAGAAAAGAGAGGGGGCAGAAGATGAGAGTGTGCATAGAGAATTGGCAATCCCTGAACAACTCTGCAGAACTCTGGAAAATTACTATTTTTACAGGATAAAGGCTAAACTCCTAAACACTGCACGCAAGATGTTCCTAATCTGGCCTCACCTCTATCCTTCAATACTCACTGGTTTGTCTTAAAACTGTAAATTACCGAACAATGTTGACCTACTTGTATTCCACCCATATGCCGTATGTTCTCATGGCTAGACCTCAGCAAATCATGTTTCCTTCTCTCCAGCATATTTCTTTGCTCATGGTTTAGTGACCCTATCTAGTAAGTCACCTTTCCTCACTTTTCCATTCTTCTGTGTCACAAAATTTCCTGAAATTGGCAAGTACAAGTCTTTAATACAAGGACTTCCCCCTTCTGCTTACAAAATAAAAAGTAGAAAATACCAGATACGATCACATCAGAGCCAGAGTGAAAGCCCAGAATACTGATTTTTCCACTTCAACGGGCAAGGTGGCAGTTTTCCCAGAGTCCACAACTCCTGGTATTGAGGAGTCAGCACTGTGAAACATTCTGTAGCAGGAAGAGAGAATTCTGAATGAAGAATATGATAGGGCCATATAAACAACTGTACTAGGACGAACAATATCTGAAGCTACTACCTTAATAAGGAGCTGATAACCACAGGACCAAAGAAAACCAAAATCTGCTAAATTTCAGAAGTAACTCAGCATCTTTAAGGAAAGCCTGACCACCGTCACAAGGAGCAAGTACTGACTCAAATCCTTTTAGCTCTGGCTTCTACACTATCATTTTACAAGAAGGTTTTGAACTTCAGAAAAAGCACAATACTATAATATAGAAAATTACTGCCTGTAGAAAACGAGTGAACCTTTTTTTAATAGGGTTCTCATCTTAAAAAGCATAATTTGAGTATGGCAACCACTGTAGAGCACATGGGGAAAAAACTGTCTCCTCTTTATTTGCTTTGTGAATTTAGGAATCCTATTCTCATTTGCTTCTACTTGATTCTCCCTTGCCTGGGTTCCTGGAAGCTTTCATCTGGTATATGTGCTATTACAATTCAGGTAACTCCTGCCCAGATTTCCTTTCTTGCTCTCTGAGGCAAAACAATTACCTCATTTAGGTGAACATGCCAGAGAATCAGTATTCACAGACAGACTTCCATCTTCCTCTTCAAATTCTTGGCAAGAAGGCTGAGTGGACTTATTACGGGAAGATACTGCCTGGCTGTACTGCACACAGTGTGGTTTCAGAAAATGTGTATTTAAACTGAAAAAAGAGAAATACTTAAACTCTACCATGTGCCAGGCACTGGGGATACAATGCTGACCAAAGGCATAGCCCTTCATCCTGAAAAATTATGACAAAAACATCTTTATATATAATTGTAAGTTATTTAATTATAGTAGAAACCAGGTAAAAGAAATTCCATTCTAGCCTGGCTCCATTACTGCCAACCAATATCCTTAACTGACTGAAAATTAAAACACACACACATACAAGCATCACCATCACCAAGAAAATACAAAAATACCAAACATCTAAATCATAATTCTGATGCCAAAGAGCATTTATAATCCACTTAACACTATTCTTCTTTCTTTCTTTCTTCCCTTCTATTTTTCTTAGTAAAGACTGAGAGCAATTATTTTTTAAGTGGTAATAAATATCACGATTTTTCTAACAAAGATCTTCTCTATATGTGTAGAAATAAAGCAACACTGTCATAATGATTAAATCAGTAAACTGGATCCCTTATGTAATGATCTGTCACTTTTCAGACAAGAAATTTTTAAAATTTTTCAGGTTATAAAACAGTATTTCTCGACAAACCTAACAAGGCAGTAGCTGTAAAACACTTTCAGACTTCTAAACACCCTCAATTTCAGTACAAACAATGCTGTGTTGTACACTCAATCTAAAACTAAGAGGAAGCATTGTGGGTTGGTCACAACTTGAATTCCACATCACAGTGAGGACTGCCTAGGGATTTACCACTAAACTCAGCCACTCAAATAGCTGGGAACACAATAATGATGATGCTCACTCTCTCCAAACTCCTGGTTTTCAGATTTGTTAGAAGGAATAGTTCCTAGATCTCCATTCTGAAGTTTTTTTCTCTCACCTAGACAAAAGAGTGTTAATTCAAGAGAAAAATAATAATTAATTGAAAGCTATAAAAATATGCCATCTACTGAAGGAATTCAGAAACCACACTCAAGATACAGAAACCGAAATATTAGCAGGGATTCTTACAGGTTAAGAAGCCTGTTTTATATTCAAATTAGTAAAGATGCTTCCACTGCATTCATGTGATCAGCAAACATTTACAAAGTGCCCACCAGAAACAATGCTATGCTAGTTACAGTATATTCATTTAATCAAGAACCCTGAAATCATTATTCCTATTTTACAAAACAGGAAACAGGCTTGGATTGAGGTCATTTGCCCAGAGATTTATAGTAGGTAAGATTTAGTCACATGTTTAAAATTCAGATATGTCTGAGCTGAGGTTTATGTTCATTCCACTAAGCCAGCCTGTCTTCCAACATGACATGATAAGGATCTTGCAGCAGCAAGGAAAACGAAAGGCACAGGTGACAGTAACACGACACCACCATAACTATCTTTTTTCATATAAAAGCCCCTTCTTAAGGTAGAGACCACGTTCTGTTCTCAGACCTCTAAACATCGCCTTTCTTCCCATCAGGGCCACAGACAGTGGATCTTCGTCCTCAGAGCAGGGGGGCAGCTTTTGGGCTCCCATTAGCAAAGTAAAAGAAATTATATGAGCTTTGTCCTAGGCCCCCCTTAGGACCAAAGGGCCTCAGTAATTTGTACCAGTACCTCACATCCCAAAAACCGCGCACTTACTCTAAATTACTTTTGCTTACTAGTTACGAAGTGCTTTTAGAGCTGTATCTGAGAATCTGTACATGCAGCTCTGTACTTACATATGATTGCAAGTAGTTTGATGGTTTCAATTGATGAGTGATTTTAGGCAAAACAATGGAATGGAATTCTATAGACTGTAACCCAAAGAAGCTATCCAACTTTATCATCTTCCTCATTTATCAATTCTCAACTTCAAAATAATAAGTTTTATCTATTTATTGAATCTTATTTTTTGCTAGGCCTTGCTAAATGTTTTGCATGTGAAACCCGATTTCACTGTCAAAACCTATGATTCAGATTCTATTTTATAGATGAAACAAAATGAGGTTCAGAAACTGTGCTGTATAGTTCTCTCAAGCACTACCCTCCTAGGAATTAGAATATACAATGGGGAAAGGGCAGTCTCTTCACTAAAACTTGAAAGCCACATGCAAAAGAATGAAACTGGGCCCTATTTTACACCATATACAAAAATTAACTCAAAATGAATTAAAGATTTGAACATAAGACCTGAAATCATAAAACTCTTTATAGGAAACATAGGAGGTAAGCTCCTGACGTCATCTTGGCAATGACTTTTTTTTGATTTAACACCAAATGCAAAGGCAGCAAAAGCTAAAATAAACAAGTGAGACAGTACCAAACCAAAAAGCTTCCATGTAGGAAAGAAAACCATCAACAAAATGAAAAGGTAACCTACAGGAGAAAATATTTACAAATCATGTACCTGATAAGGAGTTAATAACCAAAATATATAAAAAACTCATACAACTCAAAAGCAAAAAAAAAAAAAAAAAAAAAATCCAATTAGAAAATGCAAAGAAAACTGAATAGACCTTTTTCCAAAGACGACATACAAATGGTGAACAGGTACATGAAAAGGCATGCATATCACTAATCATTAGGAAAACTCAAATCGAAACCACAACGAGCTATAACTGCACACTTCTTAGAATAAATCATCAAAACACAAGAGATAATTAAGTGTTCAGAAGGATGTGGACAAAAAGGGAACTCTTGTGCACTGCTGGTGGGAATGTAAATTGGTAAAGCCACTATAGAAAACAGTATGGAGGTTCCACAAAAAATTAAAATACAGCCCTGGCCAAGTGGCTCAGTTGATTGTAACATTGTCCCATACACCAAGAAGTTGTGTGTTTGATCCCCAGGCATGGCTCATACCTAGGTTGAAGGTTCAGTCTCGTGTTGGGGCACATGTGAGAGACAACCAATAGGTGTTTCTCTCCCACATCAATATCTCTCTGTCTCTGTCTCTATTGTTTCTCTCTCTCTCCCTCTTCCTCCCTCTCTAAAAGCAATGAATGTAAACTGAGGTGAGGATTAAAAAAAAAGAAAGGAACTATGATCTAGTAGTCTCATTTCTATGTACATTCAATGGAAATGAAAACAGGACATCAAAGCTTTATCTACGCTTAAGTTCATCGCAGCATTATTCACAATAGCCAAAATATGGAAACAACATGCGTGTCTATCAGTGGATGAATAGATAAAGATGTGATACACACACACACACACACACACACACACACACACACACACACACAGGGCATTGTTCTAAGTGAAATAAGTCAGACAGGAAGGCAAATATTGAACAGTACCACTTTTAAGTGAAATCTTGAGAAGAGAAGAGAAGAGAAGAGAAGAGAAGAGAAGAGAAGAGAAGAGAAGAGAAGAGAAGAGAAGAGAAGAGAAGGGAAGAGAAGAGAAGAGAAGAGAAGAGAAGAGGAGAGAAGAGAAGAGAAGAGAAGGGAAGAGAAAAAATTCACAGAAGTAAGGTAGAAAATTGATAGCCAGAGGCTGGGGGTGGGGGATGGGGGAGAGGAATAGGGAGAGGTTAGTAAAAGGATACAAACTTTCTGCTGTAAGATGAATAATGTTTGAGGATTTAATATAAAACATGGTGATATCATTGTATTATATAACTGAAATTTGCCAAGAATAAAATTTAAATGTTTTCCACATCTCCCCACAAGCAAGATAAATATGTGAGGTGATGGATGTGTTCATTAACTAGATATGGGGGAATCCTTTCACAATGCATATGTATATAAAATCACCATGTGTGCATTTTAAATATCTTGTAATCTTATGTAAATTATACCTCAATAAAGCTAAGATTTAAAAAGAGAAAATATTCTGATACCCCCAAACCCCCTCTTCTAATGACTCCTGGAAACTAGTTCTCTTCATCCACAAGGGTAACCACCATCGTGACTTTTAACACAATCAATTCATTTTGCCTATTTTTGAACTCCATACAAATGAAATAATGCTCTTGTGTCTGGGGTATTTTTTAAGGCATTATGACTTTAAAATGTGTCTATGCTGTTATCTATATTGGTTCGTTTTTATTCTTACTGCTGTATAGTTTCTATTGGGTAAAAATATCAATGGTAAGAATATCACTTATATATTTGTCGTTTTTATTTCTCCAATCCAAAATTTTAAAATTTATAATTATTTAATAACTATTGATAATTTATAAGGTTTTGGGTTTCAAACATGGTCCTAATAGCTCAAGTGGTTTATACTACCTTTCCTAAATTATCTAAAGTATAAAGTACTAAAGAATCAAATAGCAAATAAAAAGAGGCATTTCTTTATAACATTATTTGTTAATAAATGAAAAAGAAATGAGAGAATTAGAACATTACTGTTTTGCAGCCTCCAATAACTTAATGGATGGAGGCCCTGAATACCAGCAGCTGCTAGCATCACAAAGGAGGAACACCAGGCACAGCCGACACACCACTCCCTGGACAGAGAGAGCAAACAAGTCTAACGAAGCCTCTAGATCCAGCTGCCAGTAGGAGGAAGTAGAAGGGGCAGATGAATGTGCTGAACCGCATTACATGTATGCAATCAGTCAAATCCAGACTATGAAAAAGAAGTTAAACAAATTTGAAGGAAATGGTATGGAAAATAAATCTGTAAATTAAAAGAGACATAAATAGCAACCCTTTTTAAGAGACATAAGAAATAGCAATCTTGGTTGAGGTTAAACAATTTTATCTAGAGAGGCATTCTTGACTGAGAATCATAAACACAAGGAATGATGACTGCAAGAGTAACGTAGAGGAAGGAAGTCACTTGAAGGAAGGGGAAGGGCTATGACTCAGGGCACATGGAGGAGCTTCTGGGAGAGTTGGCAAACATCTACATATTTGAGAGCTGTGTGGTAGTTACAAGGATGTTTATCTTACTACACTAAGAATTTGTTATAAAAACAAAGAAAATAGTTTAAAAAATTATAGGTAAGATCTGCCAACCTAAGAACTTCCCTAAAGATTCCTCAGCAATGGGCCTGTGTCATCTGGATTATTTTCAACAATCATTTTCATTCCAATCACAGTCTCACCTCAAAATAAAGCATAAAGACACAAACAATTTCAGAAAGTATCTTAAAATGCCTGATGCATGTCTTAATGGTTCTAATGAAACCACTTAGTACATATTCAGACTCATTGCTTCTGCCAAATTTGGCAAGTTCAACAAATTTGGGAACACAACACATAGCCTGAAGCCAATGAATTTACTTTTAAACACTTCTTCATTCCATTATTACACAAGCAGTGTTCAAAACAGTATTTACTTGTGCAGCTCAGTACAAGCTTCTCTGGATTTCTTCTAAGGTCAAAGATGCCACAAGAATTCAAACTATAAGGTGCCAGGATGTCACTTTTAATATAGACACAAGACTTTTGTATCTCTTTAAAAATTAAGATGAGTGTGTGTGTGTGTACATGAATACTAGGCCATTCTTGCAAAGTCACCTAATTTAAATTAATGACCAGAATAACTCTTTGATATCTCACTTCTGAATTACAAATTCAATCATATTTTTCTGAAATTCAAAACTCCTGTTATGTTATAGCATATTAATGTAAATTCTCTTTTGAAGTATATGCTCTACTTCTCTTCCTGCCACTTTCAACAAAAGTTAATCAAGAAATCACAATGAATTACCAACTATATGCTAGTCAATGGCATGTAAGAAACAACACTCTTGCCCTAAGATAGCTTGAAATCTACTTGGATATAGAAGTATTTTATATTTTCATACACTTACTTGGTTTGGTATTATGGTCTAGATATGTAATAGAAGTTCCAAGAAGGAAGAAATCTTATGAGACCAAAAACAAGCCCCATCTCTGCATGTAAGACACTCAATAAATACTAATAAAAGGAATAAATGAATGAACAAAAAAATGGCACAGTCGCATAGAGAATTGAGTTGGGTTTTCAACAACTGCAATGCAAAATTTCCTCTTTACCAAAAGATCCCTAAAATCTGAACACACACTTCTAACATTCACAGATTTTAAGAGACATATTTTTTCACATTTAAGCTTCTCAGAAACTGATGGCATGCCATTGTTTAAGTAGCAGCATTTTTTCTTTTTTAGTAGTTAAAATGATTGTGTGCCTCGAGCTTCTTAGATTTCATAACATATCAATTGATTCTAAAAAGAAATATACTATTTAATATGATTTCAAAATTAATCACTAACTACATGCAAATTTGGGTATGTAATCTCAATTTTTATAAGTAACAGTACAGAATTTTAATAAAAGACACTTGGCAATGTCAAATTCTGTGATTTCTGATTCTTAAAATTTCAAATCAAAAGAACATAATTACAACCACTACATAAGCATCTTCTATGAAATCTACAGCATGCGTGTTCTGACATTACTGCAAATGGTACTGTGAGGTAAATAACCACAGAGAAGGTGAACAACTCTCAGTTATAGAAATACTGAGGATACCTCTTGTAACACTAAAAAGTAGCAAGCTGGGGCAAGGGGAAGGGATAACCTTTGTTGCTGTATTTTTATCTATGATTAGGACGAGAAAACAATGACCATTTTAGAAGGTAGAAATTTTACTAAAAAAGAGAAAGGGGCTAATTTCATATTAACCCAATAAATATATAAATTACCCAAAAGGAAAACTCATATGATCAATATAAGGCAGTAGTATAAAACAAGCAACCTGATATATTTTATTTTGACCTGGCAAGAGGCCATGCTTTTTGAAAAAGTAAACAGTGAATTTACCAATGCCTAAGAATTATCATTTAGCTAGGGAAATATAGTCTGTTGGAAAGTGCAAGCAGGCATAAATGAAGCTGCTGACCTTAAGTACAGCACCCTTCACGCAAAAGCAGCATGCCTAATTAGAATAAGAAGTTACATCAAGAGCTTTCCTACCAATCTTTTATCAGTGTCATCAACAACTGAACAGAAAAATATGAATAAGTGAAACATATTAATCAAAGAAAGACTAAACCTTACTTAAACCAGTAAGAGAATGTGTATGTATGTGTGCACTCACAATATACGCATAGCTATATAGCTCCATTTCTGAAGCTATAGTTAGGATCTAATTTTGTTTTTGCTTTTCTCCATATAAAATTAATGATAGGAATATGGTAGTCAGTGATTCTTGCTTTTGTATGTACAGGAGTAACCCTGGGCAAGTCCCTTAATCTTTGCGGTTTCAAATTTCATCATTAGAAAAGAAAGTAATATTTGAGTATCTGCTATGTGCCAATCACTATCCTGTTTTATATAAATTATCTCTTAATCTTCAAAGTAATCCTACCAGATAATTAGTATTATCCTCACATAACCAAAACTAAGTCATCTAAATCTGATCCAATCACAAGTCTGCCTAATTCTAAAACCTCTTTCCTTCACTACATGGTAATGACAATGCCTAAATTAATACCTAAACTATTTGAATTACAGAATAATTCCAACAAAAGATATCATAATCCACATGGCATGTTTTAAAACATAAAGCTACACAAGCATAAGAGGCCAACAGTACTCTACTGGTACACCTATTCCATCCTGTTAATCTCCTCCCTACAAGGCAGAGATGCTTAACACTAATAGCACAGGAAAAAAATAAATAAACATAACCGTACATATATCCAGCTCAATGCATGAAGTATTAACAACAAACAATGAGACAACAGTCTAATGTTCTACAAAACACTTTTCTGTAATGGGGATTAGTTTATTCATTCATCATTAAGGGATGAGGTCAGTATAATGTGAAAGTCACACTGGGCCACAAAGAATTTCTTCCATCCCAGTAATGCTTTAATGTCATCAGGACAAGCTTTCTCACAGAGAGCCTTAGTAATACAAGATGACCTGAAGAAAAAACCTGAACATCCTACAGAAGAGGGCAAGCAGTGTCTTGTTAATGGCTTTAAGAACTGCTATGCTTTCCTAGAGATGGGGGTACTGATAAAGGCGGCTACACCCTGGATCAAAAATTTTTAATTTTGACAATTTATCGTAAGTAGAAGTGAATGTCCTCATGGACTTACATCTCAAAGAAGGAGGCATAAATCCCAGGACTTAGAATTGGCTAACTGATGTTGGGTACAAATGTTTAGCTGTATTAATACTTTTATTAGAATTATTACTGGTTTCTGTACGGCTTCTCCCTATTTTTAGAATCTGAATTTGCAGAACTTTAGGTTTTTTCCCAAAGATATGTATATTGCTTTATAACAGAACTACCTGTATTATAGTATTAAAGGAAACTCAGCATCACCACCTACTCTATTTAGACCCACCCTAGATTCTTCAGTATTTGCTATTACGGGGTGAAACCAATCTGCACTAAGAGGTTAAACTTTACTGCTGTAAAACACTTAACTACTTTGTCAAACCAAAATATTACCCATTTTTGTTTTTGTTTTAAGAAATACTAATAAAAAACAGTTGGAGTGAAATACCTGAAATAAATAAAAATTAGCTAACATTTAAAACCTCAAAATTCTCTCAAAATTATGCCAAATTAAATTTAAATTCTAGCATATACTATGTATTTTAGAAACTAATAGTTCGAGTTAATTTCTTTAGTTTTATACTAATGCCACAAGGGGGATGACATTCACTAAAATGATACAGGCTTTTTCCTTAGGACAGATCTTTTTGGTTTACAGCATAGCACACTTGAAATTATTTTCTTTCTTTCTTTTTTTGTTTTACCCTCACCTGAGGACATTTTTCATTCCTTTTAGAGAGAAAGGAAGGACAGAGAGAAACACCCATGCAACAGAGAAGTATCAATTGGTTGCCTCCTGTAGGTGACCAGACCGGGGATCAAACCCACAATCCAGGCATGTGCCCTGACTTGGAATCAAACCCTCAGCCTTTCAGTTATGGGATGACTCTCCAACCAACTGAGCCACACTGGCCAGGGCTGAAATTATTTTCTTTATGAAAATGTGAAATTATTAAGGAGAAAGCAATCTCTACCTAACTTGGTCACACAGAGAATACATTTCTTTACTAAATTGAAGAACTACAAAAAATTGACTTTAGGACTTAAATCTCTGTCTGCAATGTGTGTCTAAGACATTTCTAACATTTTAAAAAGGTCAAATCCTAATCAATATTTAATTTTGGTAATATGAGTTATTAAAAATTGAAAGGTATTAAATTTTTTACCTGAAATGTTATTTTACATTAAGGAATTTTTTAAAAATTGATTTTAGAGAGAGCGGGAGGTGGGGGAGGGAAGGAGGGAGGGAGAGGGGGAGAGAGACAGACGTCAGTGTGAGAGAGAAAACATTGATAGCTGCCTCTGGTACACACCCTAGCTGGGGCTCGAATTCCACAACCTAGGTATGTGCCCTGACCAGGGAGCGAATTCACAACATTTTTTTGGTGCACAGAACAATGCTTGAACTGAGACACCCAGCCAGGGATACATTAAGGAATTTTTTAAGCACTTTTTATGATGCATCCTGAAATATCAACTCACTAAAGTTGGAAATACCAGTAGATTATACCTGTCACTTTAAAAATGGGAGGAAAGGCTATAGGAACTGGCAGGAAAGGGGAGAAAATGGTATCTTGAACACAACAAGGATACGAACCTGGTAAACAAAAGTAATATGAGTGACCTGCACAACCCCAAATCACATCCTATCTGCTTTATTCAAATGTCATTTGGACCTTGACGGTTCATACCACCACCTATTCTTTTTGCCAATTAATGCTTATTACTGTAACATTCTGAATCAAATTCTTGCTCAGGGATTATCTGAAAGTGTGTTTTTCTTTTTTCATTGCCGAAGTTCAGATTATCTGTTTTCCAAAATTTTCACAACAAAACATGTCTCCTCTATGCAAAATTTTCCATATGGAAATGGCAGATTTATCTTAGTAAAATACAAATAATAAAAACACTGATCAAGAACAATCTCTGGGACTTCCGGCCAAGATGGAGGCCTAGACGAACACGCTCCGTCTCCCTCCACAACTAAGAAGGAATGCATCTAGAGTATTCCCTCACTTATCACGGGTATTGCTTTCTAGATCCCTCCGCGATAGGTGAAAAACCGCGAAGTAGGAACCTTACATTGATTTTAGTATTTATATATATTTTAAGGCTTTATAAACCCTTCCCCAACACTTATAAACCGTTCCCAGTCCCTTATTAACTGTTCCCAGTCCTTTATTAACCTTTTCCACAGTTTTATAAACACTACTTATGTTCTTGCCCTTGCTGGTTTGGCTCAGTGGATTGAGCGTCGGCCTGCGAGCTAAGTGTCGCTGGTTCGATCTTCCAGTCAGGGCACATCAGAGAAGGAAAACTCTGACTCCAAAAAACCTCCGCTGCCTTGCGGCATACCTCTTCAGGGGAAAGGCTAAGGGAGTAAACCCCGACAGAAAATCCGGAGCCGGAGTCCCTAAGGCAGTTTGACGTTGTAGTCAACACCGGCAACTCCTGCGGCGCACCTGAAGCCAAGCTGTATTGACTCTGTCTTTCCCTTGGATCCCTCAGCTGCGAAGAGAGGGGGGGTCTGCTGCATGGGTAACAGCAGACCCTCCATATCACCCTGCCCAGGCTCTGTAGCTTCAGCTTCACTGGAGAGGACACTCCAGCGTCATCACAAGATGTCGATTCAACACGGGAGGAGACAGATACCGTGTCACTCCCGAGTCGGACTGCACAGCCATTCTCGGCGGTGCAGATAGACTCTTAAGAAGCTACACCATCGTCTCTCGAGACGAACGGCTGCCGACTACGACTTATGTTCTTAAACATATTCTACGCTCTTAAAGCTACGTAACTTTAACAACGTACATATACAGTAGCACAAAATCCCGTGATAGAGCGAAAAATCCGCGATAATTATATTTTAAAAAATGCCGCGATACCGTGAGGCCGCGATAAGTGAACCACGATATACAGAGTACAGTACCTCAAAACCAGAAATAACCAGAAGTTCCAGAAAATAAATGGAAGTCCAACGTATGAAGTTATAAAGAAGTGGTGCTCGTCCAGATGGGTAGGAGGGACAAAGCCCGCGTGGAGAGGTCAAGCTGTGCTGGCGGCCGCAGCTGTAGTGATGGCAGCAAGACGGTAGTAAGCACAGGCACCCGTATTTTAAAAGAGGCGAGAAACACCTGGGGAGCACCCCTGGCTGCAGACCAGACCAGTCGGCTCGAGATTCCAACACCAGGGAAGGCAGACCCTCATTGCCTCGGACTGTGAAGGCCAGAGGGGGTGGGGATGGAGGAAGAAGCTCCCAGTCTCTCAGCGGAGAGTTAATAGCAGGAATCCATCTCGGATCTCCGCCTTCACAGAATATGCCAGAACGTGGCGAGAAGGGTCACCTGGTAGTGACGAGTGCACGGGGCTCCGCCCCCTATAGCGTAGGAGGTGTGACAGCCTCGCCCAGGAAGCAAAGGTAAACACAAAACTGTCAGTATAGCACAGATCATGGTAGAGACACTGGTGATGCAGCTGACCAGACAGCAAATATCCAGTCTAACGAAGCAGCAGATAGGAAATCTTCCTGAGGCACAGTTCAGAGCTTTGGTTATACAAATGCTTACAGACCTGACGGCAGATCTTAAACAAGACGGGGAAGGTATGAAGGCTAGTCCTGCTGAAATGAACAAAAACACATATGAAACTAGTGGTGAGGGAAAGAAAACCAAGGATCCAATCAACAAAACAGAACATAGGGAAGGAACAAACAGTCAACCAGTGCAGAAAGAGGAAACAAAAAGTAAGGAAAGTGAGGAGAGGCTCAGAAACCTCTGGGACAGCTATAAGCGAACGAACATTCGAATAATAGGATTGCCAGAGGCCGAAGAAGAAGAACTAGAAATTAAAAAATTATTTGAAAAAATAATGAAGCAGAACTTCCCTAACTTGGGGAAGGAAATAAGACTTACAGGTCCAGGAAGCACAGAGAGTTCCAGAAAAACTGGACCCAGGGAGAACCACACCAAGACACATTATAATCAAATTGCCTAAAATTAACGATAAAGAGAGAATCTTAAAAGCAGCAAGAGAGAATAAGAGAATTATGTACAACGGGGTCCCAATAAGACTATCAGCTGATTTGTTAAAAGAAACTCTGTAGGCAAGAAGGAACTGGAAATATTCAACGTAATGAAAAGCAAAAACCTACAGCCACGATTACTCTATCCAGCGAAGCTGTCACTCAGAATAGAAGGGCAGAGAAAGTGCTTCTAGGATAAAGTAAAACTGAAGGAGTTCATCAGATCCAAACCACTGTTATATGAAATGTTAAAGGGACTTGTTTAGGAGAAAGAAGATCAAAACTATGAACATTAAAATGAAAACTATATCGCAACAACGAACAGCAGAAGCTAGGGAACTGAAACAAAGGCAAAAAACAAAAACAAAAAACGAGGATTTCTAAAAAAATATGTTAAAAAAATTAACTCTTGAACAACATTATCTTTGTTAGCATAGGAAAAAATGGCAGTGCCAGAATTTAATCACAAACTTGTTAAGAACTAGGATAATTATACAGAATAACTATTCTATTAAGAGAATATTGGATATCAAAAAGGAAAAACAGTGCCCTTAGCAAAAACATGCACCACTTCCCTCCGAAAAATACAAAAACAAAAAAGGCTTGAAAATTGAAAGGAGACAGCATTTCAATACCACCTAGAAATTGATTCATTAACAAATGTCATCTTTCCTCCTAATTCCAACTGTATAGCTTCCAGGTTAACTATTATAACACCTCATACCAGTATGTGCAAATTCATATCTTTTTAATAGAAATGTTAGGACAGTGTTTAAGGAACCTTAAAAATGTTCTTACATAAACTGATCAAAGTCATCAAGTAGATTAATGGCAGGACCTGATTAAATCAAGCATAAGCAGGCTTTTTTAAAAAG
Source organism: Furipterus horrens (assembly GCF_987537825.1). Lineage (NCBI taxonomy): Eukaryota > Metazoa > Chordata > Mammalia > Chiroptera > Furipteridae > Furipterus > Furipterus horrens. The sequence continues at coordinate 18,823,894 of NW_028327180.1, forward strand.
AAGGCAGTTTCACTGGGGCTCGAACTTCACAACATATACTGCCTATTTACTTTTAAGTGAAATACTATCTAAATACAGAATAATCACAGTATTTTCTATCTTTATTACCAATCTTTTTAAAACCAGTCAACACTTCCGTTATTCACTTCTTTTCCTCCTATTTGCTCAACGCTTTGCAAAAAAGCTTTAATGTACACCACTCCACTGAAACGTATATTGATTAATTTGTTGGTCATGTACCATTTAACATTTCGATATACATAAATTTAGATGCATCCTTGACCAAATCTCAAATGACATTATCTTACTTACGTTAATATTATCAGTGTTTCACAGAGGGGCTTTGGGGGGGAGGGGCAATAAATTTGCTACCCAATGAATAACAAAAAAATTTAAAAACTAGTATTTAAATTATGTTAGTTTTCCATAATTAATGTTTTAAGTATATGAATTCAGGATAAAATACAGAATGATATCGGTAATATATCTTTCAAGAAACACTAAGGCCTCAAACACTAAGGTGAAGTACTTAAGCACATCTCAAAGAAAAGCTTTCTTCACACAGTGCTTTGAGTAGTATATATAATGGTAATTTTATGCTCAATTTCTTCTAGAGCAAATTATTAATATTTAATTAATATAAATGTTTTTAAATGTGGCTGGAAGAAAGAATATCTCTATCATGGTAAGAACATAAACTTGGTTAAAGAACATAAATTAGGGAAAGACAGTAATTTTATTCGTCAGAGTCAGTACAAAATACTCTATATACTGGATTATTAAAGAGGTAGAGGAGCTGGTGAGGAAAGGAGAGAAGATAATTTTCTTTCCTAAATGCAAAGCACTTGGCAAAACTTGAATACAGACAAAGTTTGAGCACTTCAGTCTCACTTTTGTTTCTACAACACTAGTTCTATTCTACTTTAAGCTTTATTCCTATACTTCTATATTTGTAATCAATTATTTGTTTAAAAGGCATAAAATAAAGATGAAAACAAAGGTTATTAAAATATCACTGAAAATTCATAATCTAGGCTATTAAGGTTTAATTGCCTATATCTTTAAACATTACTTTAAAATAGCTACTGTTTTCATCAATAATCCTGAGAATTGGTCCAATTCAAATGGTTTCCTAAATCCTGTTATATCTATAAAACCATTAAGAAAGCAAAAGACCAAAGAAGGAAATTAAATAACTCTCGCACAACTCACTAGTACAAGGACTTACGATAATTCCATTATTATAATGACAGCTCGAGTTTGAAACTGATAACATTTGTAAATGTTAAGGATATTCTGTTTCATTCAGATAACGTAGAATAGTTAAATAAATTCTTATATTTTCAAGATACATTCTGTGATTAATACCAGAGTATGTTGATACATATGTTGATGCTGAGTTGAGAGTAGGGAGCAGAGAGATTATATTTCATTATATTCAAGGCTGGCAGTACCAGTGGACTTTTTATGAATTGATGAATGAAATAATACATAATTCTAAAATTTCATGGGGGCACTCAAATTAACTAAAATTACTGAGGCTACCCAAAAACTTAAAGCACGGAAAACAAAAAAGAAAAACTTAGTATTCTAATTTTAAAAATAAGTGCTGCTGCTTTAAGGGGCCAGCAGTCTCACATCAACTCCAGGCTGCAATCACAACATCCATTAGAGTGCTCCACAGCTCAGAGCAAGCAAGTGGTTGTCAGAGCCGCTAGTAAATCACCTGATCCTATTACAAAATCAATTACTGCAGTGCATTTCCATTGCTACACAATCTGATGATGACAAAATGATATTGGATAGCTGCTGCAAGGTCAAGAAAACTGCTAAGAACATCTTTTATTGGTCTTTTATATTTTTATCATTTGGTGCTAGTTATAATGCATCTATTTTAACTGTATAGTTTTATTTGAAATAAATCTACATAGTTACCTTTGGTTGCCTGGGACATTCGGTGGATAATCTCTGCAACTGGTCTGATGTATGGCTACAAGAGAACAGATCGGAGCAGCAGGTCGAACGGCTCAACCTCTTCATTAAAGAAGAAATAATGCTGCAGCCCCAGCCACACATTGACTTGCTCATTAGATGACAATTTAACTTAAAAAATCAGAACTGGTAATGCCCCAAATATACTCAAAATTGGCTGAATGCCTCATTCTGCAGCTCTCTGGCTGGAAGAAACACTTAAAAAAGAATTAAACAGCCTCCCTACAGAAGATACTAGCCACAAACTCATCGCCAAGAAAAACTCGGTGTTAGAAACAGAAGGCTCCCAGCTACACTTTAGAAAGAAGGTAAGGTGCTTTAATATTTCCAACTCTTTTATATTAAAATCCAAGTACTTAACAAAGGAGCAAACTCAAAAGAATATACCCCAAAATTATACTAACCACTCTTTCTGTCCTCCATCAGTTTAGATCTGTTTGTCTACTCCTTCAGCTCAGCCTATCCAACCTGTTCCCCCTGTAAATGCACACTATTGCAACAGCCAACAGGAACGAGCCCTACCCCTCCCTGTCCCCACACACACTGGTCCAGAACCGCTCAATATGTGGAAAAGAACCACTGCTGCATTGCTTTGAGAAACAACAGGAAGCAAATTACTGAACGGATTCTTTAACTTACCAATCACAACTGCTGACCTTTTATGTCTCTCCGATTCAAGAAGCCTGCCAAACCCTCACAGTAAGAATAATCAACTGATTTTATTTACATACTATAGATTAATTTACAGGATCATTTTCAATCTTATTATTCAATCTAAAATACAGAAACATAGGCATAAGTATTTTTTAACAAAATTTGGACAGTAACTAAATTTGGGCAGCATGGTGGCTGATGTGCAAATTAAAATATTCCCTCTGAACATTGTACTTAAACTTGAGAAATATGGAGATATAAAATTCTAAGTGTTAGAAGAGTTTTAATGAGAAGACAGGGTACGTGGCTATAGACAGGTAGTGACAATAAGTGAAAAGCCATAAAAAAACCTGGTTGTTTTGATACTGAATCTTCTCCCGCTTGGTTATTTGCAACTCATTAAAAAGATTCAACAACCACAAACCACCCTAAAAACATAAGCAATAATAGTAAGCATGTCAGCCATACTCTAGTATCTTTTATACTTAAGCATCCTCTTTTGCCTATGAAATATTTACTTATAGCATGTAATTATAATTCACATTATTATTTCCAGGACAAGAGAAGATAACAATAATACAACTACTTTACAGTCTTCACAAATACTCATACTTCAAATAACTGTAACTTAATGAACATTCATAGACCAGTGATTATCAACCTTTTTTAATAGAACCCTTTTTGAGTAAGACAGTCTAAGAGCTAAATGAAATAAGAAACGCTTTGAATTTAAAGGTGTTTTCTGTAGCACTGAAATGTTCTTTATTTGTGTGTGCCTCATGCTCAATTTCTCTCGGGTTAAAGTTAAAAGGAGCCAGAATTGCCTCTTCCTTCACCTTGCACTGCCCTTCTGATGTTCATGTTATACTTAAATCAATTTCCAGAGCATCTAAAAACAGGCATGCACTTCACACTGAATTAAAAAAAAAACAAAAACAGCTTTTGTAGATAAAGGCTATGAAAACAAATAAGCAAAATAATACAGTAACCTTTTACTCGCCTGCTGGAGGTACTGTCTGCTGCACAGATTTTAAATCCTCACCTGCAGATGCGACTGAGTTGGTATAGACAAGAACTCTGCTCTTCCTATGTGCTGCTTGCTACACAGCTATTCAACGAAAGAGCACAGTATGTGGAAAATGTGAAATACTAATACTTTAAGTTTCTTGTATGACTTAACAAAAAGAACTTCCAAACTCCAGCTATAGCTCTGCTCTGCCACATTTTCAGATGCATGTCAGACACGTTGAGGGAACAAGTCTTACTTTTGCTGATGCACTTGCTCCTAGCAAATGTGTGAGATTGGGAAGCCAAGAGAGAGAATGAAAATATTAATACAACGTCCTAACACAAGAATAATGTGCCGTGCATTTAAAACCTCATATGAGTTATATTATCAACAAATATATAACATGCCCGTAATAATTTGAATTTTTTATTAGCTTTATAATTAACAAAAGCCTGTAAATAAATCATTATCTAATATTCCAGGTAAGCATCAATAAACATTCCCACCAAATGCATTTTGCTATTAATAAAAGTAAGCTATTTTACTAGCTTTTCAGCATCGATGTTGTTTTTAAACACAACCATGAAATAAAAGATCCAAGGTATAGATTACTTGTGAAATAATTTGACATGTAATGCTTCATCCCTCTTGTTCCCCTGCCAATACCCTCCGGATCCTACATTAGCTATAACTCAAATAGAACATAAGCAATAAGGGCTATCTTCATTATTTATTACTTTTCCTTCCATGTCAGCTAATTTAATGTACCACTGACTCTTAGGCTGCATATAGATGGAGGGAGAAAGCAAACCAACAAAGATGAAGCTTTAAAAACTATCATTACAAAAGCAAAATATTATTTATGAAAAACAATATTTATCTTTGTCTAGTTATAGATATGTTTAAAAAGAGATAACATTAATATTTGCTCACTACTGACAATTAAGCATCATGATTATTTTTTTAATGAACTGAATTTTAAAGCTGTGCTTTCCTCCTTAACTTCAAGTAACTCTAAATGTCAGAAACTTAAAAAAAAAAATTAACAATCTATTTCCATTGAATTAATTTCTACTTCTCTAATAAGGTAACCATTCTATTACATGGTAGTCTAAAGGACGTGTAACCAGAAAACACAGCACTGCAGGTCGGGACACCCTCTCTCGATGCCCAAATTTATATACATTAGTAAGTACAAGTTAACCTCAATAGTTCCCTGAAGTAAAACATATCAAATAGAAACTTATCCAGTTGACACTATCATATTTTTTAAAACTATTCTTTCATTTTAAACTCTATACTACCACAAATAGTATTCCAGTGAAAAATAATTCCAATTCTCAAAATATGGGCTTTGGGGCTCCTTGAGATCTTTACATGAAATCTATGAGATCAACATTATTTTCATAATACTAAGACATTATTGTGTTTTTCACTCAATCTGCCAGGAGTATACAGTAAGTTTCCTCAGACCACATGTATCATGTAATATTACAACAAACTGAATACATAAACAGATATCTTCTATTAAGCCAGACTTTTAAATACAGTATATTTGCAGAAATATAAAACAATGTCATCTTTCTCATTAATTTTTTTCACTTCAGGAATATATGGCTACTTCCCCCCAAAATATGTTGTGTTAACATGTAATTAGCTATTACTTAGAAGTGAATTTAATAAATAAATACTTTTAGTTTTACTTTCTAGTAGGGTAACTATTAAGAGATAAAACCCAAATAAATCAAAGCTCTTTTGGGGTCTTCAATAATTTTTAAGAATGTAAAGGGGTCCCAAGACCAAAAAGAACTGAAATTCACTAAATATTTTCACTCACATTTTTTCTTAAGTCAAGGCTTACAATTTAGGGTTATAAAAAGATCTTCAGTAATTTTAAAAGCAGTGATTCTAAAAACATTCACTTCATAATACAAATATAAAGTGTTTCTGAATTTTCACTGATGTCATTTTTAATAGTCATCTTAATTATTGAGCATGATTATTATTAATTGTGTCTCAAAGTACTGTTAAAAATTAACATCTGTTTTTCTAAAGTTGTAGATAACTGATAATTATGTCCATGCAGCAGGATATTAAAATCTAGCTAGTAAACACATATACATTGAAAAAAATCAGTTGTTAGGAAAAGGAGAAATGTGACATGTATTTTTAATATAAAAAGAAACCATATAAGTTTCTAAAATTCATCTCACCTATAAAAAATTTTTTTTAATTTCCTTAAGAAAAAAAGACATAAACTTTAACTAAAAGACATCTAAGGAAGGGATTGCTTTTCAGTAGTAAACAGATGATTAGGGAGGAGAAACTTTTAAGACTATATGAAAGACAATCAGAGGAATTACAGTATAATTTAATTACTCTGTAGCAATTTCTATTGCTGAGAATATGTTCAGTGTCTGATATTTTAAGGCTTTCCAGTCAAACAGGAGAAAAATGGCTTCTTACCCCTTAAATTTTTATGTACTGGCCCACATTTTCCTCTGTAAGTCCCATAGCATTACTTTTCAAAAGGGTTCTCCTGGGTTCTGTCCTTGGCCAAACCCCACATCCTCAGTTTTCAAAAGCTCTGGTTCCCGCCCTGGCTGGGTAGCTTAGTTGGTTACAGCATCATCCCATATGCCAAGGTTTCAGATTGATCCACAGTCAGAGCACATCCAAGAATCAATCAATGAACACATAAGTAAATAGAACAACAAATCAATGATTCTTTCTCTTTCTCTGTCTCTGTCTCTCTCTCTGATCAATCACTAAAAAAAATGTAAGTTCCCATCGATTTATTTATTCAATCATTCAACTATTTACTAAGTACCTACCAGGTGCTATAGGTAATGAAGATGTAGCAATGCACAAAACAGATAACGCCCTCCCCCACTCCCCGCCTCCTTCCTTGAACCCACATTTGAGGTAGGAGATACACAACAAGCAAAACAAATACTTCCTTTAGTAGACAGTGATAACTGCTAACAAGGAAAAAACAGAAGAAAAAATAAAATGGCCAGGAAAAGTCTTATTCTCTTATTAAAAATATAAATAATATGTTTAAAGATTTAAGAATAATTTTATTATTGTATTTGTGGCCAAGGAAGCTGAATTTTATTCTGACCTACACATTATGGGATTATTCAAATTTTGCTGCCTAAAAGAACTTACTTTAAAGAAAAAAAGCAGGCAAGAAGTGGCAATGTTTGGCAAGACAGGTCTTCCACAAAGACAAAGTAAATCACTGTCAATATGATATCGGCTGGGAAGTGTTAAAGGTCTCTCAGTCTCAAAGGGAAAAAAAAAAGTGCCCCCTCTCTGACTTAAGGCTATGCTGTATGTTATGTTACCTCTCATCATACATTCCGTAGGCAGATTTCATTGCGCGTAGTCATCAGTGCTCAGGTTCCGAGGCTACGCGGTGGGCCTGGGTGGTGGAGTGTTGGGACCTGCTAGGTGTGGATCTTGGAGGCGTGAGAATTGCCTGAATGAGCTAATACAGGTGAGTGAGGCATCTGCAGAGCTAGATGGGGGGAAAACTAGGAGAATGGGACTCCCAAAAAGAGGAGTACTAAAATGAGGAGACAGGGAATCCAAATTTCATCAAATCTTTTGAGTCAAGAAAGACTAGTTTCACATTTAGCATTATTCGTTTTTTCCCCATTTGATATTTAACTCGGGGCAATCAACATGTAGACACTAGGTTGGGAAAAATGTACTGGGACAGCATTTTAGCCTAATTCTTCTATCCATAGAAGCATGAATCTTACTTCTGCTAAATTTATATTTCCTGGTATTTCCGCCGCCCCCCCCCCCCCCAAAATGCCTGAACACAAAATCGGAGAGAAATAGTTTAAAATATTGGCATTGCTACTTAGGAGCGCTGCTAAGCGGCAAGCGAAATAACTTTGCTAGCCATCCACTTTCTCATTTGTGAAACAGAGATAACCTCGATGAGGATTCTGAGGAGGAATATGGTGTCTGTACAGTGCGTGGTCGGGTGCTAGTACATGGAATCATTATTACTGGTGCAGCTACCTCTCTGCTGGCACAGTTTGAAAATTACTTCTTTCTGCAAATAAGTCTATTGGTCAGATTTAACACAAATAAATTAAATTTCATTTCTCTAGAACTTCAAGTGTTGGGAGAGAAGCAGCAGCAGCAGCAAAAACGTGGTCAGTGGACAAAAAAATAAAAACTTTTAATGAAAAATTTTCAATTATATATAAAAGAAAAGAGAAGAGTGGAATGAATTACTATATATCTACACATCACCCCTATTCAACAATTACTCAAGATATTACCAATAATGCTGTGTCTTTTAATCTTTTGTTTTGAGATAAAGTAAATCCCGAACATCATGGCACTCCCTCCCCCACCCACACATATCACATATTTTTAAATAATTTTGCCACTGGCCCTATACAGTCACACATCACTACAGCACACCTATCAAAATAACAGTTTCCTTGGTTTACTAAGTACCAGTCAATATTTGCATTTCCAAGACTGTACCATAAATGTCTTTTCTAGGTAATTTGATCTAAACAGAATCCAAATAAGAACCACTCTTTGTCGGTGGTATGTTTCTTCTAGTTCATTCACTTGAGAGCACCTCCCATGCTCTTTATCATACCACTGACGTGCAGAATCCACGTTAGCAGTCCTAGATTCTGAAACTATATGCTTCTTCACTGTCACTCACTTTGTGCCCTAATCTCTTAGAGGTCCTACAAATAACTTTAGATCATGACTGTGACCAAATTTCAACCTCAAAAGAAATACTAGATATAGAGATCCTACAAAAAACATCCTTCTAACTCCAGAGAATCAAATAGCAACTTAAGTCTACTGGTAATTTTTGAACACTGTTGAAATTAATTTGAAAAATTTAACATGGTGCAATAGCACTGAAAAGACAGAAGAGGGAACTATAATATTTAGGAATTCCACACTTAAATAGCACTAAATTTTGTTTTAAATTTAAACACTGATTTTCAATTTAGCAATGGTGAGAACACCAAAGGAAATGAAGAACATATGATGGGGAGCTGGAGTAAAGGGGATCCTTGTTAGATAGCAACAGGGTAGCTTACCTGAATTCTCTCCTACAGTTTACACGGTAACTCCGGCCCTTCTTGCCTTGGAATAGCAGTTATTTGTGTACCATACATTTGTTCTTCTATTATGTTCTTGCGCAAAGTACTTTAGTTTCAATTGAAGTGACAAGGTTTGCATTTTTATATAAATTAATGTTTAAAAATATCAGTATTCTCCAGAACAAACATCTTAGTAGACTATGTATACTTATTCTTGAGATGTCATTATTACGAAAGTCTTTTAGCAGTTTCCTCTTGAAAGAATGGGTACATAAAAGCAATTTGCTATAAATTTTCCTGATGGCTTTTTAAAAACAAACTATTTTATAAAACATTTGAACAATAGTTATTTAAAAGCCACACACATTGACCTTATTTAGAAATTTGTATTTATTACTTAAGAAATTATTCAGAAAGTGGAAGTGCATTATTTGTTAGAATACAGTTGACCCACACCATGAGTTTGAAGTTTGTGGGTCCACTTATATGTGGATTTTTTATTGATAAATGCCTGTACTGTTTTCGATCTGCAGTTGGAAGTCTACGGATGTGGAAGGCTAACTGTATGCCTTGATCTATGCCATTCTGTATAAAGGAGCATCCTTAGATTTTGGTATTTACTTGGGGTCCTGGACCAATCCCCCATGGATACTGAAGGACAACTTAAGTTTTTTGCTGGTCAAAATTTCTATGCAAATTTTTGGTACACAGGGTTGGTATGCCTAACTCCTGCATTGTTCAAGGGTTAACTGTAATTTTAGGTGGTAGCTTTTGTTAACAGTTATAACTTATTAGTGTAATACAACTTATAAATATCTGTGTATTCAATCTTAACTCTGTTCTTCCAGATCTTTTTCTTCTGTATTCTAGGGTTTTTATTTGCAATTGCAGGCTTTAAAGGATAACCTCTCATCTGGCTCCTGCCTCCTTTTGACCATTTTCCACTGCTTTTAAACAGTTTTTCTTTCAATATTTTACCCAGATTTTATAATTGCTACCTCAGGAATAACTACTTTACTGGTATGACTGCATCATTACAGAATGTCAGAATCTCAAAATTCTATTAATGTTGATTGAAAAATTCATATTCTTGATTTCCATTCCTCCATCAAATTAGGGCCTTCATTTCATCACACAAGAATTTTAAGTACTATCACCTTCCATTCTTCTCTCTCTTAACTCATAGTACATAGAGAGTAGTTTCTTGCCTGTACATTGATTGCTTTTATCATTGAATGTATTCTGTGAAAACCAGGAAACATGTAATCAGAAACTTCATTTTAATTTTCAATGCCACCACTACCTGCAAAACCATAAGCAAATCACAATCTCTGTGACTCTTATTTCTACCATATGCAAATAAGAATATCATTTGCCTCATCAGTTAAAGCTTAGGACCAAACTATGGTAACAAGTGTCAACAAGAGTTTGCCACAGATGTGACACGAGACTAAGAGAATGGTTAAAATCACTACCTGAAAAAAGAACAAACGGAACAGACTGGGAGCTTCAGATACTGAGTACATTCACTGATTCAACAAGTATTTACTGAGTTCCAACAATATATCAAGCATTGTAAAAGCAACTTCTTCAGGTTGAGAAATAATAATTTGGGGGTACTGAGAACTTAATGTCTGAGGTAAAACAGGTAATGAAGGAAAATGTGGCATCTGGGAGTCATCACAAAAAATGAAAACAAGAGACCAATTGCCTAGAAATATATGACATAATTAGGAGGGACAAAGAGCAAAGCTCCAACCCAGTTTACATTTAAGGGATGTATGAAGGAAAAAGCAGTAACAAGGAGAACAAATATTTAGTTGGACATAGTAGAAAAACTGTTACAGTACAGTGTAACAAAAGACGAGGGAGAAGTGAATGCTAAGAAGCAAACTACCAAATGCTGAAAGAGGCAGGGCAGGATGAGAAATGTAAAGACACAGGTTTAGCAACTGGAACCCAATCTCGTCTTGGGGATGATACAGAGCAGAGCATTTTCATATCAGCTTAACCAATGCCTATCTACCTGGTTTTGTAAGAGATGTGGTTTACTTTCACTTGAGAAAGCAGAACACTAGCAGAAATCTACAGAAGGTGGTTGAACAAAAGTTAAGATATTGGACACTCGGAGTTGACTACAAATCAAACAAGTTTGGTGATAATCGAAGGATAAGAGGAGTAGAAGTAAAGTTTTTTTCAAGATTAAGTGTGATGAGGCAAACAACCCAGCACAGGACATAAGAGGGAGAAGAAATACTGAAAACAGGAAGGTTCCAGTGAAGGGAAGAAGGGATAAGATTAAGAATACAGATGTTTACATTTTAAAGAAATAAAAAATTTTATTATTTCAGTAAAGACAGACTGAAATGAGAGAAAGTATAAAATATGAAGTGAAAAAGGAGTAAGAAAAATAGAGAGAGGACTGATCATTTGAGGGCAGTGGAAAGGTTCCAAATAACTAATATTCAGAATGAAGCAGATCAAAAAGGAAGCACTGAAGCTAAACTATGGGGGAAATGTCAATATGTACTAGGAGCCCCTGAGAGGGGTCATTGATATCACTCTAGGCAGTCCATGAACATGGAACAAAACAGGAGAAATGAACAACTGTAATTATTCAGATTAACAGTCTGGGAAATTTGTAATGATCAGGAGAATGGAAATCCTGGGAATTACTAAGAATAACATTGAGATGGCTACCAGATTGAATGTGGGTTATTCTGGATTAAGTTTTTCATTTAAAATGTGATCCTAGGAAGAAATAAAAAGCTTTTAGGAAAACTTCCCTCCATTATGTGGTTGCTACAGTAACTATACTGGGAAAAAAAGGAGTCAATACTATTTTTCAATGGTTTTCAGACATTTATGCAAAAACACTGTGACATTTAGAATAAAGATTAGTAAACAATGAAAGTACCTTCTGAGAAAGAATAGTGCTATCCATACAACCCTCACCAACCATGACCAATATTTCTAAGGTGTATTATCGATCAGCAGAGTAGCAAACTCTAGGATATGTGCTGAGAAGCTGCTACCTATAGTATAAAGCAGCCCCTATTGACTTTAATGATAAATTAGCAGCTTAACTAAAGAGTAGTCCTTACCCTTGTAAAAAATAAAGGTCTATACTAATATTAAACCCCCATTTCAAATATAAATGCTCAAAGAGAATTAATAGAGACTCAATAATTATGTTAATAAGCATACAGAACAAGAGAAGGGAAAAGGGAAAGAATGCACAAAAGCCATTTTGCCTTAATTCAGCCATAAACAGGTCATCGAATCCTCTAACTACAACATGTGACACATACTGTAGGAGGATGTAACTCTTCTCAACTAAATCTTTCACTTTTTTTTTTATCACAATAGAAAACTTATCATCATAAATGGCATAACATCAAACTTCATTTCCTTTTCCACTGCAAAACAAAATGTCCAAGGACAGTATAATACAAACTACAAAAATATCAATGTGAAAAACAATATTACCCATACACTGGGCACTTAAATGATGGTTAAACAATAAACACCATGATTTAAAATCAACAAGAAGAATATCAATAATCTTAGCTCTATAAAATTTCATTAAAATAGATTTTTGGTTATTTGAAGTTAACACAGAATATTGTTAGACAATACAAAAGATACAAAGAAGTAAATTTCCCTAAGAAAAATAAATGTATTACACTATATTACAACCCCTTTGCCCTTACATAAAAAGCCAATGCTACTAAGAGTGGTGACATTCCACTGTTAAATGCCATTTCTCTAAAAAAATAATATAGACAACATTATAGACCAATATGTCCTGAAATATGCCTTCAATTGATAAAAGCCACATTATAATAAAAAATAAGGAACTAAAATGGTCCCATAAAAATCTGAAAGACATACTTCATAAAGCAGAGGAAAATAGACATATTCCATATGTAGGTTTACAAAAACACTGAAATATCATTGTCTGCAAATATCCTGCACAAGATTAAAATCATTAAGATTCACCAAAGCTATTGTTTCTTCACAGGGAAGATTTAAGAGATTTGTTAATATGCTTAGCCTAAAAAGCAATGGTTTTATTAAGGTACAAAATCAAATACTCAGTAAGTGCCATGATAAACTAAAGCATTAAATTCTTCTACAGTCTAAAAACCAAATATGAACTGACAAGACTAGCATCAATAAACATGTCATACATAGCTAACATTTTCAGGGTAACACATGGGATCCAAACATAACGTTTTGCTTAAAACAATTAGCTGAGGAATCGAAGCACAAATACAAGAATAATTGCTTCCTTTGGGCTTTGGCTGTCAAACACAGGAAATGCCAATGCTTTATAATCCTGTAATAATTAAAACCTTGTCACAGACCTAGACTATCAATGAATATTTACTTAAAAGATTTTTCAGTATGACACCAAAAGCATAGCAACAAAAGGAAAGAACAGACAATTTGGATTTCATCAAAATTAAAAACTTTTGTGCTCAAAAGACAACAGAAAGTGAGAAGACAATTCACAGAATGGGAGAAAGTATTTATAAATTATATATTTCATAAGGGACTAGTTTTCAGAATATAGAATGAATGCTTACAATTTGATAATAAAAAGACAACCCAACTGAAAATGAGCAAAGGATTTGAACAGACATTTCTCCTAAGAATGTATGTAAATGGTCAATAAACACATGAAATAATGCTTATCATTAGTAATTATGAAGATGAAAAATCAAAACCACAATAAAATACCACTTCACATCTATTAAGATAGAGAAAATCCAAAGAAGACTGACAAGAATAAGTGTCTGTGAGAATATGAAGTAATTGGAACGCTCATACACTGCCAGTGGAATTGTAAAATATTGCAGCCATTTTTGATAGTTCCTCAGAGCTAAATACAGTGACTATTACCCTGCAATTACATTCTGGTAAGTATACACCTAAAAGAATGTAAAAGTGTGCACAGAAAAACTTACACAAAAATGTTCACTGAAGAAGCATTCCTAATAGCCAAAAAGAAGATACAACCTGTCAACCGATGACTGGATGAACAAAATGTGATATACAATGGGATATATTTTGGCCATAAAAATGAGTGATACCTGCTACAAAATGGATAAGCCTTGAAAATACTATGCTAAGTGAAAGAAGGTATATACAAAAGAAAAAGTATTGTATGATTCCAATCAATATGAAATGTCGAGAAGAGACAAATCCATAGAAACTTGGAGTATATTGCCTAGAGCATTTAGGGGCAGGGGATTTAAAGGAAATAGGTAGTTACTGCTAAAAGATAAAGGGGTTTGTGGGGTGCTAAAGTATCTTAAAATTAGAATGTAATAATTATTGCAAAACTCTGAATACACTAAAAACCACTGACTTATACACTTAGAGATGACTTTTCTGATATGTGAACTATATTTCAAGAAAGCAGTCACTAAACATAAATGAATAAATTTTCAAAAAGGAAATATATGTCATACACATATATAATGCAAAGATGATTACTTCCCTCAGATTAACTCAAATACATGTATCAATGAGGAAAAAATGTCAATAAATTACTCTTTTCTATTTAATACATCACTACATATCAGTTACATTTTAAAGTAGTAAAAATTTGTTTAAAAAATTCTTGCAACATCATTTGCTCCTAAAAATGTTACATTTGTTATAAATATACAGTAAACAATAGTATAATTATTGAATATTTAAGCATCAATTATGATTATTATAAAATTTTAGAAAAATAATTTGGTTGAATATTTTTTGTTTCAAACACATTAAAAACTATAATAAAAGAAACCAATGTTTATTATTAAATATCTTTTCATGTAGCTAGGAAATTGCCTTTTACTAATCAAGTAAGTGTACTTATCCTTAAAAATACTTTGATATTAAACAATAAAAAAAATTATGAAAACACTTGATTAACCAATGCCTCCATATTTACTGCCACACTGTCGAAAAATATTTAATAATTTTAACATCTACATGATTAACAAAGGCAGTATTATACCTATATAAATACTATATAGCTGAAGTAAAACACATTGAGATTTACTCTCCTACAACTACTCAAAAATTAAAAAGTAAAAACCTTATCTAGTTTTTGAAATTCTTAATTATAGAAACCTATCACATGTTTCACATTATAATGTTATCAAAAAGAAACTAGGCTAGCCCAGAGAGGAAACAGCATAGGGCCTGACCAGAGTACTGGTCTTCATGTTCATGTTTTGTGGTAAATAGGACCAAATATGAAGAGGACTCAAGTAATGGAAGGCTAAAGAAGAAATTTTTATTAGTATCAACAACTAATAGAAAACTGTTACAAAAACCTTAAGCAGGAAAAATCCTGTTTCATTCACAAAGCATTAGCATTTCTGCTGATAAGGCTATTTCTTTCTCTAAACTCTTTTAATACTTAGGCTACACACAAAAAGAATTTCCTAAATACAGTGTGAAGAAAGAATCAGAAGGAGAGCAGAATAAATGAAAACAGAAGAAATTCCAGTGTTGGGTAAAAATTAAAAGAAATATAAATTATAATTGTCATTTACAGTGACTATTGTAAATGTCATTAATGTAACATTCATGTAAACTTAAGTAACATGCAAACTATTTAATATGAAGAGTGTGTACTTACCAAATATTTAAATAGCCTTTTAAAAATCCCACTGATGGCTGAGACTCCCTAAATAAAAAATAAGAAATAAATTTTCAACTTCAGAAATTAACCCCACTCTGTAAAATCTACCCAAGAATCCCATTTATGAAATCAATTTATCTTTTTTGACACTTTAAAACCCAAATCACAGCTAAAACTTTGGCACATGAAAAATATAAAACAATTTTTTTCCTAATCTTGTACATAATTAAAATTTCATATATAACAATATGGAGAAGTTAACAAACTATTAAGATATTGGCAGAATTTACTAGACTGCAAAAACAGTGAGCTCTATAATAAATCAGATTTCAAATATTATAGACCTAGACAACAGCATGCTAACAATGTCTCAGAGAAGCATTCATGTGTTAAATTCTTCCTAGCCATCAACATATAATGTCATACGCTACATCCTGGTGCCTAGTTACCACTTTGAAGTGTGACCCACACAATCTTACTGTAGCATCTACAGAGTTAAGAGTCAAAACTTGGAAAGATATTTTTAAAACTGTTTAATTTTATTTTTATTTAAAAATTAACACTAGTACTATGTCAGTACTAAAAAAAAATTAAAATATTTTAATCACAATAAAAAATGTATACTGACATTAATTTTACTGTTTACAAAAGTTAGTTGTAAATAATTTTATAATAAACATACTACATATCCTTTCAGTCATCTCAAGTCAAAATAACCTTCAAAATACAGTTCAAAAATTCAAGAATAAAATACTAAATATTATAGAGCTCTTATTCTTTGTCAGGCACATTGCTCAGAACTTGAAAAATACATATTTTTTAAATGACCTCATTTACTCCTAATATCATAGATAAAAAAGCTAAGCCTTACAGAGATTAAGTAATCTGCTGAAATATAGGAGCTACCTGTGACTGCGCAACCCCATGTTTTTAGGGCACTATCCTAGGACTCCTCAAAAATAAAGTAAAATAGAACATGACATTTTTAGAAATAAAACGGATTGCGTCTTTGAAAGTAAAAAAAAAAAAAAAGATGTTTTTAAATTCCTTTTAAAGAATCACCAGAATAAAGAAATCCATCTTAACTACCAGAAAATGTTACCATACTCAAAATTAGAATGTCATATATAAAAATAAAATAAAAATATTTTCTTATGAAGAAACCATAACAGTAAAATTTTCTATCACTAGTACTATTAAAATCGAAATCAATCAAATGAATTACATCCATATCCACAAGTCATGGGACAGGGGAGAAGAAAAAAGTATATTTGAAACTTAAACAATAGTTTAAAACAATAAAACTTTTTATAAGATGACAGCAAAATATCACCATGCTTCTGAGGTAGGCAGATTTTTTAAGACAGAAATGATCAAAACAAAAATTGGACTTTATTAGCATTAAAAGTTGTTTTGTAAAAAAGTGAAAATGAAAGCTACAGAGTAGAAAAAATACCAAGGCACATGTGCAAAAAATAACTCACATACAAAATATGTTTTAAAACCCTTATATTACCAAGAAAAAGACAACCCAATTCTTAAGATAGGCTAAAGACCAAACAAAAACTGACAAAAGATAATTTCAAAACCCAATAAACATATTGACAAGGTGCTCGATTTCACTAATCATAAGGAATATACAGATAAAAAAGCTCAATTAGATACAATTATCCACCAAAATGACTACTTTACCTAAAAGCCAGACAACGCCAGTGTAAGTGAGAATATGCGGCACTGGTGTTCTCATCCACTGCAGGCAGCAACAGAATTGGTATAACCAGTACAGAAAACTATTTGGAAGTATTTACTGAAGGTGAAAATACACACAGCCAATGACTAAGTAACACTACTTACTCCTGGGTATACAATCAACAGTCACGTGTAAGTAGGTGCACAAAACGATATGTACAGATTTATCATAGCAGCATTATTTAAAGAGACTAGAACTGAATATAGTCCAAATGTCTATCAGCAGAAGGGAGAAATAAGCTGTTATATTCATAAAATTAATTCCTAGACCTCAGTGAAAATGAGAAAACTAATGCCACACACAAAATAAGATACATCTTACAAACACAATACTGTGTGAAGGGGTGTGTGTGTGTGTGTGTGTGTGTGTGTGTGTGTGGTCAATTTCTGAAACAAGCTAAACTAATGTCTTATCACAAAGTCAGGGTAACAGATACCTTTTGGGTGAAGAGATTATTTGGCACAGGACATAGACAGATGCTTCAGAGGAATTGATATGTTGATGTGCGTTCACTTTGTAAAAGTTCATCAATATAGAAATGTTTGTCAATAGTTTTCTGTATGTAATTTTACTTATTTTAAAATTTTTATTTGAAAAAAAATGTTTATATAAAATAGATGAAAATTTGTGTTACATGCCACTGAGTCAGTTCTGACTCCTGGCCACCCTGTGAGTGTGTGATGTCTACATGTCCTGTCCTCCAAAGCCCTGCTCAGCTCCTGGAGACGCCTGCCCAGGGCTTCTTTCATGGAGTCAATCCAGGTGTAAAAGTATTCTCTGTGAAGTAACTTCAGGTCATCATCCTAATGATACAAAGCACATTACTTTGAAAACCTCAATATCCTATTAATACATTTTAATTTATTTCTACTGACTGTATAAAGGTAAGTTAAATATGTATGGTCATTTGTATTAGTTTTACCAGCAAGATATCTCTTACGGTTTTCTTTAATAGCAGAGAAAGTTTTACATGATATCTTGCTAATGCCTGTTCTACAGACAGGCTCAAGATAGGTTCCCAGATGTGTAATTTCACACACATATTAAAAGTGTTAATCGCTAACTCAGAAATTGAGTTCAAAGGCAATCACATGGCCAAGTCAGGCATTCATAAAAACTTTAAGGCAAATTACTTGGCTCTGTTGCTTAGAAAAATATTAAGAGTTTTTAAAACAAATAACCTTTTGAAGAAAATTCTTGCAGATAAATATTCTTACACATCTAAACACTTTTAGGTTAATATTTACAGTGGTACCTTCTTTATTCAAAATATAAACAGTTCTGTCTGTATGTCCTTTTATCCCATTTTTTCTGTTTTATTTACATGAAAACTGTTTTTTTTAACTAACTTCTTATTCCATTCTCTAAATTAAATAACATCATTTTTTTTATCAGACTTGAAAAGTTTTATCCTGATGAAAATTGGCCTGGTTACAACAACCTGTTTGTCTGGAGCTGGGGGACTTTTTTGTTGTATGAGTCTCTTAAGACAATGGCGGGAGGAACAGGACAGCAGAACACCCAAAAAGCCAGTTCCCTGAACAGTTCCCAGAGATCGAGCCTCTTTGGACAAACTTCACTTTAGACAACTCAACCTTACAATAACTTTCCTCCCTCTTGGGTTGTTTCATTTCTAAGATCCTGGCCTGGTACAGATCTCTCCAAACCTTTAATCAGCCAGGAACTACCGTCAGTTTCTACTTGAAGGTAGCAACCATTGGGTTGTAGTTCTGTGATGTAAGGTGCAAGCGCAAGAGTTCCACGAAATTGATTTTTTTAAAAAAATCAATCTAGTCACCTCACCCCACACCCCAAGACCCCAAGCCAGAAAGACACTCGCTTCTTCTAATACTGGTACTTATCTTTCTAAATGGTATATTTGCACCAAGAACACTTAAAAACTTCCAGTTCCCATTTTGGGCAACTCTTGAAATTGTTCATATGAGAGGTACCTCAGAACAAAAAGGGGGATCTTCTCCCCAAGAGAACTTTGTCTTATCTTCCTAAAAGAGAATGAAATATCAACTCAGCAAGACAAGACAGACAAATACTGGAGAAGGGACCAGAATCATCATTTAGGGTCCACTATGAAGCTGAGAACCAACAGATCCCATCCCAAATCTATAGAGTCTACAGAGGTTTATTAGGATAATTACCTAAAACCTATGATTTCTAGTAATACCAAAGATTCCAGAGAGGAAGATAAGAATGAACAGTATTCCCCAAAAACAAAAGATGCACAATGAATTCCACCACTGCACACTGTTCATTCAAGCAATAAATGTAATGAAGACTGTTCATGAATTATAATAATGTAAATAGTGGTATTTGAAAATCTAGCACCTTAAAACAGTGCAAATACTACATATTCCTATAATATTCTTACTTCATTCTTATTTTGTATTTCAATTTTGGAGGTGAAAAAGTTACAACTAGACTGGTGAAGAATATTTTAAAAAGCAAGGTCTCAGCTAGTCAAAAGTTGTAAGTAGTTACACAGATATCAGATCTTGAATGATCTGGAACAAAGCATTAGAAATCATTTCTCAAATTACCCATCACTCATTCAACTTAGCCAAAATACAATATTTCACTAATCAACCCAGTGCAAAGCAAGTTTATCTCCACCTTCCAAAGGCCTTCAAAAAACTTCACGCCATAATAATTTTTTTTTAATGTAAATTTTTACTTTAAAACTTTCATGTTGCATTTCTATTTCTTTACCAAAGAAGGCACAGCACTCGGTATTTATCTTTTCAAGCATCTTGCAAAGGTATGTAAACAATACTATTTACCTTTTAAAATTAAATTAATATTATTTACATTTTTTACAAATGTGTGTGTAAAAGTATAAAAATGTAAAGGATACCTCCAGTTTGGTAATTACCTCAGAAGGGAGGCAAAAGAAATATATTCATAACGTTCAAGTGTATTTTTAACTTGGCTTAAAAATTCTGAAACAATTACAGCGAAATATTAATATCTGTTCATTCTGGAGTAAGGATACATTAGCATCTTATATTTTTCCTTACATTTTTTAGATTTTTAAATATTCCATCATTAAGAGATTTAATTTTTTTTTTTACTGAATTGCTGCTATACAAACCTTAGTTCTGTAATTCCTGGTGTTTTAAAACTATTGCTTTGAAGAACTTTAATTTAGAAGCAGGTACTCAGTGACCCCTTCTACTTTAATCTCTGATGTAAATAAACAGAAACAAATCAGCACTTTCCAAATAATTTTAATATGCAAAATGCATTTCATCACTTAAATAAGAAGTAACTTGGAAGGTAGGCCATGTGAATGGCATTACATCTTCTTTAAAGTTTATTATTTCCTGCATCTCATCTTGCTCTTAATATATATCACCATTTGAAGAACTGAACGTTTATCCATTCTAATAATTCAGTTTTTTCAGTTATTTAGACCTAACTCTAAAAAACGATCCTATTAAAGTTATTATTTTAATTCCAATTAATAAGCCTATTTTTAAAATCTTACTGTTGTAAAATTGGTACACAAAAGGATTTTAGAAACTCAAATTTTTTAAGGAATTTGATAAGTTAGTTCTTTATCACATTCCTTTTAATGCTTTAATCTATTTGTAAAAACTTGCTATTTTCTGCTTAAGAGAAGGTCAACGGCTTTCACTTCACTACTCTAACATAATCATGAATTGAAATAAGAACTCTTAGCTCTTTGGACCGACAAAGCTACCAGTATGCCTAAGCCAATAAAGCGATTCGTTCATTAACGCTGCTAATAAAGCAACCTTTTGTTAGTCTATGAAACATCAGAAACCTCAGAGACTCTAACTTTGCAGTTTTTCCCTGTTTTTGCCATATGAACTTAAAAGTTCTCTTACATGCCATTTACTTTAACAACTAAAACATAATCATTCTAGAAATTTGACCTTCCACTCTAGGTAATTTAACAATATAACACATTAGTTCCAACTTCAGAAAACTCTTCCCAGATGAAACTACTTATATTTTATATAATTCTCTTGTTTTTCAATAGAACCAATCAGTGTAGAAATCTGTGCCATCTTCAAATAAACAACTACAGGAACCACCTGACCTGTCCAGGTCACTTAGTTGGTTAGAGTATCATCTTGATACCTCAAGGTTGCAGGTTCAATCCCTGGTCAGGGTACATACAAGAACCAACCAATGAATGCATAAATAAATGGAACAACAAATTGATGTCTCTCCCTCTGTCTCTCTCTCTCAAATCAATGTGTTGTGTTTTTTTTTTTAAATTTAAAAAAGTAAATAAAGGAACATCCCTATAATATTCTCAAAATGCAAAACAAAAATGTTTCCATTTACCCAATCAGCATTAAATCAATCAACTACAGTAAGCAAGACATGGAAGATACTGTAAAGATTAATACCCAGTCCTTGCCCTCAAGCAACTCAATTTGAGAAAAAATAACAGGAATCTTTTTATAAAAATGACTGGAAAGTAGCTTTTAATAGTGCTAACTACTAAAAATAATAGTTAGCATGAGGATATAATTAACTGAACTGAGACAATATAAAAATCTTCAATGAGGAGACTTTTGAAGCTAAATAAAGGACAGTATATTTAAGGCATATAGAATAACTCATACAAAATGAGATACATAAAACACCATGGTAAATTCAAAAAATTTTAATTAATTTAGTAAGGCTGAAATACATCGTGCATGTAAGAAATTAGCAGAAAATGACTGTCAGTTCTTGAAGAGCCACATTTGCATTGCTTTAGAATTTGGACTTTATTCCATGTAATGGGCACACATTAAAAAGTTATAACAAAAGAATTGTGCACCTGAAACCTGTATAATTTTGTTAACCAGTGTCACCCCAATAAATTCGATAAAAAGTGCTCAGGTCTGTTTCTTTAGAAAAGTTGCTCCTGAGGTACCTGGATACCCTAAAGCATCTATTTTCAATAACTTCAGACACACAAAGCAGTTAAGGCACTTGACCAGTCACACAGATTAGGAAATAGTGGAACCAGGACTCAACCTGGCTTGAGTCTTACACACTCTTAGCCACTATAATATATTATCTCCCAAGAAGAAACAAAAGTTAAAAACAATCATGACAGAAATCTAACTCCTCTGTTAAACTGCCCAAGGAGTCCATGGAAATACAAAATAGCAAAAATCAAAACACAATCCTTCTCCATCAATACTGTTAATGTGTATTTGCATTAGAGATAATAATATGTTTAATGGTATAATTATAAGCAAAACATTTTTATCAATCTTTATTATTTATTAGTTCATACCTTCATTTGGAAGTGAGGCATATCAAAGTTTAAAATATACACTATCAGTATAAAAATAAGAAAACAAGAAGCCCTTAAAGATCATCATCCCTAATAAACAACGCATTAGAGAAAAGAAGAGATGTTTAGAATAATCTTTGTAAACAGCAAAGAAGGCTTTTATTTGCATGGTTTCCAAGTAAGATAATAGAAAGACAACATAATAAAGCTGAGAAGCAAGTGGTAGACTTCTGGACATGGTTCCAGATCAAAGGACATAGTGTTATTTCTTTTTTAATCAGATGCCAATAAAATAAAAAAAGAATCACTACCTATCAATCACTCTCACATTCATAACTTTTTGTAACATATTGAGTCAACAAAGTACTCAATAATAGAATAGCTCTTCAATTTTTATATCTTTAGTTTAAAAAAGAAAAAAACTACACCAGCACAATCGTCCAATAAATTTATTATGCTAGGCACTAACAAAGCAAGAATAAATATACCCTGCCCTCTGAAAACTTAAGTCTACTGGAGAGATTGATATGAACTAATCAAACACATAAATCACAAATGTGATAAAAGCCATGAATGCACATAACAGGGACATTTAACCTAATGAGTGTTTTGAGTGATGAAAGGCTTTCTTTCAAGAAGTGACCTTTAGAATGACATTTGGAAAATGTTTAAAAGTGAAGAGGGATTCAGGAGAGTGACTGGTGAGAGGAAGGGGTCATGGAATCAAGGGAAGACAATTATATAGGCAAGGTTTTCGTTATTAAGCTGGTAGTGGAAACTTGGGTGCTATTTATATGTTTTTATAACATTTGCATTAAAAAACCCCTTTTAAGTTGAAGACTTCAAACACAAAGTAAACAGAATAGTATAATAAACTCATATATATCCATTACCCAACTTTAGCAGCATCAACATCCTGCCATTCTTGTTTCATCTAAACCCTCCACTCCCTGCCACCCAACTTATTTTTATATTTTTTTGGTAAAACTTGCATACATTGACATATACACCCCTTCGCCATCCTACTCTGACAAATAAACTCACGTAATCCACACCTCTCTAGACACTGAGGTTTTTTTTCACTTCAGAAAACTCCCTCATGCCCCTTCCCAGTTGTGCTCCAGCACTTTCCACAACCAAAGAACTGAGCCATTGTTCAATATCCTTTTCACCACAGGTTAGTTTTGCCTGTTCTAGAACTTAATATAGATGGACTCGTACCATTCTGTGTCCAGCACCTTTCGCTGGGTGAGCACGTGAGAGTCACCCATGTCCCCTGCGCATTCCTTCCTTTTTATTACTGAGCAGTATTTCACTGTATCACGATATCAAACCTTTTAATCCATTATCCTACTGATTGGCATTTGAGTTGTTTCCAGTTGTTAGCTATTATGACTAAATCTAGTGTAAAAATTCTTGAAAAAGGATTTTTGTGGACATAAGTTTTCATTTCTCTTGAGAAAATAACCCAGGAGCAGAACAGCTGAATCCAAAGGTAGGTGTAATGCTTAAATTTATATGAAACTAGCAAGTGGTCTTCCAAAGTGACTCTGCCATTTTATACTCATACCAGCATTTTGTGGGAGAGTTCTGGGTGTCTTACTGGAAAGTTTGTTGCAATCTTTTTAACTGCAGCCCCTCTAGTTAGTTGTAGTGGTTATCTAGTAGTTTCAATTTCCATGTTCCTAATGACTCATGTTCGTAACTCTGATATATATTAAAGTAGGGTAATTTATAATAAAATGGGAGGAGCATATTGATATAGGAATAACAAGAGCAAAGGCTCTGGAGGAAAATATATATCACATCTGGACCATGGGGTCAACATGGCACAGCAAGGAGTAAAAAGGAAAGTGGCATGTCATAAGGCCAAGAAGGTAAACTAGGGTCAAATCACAGGGATGGAGGTTATCATGAGGTCAGATTTTTAGATTCATTTTGTCTCTAGGGTAGCTGAGTTATAAAATAGGCCTGTAACTTGGATAAGTAGAAATCAAAGTGGTGAGACTGCCTGGGGAAAAGGAACAAAAAAGCGAGAGAAAACAGCTTAGGACCAAGGCTCAAGAAATTATAATTTAAATGATCAAGCAGAAGAAGAGAAACCTGGAAGAGTTAGAAATGATATCTGCAAAGTATATTACCAAAAATATTAATCAGATTATTTAAAAATTACCAAAAATCAACATAAAAGCCAACACCCAGAGGAAAAAAAATATTTATTAGCAAAGAACACAGAAAAGATTCACGCATGGAAGACAAGAATGAGCAAAATCCATGCAAAGACATTCAACTTTACTAGAAATCAAAGTAATGAAAAGGAAAACTATTAAACTCAGGAAATGCTGGGTTATACAAAACAAGTAGGACCTCAATGGGCTCTCCATTTATTTTAAATTTAGGGATCCCACGATCATTCAGTCCCAGCCAAAAAGAAGCATTCAGGTCAGTACATCTCTTTATCATCAGGCCCGTCATATTACCTTATTGAAATGATGCCCACCTTACCTATGAAAGTTAGAGTTACGCTAGAATCCCACCATCTGAAACCAGAAAGACAACTTTAATAGAAATATGTATATCCTGCTACCTACAGACAAGTGCAATTATAGTAGTCCTCCCTTTACCCACGGGGGTGTGTGTTCCAAGATCCCCAGTGAATGCCTGAAACCCTAGATAGTACTGACTCCTATGTATTCTGTTTTTTCCCATACATATGTACCTATGATAGTTTAATTTATAAATTAGGCACAGTAAGATTAAAAACAATAACATAATAAAATAGAACAATTATAAAAACATACTGTAATAAAAGTTGTGAATATGGTCTCCCTCAAAATAAGCACTTATCAGACACTGTAGCTCTAACTTTTAGAGTTTGAGGTACAACAGCAAAATTAGCATGAATTTATTTTTTCTTTGCAATTTTACAGACAGAAGATTTGTTCTTACCATAGATCTTAGCAACCTCAGCATTTAATGTTCTTTCTTTCCTTAAGTTGGGAATTTTTACCCTTTCACTTAAGGAAGCACTTAACAGCTTCTCTTTGGCATATCCAGATTCCAAGCATTACTACTCTTGCACTTTGGGGCCATTATTAAGTAAAATAGGAGTTACTTGAACACAAGCCTTGTGATATTACAACGGGCAAATGGATAACTTCAACCAAGTGCCTAACAGACAGGTAGTGTATCGTCGGCAGCCGTCCATCTCGAGAGACGATGGTGTAGCTTCTTAAGAGTCTATCTGCACCGCCGAGAATGGCTGTGCAGTCCGACTCGGGAGTGACACGGTATCTGTCTCCTCCCATGTTGAATCGACATCTTGCGATGACGCTGGAGTGTCCTCTCCAGTGAAGCTGAAGCTACAGAGCCTGGGCAGGGTGATATGGAGGGTCTGCTGTTGCCCATGCAGCAGACCCCCCCTCTCTTCGCAGCTGAAGGGTCCAAGGGAAAGACGGAGTCAATACAGCTTGGCTTCAGGTGCGCCGCAGGAGTTGCCGGTGTTGATTACAGCGTCAAACCGCCTTAGGGACTCCGGCTCCGGATTTTCTGTCGGGGTTTACTCCCTTAGCCTTTCCCCTGAAGAGGTATGCCGCAAGGCAGCGGAGGTTTTTTGGAGTCAGAGTTTTCCTTCTCTGATGTGCCCTGACTGGAAGATCGAACCAGCGACACTTAGCTCGCAGGCCGACGCTCAATCCACTGAACCAAACCAGCCAGGTAGTGTATACAACACAGATATACTGGAAAAGGGGATCATTCACAACATGGATATACTGGGAAAGGGGATTATTCATGCAGCTGGTGGACAAAGCAGGATGACAAATGATTTCATCATGCTACTCAAAATGGTGCCCAATTTAAAACTTAAGAATTAGTTATTTCCAGAACTTACAATTTACTTTTTTCAAACCTCAGCTGACCACAGATAACTGAAACTACAGAAAGTAAAACCCTGGATAAAGGGGGACTGTTGTGTATTGCTTCCCATAGATTCTGGAACTGTCATCAAAGTATTTCTCATTACCTTGGTGAATACAGTATTTTCTGGACCTCTTTGTGGGTAATGGAGTGAGAAAGGGGGAGGTAGGAATGGTCTTCATGAAATATCCATTCCATCGGTCCTATTTCCCTTAGTCTTTTGACTTCTTCCTCTAATTATAACTATGAGTTTGTAGGCATTCAACTTCATTTAGTATAGACCAATGCTGAAATCAATCCAAGGAGCAAACAATACAACTTCTCCTAGTTGCTTGAGCAAGACGACTGAATCCAGAATCTCTGGTAACTGCACCACGGCAACACACTGAGCCAAAGCAAAAAGCTTGTTTCCCTCTCATCATCGGACCCATTTCTCCTCCTATTCCTGAAGTTTTTCCTGAATGTTGGCAAAAATCTTTTTTTTTAAATGATGATAGATTTTTTTTTTTTTTAAATGAGGATTGTGGGATGAGGTATGAAGAAATTGGATTCCCCTTGAATGGTAACTGTCATACATATGATCGTTGTAGGTCCTCAAAAAAGACAAGGAAAAACAGCTTCTGTCAGCAAGAAACTTCTTTGAATTTGGAGACCTGCACTGTGTTTCCATAATTCCTTAGATAAGGAAAATTCAGAAGATCATTAGCTGCCATAAAAAATGACATATGTCCAATAAGGGGTGGGGGCAGCATTTATTGCATTGCTTTCCATCTCCTTACATTTTCTTAAAATCAGACAACGTAAGATTTTTCTATCTGGTTAATTTGTTATGTATTTAGTATTAACTGTCACAATTTCTACACACTAAGATGAGACAGCATTATGGTACTCAAATGCAAGAGCAATTAAATTTAAGCCTCTAGAGGGCAGCATTTCTCATAGGATAGACAGGTTTGATTTTAATAAAAAGAATTCATTGTCCAAGCAGTTTAAGAAATGCAGGATAAGCAAGCTTTGGCAAGTTTCTTTCTTGTAAGATGTCTCAGTCTTTAATATGACATTGTGCATTGTGAATCTTTAATAGGCCACTTTTATGGTATACATGTTCCTTCAAACTTACCTAATCACAGAACCTTTTCTTCAAGGACCATCTCTAGTGATGGTTTCTACAGAATGCATTTGGAAACAATTTTCTCAAGACAAGTTTTACTTCCTTCTTTATTCATGGACTTACTCTCCTACTTTTTAAAACAGCTCTTTAGACATTTTCCTATATTCACAGATCATGACTGAGAATAGAACAAAACCTGGCAAGAGCATTCCTGTACTTAGCAGAAATCAGAAACGTGGAGAACTTACTGCTGGTTTACATTTGTGAGTACACAAAACACGGGCTACACTTTTGTATTATCACTTATTCTTATATATTTTTCCATACAAACAATTGTAAACCTACTTTTGCCCACCCCTGTAAATAAAAGAAAAAAGTTTGGTACTATAAATAGTTGAGATATAAACCCTCTTAACTTTAAAATCCACAAAGGAGTTGAACTATATTTAATAAAACATTTTCATATTTACCCAAACTCAGAATATTATTTGAACATCATTAATAATCTTCCCACAATTCATGTCAACTGAAATTGTTTCCTAATCTAAAGGTCTATTGTAAACCTGATGAGACCTCTACAGATAAGACATTCTTAATCTTATTTCCAAGAATTCTAAAAACAGGGGTTGGTCAAGCCATGATTTCAAATAAAATGTGTGTCTCCAAATGCTCTTTTTAATTACTAAATATCCTTCTACCCATAAACAATGTTTGATATATTTTCTTTTTAATGCTTAATGACTATGAGGCATTCCACAAAGAAAATGCATTTAATTCTAAGCAGCTCTTCCCAGCGGTCTTGATTCAGAAGTCCTTTTGGTACTCTTCCTCTGACATTAGAGTTATCATAAAAGGACTATAATCCCCAGTCTCAAGTCACCAAAATACTTTGAGAAAGTACATAATCAATGTACAAAGTTTTAATTTCCCGACCTGGAAGTACAGTATTCAACCAACAATTAAAGGTTTAATTTCCAATATATTAGCCATTAGCTACATGTGACTAGTGAACACTTGAAATGTGACTAGTGTTAATAGGGAACTGAATTTTGATTTAATTATAATTAATTTTATCTAAATATAAAAGCTAAAGCAGTGTAAATTGTCCTACTAAAGATAATTTTATTGTTTTGGTAATATTTCATTTCATTGTAACCACTGCAGTACATACTATACCGTGCTTGTAGGATTATAGAAAGTCATTTCTAGTATTACACATAAAATAAAACTGATCTACTCAGTATCAATTAACTATTCAGGCAAAATTTTTTTTCTACATACTAGAGTAATAATGATGCAATGTATTTACTTAATTTTTTTGCAGATAACAAGGTGCAGTGATGTCTCTGTAAATCAAAATTGGTAATTAAATAGATATTTTCACTTTAATTTTGACTTGCTTTTTTAATTTTAATATTTTGACTAATAATGTTACTTTCTTTAATTTTTTTAATTAATTTGTTTTTAGAGAAAGAGAGAATAAGGGAGAGATAGAGAAACATCAGTTTGTTGATCCACTTACTTATGCATCCATTTGTTACTTCTTGTATGTGCTCTGACTGGGGATCGAACCTGCCACCTTGGAATATCCAGATGATACTCTAACCAACTGAGCTACCCAGCCAGGGCTTAAGTTATTGTACTTCCTTTAACTT
This sequence comes from Furipterus horrens, assembly GCF_987537825.1. Taxonomy (NCBI): domain Eukaryota; kingdom Metazoa; phylum Chordata; class Mammalia; order Chiroptera; family Furipteridae; genus Furipterus; species Furipterus horrens. The sequence goes on from NW_028327180.1 coordinate 18,853,012, forward strand.
TCAAAACAAACGGACAAAGGGGGTGGTGGACAAATTGTTAAAGTTAAAATGAAGGCATTCTACCTACACAGCATCAAGTGGAGAAATAGAAACTAGTAGTACCGCCACCAGAACAGTGAAGTGAAACTGAAGAAGGTATTCCTCAAAATTTACTATTAATGACAACTACAGTTACTTGTGGCACAGTAAAATAAAGGAGCTGTTCTTTATGTAAAAAAATTTTCCAAATAAAAGTGTGGACAATATTTAGAGACATTTCCAGCAAATAGAAAGTGAGCTTTATAAGGATGTTTTACAAAAAGTGGAAGACCTTTAATTAAACCACCAAACAACTAACCGTCCCTCATATGAAATACCTAATAGTATCAAAAATCAACAGATTTAGAATTTCAGAAATTACTGCTTTCTTTCAGCTTTAGATAGTCATGTGATATGAGACACTGGCAAATTAAAATTTTAGGCACATTTTCAAATTTAAGAAGAAATGTCAATAAACATAGCTTAACAACAAAAATCATGACATAGATATGTTTTCATCTTTCACATTTGTCAAAGAATTTCAGTTATACATTAAAAAGTTCTTTTTTAAATCACAACAGAACGCTCCAGCTACATTAGGTCAAAAATCCACACATATTGGGATTTTAGAGGAAGTGATGTTTCTCCTATTGTTCCACTCTATGACACACACTGAAAATATTTGTACTCAGCATCCTAAAGCACACTATGAAAAACATCATGTATTAAGTTGTTTAAACTGTTAAGTATGTACAGCAAATGATACCAATCCTAGACACTTAATGAAACTGCTGAAAAAAATCAGAAGACAATACATTTCATAATTTTATGTTTTTGTTCACTGGTTAAACAATGAAAGAATTTCACAAACATTTACTACACTGTTAACTGATTCAAAAAAAGGGTCTCTTTTCTTTTTTTAAAGTTATATTTTATTGATTATGCTGTTTACAACTGTCCTATTCCCCCCACCCACCCCGCCAAATATCCCCCTACCCTCCAGCAATCCGCCCTACTTAGTTCATGTTCATGAGTCATGCATATAAGTTCTTTGGCTTCTCCATTTCCTAAACTATTCTTAACATCCCCCTGTCTATTTTGAACCTAACAATTACACTTCTTAATCCTGTGCCTTTTCTCCCATTCTCCCCTTCCCCCTCCCTGCTGATAATCCTGCATTTGATCTCCATACCTATGATTCTGTTCCTGTTTTGGTTGTTTGCTTAGTTTGTTTTTTAAATTCAGTTGTTGATAGTTATGAGTTTGTTGTCATTTTACTGTTCATAGTTTTGATCTTCTTTTTCTTAAATAAGTCCCTTTAACATTTCATATAAAAATGGCTTGGTGATAATGAACTCCTTTAGCTTTACCTTGCCTGGGAAGCCCTTTATCTGCCCTTCCATTCTAAATGATAGCTTTGCTGGATAGAGTAATCTTGGTTGTAGGTCCCCGCTTTTCACTACTTTGAATACTTCTTGCCAGTCTGTTCGTGTCTGCAAAGTTTATTTTGAAAATTCAGTTGACAGTCTTATGAGAACTTCTTTGTAGATAATTTTTTTTCCTCTTGCTGCTTTTAAGATTCTCTCTTTGTCTTTAATCTTTGGCCTTTTAATTATGATGTGTCTTGGTGTGGTCCTCTTTGGGTCCAACTTGTTTGAGACTCCGTGCCTCCTAGACTCGTATGTCTATTTCCTTTGCCAAATTAGGAAAGTTTTCTTTTATTATTTTTTCAAATAAGTTTTCAGTTTCTTGCTCTTTCTCTTCTCTTTCTGGCATCCCTATGATTCGGATGTTGGCACTTTTGGAAATGTTCCAGTCTTCTCATTCTCTCCTAATTTTTTTTGAATTCTTGTTTCTTCATTCTATTCTGGTTGACTCTTTATGTCTTCCTTATGTCCTAATTAAAAGATTTGAACCCTGGCTTCCTTCCCTTCAATCTTGGTTCCTTGTGGGTTTTTCCTTATTTTACTTTGTGTAACCTTCATTTCTTCCCTTATGCTTTTGCCGTACTCAGTGAGTTCTCTGAGCACCTTTATCACCAGTTTTTGAGCTCTGTATCTGAGGTTGCTATCTCCATTTCATTTAATTTTGTTACGTTCTTTCATTTGAGCCATATTTCTTTGTCTCCTCAATTTGGCAGCCTCCCCGTGTTTGATTCTGTGCATTAGGTAGAGCTGCTGTGAGTCTCTGTCTTGGCCCACCTGTTACTTTGGATGGGGTACAGCCTCAGGTAATCGTCAGGATGGGGCAACCCTCTTCACCATTTTGTGGTTCTGTATTTGGGGGAAGGGTTGAAGAGGGGTCAATGCCTCAACCTGGCTGCTGGAGGCTTGCTTGGTACTCCCCCTGCTTCCAGTTACTTTACCCTCTTCCCATATGTGACTGGCACCCTTCTAGCTGTTGGTCTGGTGGTGATACCCAGAGTAGGTGGGTTTGCGTATGTTCTAGAACCCTGCAGGCCCTTTAAATGACTCTCCAGAGAGACTGGCAGTTTCTTCCACCACTCCAACCCGCACTGGTTTTTGCAGCCAGAAGTTATGAGGCTTTATTTTTAGCGCTGGAACCCTGGGCTTCACGGTCTTGCCTTGGACTGGGATCCCTCGCTCTCAGGGTATCCCTCCTGATTTTTGTTCACCACACATGAATGTGGAACCGCCCACTCCACCAGCCACTGCTGCCTCCAGGCATCCTCTCTGTCCCAGCCTCCCCCGGGATGAATATGGCTTCTTTAAATCCTTGGTTGTCGAACTTCCATACAGTTTGATTTTTCGGCAGTTCTGGGTGATTTTTGTTTTGAGGTCAGTTGTGATCCTTTTTATGGTTGTGCAAGGAGTAGAAGCATGTCTACCTACATCTCCAGAAGCATGTCTACCTACATCTCCATCTTGACTGGAAGTTGAAAAAATTTTCTTTTCAATAGTCAATAATCAAAGAAAAAAATGGCAATATTCTTTACATTTCTCACTGGTATCTCACTACATGTAAACAAGCTTAATCTGAAGCATCTATGAAAGGAAAAGTTTATTTATGACCTAGCAACAGTTATGAAAATTTATGCTGAAAGTTTTCATAATATTTAAGATTTTATATCTGGTATGAATCAATGTACAGAATATTTTAATTATAATGGACAGTGTTATGTAAATTAGCTGCAAAAAATGACAAAAAATAGCTGATAAAATTTAGAGGTCCTTTTCAACTTATGAAATATCCTTTGGGATTTGATGTTAATAATACTGAGCTGACACAAGAATTAGTGAATTTGCTTAATTTAAGTAGCGCAACTTTGAAACTGACAACCTTTTGCTTCAGAGTATAATGAATTCTACTAAAACAATTGTAAGCCAATTTTATCAATTTGGATATAAATGTTAAAAATTACTTTTGGTACTTAATCAAAATATTGAAAAACATAAGTAGGCTGAGAACACCTTAAGTATGTAAGTCTATGTTTTCAACCATAAATTATGAAATCTAAATGAAGATTAAGTATTTCTGATGAAAATTTAGTAACCAAATTGAGATGTAAAATATCTACCAGTTTTTAAAGAATTCATACAAAAACTATGTAAAATATCGTGATATTTTTATATTGATTATCAGTTAGAATGATATATTTTGAATATATCAGGTTAAGTAAAATATATTCAAATTAATTTAGCCATTTTTTGTTTTTAATGAGGCTACTGGAAAATTTTAAATTATATGTGTGGCTCAAATTATATTTCTGTCACACAGTGCTGTTCGAGGCATCATTAACTAAAGATGAACATAATTAAGTTCTTATGAGAAGAGCACATTCTTTAGAACAATGCTTTCAACTACTAAAAAATCATCTTGGAAGTTCACATTACAATTGCCTACTACATTATATGCACAACACACAGTAAAAAGTCTCAGCATCAGAATGTAAATTTGTCCAAGGAAGATTCAATGTTGCACTATGTTTTGCAGCATTTGTAGCTTCAGTGTTACAATAGCTTAAATAATCTTTTATAAAACTAAAACAGGGGTAAACCATTCTCTAGGAAACTAGTTGCAGAATATAACAGCAACAAATTATATAAAGGTAAGGAGAACGGTAAAACTGGGTGCCTGTTAAAAGTAAAGATGCAATCATATGAAAGCAAAGAAAAACAGTAATACTATAGCAGCTACACATTACAATTTTGCTGCAACGGGGATAGGCATCTCATTTCCTATACTTACATTCTAAAGACATCATAATGTTGGACTCACAAAAAATACAACAGCAAAGCAAAAGCACAGCACTTTTTAAGTTAGGGAATTGTAATTTGTCTGAAAACAGAAACGAGTCTTGTACATCCTCATGATTTCCACAGAAGCCCAGGAGAGTATCCATCACATGATACTAAATTTATTTCTTTGTAATTTACTAAGTGTAGTATGTTAAATGCTTAAATTAAGTTTTACTTCTGGTTTTATTAAAGACAAAGAGAAAAAATAGCAATTAAAGTGCCTAAAGAGGTTTTGGGGTTCTTTTAGTAAATAAATACAGGATAAATTTATATCGTAAGTACAGTGATACACAGGACAGACATACACACCAATGGATCAGTACTGAAAGTCCAGATATTAAACCACACATATGTGGCCAACTGACTTTAACAAGGGTGCCAAGTCCTCTCAATGGAGAAAGAATAATTTTTTAACAAATAGTGCTGGACAACTGCATTTCCACATAAAAAGGAAGAAATATACCATATACAAAAGTAAACTCAAACTGGGTCAACAATCCATATGAGCTAAAATCACAAACCTGTCTCACAAAAACACAGGGGTAAATCTTCACGATCTTAGATTGTCATGATTATGGCACCGAAGTATGTGCAATCAAAGAAAAAAACTGATAAATGGGATTTTATCAAAATTCAAAACCTTTGTGCATCAAGAGATATTACCAAGTTAAGTAAAAAGACATCCTACCAAATATGTGGAAATATTTGTAACCCATGTACCTGATAAGCGCTTACTATTCAGAATTCCTACAACACACAAACAAAAAGACAAACAACCCAATTTTAAAATGGGCAAAGGACTTCACAGACATTTCTCTAAAGATATGTAAATGACCGATAAGCACATGAAAAGATGCTTATCATTAGTTATTAGAAAAATATAAAGTTTCTTAAAGTACCAATACAGAAAATAAAGTCTAGAATTCTAATATTTCTCTCCAAAAAGAAGTGGGCATGACTTCTCTTCCCTTTTGCTCATCAAATGCAATATGGATATAACAGAAAAATAAGAACTTATTAAAAATCAGAAATACCTGTATTAATATCCTGACCCCTGCATTGGTGGCAATTATTCAAAATTTCTGATCCTCCACTTTTTTATCTATAAGCAAAGTCCAAAAAATCCCTAGTTTCCTTTTTTCTATTTATATTCCCTTATCTCTTTTTCTATGCTTACCACTATAAGTAATGAAATTTCAAGTGGATATCCCTTTTGATCCAGTAATTTCACTTTGGAGAAAGTATCGTGCAGAATATAAAGAAAGTTCTCAATGTGCTATTATTATTAAAAGATCTTTAAGATACATGTGAAATTTTAAAAAAAGTCTGTACACTATGCTCTCTTTTCTGTAAAACAGAAGAGAACATCACTATATTTGTGTGTGTGTGTATGCGTGCACATGTGTGCACACATAAAGATATTCTGGAAATATTTTTAAGTACTGTATATATTTAAATATTTCATATTTACTATTTCGGACATGTCAAAAGGAGGAAAAGACTGACTCTATCTGGATAAGAGGAAAGTAAAACGGAGGCCCCAGAATAAGCACACTGCTAATGGTGTTAACCAGAAAATGAATGATATGAATGCGTTCCATGTATCAAAGGCTGATTCAAATGAGGTGTTTTTTCACATTATATTTGTTCGACATAATGAACAAATACAGAAAAAATAAATCCTCTTTGTTTCACTATAGTGTTTCTCTTCACTCTGTTCTAATACTTGCCTTTCTAAACATCTCCAGAATACATACATAACACATATACAATATTATATGCATTCATTCATTCCTTGGTTTGTCAATGTAGATCTTCATGCTTAAAAATTTAGATCATTTTAGCCCTGGCCAGTGTGGCTTGATTGGTTGGAGCATTATCCCATACACTGAAAGGCTGTGGGCTCAATCCCCAGTCAGGGCACATACATAGGTGGCGGATTCTGTCCATGGTCAGGCAGGTACAGAAGGCAAACCCCCTCTTTGTTTCTCGCTGTCTCTGTCTCTCTCTCCCCCAACTCCCACTTCTCTCTAGATAAGCAATGAAAACATGTCCTCAGGTGAAGATAAAAAGAAAAAAATTTTTTTAAATTTTGAATTGACAAATTTTTATTGTCTACATAATCTATCATCAATATGTAGCACATGTTTTAGAAATACTACTAAGGAACAACACAATTGAAAAGAAGAGTGAAAAGAAAAGTAGCTTGAGCCCACACTTTGTAAGACTTTTAATGCAAACTAGGTATTTTCTATTATGTTGTATGAGCAATAGATAGCCACTAAAGTTTGCATAAGAATGAGGGATGATGTGAAGAAAGAATGTTCTTAGATAATAAATTTATCTCAAAAGCTGGGAGATTATCCGTACTAGTCAAAAATTGGAACAAGCCAAATGTCCATCAACTAACTGATGAATAAACAAAATGTGGTATCTCCATATAATGGAATACTATTCAGCCATAAGAAAAGTATGCAGTACTGGTGCATGGCATAACGCAGAAGAATCTTAAAGACATTATGCTAAGTGAAATAAGCCAAACACAAAAGGCCATATATTGCATGATTCCATTTGCATAAAATGTTCAAAACAGGAAAATCCATAAGGACAGAAAGTAGACTGGTGGTTGCCTGAGAAATGGGAAGTGACTGCTAATGTACATGGGGTTTCTTTTCAGGGTGATGAAAATGCTACAGAATTAGAGAGCAGTGATACCTGCAGAATTTCATGACTATTAAAAACCCACTAAATTGCATACTTCAAAGGGGTAAATTTTCTGGTACATAAATTATATCTTAATAACAGAGAAAGCTGGGGATATGTCTAGAAAGCAACTATATTGGTTTAGCAATGAGTACGTAAGAGCCATCAGAGCTTTTATTGTTAATCCCAATCCAGGGAGCTCTATTCAGAGTACTGTACTCCAGAGAGTACCCCTAAGAGATGAAATAGAAAGAATAAGTTTAAGAAAAGAGGTAAAAGGACTATCAATGATACTTAATAAGTGTCTGAATATAAAGAGGAAGGTATTAAGAACAAAAAAAAATCTATTTTCTCTTTGATTCAAAATGAAACATTCACAAAGAGGAAATTCAACAAAAGTTAACATTTGTTATTTTGGAACTGAGGAAATAAGGTCAATTTGTAGTCTCTTATCCATACTTTTCCAAATTTTCAACTATGACATTTCTTATATAATGAGGAAAATGTATAAAAATGTATTTAACTTTATAAACAAAAAACTTTGAATCTCAACCATAGAAAGAAACCATTCTAAACACTAACAACCTACCCTATAGAGTCAAACATCATTAAAGCCAATTTCTTGAGTTCATATACTATTGTCTCTAATAAATTATTTTTAAAAAGATCATAATCTATATCTGCACTGTCCAATATGGTAGCCACTAGTCAGTGAACACTTGAAATATGGCTAAGATGTGCTATCAAGCATAAAATATACACTAGATCTCAAAGTTAGTGCTAAAATGAGAATCTAAAATCTCATTAATGTTTTCAGTTTTCATATTGATTTCATATTGAAATGATAATATTTTAGATATATTGTGTTAAATAAAATATACTTCTTAAATTATTGTCACTGTTTCTTTGGGTTTCTTTTTTATGTAGCTTTGAAATCACTTAAATTTGGATATCGGTTTGCATTATATTTCTACTGGATAATGCTGTGTGAGAAGGCAGCTAAATGAGCTTTTTGAGAGTTTCACTCAAGTCCTCCCATGGTCCCCTTTATCTTATGCTCCAGGAAGTAAGGCTTCCCTGAGTGCTTCCTGCACTAGAAAACACTGCATGCACCAAGCAACATGGTACAAGCAATAACGATAGGAAGTGACTAGGAGGGGAACGTTTTATGTTTCCTAAAATTCAAACTGTACTATGAACCTTAACAGGAAAACCTGAGATGAGTACATTTTGAGATTGTCCTGAGGGTTATAACTATCTTAAGTAGCAGGTGAAAAGCCTCAGATAGTAACAATGTGAAACTTTTTAGAAGCTTGGAATTTCTAGTTGAAAATTACTTATTTCTGTTTATGGTCCTACACAGGCAGTAAGTAGAAAAGTGGGTGAGGAAACTATGCAAGCACATATATAGGTTAGGAGAGCCAACTCTGAATATGCTGGGAAAATATACATATACAGGCAAAGTAGAGGTCAAGAACAACACAGAAATATGTTTAGAAAGCTTCAAGGAGAATCATTTTACCCCCACACTGAAGCAAATAAACCTAAGACCTAATAAAGAAATTAATATTTTGCAGATATCATTAAAATCCTTAATGAGTTGACTTTAAAATTAGGAAGATTATTGTGGGTAGGCCTGACCTACAGAGATCAGTTCTTAAAAGAAGGTGAGGAGATTCCAAGGGAGCTTCTCCTACTATCCTTGAGGTAGCGACCAACCATATTGATCTGCCCATCGAGATGATAACATGGTAAGAACGCAAGGGTGGCCACTTGGAGACACTAGGAGAGTGGTCCCTCACTGACAGTCAACAAGAAAAACAAGGACACCATCCCTACAAACACAACTGAATTCTGCAACCACCAGGGAGTCTGGAAGATCCTGAGCTCCACTCAGGTGAGATCGAAGCCCTGGCTGACAACTTACTTTCAGCCTGGTAGGACCTGAGGACAGGACCCAGCTCAAGCATGCCAAGACTCCTGCCCACCGGAAACTGTGATAAGATGCTAAAATTGTGACAATCTGCAATGCAGCAACGGAAAACTAATACAGATGACTTCTTAGATTTGAGGAAACATGGTTTATATTATTTCTCTAAACAGCTGCTAACCTTTTTTCTATCATCAAAAACAATTTCTAATATTTCACTTTATTAAGTGATATGATTCAATCCCACAGGTTAGCAGTGTAAGGTAATACTACTCTCAAAACTTTATAGGTAAAAAGGAAACAAACGTTATAGCAGCTAAGAATTTTATTTCCTCCAACTGGGCATACAAACAATACTATAATCTCAGTATACTTGTTTCTGCCTGTAGAAATCTATGACATAGCTTCCCTCCCCCCGCCACACACACATCTCAGTCCTTAACCTCTTCTAAAGGAGTGAAGGTAAAATTGAATGGGTGGTAAGAAAAGCTAATTTTGAGATCTAGGATGGTCATATAATGTGGGGCAATCATCTACTTTTTTAAAACCTCAAGGAATTCAGCTATTTTTTAAGGGAATAATAGAAATCTCAAAATCTGGAGTCTAACTAATAGAAAAAAAATACATACATATATGCTTATATAAATGGATAATAACGTGTGCTCTGCCAACCTTAGAGTATATAATAAATGCCATTGAAAATAGTCTGCACTTCTTTAGATCTTATATGCCAGGCACTGTTCAACAAATTATATATAAGAAATTAGTTTACAGATGATAAATATAGCACTGAATAGTGATTAAGGTCCTAGGCTCTAGAACCAGGCTGACCAGATAGAATCCCAGTTCCACTAGAACCTAAAGATGAGATCTTGAGCATGTTTAACTTCCCTGCCAAATTTTCAACTCTAAAATAGGGACATTAAGAATACTTACTTAAGAAGCAATCATGAGGAGGGAATGAGTTGATACATACAGAGGACACTGGAGAGTGCTTGGCACATATTAGCACTCAAATGTTGACATCAATATAATTTTTATAATAGTGCCATATTAACATTCATTTCTAGGAAAAGCAACCTATAGTAGATAATGTAAAAAAATACTAAGAAGCCTAATACCTAGAACCCTAAACTCCTGACATGATTATCTGATTCCCCACACCCAGTCCCTAACTCCTAAATTCTTATTTACCGGAATTCAATTCAATTTAGGCATATTTAATCTGAATAGAATATAATTCCACACACTGCTCTTAGTGTTTGTATAAAACTTTTGATAAAATTTTACAAAAGCATAAAATTAAAATTCTGGAAGGGGAAAAGTTTAAATGTATATAAATAACCCTGGTTACAAATACATTTTAAATGCAACCAAGAGGAAAGAGAAAATCTTTTAGGAAACAAGTTAAAGGCCAATATCCAGGTTTAGCTCTTTTTAAGGTAACAAAATAAGACTATGAAAATTATTTAAATTTCATAATGAACAAATAAAAATCATACTGCACAGATGTCAAAACTACATTCTCACTATATTTATTAAATGTAAAACACCTATAAACAAATTAACTGGATAAGGAATAGACCTGTGTGAAGTATGGGAAAGAAGAAAAAAAGATTATTTTAAATGACAAGACACCATCTCAGCAAACAAAACTAGTTTAAGAAATCACAAAAAGGAAACACTCCACAGGTAACCCATTGACTAAAATAATTCATACCTTAGATACCAACAAATCATAAGTTTTCAAATCCAAATTAATATATTTCAGAGGCTTATCCCCTAAATAAGAATCTCTTTCATAAGATTTAACTCTTAACTACAAAATACATTTTACACATAGAAAAAAATTATAAATACCACCTCGCTCCACAATCTTTTAGATAGATTTCTTCTACTGTTAAAGATACATCTGGGACACCTGTCCTGATGGTGATACCAGAGCAAAACTAAATTTAATATAAAATGCAGGTTAGAGGCCCTGGCTGCTGTGGCTCAGTGGATTGAGCGTCGGCCTGCGAGCCAAGTGTCGCTGGTTCTATTCTCAGTCAGGGCACATGACTAGGTTGCATGTCAGGTCCCCAGTTGGGGGCGCCTGTGAGAGGCAACAACACAGTGATGTTTCTCTCCCTCTCTTTCTCCTTTCCCCTCTCTTTAAAAATAAAATAAATAAACAAACAAATAATTTTTTTAAAAAGTGCAGGTTAGTACAAGTCAGCAAAAATTACAGGCTTAAATTTCACAATTATGTTATATAAGGATATAAACCTGGGAATTGCTTCTCAATGAGTGTATTTTTTTTCTTTCTAACATCTGTATAGAAGAAATCCTATCATTTCCAACTCCTATTTCAGACTTAACCAATGACCTCCCATTTTCAATACAAAACTGCTCCACTGAAACTTAAGAGGCAGCATGCATGGTGAGTCAGGTGGATCTGGACTTATATCCAGTTCTGTGGGTTCCAATTCCTAGCTATATGTTCTTGGAAAATTATCTTAACCTGTTTCTTCTGCCATAAAAGGGCTTACTGGTACCTACTTCTAGGGTCTCCTGGGAGGAAAATAAAATGATGCATGTAAAAAATCATAGCATAGTGCCTGACATACATAAACACTCCGTAAGTGGTAAAAATGTTGATCAAAACAATAATTATCAAATCAATATTCTTATCCTCAAGACTAATACCCCTCTTTCTCCTATCTAATGCTTACAAAAACTGGGGCAGCTCTCAGGTAAAAATTAATCATCATCAAAAAAAAAAAAAAAAAACAGAGGGGGAGAGAGAGAGAGAGAGAGAGACCTAACCTGGTAGGCACCTTCCCCAGCTCCAAGTGCCCTCTCTCTCTCCTATGCTTCAATAGCCTCATTCACTATCCATACTTGAAAGTAAATACATACTCTGCTTGGGCCCAAGTGTAGAAGCCTTACTTAACAATTTTACTTAATGATAGCTCATCCAAGATGTAAGATTAATACTAAACATTCTTCTTTCCAACAAGTTCAATACTAGAATGGGTCCATAGTTGAAAAAGTAATCAACCAAAAGTGCCTTTCAAAAAGTATTTGTTGGATCAAAAATCTCATTACTGAAACAAGAAAAAGGTCCACCTAATGAATCAGAGGTATGTACCAAATATCTAGGCTGTTTTACTTCCAGAATATGCTTTCTAGGAATGCAGGAGAAAAAAAAGTTTGCATGGAATCTCAATCAACTATTGGAATTGGCTTCTAATTCAATCAATAAATTATCGTTGAATACCTATGGACAGGTAGTACAGTAAGCACTTGGAAACAAAGGTGACAAGGTACATCCTCCTTGCCCTGGTTGGGCAGCTCAGTTGGTTAGAGCGTTGTCCTGATATGCCAAGGTTGGAGTTTGATTCCCGGTCAGGGCACATGCAAGAATCAACCAATGAATGCATAAATAAGTGGAACAATAAATCAATGATTTTCTCTTTCACTCTCTCTCTTTCTCAAAATCAATAAAAATAAATAAAGAAAAATATAATATCCTCCTCATATAGAGACTATTAAAAATCTTACCATTTCTTCTCTTCCATTCATTTATTAACATACTATAGGCCAACGATAACAGCAGAAAATGTTAGGCACTTTGAGAGTGGAGATAGTAACAAAAAGGATAAATAAGACATAACCGTTGTCCTCAAAGAACTGACAGGCCAGTAGAAGAGAAAAACACAAATAATTAGGTTAAGTGCTATAAAAGCCACATAGATACTGTAGGTAACCAGAAGAAAGTACAAACTAATTCTACTTACATAAATCAGGACAGTCTTCCTAGAGAAGATAGTGTTGAAGTAGGATCTTAGGAGATAAATATTTCACAAATGAAAGGGGAAAAAAGTTACTCCAGGAGGAAGAAATAAGGAGGTGCAGAGACAAATACGCAAGAAGGTATATACACACACAAATACGCATTGAAGTATATACATGCTGTATGTAAATGAATATACAGTGTTTAGATACAAGTGAAAGAAGTTATCTGAACTAGAAAATAGAGAAAAAAATGTGACTATGTTCCCAATTCTCCCAACTAATAGCATTTAATTTTCTCCTGTAAATAAACGGATAGTGCAGGGAGATGTGAATGGTAGGTGAAATTCTGGACCAGAAAGTCTCTCCCTTAAGCAAAGTGTCAATTCAAGCAGGAATATAAAGGACAGTAGCAAAGAAATCAATTTTGAAGCTCCTAAAAAGGACAGGGAATGGTAAGGGTTCAATGTTAAACAAAGGGGAAAAAAAGAAAGAGAAAAAAAGGTCCTAAATTAAAGAGCACTTGACCTGGAAAGTGATAAAACATAAAAAGCGTGAGGAAAATAAGACATGATACAAGCTTTCAATAGATGATTCCATTAACCCCAATACTTGCTTTTGCCATTAGTGTATATTTAACTTTATGAATATTTACACATATGGCACTCACATCTCTTAAGCCCCCTACTCTTGATATACTTTTACGTGAATATTTTGCCACTATAAAAAATCCATTTAGGAAAATCTACCTAGTAACCTTTCCTCATTTCTGAGTCAGTGTAAGCATTCTCAGATTACTTTTGGAGTAGCTGCTATAACCTTTAGAACAAATCATAAAATCTATTAATTTTCCTTTATGTCTGTCTTTTAGAATGTTAAATGAGGCTTATTCCATGTCTATCACTTATCTTTATCAATAATCAGTACTTATACAGAATCTAACTGGTAAAGTTCCTTACACAAAGAAAGTAAGTAAGAAATTGAGGGCAAGGTTTCCCAGCCCTGGCACTAATGACATTTTGGACCAGATTATCCTTTGTTGTGGGGTGCTGTCCTGTACATTGTTTTTGCCTGGCCTCTATGCACTAGATACTAGTAACACAACACACACACACACACACACACACACACACACACACACACACACACACACACACACACACACCCTCCCCCAAGTTGCAACCCTCAAAAACATCTCCAGATATTGCCAAAATTCCCCTGGGGTCATTATGTGCCAGGCATTCCTCTGCATTTCTTATTTATTATTTCATTTAATCTAACAACATAGTGTCCATGAGGTAGTTGTTGTTTTTCCCATCTTACAAACTAAGGAACTGAGACCAAAAGAGGTCAACGACTTGCCAAAAGTCACACAACCAATAAGTCTGTTCCTGAACCCACCTAATGGTGGCTTGAGTCTCTGCTCCTACTCACTATGATGCCATCTCTTATTAATACCTCTGCCTTTACCACCTGATAATTGGATAGTATTATTTTGAATTTTATGTGGAAATAAAAACTAAAATTGTCCATACAAATGGAAGTTAAGAGGTTCCCAACCTCAATTCAGGATAAATTAACAAGTGTTTTTTAAGTACTGACTGTATGCCCAGTAGCAACTTTAAGAACTAAATTGGTTCAAAGAAAAGGAAACTACATTTATTAAGGATTCGGCTAAGGGCTTTTCTCATGCATTCTCTCTCTGAAATCTCACAACATCCCTGTGAGGCAAGTATTACCCTTGTTGAAGGGAGGAAGCTGAGGCTTGAAAGAGAAAAAGTGGTCCCTGACCTAAAAAAGCTTACAATATTATTGGAGAGACCAGAAAAGAAAGGATTAAAAAAGGAAAACAGAATAAGCAAGTTAAGTACTTCATTTAACAATATACAATACGTGCAAAGTAGAAAATAGGTGATGGGAAAGTATACAGTGAGTCAGGGAATACTTCTTAAAAGAGATTTCTAGTAACCCCTCTCTTAAGAAATGACACAGATGAGCAAAGGTGATAAGCTGTGGGGCCACACTTCTGTCAACTACGTAAAAACAGAAGTCTGGGGACCAAAAGAAAAGTTTTGTGACGGCCAATTTAAGTAGCGGGTCAAGAACATGAGTATAAGGCCGCCTTAAAATAAAGAACGAGCCGTAGCTGGAGACAATAAAACGGGTTCTAGAATTTTAGGGTGCTCCTGCCACAAAACACTTTCAAGCACAGCAACAGGAACAACTAAAAAAGATCTAAAGGTGAAGACTGACAGGGTTGGTTAAAAGTGGCTTAGACTTAAGAAGTCAAACACCAAATTTCATAAGATGAGTGATGGGCTGCCAATTTAGCTGGATGAATTTTGTCTTCCCCAACTAGACAAAAGAGCAGGGATTTTTATGTTTTGTTCAGTTAGATCAGTACCTGACACAGTAGGTGCTCAGTTACTACTTGTTGCTAAATAAAGGCAGTAGTATTCTAGTGACATATTCAGAAGCAAAGACCAAAAATGCCCTCAGTATTCAAAAAACCAGCAACCTAACAGAAATAACAATAATATAACACTGTAATATTTATTTGTATTGCAACAGCCAACACTATTGAGCACTAATTCTCAGCCAGACTCTGTGATGCATTATCTCACCCAATCCTCTTAACTACCCTATGAGAGAGGTAGGTACTACTATTTATCATCCCAGTTTTACAGAAAACACACAGGATAAACAGCTTGTCCAACCTCAGAGCAGCACAGCTGGAACCTGGATCTATCAACTCCGAAGCTTTCCTCTCAATAACTCGTCACAGATCTAGAATTACAAACATCTCTCTTAGGCAAGGCTTGAGAACTGTGGCCAATGAGGGAAAAAAAGACAACAAAACAAGACCAAAACAAACTCCAATGTAGTCAAAAACACTTTGTGCGCCCCAGGTATTGTAAAAATTTTCCCACACACATATTATCCCATACAGATTAAAATTTCAATGGTTTAAAGAATCCAGATGTTGAAAAGCTAGAAACTAGAGGCACTCATCTAATCAACATTTCAAAGGGTGGTAGATAACAAGAGGTAACACCCCAAGTCCACAACATAAAGAAATAACAGGGTGTGACCTCTGACTAAGACTGACCTCAAAACTTCCGGAGCCACTCTTCCCGGTGTCTGCTCTTCCCTGCCTCCTTTGCTGTGTCTCTCCCCTCCCCTGAATATCCCCCATCTCCCCTCTCCTACTAAATGACCTTCACAAAAAATCTGAAATTTCATGTTCCCTGCTCTAAATTTCTAATCTAATAAGTTAAAGTGTGAATGTTTCTCTAATGAAAAAAATTCTACCTGAGTAATAACTCAATAAAAAGCGCCCCCCCATTATAGCAGCATTCCAAAGTTTCCATTACCAAATTCACAGTAGTCAATTCAGAACCCCAGTCATGCAAAACTAGTGACTCCCATATTTATCTAGCCCTCTTATTATTACCTACATAACAAATAAGCAGGAAGAGACCATGCTCTTCTCCCATCTATTCAGTAACCTATTCATAATTATAAAATTCTTTTTTGAAAGTCTTTAAAATGGAAACTCCAATTGCTAACAACAAAGAAAAATATTTAAAATACTGAATTTTCAAAAATTATAAATTAACCACTTAACCAGATATCCACTAATATTTAAACCAATCTAATTTCTGCATTTTCACCAAAATCTAAACAAACTGGCCTTAAAAGAAGAAGTTAGAGAGTGAGGACAAGAACTGGCAAGAAAATCAGTGCTAAGAAATATATCTCAATCTTTCCTTTCTGCCTTTGGTTGTTTTTTCATACCCTTATCTTAAATATACAGTTCTATTAAATAAACAGACTATGAAGGCATAGCCAGATTGTGCTCAAAATAGAAATACTTTCCAAATACAAAAGTGATCCAGAAGCATTTATTTCTTGTACTGGCCAATAGAACACTGATTATGCCAAGCTTGAAGGAAATATTACTTTTGAAACGGGTCCTGTATTTAATAAATTACCTAAGCATGAAAGGGGACTATCAAACACTAACACAGCTAACTCTCTCTAAGCATTTTAGGAAAAGAAAAAAACTAAAATTTAATCAAAAACAGAATCACCTAAATAAAATCCCTTCTATCTCAATTTGAGATGAGATGTAATAATACAGATAAAACTTCTTAAATTTTTTCATGATTTCTTTAAAGCTTTTTATTCCCAATGGTTAAAGTAATGGACAGTTAAAAGACTTGATAACTGAATTACATCCTGATATTTCTGAATGGACAATTTAAACCATGGTCACTTTCAGAGATCATCAAATTATTTCAAAAAGAGTTCTTTCTGATCTAAACACTACTGAGGTCTTTGGAAATGAATTCAAATTCCAGTGATGTTCAAATCAGTCTTTCCTTTCTATAAAAAATAAGCACAGTAGTTCTCCCATTCCTCTAGTTTTTTAAAAAATAAAATGTTAATGAATCATGCACTAGTTGATATGCTTTTGACAATACTGCAGAATTACTTCAGTATTATTTGTCAAACTCAAGGTCTGAATTTTAATATTGGGCAACATAAAGCCTGACATTAGCCTGCTGTTTAGATCACACTTTTAAAAAATCTTTACCTTAACAAATTAACAGTGATCAGCCATATTACTATACGCCAGGCACTGGACTAAGCCTTGCATATGTTTTATATTATCTCATTTAATCATAACATGTCCTTCCTGCAAAGGACAAGGTTCTCCCCCATCAACAGGTGATAAGGCTAATATTAGAAGAATAAATAGCTTGTCCAAAGCCACGTGGCTAACAAATGAACTGCCTAACAAATGAGTCTTCTGCCTCCATAGTATGACTATATTTCATTAGGTAAATGAGAAATGAATTAGCAGTATGTTGCTGGCTCCAGGTATGCACAATATTTTCAACCATTAGATAGTGATGTTATTATTATTAGTGAAAGCAAGTCCTCATATCTAAAGAATGCCATGCAAAAGCCTATTATTTATTGCCCCTTACACTACCCTAAAAATATAGCATCCTAAAAGTCTCATAAGATAAATACATTCTTTCAAAATCAAACCAGCAATTTTATTGTGCAATTTCTCATGTGGCTCTAACATACAGATAGATGCTGCTTGACTTATGGTAGGGTTATGTTCTGGTAAACCTATCATAAGTTGGAAATGCATTTACTGGAGAGGCAGGGAGGGTGGTGCATGGATGTGAAAGAGAGTATAAGGGGAATAAATGGTGGTAGAAAATAAATAAATAAATAAATAAATAGGTAAATAAAAAAATATGCTTTTACTACACCTAACCTGCCAAACATTGTAGCTTAGCCTAGCCTTCCTTAAACATGCTCGTAACACTTACATCAGCACACAGTGAGGCAAAATCATCTCGCTGCCGCTGTCCAGCATCATAAGGAGTCATACTGCTTACCGCTAGCCTGAAAACAGATCAAAATTCAAAATTCGAAGTATGGTTTCTACTGACTGCATACCACTCTTGCACCATTGTATGGTTGAAAAGCCTAAGACAAATCATCATATGTCAGAGACTATTTGTATATTGATGGGTTCATTCAAGATGCTGTGTAATGAATAAACCAAAAAATAAAAATAAAAAACCCAAAACATAGTATCTTATCCAACGGTGAGCCTCTCAGAGGAAAGGCTAAGTGACACTGAAAAATATTTGCACTATACACTGATATGTTTTAATATTTCCTAAATTCCAGAGCAGCCATGCAGAAAGGAGCACTTGGCACAATACAGGAGGTACATGTGTACACAGACCCACTCACAACATGCTACCTCCTTCCTAAATCCACCCAAGGTTCCAGTAGCTACCTCCCAGCTGAAAAGAAAGAGCAGAAGAGACACAGTGTGGCAGCATAAACTGCACAATACCTGACCCACAAGTCATCTCTTAAGTGATGGGGAAAGAGCAAAAGATAAGATCCTCAAGCAATAAGGTCTCTTGTGCATTCTCGTTTTATCTTCGCACTACCTGCACTGCAGCTACAACACAAAGGATTAGCATGCTCTTTTAAAGAAATCAAGTATTACTTAAAAATTTTAAAGGTCTCAGAAAAAGCGTTATATATTAGTTCATCATTCAATACCCAAATCAAGTACAGAAGTTCCTTAAAATATTTCACAATTATGGAAGCGGAATAGGAGGAAAACTGTAAAGATGCTTTTGTGTATAATTATTAGAAAATATATAGCCTATGGTGTTCAGAAAATGTCATATACATTAGGAAATATACTCTAAACACACTGTGAAGATTACCATGAAAACGTATCATCAGGAGAAAACAAAAATCTAAAAGCACATTAAGGCATTAAACAGACTGATTTTATACATAGTGGAAAAAAGTTTCAAAGTAGAAAGGTTTAACAGCAAGAGTTCATAATTTAAAAGTAACTTTAGTCATCTGTTTGTAATGAGAATTCAGCTACGCTTAAAAAATAATAATACACCACCCTTTTCCCTGGTCCACTGAAAGTGTCACCAATAAAGAATATTTCCATTTGGAATATTTGCAGATATGAGATAAACACCTGGAATCTCTTAAATTGCCACCCACCCTTAAGCTTGAGAAAATGATAAAAATTATTTGAAAAGGCAAAAATTAAATTGAAGATTTTTAAAAAAGACTCCTCTCCTAATGAACAGAAAAGCAACTTTACAGCAACCCTCTAAAAGGTACACTAAAATTGTCAGATTATATAGACTTCTTTTTTAAAAGAAGAGGAACTGAGGTACCAATTACATATGTAGAAAAACTACTTAAAGTAAAAGCAGGTTTGAAACTAACTAAAAACTGATTATTATTGCAAGAGAAACGTCCTCCCCTGCCTTAAACAGGAGAATCCTGAGATAAATAAAATTCATGAAACCAGGGCAAAAATATACCATCATCCAATGCAGTAATTTGTTGACATATGACACAAATGTTTTGATATTAGCTACAATGTAAAATTACACAGAATGAATTATCCTTTCTAAAATACATTTGAGACAGACTAACCTAAGAAATTAACCCATGGGACATTTACTCTTGGATACAGCAACTCTTTTTAAAGTATACTTTTAAATGATTTAAGTAATCTGTTAAGATACGATATTGTATGTGAAATTAACAAAACAAAAATTATGGAGTTAATCAATCTACACACTAAATCAGTCACTGTAAGAGATGACAACTTTAAGAGACAAGTATCAAGCCTTAACGTTCTCATAATTTGGTTAATACATTCATCTGATTCAAGCCAACCGTAAACCCTTAAAATTTTATATCTAAAGTAAATGCTTTATAATATATTTTCAGAACCTTTCAAAATGATATCTATAAGCTCCTTCAACTTTTATCCATGGTGTATCTAGACAAGTAGATAGATGGATAGATAGATATAGATCAATATCTCCTTCCAGTATATATCACTATATGCCAACTATGGTATCTATGAACAAGAAACACAAGTAGTCCCTACTTTTATTGCATCCCTTTATAGATGTTCCTAAACCATAGTTTTCATCACTATCTTGCATAGTAGACTCTACGCCTTAGGCAGAATCATATTAAGACAACCCCAAGGAACACATCTCATTTGGAAAACAGACCATCTAAACTAGCCAATCCAGATTTGTAATAGATGGCGCTTATACTGCACTGTTGGTGAACTTGGCATTTGTCTACACCAGGGGTCCATAAACTGCATGCCAACCCCAACCTACCTCGTTTTTCCATATAAGGCTTTACTGGAACACAGACACACTCATTCACTCACATATAGTCATGGCTGCTTTCACTACAAGAGCAGAACGGAGTAACTGAGACAAAGACAACGTGTTCCATAAAATCTAAAATATTTACTAATTGGCCCTTTACAAAAACAAAGTTTGCCAACCACTCCTCTACACAATGAGACAGGAGAGGAGAAACAAGACTTTTCCAAGAACCATCTCCAAAGTACATGAACTGGGCTGCTGCTAGCCTAGGTGTGAGCTTTGTCAGGCAGTCATCCGGTGCTAGAACACACAACTGCACACCGTCAAGGATCTTTAATGGTCCTGTGTCAATCCCAAAGTGCCCAAAGCAGAGCACACATAAGATTGCCACTCCCTACTACAAGAGTCCATCTTTCCCACTGTCATTACTAGTAAATCATGTTAACCCAAAAAGGCTGCTCTTTAAATTCATCAAAAAGTAGTTTCGCCTACATAAAAAAAAAAAAAAAATGTTGTGGAAAGTAAGCGTAAAGAGAGCAGGCACCCATATGGCATATATTCCAGTCTCTGTACCCTCATCCTAGATCTAGTTCCTTGTCTAAATATCTCTTCCCCAGAGGGTTCCACCTTCTGAGTTATCACTCATAAGAAGAGGTCAAAGAAGCTACTAGGAAAGGACAGAATTCAAACTAAGCAACACGAAAGTGGGGATATGTGTATTCCCTACCTCACAATCCTCAATCCTTGTTAGAGCCAACACTAAATGCTAGCCACACTAGCTACAGGTTTCACCAGAAGAAAAAATAAAATAAAAAAGGACAGTCTCCAGTATCTCACACCTCAAAGATGTCTGGATTTTTAAGTGCCAAGTTGTTTTGTGTTCCTTTTTTAATAAAAGGGTTTACAAAAAAAGAATTTTCAGCACTTCTGTGCCAACACAGGGATATCCCCTTCATTGTACAGGACACAAAGACGCACACCAACTGCTAGCAAGGGAAGCAGCCTTCTCTGCCAGCTATTTTTAGCCCCACTTCGTCATGTTAAAAACCAAACTTAGGATAATAATGCTGGGCAAACTTCAAAAACATGAATATGGTGAAATAAATCTGTCCTTTTATGTCTAAGTTTCTTAGCAGTGAAACCATATATATTCTTCTGAACTTAACCTCAGGGGACCTATATACTCTACAAGTTGGTCATAGCTATTTCAAAAAATACAGTCATATGCCCTAAGACTGAAGTGGTGGCCATGTTTAAAGGCTGTTCCTCCCTCTTCAGTTTCAACTCTTATCCACTTTTAAAATATTTATTTTAGGGAGAGTTTATCCATTCTCTGTTCTTACTATAGCTTTGGTAACTTCAACAGATTCCCCTTCACCCCCAAGTAAAAATACCCATTTTTCATCCTCCATCAGCACTCCTGAGAAACCGCAATCAATACTTTGAAAAAGCTTCCCAGCTCTACATTTTCAGCACATCACTCATTAGTTTGAATAGCTTATTGTCTTGAGATTGCATCAACCTCCAACATTTACCCTAAAATTTAAGGGCCAAAACAAAGTACAATGCCCCATTTCTGAATTACTTTTTTACAAGAAACCACTAGCAACATACTAAAATACTGGAAGGGTGTTCTTTTTCACTCCTTAGTCTGTACAGCTCTTCAATGACCATGATGTAAAACTACTGTTTCCCTAGAAAAAAAGAACAGACCAATCCAGGTGTAATGCCGCATGGCCTAAAATACAGTTTTTCCTCAATCATCTAAAACATACGTTGTTCTCAATTGCTTCTTTGATCTATAAACATGTATCTACACAAATACAGACTGACCCTAAGCCTATTCAACAACTTCCCTCTGTATTCCCATCAAGCTAACATCCTAATTAGTTTATCCCTCACACCCTCTAATTCCAAAAGTCTTAAACACTTCTTTCCTAAAGAGACCTTCCCAAATCTGGTTCAGACATTCCAATTAGTCTTGCATAGTTCAACACCAACATTTCCCTAATGAAAAATGTACAAATACATTTATATCTACAAGGTACCAAACACAGTATCTGACATACAGTTGCCGTAGATAAATAGCGGTCCATTCCCTCTTTCCTACAATTCTGTGCAATTTGTGCGTCATTGTTTTTGCCACCTCTAAGTAAAAGCATCTCAAAGATGGGGAATCCCAAATACTTTGCTGTTTCATTCATACCCAAATATGCAATAAAACATTATCAAGATTTTTAACCAATCTATAATCAAAGCAATAAAAAGTCCTAGAGTTAGTAAACAACTTTGATGGGGTACAATCTACACTCAAACGAAGCTTGTTGGTTTGTCATCCCTTCCTCTCCTACAAAAAACAGCCTATGACAGACTAGACTTTTTTTCTTCCTGTTTCTGTACAACATGGGATACAGGGATTCTTCCAGGTCACAAAATAAAAGGAACAGAGACATTCGTTTTTGCTTTCATGTCTAACATTACATCTACTACTCAATATTTTCATGTCAGTACCCATTTAAAATTAACAGAACCTAAAGTTCCTTATAAAAACATAACAAGAACAAGACCTATAAAGAAAAAACAGATGAAGTTCCAGAGTACAGCAAAAGTGATCAAAGGGGTCAAGGAAATTAGTCTAAGACCAACAAAAAGAGTCAGGAAAGATAATGGAAAAGAGAAACAATCAAAATCTGTAAAACCAGAAAAAGATGAACTCCAGCTTATTCTAGCATTTCTTAAAACACAAACTCAGGATGTGTCCTGGAATGTTAAAGAGACAAGTTTGGGATAAATGAATTGTTACAAAACTCAAGGGCTAATAAACTTATAGAACTCATTATTTCAAAAGACAAAAACTACAGGATGAAAACATTGCTTGGGAACGTTTAAATAAATGTAATCGAGATCCTGACTGGAGCAGCTAGCACACCCACCAAGCTCCTCTCAGCAACGGCTTCGGAGAAGAAGCAAGACCACACCCCTGTCTATGAGGGGCCTTAATTCTGGATACAGTATCCCTATGCCTGTTTTGTGGAATAAAACTCCACCCCATGCTGAAGTCTGGAGGTCTCTGTAAATATATGAAAGGTTAATGACTTTCCTGCCCCTTAACTCAGCACTCTAAGAGGACACCTAAAATACAAATCAAAGATTTTATAGATTTCACCTCTAAAATAATTGAAGGAAAAAAATCATTCTTCAAAGCGTGAACAATCAAGTTTCTCATTTGATAGAGAAGACACTCAAATAAGCAAAGCCTCCAGTCATTCTGCCAAAGAAACAAGTGTTGCTGGCAATGAGGACATGTGCTACTCAAGATTTTTTTTTTAGTAAAGTATTTGGGTAAGAAATAACAACTTTTACACACTGGTTGAAGCACGGAACGCTCTCCCCTCACTGAGCTGGGGTTCCTAAGAACTCAGAATGTCTTGAGATCGGCTGCAGTGCCCTCCTGACACGCAGGAACTGGACCCAGGAAATGTGGAGGTGAAAAAAAACCCTGCTCCAATCAATAGGTACTGAAACGAAAATCTCTTCAAGGAAGAGTGCAAAAAAAGGGGGGCATTTTACTTCCAGGTGACCAGAGGATCGGAGGCTCCCACTTGAGAACCACCCAAACACGAGTCGCCCAGAGACAAAATGCACAGCGCAGTTTCACACCAGGGGCACCAGGAAAAGGTGGATACGCCGTTGCCCTTTGTGTGCGCACACGCTCCGGCTTCCTCTATTTCCTTTTGTCAATTACCGGCCCGAGAGGTGCAAGCGTCCACGCCGGGGAGAGGCAGAGCTCCGCCAAGAGAAGCCTGTAAGTCTGCGCGTTACTCGCCCAAGAGCTAAAAAGTGACACGCAGGGCCGCCTTCTCCCGCCGCGAGGAACCAAGGTGCGTCCTCTCCTCTGTGCAGCCCCAACACTCCTGGAAACCATCGGCAAACTCCAGGGGACGCCGCGGCATCCTCCCACTTCCCACCCCGCGGTGCCTTCCCCGGGGCCACTCACACTTCAAGGAGGAGCCGTGGCGCTGGGAAAGGGGGCTGGTTCCCTTCCTCCTCTGGACTGAGGCAGCAGCTGTAGGCGGCGCCGACCGCGCGGTGCAGAGGACGGAGCGGGGCTCGGGTCGCTCACCCAGGCGGCCGCCCGGGTCTCTTCCGCGCTGCGGACGCAGAGGCGGCGGCGGCCCGCTTACCTCCTCTTTTCCTCTTCCTGGGTCTCTTCAGGCTGTCTTCTGCCCGTCCTGGGCCACTTCTCCCGGGACAGTCCCGTTCAGTCCCAGATTTTGTTTTTATAAAGTTTCTTCAGGGCGGAGGCAGCGGCCGGCCCCCCGGGTCCCCCCGGCCCCGCCGCCCTCGGGGCTGGGGCGGGGGAGGGGGCTCTTAAGAACTCCTCCCGGAGTCCTGCCGAGGAGCCGGGGGGCCGGCGACTGGCCAAGGGCGAAGACCCCCGAGGGGGCTAAGGGGAGGGGGAAGGTAAGAAAAGGACCGCGGTGCCGGTCCTGTTCTCCCCGCCGCGGCTTCACATCGGGGTCCCCGCCCCCCGGCCGGGGGTGGGAGCTGAGCTTGGGGCCCCGTCTCATACACTCCGGGGCGAGATGCTAAGGCCCCGGGCGGGCTGCCGAGGCGGCGGCGAGGTGGGGGACCTGGCCGGCTCCGCTCGGCACCGCCCCCGCTCCCGGCTCCAGCATGTGTCGCTACGGCTGGGACCCCCTCCCTACACCTTGGGGGTCCCTCGCCACGCGCCCCGGGACCAGACAGAAGCTCTGGCCCCTTCTGAGCGTCCTCTCACCGCGGAGCAGCTGGCTAGCCCCGGCCCGAGGTAGCCGCCTCCCTGCCCCCCAGCCGCCGGCTCCGGCTCGGGCTCCGGCGTGTGCAGCCGCTGCTGCCGGCCGGGAAGGTGAGGGGGGGAGAAGAACGGTGGCCGCCGCTCCCGCTGGCCCAGGTTAGGGCGGAGGTCTCGGCGGCAGCCAGTGCACGGGGGCGGGGTCTTTCGGATGCTCCCAGGCTCTCACGCTCCCGGCGGCGGTGGCTGTAGCGCCCGGAGCTCAGATCGCTGTCTTGCTCGCTCTGTGCGGGGCTCTCGCCTCACTCCAGAGAGAGGGGCGGGAGGAAAGCGGCGCGGGCCGATGACGAAAGTAACCTAGCAACCGCTCTCCTCCCCCCGCCCTTTTCTTTCCGCTCGGAGGCTTCCTCCGCTGGCCTTTTTTCCCCCTTTCCAACCGCCCCGCCCTGGGCGACTCTGGCGCGCTCTGATGACGCTCCAAAGGAAGAGGAAGTCGCGACTCGGCGAGCGGGTGGGTGCGCCGCGGGCCGCGGGACTCACTGCCGCTGCCACCGCCTCTACGGCCGCGTCAGAACTAAAGAGAGGAAGGGGAGGAGCCGAGTGGAGCCTAAGCTGCCGCCTGATCTTACCCCCGGACTTGAGGGCAGCGGAGAGGGCATGATCTTGTGTGGTTTCCTGCAGGGCAGGTGGTGACTGCTCCTTTGGGAGCCGGGAGGAAGCCCAGGCCGCGCGGCCGTGCTCGGGTGCGCACCACCTGAAGGTGAGGCATTGGGCCCCAAACGAGCCTTGGAAAGCAATGCTGAGCGGGAAGTTGTCCTACACGCTGATCCCCCCCCCCCCACGCTACACTTGTTTCAGGGAGCGAGTGCCCCACCCTCTCCGTGGTGTGGCGCGAGGCCCGGCGCCGGATAACGTGTATATGAATGAATGAATGAATGAATGAATGCTCCCGGAGCTCAGAGGAGTGGATGAAGTGCTAGCGCTTTGTAAACTGTATAGCACTGTAAAGATGAGAGTTGTAATACACCCCTTTTTCGCCTCCCCCCAAAAGGAAATAGGGTGCAGCTTGAGCATCTAGTCACAACCTGAGTCTCACTAGTGAAAAAGGAGGCAAATTGCCCGGGCAGGGGAAGAGTCATCCTCCCGGAGACTGTGGAAGGATTTTTGACAGTTTTTCATGGGGAGAACTGAATAGTGCCTCGCTTTTGGCAATCATTCGTGCTTGTGTTTTGAAGCTTTGGAGAACAGGCCTTGGTTATGAGTCTGTGTACATTGCCGTCATCAAGAAATTGTGGCCTGTGTTTCAAGTCCGACTCAAAGGCTATCTGCTTTCTAAAATAAGTATTATTACTGTTGTGCAACTTTCCCTATACGTAGATGTTATCTTGGAAAGTAAATTCAAGTAAAAACTCATGAAGTTGAACGTGTAGTTCGCTAGGAACAGAAATTTTAGGACAAAAGGGACCAGAATCCTCAGATTGAACCTGATCTGGTGAATAGTGTGAGAATGAGATAAACGCAGTAACAATGGTGAAAGGAAGCAGATGTCACCATTCTGTCGCTGGCCCTGGGCACACTACCTCTGGACGGGGTAGTAATGGATATTACAAGCCTTTCCGCCTCAGGGGATAAAGAGCAAGATTTTATAGGCAGACTTGGGAGGCTCCGGTTTTCTGCCACTACTGCTACCACCATATGCCCATAGGAGACCAAGGAAACTCTTAACTGGATAAATCCAAAGGTTCGTTTTTATTAAAATGCTTGAGAAAAGGTGATGGGGCGGGGGAGGGAGATATTGCAGAAGCAAAAGGAGACAAAGTAGCACCTGCCCAACTGCCCTTGATCCTAAATTCCAAGAGCCAGATTAACTATCCTGCTTAAGCTACCCTGGACTTGACTGCCTGTTCATAACCTGCCCTGTCCATGTTCTTCCAAATAAGACTCACGGGGAATCAGATCAGCAAGTGATGTCCCCACATGGGTACAAAACAAACCTGTTTTTGGTTTTGCCTGTCTTCCTGATGTCCTGATGGAAGCTGAAGGAATGCAATGCACAGATTTACGGCATTTCGTGAAGCTGAGCACCTCAGATTTTAAGTTCTGTGGGTTTTGGATAACAAGAGTGCAAACATCAGAACTCTGCAACCCAGCAGAGGATACCTCAAAGTGTGTACCAGTTGGGGTTTTTCAGCAGCCTGATCTGTGGCTCCACCTTAGAACCTCAGTGCTGAAGAGCACTCAGGGGAGCCCTCGGCCAGCCTGGCCACCTCTGTAAGAAGTAACAGCTGCACTAAACTTACTGGGCAAGATCCACCCACCTCACCACCCAGCCTAATAACGGGAAGAAACAGCTGGAACTGGTGCCTGGAGAAGAGGAAGTTCATACATGTCCAACTTGGTCTGCAACTCTTTAGTTCTTTATTTATTTATTTATTGTATTAATCCAGAGGAGAAGACAGCTAATTCGTTCAAAATTCAAAAAAGTTTGAAGTTTTAGTTAGCAGATTTTTCCCTGGTTCATCAATTTGTTTCTAGTAAAGATCTGCGTACTATGTTAAAGTATAACAGAGGGATATTTGTATAGGCCTCTTCTCCAATGCTTGGAAGTGGGCTCTTATGGGAAACTAATCAGTGTTTTATTATCCCACGTCAGTGTTCTTTTCCTGTCAAAGATTTCATAAGCTAAATTATCTGGCAAAATTTCTGCAAATGCCATATACGGTATTCAATTACTTTTAGAATTTTTATTGTGAAATATACATTTAAATGCATAAAGCAATTTTTCAGTATAAGGAATAATTATAAAAGAAATCTCCATGTGGCCAACCAGGTCAAGAAATGAAACATTGCCAGCACCCGAGAATTCCCCCTACTGACTTTCCTGAACACAACCCTTTCCCTCTTTTTTAGAGATAACTGTTATTTTATCTCGTGATAATTATTTCCTTGCTTTTCTCTCATCACAAGCATGCATCCCTTAATGATATATTATTTAGTTTTGCCCTTTCTTTTGAACTTGACTAAATGGAACAACGTAATATATTACCTATTGTGCTTACTGCTTTTGCCCGACATTCTTTTTAGTCCGTACGTTATTTGGGTTGTTCATATAGCTTTAGTGCGTTCATTTTAATTGCTGAATATTACAGTGTCCCATTGTAGCATATGCTCTAATTTATTTAGCCATTCTATTGTTAATGGATATCTGGGTTTCTAGTTTGAAACTGTAATAAATGCTGCTGTCAACATTCTTCATATATGTATTCCATCATGTCTATATCATTTTCTGTATGGTATATACCTAGAAGTGGATCATAAGCTTGAATAAATAATGCCAAGCTGTTTCTAAAGTGTTATAATAATACCAGCCATGTATGAGTCCCATTGCTGCGGACCCTCAACAATACTCGGTAGTGGTAATTCTTTTCAGTTTTGCCAGTCTGGTGGGTGTGGTTTTAACCTGCATCCCCCTGATTACTGATGCTGTTGAGGACCTTTTCATATATCAACTAGCCATTTGGATTTCTGTTGTGTAGTGTATCTTTTTCAGGCCTAATCTCTGAGATGCCTGATGTGTCCTCCTCATTTGTAGTGATTTAGCTTCCTTGAAACTATGTAACTAAACCCTCTTCTTTGTTGCTTTGTATTTAATGGGCAACTATGTAACAAATTGTTTCCACCCACATGCACACACAGATTTTTTTCTTTTTTTATTTCCCAGTTTCAGTAAATTATTTGAAAGTCACCATGGCTTTCTGTTTTCTTCCTAAAGTTCCTGCTAAAATATATGTTTTGGGGTTTTATTTTTTAATTTCACTCAATATCTAATAATACCATGCATGTTACTACTTGGCAGCCTGTCCCAACATACTGTTTGATTGTTTTTTTCATTTTCTTATCAGCCAGTTCTCTGTTCAGAGTTAGTGATATTTTAAAACTGGAGGAAGATAGACCCAGAGAAATTAAGTGACTTACCCGCATAACAAATAAATAGGAAGAACAAGTCAATAGGAAGCTGGACTCCACCCCTAAGTCTTCAAATAGAGTATGCATGCATTTACTATATCACACTGACTCAGTCTTCTGGAGCAGTAAGGTAAGTGAATTCCCGTGGCCCACAGAATATTGTTCACTTCCACTTGGCAAGCCTCTACTTCTACCTCTGGATGAGGTTATTATAAGCCTAACCATTTTAGGATCAGCTTAAAATTGATATAAGTGAAAAAATAAAAATTTTAAGGTTACTATATATGATAGTGCTAAAGGAGATTACATGGGAATTTGCTTTAAAAAATAAGGGAGTGCAAAGGAATTGAGTAAAAAAAGAAGAAAGAACTCACAGACATGGACAACAGAGTGGTGATTGCAGGGAGGAGGGGTGTGGGTAGAGGTAGAGGAGCCTATGGGGGAATAAATGGTGTTAGAAATTAAATTAAAATACAATAAAAAGGTTTCTTCACTCTCCCCTTTATCCCTTTTAGCCTATCTGTCACTAGGGCCGGTTGCCTCTACAAATAATTACCATACTTCCTCGA
Organism: Furipterus horrens; assembly: GCF_987537825.1. NCBI lineage: Eukaryota > Metazoa > Chordata > Mammalia > Chiroptera > Furipteridae > Furipterus > Furipterus horrens. The sequence goes on from NW_028327180.1 coordinate 18,882,729, forward strand.
TATCTGAGAAGAGTTACAGAAAAGAAGGTTCTGGTTAATAGGGTCAGATGATTGGGAAAGGCCCTTGATGATCAGCTCCCTAATAATTCCATGAGGTGGTTAAAAACATTGGAGAACATCAGAACTTCATTTTTGTAAATACAAGGACAAATCAACCTAGAAACTACCAACTGTTTGATGATATTGCCCCTGTGTCACCTTTATTATCTGGGTTTGCAAAAATATTGATTCCAAAAGTGAATGATAGACGATGACTAGTTTTAATAAATAAATTAATTAAAATAATTTTGAGTCACTTGAAATCTTTGAATATTTAACAGTTTTAGAAGAATCCTTCATTTGGTTTTGTCATTAATAGTCACAAAGTATTTTTATCTATTAAAATTTAGCTATTAAAAAAATTAAACATTGAGTAAAAACAGCCTTAAACAACTGCATAAAAATGTTAAGGTAGGCTCTGAAGAGTGAAGGCTTTACAATGTTCTGGCTTGAAATTTAAAGTTGAGTTAATTGAATTAACAATAGGGAGTTGCCAAAGATACCAAATACATAAATATTAATTGTTTATTTTTTTGTGTTAACTTCCAAAAAATGGTGATCTATAGAAAACATAAAAGGGTTAGTATATCTATTATAAGCATAGAATTCTCACATTTACTTCATCATTCAGTGAACTAACCACCTACTATTTCTGAGCACTCGACTGAGTGCTTGCTGGCCATATAATGGTGAAAAGAAAACAGACTTGTCCCCAGCTTCATGGAGCTCACAGTCTAGTGCCTAGTGCATGCCAGGCTTGATACTTCACACCAGTTACTGCCATCTAAACTTTGAATATATCTGATGATATAGTCAATGAATAAATGAGTGACTGCGTTTATTCTCTTGATAAGCAAATAAATGACCACATGCTACAAACCTTAGCTTTTATTGTCATTTGTCAGATTGTCATGATAATTTTGAAAAATTAAGAAACATTCAGAGTAGTATAATGTGTGTCCATATACTTTTCAACTAGATTTTGCTACATTTGCTTTATGTAGTTTTTCTGAACCATTTGAAACTAAATTGCAGGCATCATGATGGTTCACTTCCAAGTACTTTAGCAAGTATAATCTAAGAAAAAGGATATAACTAACCCCAGCCTTTAATCAGACTTAAGAAAAATTTTAAATGCCTTTAAATATTCATATTTAAATTTTCCTAATTGTCCCAATAATGTTACTTTCCATCTTTATTGGTATATAATTGACAAGTAACATCATATAAGTTTAAGGTGTACAACATGATGATTTAAAATATGAACATAGTGTGAAATTACCACAATTAGGTTAGTTAACACTGTCACCTCACAGTTACCTGTTTTTAAAGAGTGATGACATTTAAGACCTTCTCTCAGCAAATTTTAAGTAAAAATACCAGAAATATTCTTGATAGCTTGTGCCACAACACCCCAACCTTGTATTCTTCAATCTTTTAAATGTACATATTTTTAGAAAAACTTAAACACTGGACTCTCCAATATTTGAAAGTAACTGCTTTACATTATATCATTTCTCTCTCTTTTTTTTAAGTGTATTTTAAGTCTACTAAGCATTATGTGTTTTTTAGTTAGTAACGATCTCCCTTTCTTCAGTAGCTCTTCCACTCACCTTTGGCATCACTTAATGCAGCTTTAGTAGTTGCAGAAGTCACTTACTGAGATACTAGGCATTCCGCTGTTTTCTGGAAGTAACCTATACGTTTTCTTAAACACTGCTTCCTTCCACCTTTGCCTACCATGCCTGCCATCTTTTTCCCAACCAGAGCTTTATTACCTCTTTCCCCCTCTTTGTATTTATCCTAATTCTCTAGGAACCCACTCAAGAGCATGTGGCTTCACAGTTATCTTCTCTTACTCTCGGCCCATGACCTCTCCTGAGCTCCATCAGAATCTGTACCTGATTTCTTTTACCAGAACCTTTTCCCTAGGAGTCCTTTGCGCCAGAACCCACTACCACTGCAACCTGCCACCACTAGTGTGTACGTAGCTGAGTCCAAAGGAAGGAGAGGAAATAACGTGTCAAGAACCTAGAGTGTGCGGTTATTTTATTTAGTCTTCACAAAACCCTGCAGAGTAGGGATAGATGCCTAGATTCCTCTTTCCTGTTCCTAGATACATAGGAAGATGGTATTTCACAGCCTGCCTTGCAGAATGTGGGCAGAAATGGTATGTGTCACTCCCTGGATGGATCCTTAAAGTTTCCCATGAGACAACCAGCTTGTGATTTCTAACCTGTCAACAATGTTCAGAAACAAAGATGTTAAGATAGTTGGATCACATGCTAGAAGTCCAGATTCCTTAGTTGCTGCTTGAAGGCATGCTACCCGACCTCAATCAGACAGTGACGTGAGCAAACTATAAAGCCGTATTGTGTTAAATCATCGAGTTTAGTACCAAGTCTGCATGTAGAAACAGAATAGCAAGTCATTTTGTTAGTATTCTAGTTCAGTGAGGTTGGGTTTTATCAGCCTTTGTGATCAGACATGAGAATGCAATCCCCTTTTGTTATACTGTTTTCATAAAAACAAGTTCTGAGTTCCAGTTCAAACTATGAAAGAACTTTTAGAGACTAGGAAACTAAATCTTTAGGGATTGGCTCTTGTGCGGATGAAGTACCACATACTGGAACATCAGCACCATGCAGGTTTCTGTTTAAGGCTTCCTTTTCAACAAATAGGCTTCCATTTCAAAAATGAAGCTGTCCTCAGGTTCTCCAGCCTTACATTCCAGGGCTGACATTTCTTTAATAACCAAATAAAATGTCAAGAGCTACCATCTTATATGTTATCAAAAGTTCAAAGCCAGCTCTCTCCACTGTGGCTGGCATCCTCAAATCATTTTAATACTTTGCCCCACACTGGACACTATTATTTCATCAACATAAGATTGTTCTATGTAGTGAGCTTTTAGGTTGAGAGGTAATGAATTAGTATAAGAACAAACATCATAGAAAACAACTTTAAATTCAATATTGCTTTCTCTAAAACTGTTGGCCAGTTGCAACCTTGAGTAATTTCTCACTGATTATGCCTGAAGTTGCTTCCTATCACTCTACATTTGCTTCTCAACCCCCACACTCTCCTCACATATGCCAGAGCAATCTCCTTAAACACAGGATTCCTTTTACTCTATTGCTTAATTCGACTCTCTTGGGTGTCAACCTTTTACCAAAAAAATCTCATCAAAAATTCTAATTAATAATGTATCCAAGATGCAAATAACAGAAAATCCAAGTGACATAAACATGTGGAACGTTCACTGTTTCTCTTAAAGAATACACTGGTAGGGAGCCCAAGCTTGGCACAGCAGCTCAGTAATGCCATCAAGTACCCAGGCTATTTTTCTTTCTCTGCTGTCCTTAGATTGCTCTCCACGTCATGTTGACTTTTATTATCAAGCCTCTGGCCTAATGAGTCACAAATAGGCCGCAGTTCCTCAAGAGTCCCATCCAGAGTACAGACTGGAAGGAGGAGGAAATGGTGGTGCCTGTTTGATGAAAAGCTGATTCTTTTCCCAGCATTTCCAGCACACTTCTGTTTAGGTTTTATTGATAATATAATAATGTTTGTAGAGAATAACAATAAAAAGAGCACCTATGTTACTCACCATCTAGCTTTAGAAAGAGAATATTATCAATGCCTTAGAAGTCCTGTTACACACCACCCTCTGACCCTACCCTCTTCCTTCCAGAACCATTATTCTAGTTGGGTGTTTACTAAGCTACCACACACACACATATTTTCATTTCACATGTTTAAAATCTAAATAATTCATGTATTCTACTGGGACTCACATTTCCCCTTCAACAATAGATCCCTAAGATTTACTCAGGTTGGTGTAAGTGGCCACAATTATATCCCATGACCTCTGATGGCCCCGTGCTGCCAATCTGGCCTCTAGAATCCTATGATTCCCATTGACTCAGGGGCATCTCTTACTATCAATCCCACCCAATCAAAGGACAAGCAGTCCTGAGCTTCTCAGAATGTACTAGCATATTCCTTATCACTTCAGTGAAGGCAATGTCCTCTGAGCGCTACCAGGGAGCATTTTTACCTGATATTACATAATAAATGCACTCTTAATTCTAACTGCTTTTTTTTTTTTTTTACCTTCTTCCTCATCTTATAAGTAATTCCAGCATCTCCATCTTATTGTTGTTTTCAAGTTTCAAGGAACCAGTTCAAGGCATTCTATTAAAATATTAAGTCTTAAGTCATTGGATAATGCATCCATAATAATAAACTTGATCCAGCATTATTGTCTGTCCTTCCTAATCCAGCACCTTTAAGATCCAAGCAAATTCTCCCAGTTTCTGCTGGTACATATTCATCAGGTTCTGTGGTGCTTTGGGTGAATAATCCTTTTCTTCACATAGCGGTATTTCCCCACTTGGCTCATAATAAGGCTTTAAATCATTGGTCTAGAAGCAGTAAAGAGAGGCAGGGAAAAATCTTATAGACAGTCATCATATTGCAATGTATCTGCCATAACTAAGGCCTTTGCACAGTCTCTAGGCAACTGGAGACTAGTTTCCTCCAGCAAAAGGAAGAACTCCAGAGAATTCTGGCTCAGATGTTCTGAGGACTCTGGGGAGTTAAGTCCTCAATCCCATCCACCCAAACATCTCCATCAGAGGTCTCGTGCCCTTTTAGTTCCCTGACCTCAGCACAAGAAACCTTCTGGGCTTTCAATTCAACCTCCTTTTTAGCTCTGCTGTACTTAAAATCTAACTTGAGATCTTATGTTTCAACTCAGTCTATGTCTGTCTACAGGAGATAAGACTCTCTTTATAAGATGCAATGGAAGGTTTCTGGCTTTCTTTCAACCCATATTCTAAGTTAATAGTTACCTGACCTGGAGCCTATTATTTTCTTCCCTCCTCTAGCAGTTAACAACAACAAACAAACTCCAAAATTCTAACAATTACCATTGTACCACCACATCCCATATCTTTCGTTTCAAGAACTACTACTCTAGACCAGTGCATTTTCTTATACCTGCACATCATCCCAATTCATTGCAGGTAACACTCTTTGCTCTAGTGACACTACAGCAGGCCAGGGGTTGCCATGGACTCACTCAACAATAGTATTGCAATCTTTGTTGCCCTCTGACCAGAAGTGATCCAATTCTTTAATCCCATTCTGAAGATATCCTTCCTTGCATCACTGCTAGGATTGACTGATTTAGGCAGGGTTCCTCCCAAACAAGGTTTAAGTATAAGCATTATGTTTGAAATGTAAAATGTGATGCCAGGAGGTACTGTTAGTGGATGGAGAAGGGAGCCAGCAAATGGAAGGGAACAGCACAGCACAGTCTATAGCCTTAGAAGATCTGACTTAGGGTGGTAAACACACAATACAATATACAGATGATGTATCATAGAATTGTACACTTGAAGCCCATATAATTTTATGAACTGATGTCACCGCAATAAATATAATTTAAAGAAACACAACAAAATAAAAGTCTATAGCTTTGAAAATACATGGAGGAATCTTAAATGAATACTACTGAATGAAAGAAGCCAGTTTGGGAAGGATACATAGTGTATGGTTCCAAGTGTATGACATTTGGGAACACTACCAAGGCTGTAAAAGATCAATGGTTGCCAGGGGTTCAGGGGAAAGAAAGGAGGGGGGATGAGTAGGTGGAGCACAGAGGACTTTCATTGGAGTGAAAACTATTCTGTATGATACCGTAATGCTGGATATATGTCATTATGTATGTGCCAAAATCCGTAAGATGTACAAAACAAAGATTGAACCCTAATCTAAACTATGAACTTAAGTTAATAATGTATCATTATTGGCTCATCAATTATAACAAATGTGTTACACTAATGCAACACATTTAATAAAAGGGGACACAGGGATGTATGGGAACTCACTGCACTTTCTGCTCATTTTTCTGTATATTTAAACTGCTCTAAAAAAATAAGATCTATTAATTTTGTTTTTAAGTCTACAGGGCACCATTTATATGATTCAGGACCTGCAGCTAAAAGCTAAGGATTAGTAGGTAAAGATTTCAGATCCCACTATCTGTAATACACTCACAAATGATTAAGCAAACTAGATAGCTAGCCATCCAAACAAAAGGCACATGAACCTCACATTTTCAAATAAATTTGAGAAGTACAATGAGTTTAATGAATGAAAGGAATTCCCATTCTGAAGCTCTAAGTCTTTTTTTAATTGATAAAAGATATATACAAATACTAAAACTAAAAAAGGACAAAAAAGTAAAAATTTTAGTCCCCCCGCAAAAACCCCACTTATTTAAGTCCTACCTTCCATTGTGAGAGCATCCACAAAAGAAGTGTCTCCTAAAATAAAAATTTTAAACAGCTCTGTGAGAATAGGAAGTTTCCTCTTTGTGCAAGTGAATTTTTCTCTCAAAAAGAGAGTGAACTGTACAGAGAACAGGCACCTGAACCCTGATCTGCTTGATGGCAGGGAACACCGATCTTAGCCTTTGGATATTTTCCAGAAATCTTCAAAGTTTATGTAGTTCTAATCAACAGCTCAATAGGATCTTAAAAAAAAAAAAAAAAAAACTGGAAGGAATGAACAAATGAAAACAATATGAATATTCTAAAGAGAAATGAGGTAGAGAGCTGACCATACCAGATACTAAAACATTGTAAAACAACAAGGATTAAAAGTTTGTGGTAGTGGTATGGGAATTGAAGTGACAGATCTCTCAATGGAACACCTGTCTGCGAATGGATTCTAAGATGTGTAAAATACATGTTAAGAGATGTATCACAAATCAGTTGGGAAGGAAGAATCATTCCATAAATTGCAATGGGCTGGAGAGCTAGTCACTAGATGAAAAGTCAATTCATATCTTCACATCACATCATAAATAAAATAAATTTTAGAGTATGTAAAGAGATGAAAAAGAAAATTCAAGCTTTAGACAAGCCAAAAGAAAAGAGAATTAAGTATTTTTCGAGCCTCTGGAAAAGTATGAATTTCTAAGCTTGAGAACAACAAAAGAAATTAAAATTTGACAACATACTAACAACCATAATTGTGAAAGTTAAATACAAAAAGCAAATAGCAAACTAGGAAATACTCATTTATGGGAAGAGACTATTACCTCTAAAGAGTACGGATAAACAGACATAAAAATAACTAAGATCATACTAGATACATCAGCAAAGGGCATGTTCAGAACATTTACAGAAGAGCTACTATAACTAGTTTTAAGCAAAAATTTTCATCTGCAGTTGTATTAAAACAAAAATACATCCCTTTCACCTATCCAATTGGCAATATTAAAGAGTTATATTATTAATGTGGAGGGGACAGGAAAATAAATACGCTCTGCATTTCTAGTGACACAAACTTTTAGAGAGTAATAAATTTGAGGGGGGAAAAATCTCATGTCCTTTTATCCAGGGTCCTTATTCTGAAGATGAAGAAATTGCAGGAAAAAAGCCACATGCACTAGGATGGTCACAGAGTATTATTTATGATTATAAAAGGTTGGAAGCAACCAATTATATAACAATAAGGAATTGGCTCAGAACATGTCAAATGGTAGCTTAAACAAAAATTAATGAATGAATGAAACACATATGGTGGGATATTACTCAGCAAAAATAAGATCACTACGTAAATCAAATGACCATGCAGTGCAGCTATTGTTTTGAGTTTTCCCCTCCTTTGTTCAGCATGCTTACAATTTCCTTCTGATAACAACATCCCTTTCCTTTGGAGAATCCTTCCCAACCTTGTGTTACCTTGGTGGCCTGACCTCACCTCTGTTAACTGGTGAGCATATGACTCAGATTGGACTAGTGACAATGTAACATCTCCCTGTGCATGACAATTGGTCAAAGGAAGAATACATTTTTTTTACCTGACCAATCTGAGTCCTTTCACAGATTTTTCCAAAGTGAAAGTAGACAGATGTTCTCTCTTCCTCTTGGATGACCTTGGGCTCTTGGCTGCTGTACCCTCTGCTGGCTGGGTTGAGAAGTGCAGAGGAAGAGAATGGAGGCAACAAAGGAAGAGAATGAGAGAGAAAAGAAAGATCTGAGGACGTGCTCTGGACGCCTGGATATAGCCCTCCCTAAACCTCTCTACCTCCCTCCTATGAAAGCATTCCTGACACATGGTTTGCAGTGGCTAAGCCAGTACTGTTGGGAATCTGCCCTTAGCATTTGTGTCCTCACTCATGCAGAAATAATTTCCATACAGTGTCTTCAGTGACCAGAGTATTCTTAGAAATCTAAATCAGACATCTCACTGCCCTCTTTAAAATCTTACAATAGCTTCACATTGCTCTCAGACCAAGAAATAATCTCCTTAGCATGTCATATGAGGTCCCACAGGGTAACCCCCCCTTCCTAACACGCACACACACACACACACACACACACACACACGCGCGCGCACGCACTCTCTCTCTCTCTCTCTCTCTCTCTTTCTTTCATTCTCCTCTCTCAACTCAGCTCCCTCCATGCTCCTCTTGCTCATTTGCTCTACTACACTGGCCACCTTTCTGTTCCTCAAACAAAGGTCATTCATGTCCTAGTGTCCTGGGTCCTTGAACTTGTCACATGTGTGAGGAATGCTCTGGCCCAGACCTTCACATAGCTGATTCTTTCTTGTCAATCAGGTCCCATCTAAAATAATATTTTTGTGAGCTCTCTCCTGACTACTCACCCTACATTACTCTCCTTTATTTATTCCATTTATCTATGTCTATCTTAAATTCCCTTATTTATTTGCTTTTTGTTTTGGAACAAAGAAAAAATTTAAGAAGGAAATGTGTATGTACACTGAGATTCTAGGGAACAAGAAGCATATGAAAAATTATATCAGATTTACAACACTGGAGTGATGGGGATTGATTCTATCTGATTTATTTCATCGTTTAAAAAAATTTCCATAATTTCATGCTTAATTAACTAAGGCACAGATAGAGAAAAGTTAAATACTCTTCAGAAACCACAAGCTTCCTGGAATTTTTATGAAGAACTTCAGTTACCCCAGTCTTAATCTTTAGAAACTATAATGGCAGGTTCTACCAACAACTAGTCTTAGAAAAATATCTTGGTTAAAAAAAAAAGAAAATTAAAAGAAGCATTTTGTATCACAGTGCTTCAAATCATAAAGGATAAACTTGTATTAGGTCATTATTTTTACTGACAAAGCACAAAATATAACTGTGGTGGGTTTTCTATACATACACATAAGCTCACATCAAGACATATAAAGATCAGATATGATAAAAAAAAAAAAGTTCTTAGAATCATTTGCCCCAATGCCATAGTCAAGTGCATAATGGAAAGGACCTATTATTTATTATCTGCAACATGGGAGTAGTTAGTTATGAATAAAAAGGCTAAGGCCTAGTAATTCTACAATTTTGATATTTAAAGTGGTATTTACAATTTTTTTTTCAGATTTAATGTGTTTTATTGATTAAAATATTACATTTGTGCCAATTTCCCTTCCCTCTGCTCCCCTCCACCCGGTGGCCCCCCTCCCTCCAGTTGTCCCCCCCTTTTAGATTATGTCCATTAGTTGTGCATACAGTTCCTCCCAACCTCTCTCCGTCTATTCCATTCCCTCCTACCTTGATCCCCAATTCCTATATCATCTCCCTCCCTTTCCCCATTCCCCCTCCCTGTTGACCTCCCCCCAATATGCTTCCCGTACCCACAGTTCCTTTTCCACTCTCGTTGCCTATTTAGTTTGCCTTTGTTTCATCTCCCTAGCTTCTGTTTTTTTTTTTAAACCAGTCCCTTTAACATCTCATATAACAGTGGTTTGGATCTAATGAACTCTTTCAGTTTTATTTTGTCCTGGAAACACTTTCTCTGTCCTTCTATTCTGAATGACAATTTCGCTGGATAGAGTATTCGTGGTTGTAGGTTTTGGATTTTCATTACTTTGAATATTTCTTGCCAGTCTCTTCTTGCCTGTAGGGTTTCCCTTGAGAAGTCAGCTGATAGTCTAATTGGGACCCCTTTGTACATAATTCTTTTCTTCTCTCTTGCTGCTTTTAAGATTCTCTCTTTATCTTTAATTTTTGACATTTTGATTATAATGTGTCTTGGAGTGGTTCTCCCTGGGTCCAGTCTCTTGGGAACTCTCCTTGCTTCCTGGACCTGCAAGTCTATTCCCTTCCCCAAGTCTGGGAAGTTCTCCTTTATTATATTTTCACTCAATTTTTCAAGTTCTAGTTCATCTTCCTCATTCTCTGGCAAACCAATGATTCTTATGTTGGGCCTTTTATAGCTGTCCCAGAGGTTTCTGATCCTCTCATTGTTGCTTCCCATTTCCTCTCGCTGCATTGGTTGACTGCTTGTTCCTTCTCCATATTCCAGTTTGTTGAAATGAACTCTGGATTTTTTTTTCTCACCATCTATCTCGTATGCGGTTTTGTTCCTTTCGTTATGAAAGTTTTTCGCTTCTTTCTTATCTTTTTCCTGCTCTTTTGTGAATTCTGTAAGCCACCTGATAACAATGGCCCAGAACTGAGCCTCTGACAGGTTTCTTATCTGTTCATCTGTCAGGTTCTCTATCTGCTGCCTGGTGAGTTGTGTCACCGGGATTTCTATAGTTGTCTGCCTCATTTTGACAGATGCGTTTTGTTTTCTTGGGCCGGCTGTCCGGGGCAGTGCCTGTGTATGCATCACAAATCAGCGACCGGCGCCTGCCTATCCGCGACCTATTTCGCAGCCCTGTGGTGCTTTCTTTGGGGGCGGGGGTCCAAGATGGATTCACACAGTTATTCAGCTAGGAGACCGGGATCCGTCCTCCCGCCCCCCTGGGCCTCACTGTTCAAGGCGATGCGGCGGCCGCTCTCCCCAGCACCGGAGTCGCGCACCGCCAGGGGCTTGACCACAGCCGGGATTCCTCGCCGGGGTCGCGCACCGCCAGGGGCTTGACCACAGCCGGGATTCCTCGCCGCCCCGCCGCTGTCCAGGTGCGACCGCAAACAGCACTGCCCTCTTTAACTCTTACCTGCCCAAATGGCACCGCTGGTTTATAACTTCATATGTTGGACTTCCGTGTAGCTTTATTTTCTGGAATTTCTAGTTATCCTTTGTTTTGAAGTAGTTGTATTCCTCTCTAGTTGTAGAGGGAGACCTAGCGTGTCCGTCTAAGCCTCCATCTTGGCCGGAAGTACACCGGTATTTACAATTTTTAAAAATTTAACACTTTATAAAAATATAAATATCCCCAGAGACTAAGATGATCACATCTGTGTCTTAAAGTCTACAGTGACCTTCTTCCTCTTTGAAATCACATTTCTCTCCATGCTCTGTGCTCACCTGGCTCTTGCACACGCACAGACCTTGGCACTCTGTCCTTCTAGAGACCCAGCTGTCCCTCAAGCCCCCTCACTGGTTTATTTGAGAGTTTCACTTATTTATCAACCACCTAGTCTTTACTTGATAAATAAATTCATTCACTTTTTTTTTTCAAATAGTTATGAAGTGTTCACATGTGGTAGATTTTAGGCAGACATGAGACATTCTGCCCTGTTGAAACTTACAGTTTCCGGGAGAAACAATCAAACAATCAAACAAACAAATAAACAAGTGGATAAACAAAGTATATACAAATTTTGGTTAAGTTCTAGGGAGGAAACAAATGAAGAGTTCCTGCTAAGATGATCAGGGAAAGTCCCTCTGGAAGGGTAAATTGAGATCAGAACATACATATATCATTATGAATTCATGGATTTAAACATCTTAATCTGTTTCAATTTCTTGCAATGATCATTTTTATTAATATATAACTATCCCATGTGGAGCCAATGGGAGTCTCTTCAAGTAGATTCTTGAGAACTTTTGACATATCCTCGGCGGTCTTTGATTGCTTCACTGCTATCTAATATGGCAATACATTCGTGTCTAGTGCATTACAATTCTTGCCCCAGATCTGTAATCAGCTCATTTTCCAAGGAGCCCTGACTCCTTTCATTGGTAGTTCAGGTAGACTACTACACCATCTCCTGACCAGTTTCTCCAATTCCACTCAACTGGCTTTTATTCTATTCTCTATGTAAAAACAAAGATAATTTTCAATCGCATCCAGAATTGTGACTTCAAAATACCATTTCCCAATAAAAGGCTCCTTGGAGAAAATAAAGACTCAAGAGCAACTTACATGTTTTGGGTGAAGAGTGATAGTGAAAATCAATATCTGAATAAGGAATATTCTCAGAAAGATTTGAAGTGGCATATCAAGTCACTATTTCAAAATGCCAATAGTCTAAAAGCTCTTATATAAACAATGTTTCCAGAAATTCCATACACCTAGTAACCATTTAAATTACTATGTATATTCTTCCAGTCCTTGTTGACTAAAAGTTGCAAGCAATATGTTCATTCTGCTTTATGGCCTGCATTTTTTCATGCAGACAGTTTGAAACCTCATCACTTCAAAAGATATTCAATCATGCTGACATATAATAATTTATCTAATCATTTCCTTATTTGAGGTTGAGTTGCTTCTGATTTTTTATTATCGCATCTCAGTTAAGACTCATTATAAGCAACAAAAAGTGATTCAAGTTACTTTAAGACAGAGAGGTGTAGTATGAATTCGATGGATAGAAATGCAATTTGGGCATCTGGAAGGATCCAGAAAGAGGTCCATTTTTTGTTTATTTCTGTTTTTCCTGATGAATCTGCTTCTGCCTTCTTTTCCTTTTCCTGATTGTCTTTTCTTGTAGGGAATAAAGTTACCCCGTGGCACTAGTTTATTTGATCCCCCTGATCATATACAAAGACTAACCTGCAATTCTCCATCCCAGTTCCACATCCTTGCTTGCATCAGATCCATCTCTGGTTGAGCTGTAGTTGAGGAGGTGAGATTATCCAACATCAACATGGCTGCCAGTGCCCCATCCCTGTGAATGGGAGGTGGGATGGCTCACAGGCTGGGCGGACCCCCTAAAACAGTCACTACAATTTGAATAATGATGTTATGAACAAGTTTGTGAAGGATGCTTCTTTTCTTTGTCCTTGGAATATGTTCTTCAAAGTGGAATTACTGGGTCTCAGAGTAGGAAGAGTTCATGACTTATCCTTAGACAAAGTGAGCCAGGCCATGCTAAGGACGGGAGAGGAAATAAAGGTGTGGGGAAATACTGGTCTGGCAACTCTGAAGAAACTCTTCCTTATCTCTGTGATAGGCCTTTCAAATCGTTGCCTGTTTTCACCCTGGGAAAGCACAAATACACTCTCTTTACATTCCTTTTTATTTTATTTTATTTTACTTATTTATTTATTTAGGTATTTTCAGTACTATTGACTGAACAGAGGAAACGAGAGGGCAATCCAATCCAATGCTCATGTAGTAACATCACATTCTTAGAGCTATGAAGTTGCAAATTAATCTCTTCTCACCAATAAATACCCACATCCTCTCATCTTTCTTATTGGTCCCATTTTCCAACCCTGTTCACAGGTCCTTGGCCTTGGCCACTCCCTCTACTTTCTCCCCCCAGACTGAGTGTCTGAACGCCTTCCCTCTAGAACACAGCACTAAGAAATACTCATCGGCTTAAACTATTCATCCCTTTGAGTAAAGGATGATTTTCAAGGATATTGATTACTTAAGTACTTTACATTTTCAATGTATCTAACAAAATTACATTGTTCTTTTTCACTTGGGGCCAGAATTTTAATCGACCTTTGGATGCCTTAATTCATGAATCTGGGAACTGGACAGAATTTAGTACAAGATAACAGGAAGTGTGGGGAAGGATAGGCTAGAGAGAACCAGGATAGAGGTGACCTGGGTCCACTTTGTCCTGGCTGACCTAGCTTAGTAGACCATGAAGAAGGCTACATGCAGGAAGATGGAGAGTAAGGAATCAGCCAGTGTAAGGTGGGGCATCTGACTGACCTAGAGGAAATTGCCAAGTAGGGCCTCTGAGCTGGTAGACTAGTTACTGAAAGTAAGGGTCCTGAAAGGGCAAGAAGGCAAAGGTAGGCTTGGAATCCAAGATCAAGGTCCAAGGAGTAGAAGAAAAACATGGTAAGCGCAAGAAACCAGAAGGATAACTAGAGAGATTTGATTCCATACATCAGCATTGAGGGCAGTATTTGCCATGTGTTTTCAATACATTATAATTCTCCCAAATTGCCTTTCTTCTTCACTGTGTTGTAAAGTCCCCACGTTGCTTATTTGAAATTGTACAGTTCACAAAGACACTGTCAGAGCATGACTCTTGATCCTATGTCAAGTTCTCACCCTTTATTTGATTTTTCACTGCAAGCAACAGGACTGCCATAACCTGGCAGGTGTGTTCTCATCCACATCAGGAAGAGACTGTGCAGTGCCATGTGCTGGGGCTGCAGCCCAGGCATGGGGGAGTGTCCCCTGGAGGGTCCTTCAGTTCCTAAAGGCGTTCCTCCCCAGGCACAGTGGGGAGGAGAATGGGCCTTTCCTTACATCATTCATTGTTTTATGCACTCCCACCTAATTTTAAGGGTATAAAAGGAATGGCAGTTGGTTTCTGAGTTTGCAGGGAAAAGTGCTAAAAGCAATAAGTGGTTGGGAAATTGTCTTGGCGTTCAGAGAATGAACAAGGCACTAATGTGAAAGAGAAGGACATAGAACTGTTCTGGGAACACTACCAGAGGGTTAGAGAGACGGTTGGCCATTTGTTTTAAAAAGGTCAAAGAATAGCAAAAGTCACTCTAGTAGTTTGGGGGGAAATCTGTGGACAAAATTACAGAAGAGGAGCAGGAGGAAGAATGCACTAGGGTCAGTAAGCAGCTCTCTGTTAGAGAACATTTAAATTAAAGTAAGATAAGCCGCTGTTGACTGTAAAACAAATATTTTCGCTGCATTTCCATCCTCGCCTCTTTACACTTCTGTTCTCAGACTTTGCTAGAATGTAGGATCAAAAAAACCATGTGAAACTCAGGTAGAATATGGCTTGATCCCATTCATCAGTATTGGGAGAAGTACTTGGCATGTTTTTTCAATACAGTGTAATTCCCTCGAATTGCCTGTTTTCTTCACTTGACTATAATTTTTTCCCATGTTGCTTTATTTAAAATTGCACAATCCATAGAAGATCAAGGCTTTCTCCAAGGAATATGCTCAAATTTCTCATTTGACATAGAATTGTATGTGCTTCTGTTTTTGTTAATGACTAACCCCCCCAGCGTACTTAATTCTTGTGTACGTAATTCTTAAGTATGTAATTCTTAATAAATATTAAGTGATGTATCTGCTTTTGTGTTCTTGGCTAAAAATTCCATGACTGGGCATACTCTCAAATTTTGCACCTTTTTTATTTTTTATTTTTTTAGATAATGTGCTTTCTGTATAGTGAGTCAAAATAGATTTATATTCAAATGCTTCCTTGAATTCAAAAGAGAGAGAAAGGAATTCTAGGATCTTCAAAATGCTGGGGAACTGTGACTGTGATGGACTTGCGTCAAAGGAAACCGCCAGAATAAACTGAAGAATGTTCTTTTCACCATAAACTCTGGAAGTGAAAAATGAACTTTTAAAAAGAAAAATGTCACAAATGATATATTTTTTTAAAGATTTATTTCCTAGAGAGAGGATAAGGGAGAGAGAAACAGAGGGAGAGAAGCATCAATTGGTTGCCTCTTTTGTGTCCCCAACTGGGGACCTGGCCTGCAACCCAGGTGTGTGCCCTGACCAGGAATCGAACCAGTGACCTTTTGGTTGGCAGGCCTAAATTCAATCCACTGAGCCACACAGCCAGGGCAGATATTTTTAACAATTATAAAAAATTACTTCAATTATATCAGTTTATGTGTGATAGCCTGAAAATATCAAAATGAATATAATGGGCTCTAATTTAACTAGATGAAACTATAAATTTTCAAAGCAGTTAACTCCACCTTGTATATAGTAAGACTTAAAAATTTTTTTTTTACTATACTATTGACCTAGTTTCAGGTGTGGACTCACAAATCCCAGGCCCATAGGAGAATAGGAAGAAGAGTTACTTGCTTATATTCTGCAGTTTATTACACTAATCTATGGTGCTTCAAGTCTGGGCAGGGGATGGGCTGTTCTTGTTTTATAGAAGAACCTTTTTGTCCTTTGTTGGGGACGTTTCCAGCAATTTAACAATTGACTCTAATAGAATCTTATGAATAAAACTAATGAAAACACGGAGAAATGAACTCTAGAGACCAAACATACAGTAGCTTATTGTTCACTCCCCGGAGAATAGAAATACCTTCTCTAACAAGGTACAATGGTGCAAACAGGAACTAACACTTGGGTTTCAATGAACAAGGCATTTGGAGTCAGGAAAAGGCCAATATTGCTGACCTTAATCTGGTCAGTAAAAGTAAACTCCATATATGGGTATAAGAAAAAAGGTAAATGTGCTTCAGCTTTTGGATGTGTTCAGATGATTGTTGAAATTGTTTTAAGAGAGCAACAACTTTCTGAATCTAGATTTTTGTCCTTTGACCCATCTCGATTAGGTTTTTTTTGAAGGGGCCATATATAAGTACTGTTTTATCTTTCACTACGGCCTATCCCTAATTTTGCCTATTCTCTTGGATCTTAGGAAGTATATGGAAAACATGGAGAGGGAGAATTGGTACAACTGAAATACCTAGATGGTTTTTAATGACCAAAATCTTCAATATGTATCAAAACTTTTATTGGCCTTGCAATTACAGAGAGACTGAGGGCAAATCACTCACTCGCTTGGGTATGTGTCCTCATCTATAAAATGAGGGTGTATGTGACTAGCATTTTCCCAAGTGTGCCACCCATGCCCCTGGTAGTATACGAGATGATTTTAGTGGTGTATTTATTTTACTAGTCTATCAAATATGTAATGTTTATGAATACTGCTGCTTAGAAGGCAATTATTTTTTTAAAGCCAGTCAACATAAAGTATTAAGTAAATCCTATGAGAATATGACAAAATAGCGACATATTATTTTTGAATGAGTAATATCTGGAAACTATTAGCTAGATAATCCCTAAAGTATCTTTTAGCTCTAAGTCTAAAAAGTCTCTAATTTTTAAGCTCTTTGTTCCAAATCTTGCTTGTATTAACCATAATTGAGATGCCAAAATTAAATAAAACTGACAAAAGTTAAACAGCAGAAGTTGAAAGAAAGTAAAGCAAAGTGCTTGGATAATTCTTAGACTTGATAATCACTCAAGAATTAAAACTAAATACATTTCCTTTGATTTTGACATAGAATCTTCATGTAACTGCCTAAGCGACCTCATGCAACACTTTCATAAAAGCCTTTAAAATAAAAACCCATCTTGAATTATAAATTCTGTAAATGTTTCCCAAGTGTTTATATTATGATCAGCACTGGTGTCCTAAAGGGCTGCAAATTCTGTGGCGGTTGTCCTTTAACTGCTTGTTGGGATGGGAAGATAGTAACACACATATTAACTTCATCATTGAGTGCCCACTGGTCTTGCACTTTATTAACTTTATCTTATGTAACCTTCAACCAAGAAGATATATTATTTCCCCCATTTTCAGGTTAAGAAACTGAAGCTTTTTGAGTTTCCTCACTTGTTATGTTACCCAAGGACTCACAGTTGGTCTGTGGTAAGCATTAAAAAAAAAAAAAGTTACCCAGGTCTGTCTCATTTCTAAGCACACGTTTTTTTCTACAACATAAAAGTTTTATGTTAGTATTTTAAAGAAACATCTTTCTCTCCCTACATGTGAACTCAAGAGGCCTTTGGAGTTGACCAAGAAAAACTTTGAAAAACTCAGGTTCTCAAAGAGTAGGTCAGAGACTTAGGCTGAGGTAGTAACTATACAGGGTGGGACATTTCAAAGAAATAAGTGTTCATCCTAGAGAGTGTCATCTCTGTCTTAACAGTTCATGCCTCATTCTTTGGGTCTCTGGATCGAGATGCTTCCTCTGTTTCTGCAAATAGCCACCCCGTCCCTTCCCACGCAAGCCCAGGATGAAAGCCAGCATCTTTCCTCGCGGTAGTAGTTTTCTTCCCACAGCTCATCTGTCCATATTCCCAGCTAAGGGCCTGTTCTCTCACTGACCTCTCCACCAGCTCTTAACTTGCAGCAAAAAGTGACCATGCTCTTTGCCAAACTTGTAAAAATCCACCCCTTGACCTTTACTCCCCTTTTATCATCTAGGAGTCTTCTTTGTCATGCTCTAAAAACTCTAAGATCAGCTAGCCACTCTCCTTTCCTAGAGAATTGTTTTCCAAAAACAATGTGGGAATTTAGAATGTGTGAAGTTAGAAATTATGAGTATGTCTGCAAATAAAATTATCAACCCCTGGGTCCTTCTGAAAGGAGAAAAGTTCTTATATAAATTAACTTAATTTTGTTTAATAGAGTAAAAAAAATAAGTGTCTTGCCAAGTGGGGAAATAAAGCTGGAAACATTTTCAGTATGTGGAATGCAGCCTTAGTCATAAAGGTGCTAAGGAGAGAAGGAAGCTATCTCTAAGCGTGCCTTGTTTGAAACACAATGGCTTCAGTTTCAGACAGCTGACAGGTGCCCAGAGCAGTTGCTCCAGGGCAAAGAGACTAGCAAAGACAATGTGAATGTAAACCCTTGATTTAATCCCACTCCCAATTGTTTCTGTTATCAGCACGTTTCCCACACACTGTAGTCCTAAAGGAAGCCACGTCCTCAGGAGACACCTGCAGGGTTGGGCCGACCCACCTATTAGTTTCAATGTACGAGACTGCCATTTTTGCAATGGCCTTTCGCAACTTGGTCAAAATTGGCCAAACATCAGCGACGCCAACCTGTACATTTCCTTCCCATTATAGAATATGACACCTTTGCCTTGAACTTGGTCTCTACCTCATTCACTTTTAAGGGACATCGCTTCTAAATTGCTCCTTTGCAGCACCAGCCCCTACATCCAAACACTGTCAGACTGGTGCTTGAACTTCAGCCTGGGTAGGAGCTCTGCTCTGTAGCCCCTGTCCCTGCCCTACTTGCTATGGGGAGGGGTTTACGTTAGAAGGACTATGTCCTGACAAGAATAGGTTATAGGATGTACCTCAGAAAATGCCAACCACTGAACAGGCTCTGGGCCCCAAGTCTCACTTAGCACACACATACACACACCTCAAAGCACAGATGATGCTTTCTATTTTAATTTTTTCTATTTCATTTAAAAAATGCCAATGGGTACCCACTGCATTTATTTTATGAGCCACAAATGGGTCATGACCTACTCTTTGAAAAATACTTCTCAGAGGAGATCTTCTGGATAAATTCTTTGAACACAAAGGAAAAGATAAAATTGGGCCCTCCTCTAGGCTTGCTTTCCTGGGTGCCATGACCTGGTTTTTCTGGTTGTGTCTTACTCCTTTTGTTGTTCTGACTCAGGGTTTCCTGATCGAGGAACCCGTCCTTGCCTTCCTTAGGCCTCCACTCCCCAGCTCCACCCCAGGCTTCCTGTGTAGAGTTTCCTGCCCCTTGAAAATGTGTACACAGCCATGATATAAAATTACAGCTTCAGAGATTCATCAGCTTGCCATTTTAATGATTCTTTGTTTTAATCCAATTTTGAACATTCAAGATGTATTTGCTACAGTTTATCTTAACAAACAAAACCACACACAAACAACTGAGCCCAAGTACTAACATCATTACCAATTATGAAAGAGGCAGAGATTGAGAAATGGCAAAATTACATTTCTCAAGTATATTTTTCAATAACTGTTCTATTCTCCAATTTTTTTTTTAAGTCAAAACTTTTCTTCATAGATTTTAGTATAGGTTACATTATTTATTTGTGGCTATTTGATTAATCACAAGTTCAATGAGCTCAGAAACTACAGTGTTCGGTGTATCGTAGGTTTCAATAAATACTTGCTGAATGAGTAAATGAATGTTTCCTTGAAGAAGACTTTGGTAAGATTCTTTTTTTTCCACAAAAGCTTTGAACCTTTTCTCATGTCTTATAAACTAGAATACTGAATATGAATTTGTCACTGAATTAAAAATAGATGTACAGTCCTACAGGTGGGGTTTGAGGATTCCAGTTGGGGTATAATCCCTTTAATACATGTCAGCATCCAACCCCAAAGGTAGCTTTCTGATACTAATAGCTGCCATCTATTTCACACCTCACAATAACTCTAGGAAGTGGGCACTATTATTATACCCCATTACAGAGAAGAGGAAATTTAGGCTCAGAAAGTCTTCATCTAGGTCTCTAGATTCTATGCCATTTTGCCTTTATGCTACCTTTTCATGAAACTGTATAGAGCAAGAGCAGAGCAGATTTGGGGGCACCTTTGACAACCCATTAGGGGGTCTCTGTCAGCCAAGAATTATGTCAAGTGCCATGTCAGGACTGAGATAATGGGGTGTACATAATGGGAATGCCCTTAGAAGGGGCCAAGAACCACAAGACTGGACACTTGGTTAAGGACTCCATATGGACACCCGATATGAGTGGGATTGCCACCCCTAGTGGGCTATGAGAACTCAGAGCTCCAACCGTGCAACGCTCAAGCTTGGCTGTACCGTGGGTCACACTGGGACCCCAATGGGCTTCCATTCCACTGGACTCATGCTACCACTGCAGCCTCTGGGGTTGAGACCCAAGCCCGCCTTGCCACCTGGGGACCCGCCAGCGACTGGGGCTTTGTGCTGGATGCTAACTTTGCTCATTTCTATTGCATAAGATCCCCCTCTCTATGCATAACCTGCGTGTGCCTCTATTGACCTGTTGGGGAGCTCTCCTCTAAAAGACGTGGCACTGTGGAAGGACACAAACATGTGTGAGTGACTCAGAGACACTCCTTTGCTCACAACACAAACATCTTCTCTTTTTTTAAAAAGTGTATTTTTTTCTCCATTCTTATGAGAATTTTTTAAAGAAATATCACAGAAGAGACATGAGCTTTAAAATCAAGTTATTCCGAACAAGAACATGTAATGTTATAATAGAGTGGCTCCTTATGGATATTTACACATATTTTGAATAAGTCACTTAAAAAATCTATCTTTTCTCAATGCAAGTAAATGACCAACCTTACAAATAGCATCACTACTGCCTGATTTTAGTTTCTAGTCATTCCAGTAAAAGTGGATGTCACAGTAACTGACAGACGGAAGAGATTTAAAAATAAAACACATTTTGGGAAAGGGGGAAGGAAGGGACTAAATGGTAATGAAAAAATACAATAAAAATTAAATCAAAAATTTAAAGATTAAAAAAATTTAAAAATAAGAATGAGAAATAATAATTTGGGTATAGTTTTTATAAAGGTGTTCTAAACAGTTCCCTAAAGTTAAAAGAGGGAGATTTTGGCCCTGGCTGCTGTGGCTTAGTGGATTGAGCGTCGGCCTGCGAGCCAAGTGTCGCTGGTTCGATTCCCAGTCAGGGCACATGACTAGGTTGCACGTCAGGTCCCCAGTTGGGGGCGCAAGTGAGAGGCAACCACACAGTGATGTTTCTCTCCCTCTCTTTCTCCTTTCCCCTATCTCTAAAAATAAATAAACAAAACAACAAACAAATAAATTATTTAAGAAAAAAAGATGTTTCTTTAAAAAAAAAAAAAAAGAGGGAGATTTTGTTCACCTATGATCCTATGAATAATTTCTGCTCTGGAGCTTGAAAAGGGTCCTTGAGATTTATTTTAATCGGAAAGCTTTATGCCTCTCCCCTTGTCATTTTCCTCTGGTTGAATGGGTAGAATGTGCACAGGTGTTACAAGGGGCTCCGAGGAACATCATCTGGGTTTTCTGAATTTTACAAAAGCAGAGGCAATTTTTATTACTTCTCTCAGAGTTATTTGCATTTCAAAAGAGTCTGGCCAGCAGCAAGCACAGTGACCACCCAAAGCACTCAGTGAAGCTTAGTCGGTAAACACTGATGGATATTAAACCTGACCTCAGCAATCACGGGGCTGAGGCTGCCCTTGCCAAACCCTAGAGGTCAGCGAACATTGACTGCGCCTCTTCTACTTCCTTCTGCCCTTCTCTCCCTTTACCCAATCCCACCTTTGACCTCAGGAACTCGACTGAGATTCTGCCCCTCACGGTGGGAAGACGTCAATAATTAAGTAACAAACTATTAGCTGACGATATTAAGGCGACTGCCCACTTGACTTCCGTCTGCAGCCAGTGCCATGGGGCTTGGATGGCTGCCAGGGAAACCATGGCGATCCAGCCACCCGAGAAACAAACCCAGGGAACCATGTGTAGAAAGTGTAAAGAATCAAAGTGGGAAATAATGCTGCTTTCATGGTCAATTCTGATCTTGTTCAAAGAAGTCAGAGAATAAGATGAGAAAATGGACTTTAGAGTTACAGGGGTTGGTTATTTGGTAATACTAAAGAAACAGAGATGAGGAAGATCTGTTACTGGTCCTCCTACACTGCCTCACCGTCCACCTCTGATCCCACACAGGCGTGATTCCATCCGAGGGAGGACCATAATAGTCAGGCACTGAGGTCCATCGGAGCTGCTGGCCTGAGTCTCCCAGGCTGCCAGCTCGGGATAAGCCACATGCAGACTAAAGCAAAGGAAGGTACATCACCCCAAGATACTGAAATGAATGCAGATGGCTCCCTCAGATGTTGAGGTGCCTCCTATTGGGGTTGTATGGGAACGCTGAGACCTAGGAGGAGCAGCTGATGCAGGATTGGCACAATGACCTCCCAGGCATACTCACTCTCCCTCCCTCCTCCCCTTCCTCCCTCTCCCTTCCTCTCTAAAAGCAATGAAAAAAATGTCCTTGAGTGAGGATTAAAAAAATAATAATCAGATGAGGATTAAAAATATAATAATAAATATCAGTCAGATGATGTCACACTTGCACCTAAACATTCCGTCAGCCACTAGTGGCAGAGTCCAGGGGTATGGAGCAGGAGGTGCTGAACCTGACTCGGTAGAGAAACACTAGGATTGGGACACGGGACCTGAAGAAGCAAAAGCACAAAGCCACCCAGAGGAGAACACCCCACACACACACCCTGCAGAGGCACATGCTGAAGATGACTTGGTGGGTAGGTGACGATCCCCAAGGCAAACCCTGGGGGCCACGAGCAGCGCCACATTTGGGAAGGAATGTGGGTCTACTGAGTCACCACTTCCAGGAACACTTGGTTTGAATGAGGGCAAACTGGCTCCACAGAAAAGCCATAAACTTGTGAGACCTGCCAGTTGTCTTTGGTTTTTTCTGAGTTCTCATAATTGAATCCAGGTCTCTTAGTCCATTTAGCGAGACCTTTAAGTCCTCCGCTCCAGTCCAAACATTAACCAAATGCAAGGCCAAGTGGGGGGGAGTCTTGGAAAAGAGAACTCCCTGGGACTTTTGTAGGCAGGATCAGCCCTCCCTGTGGCAAAAGGAAAACTTGAAACCAAGAGAGTGAGCCTCACGGGGGGTGGGGGGCGGGGGGGGGCTTGCCACTCTGTTCTGATACAGCCATGTGCGGAGAAAGGGTGTGGCGTGGCGCTGCTTTGACCCTCTGGGTTTGCTGCACACCCTGTACAGCTCCAGGCTGCAATCAGGCCCCTCCAGTTCCCAAAGGTACTATACTGGTAATATCACTGTCTATATGCGCCCTGACTAGAGCAGTTAGAGAATACTGTTTTCTAGATCTTGGAGGCCTCTCCCCCACCAGCCTGCTGAAGGCCGTCTATGTGCCCTATCTCCTGACAGATGCCCCAGAGGCCAGCAACTTGGAAGCTGAGGAAAAGAGAGATGAGGGGAAGTGGACATCACCCAGTCTCTGCGCAGGAAGCCAGCCTGAAGAGTGTCACTTTTGCTGCTAACGTAAAAGTGTACAAAAAAGAAAAAATACCCAGAAAATCGTGTGAAGAAAATCAAACAAATGATGCATTTACAGGACAAAGAAACTGTCTCCAAACAGAGCGCGCATCCTTAGAGTCTGAACACTCAGAGCTCAGCGGTGAGACGCGGAAGCTCCGCCTGCAACTTCGAATGCTGCCGGAATTACGTCAAGAGCATATGAAGCAGCTTCTGAGAAAAACAATCAAGGAGGAAAGGCTCTGCCTGGAAACTGAGATGAGATATCACAAGGTGCATGGAAATATGAACTCCATGCATCAGAAATGAAGCCTCTACCGGAAGATGGCGAAAGACATGGAAAAAGAATTGGAGGGAACCATCTTCTCTTGTCAAAACCAGATTCTCTTCTATGAGAAAAGAGCTCAAGAAAGGGGGATGGCAACTCTGTTGGCTGAGAGACAGCTCAACGAGCTAAGAAAGAAAAATGATGACATCAGACAAATACTGGCAAACCTCCAGTTCAAGTCCAGCCCTTTCCCATGTAAAGATTTTGCTCCTGGTGTTTTTCCACGCACAGCCCACAGAGGTGCAGACGTGCCAGGGCATCCCCTGGGTCCTTCAGGAAGGAGGAAGGTCATGCCAGGAGGGCTCAAAGATTGAGGGTCCCATGGAGATTCAGTTCATCTTTCACAGCAGCTGGGCCTGAACACTCACCACCATGGCAAGACATATGCCCGTGTCTTCTCTCTATAAAAGTAATTGTGATTCATCTCTTTCAGTCTTTACAGTCTAACTGCCGTTATTTAATTGGTGCTGCAATGGCTCATATCTAAGTTGAACAGCATTATAATGCTTACGTGGTAATTTTTCAAATGTAGATTCATCTACTATGATTCTTAGGAATACATTATTTTCATGACATTGGACACTCTAAAATTAAATAGTATATTTTATTTTGATTTTAATAGAAGGTCCACTTTTACCTAAACTATAATAATTTTTTTAAATGTAAATATCATAACTAACAAAACTGGGTTTTAGCATGTTACCTCCCACATGCATGGTTCAAATATATTTGGACTAATAGCATCCTTTCATTTTATGCTGAACTATGTAACAGTAAATAAGTTCTTTGATCTGTTTACTAAAATTTACTATGTACATTGCCAAATCCTTTGTTACAAGTTCTGCGTAAGTTCTGTCATTCCTCTTTCCTTCCAGGAAACAAGTATCCTGCAGGACATTAGACATTTTTCTTGACTTCTGGACTTGTGCTGTCAGCAGAATTTTACTTGTAAACTAAACTTTATACACAGTGGGACAAAACAGAGCATTTCAAGCCACCATGACCTTCCATATGGCTTCAGCTTCCACCACTCCCTTAAAATTGCTCCTTCAGAAACGTAACCGTCTCCACCTTCTTCTCCCTGAACACAGACTTTAAATGTTGGAGTTTTCCAGGGTTCCACCTGGAGCCCTCGTGTCCTTTCTCACAGTGTCCTCTCTGTTGGGCAGTTCATCTATTCCATGGATTCAAATACTTGCCCAAGCCTCTCGTCTAAGCTCCTATATGCCGTATATTCACCTTACTAGTTAAACTGCCTCCTCACCATTTCCTCCATCGAACCGAAGATTGGAGGTGCTGGTGGAAATAAAACCACAGAAGGGTCTTAAAATGTGACCAGGCTTAAAAATTCAGAACTTTCCTCACAGGCACCTCAAACTCAATATCTCCAAAATAAAACTCTTGATCCAACCCACTCCCCCACCAGGACGCTTATTTCCCCACCTGGTTTTTCTCCATCCCAGTGAGTGGAACCATCCTCCGCAGCTATTTCTAGTATGTCGCCATACTTAACCCTCCCTTCCTCTTCTCTGCCACTTTCAGGGAATGCAGCCATTTCTATTTCCTTGACTGTTCCTCACCTTCAACAGTTTCTCTGCAGTCTTAAGCCATTCTCCACTCCTGTCTGGATCACTGCAGTACTGGCCTAACTTCCCTGTTCCCCTCTTGCTTCCTGCCAAAAGATAGCTGCAGTAATTTTCTGAATCATGATACACTATTCCTTGACAACATTAATGGATTGTATGTTCAATAAAATCTAATCTTCGTTCGTGGCCTACATGATCTGGCCTCTTTCCTGGTTCCTGTTTTGTCCTATTCATTCCCTTGCCTTACACATTTCAGTGACATTGAACATTTTCTCTAAATTAATATACCAACCCCTTTTCTGCTTTAATGTCTTATACTCCCTGATTTTTCTGCTTGGGACCCTACTCCCTGCTCTCTTTGCTTGTTCTTCCGCTATTTTTCAGGCCTCTGATTCAGTGTGACCACCTCCCAGTGGCCTACCTCTACCTATGAGCGTGTGCACACACACACACACACACTCACGCACACATGCACACACACGCACATACACATGCACACACAGAGTTAATGTCCCACTGCGTCTTTTCACTAATAGCATTCAGTGACTATTTAATTATGTAATTTTTGTTCATTGACCATGAAATGCTTCTGCCACTTTTCCCTTCCATCATTGGTGTTCTTTTTTCTGTCACTTATTTTTTTTCATTAGTTAGTAGTATATTAAAATTCATTGAATGAATAATTTACAAACTGTGAACACAAGATAACTGTGTTTTAAAGGGGGGGTTATTTAAGCTTTAAAAAATTAAAAGAAAACTTTTTATTGCTTTGAAGTCTTGAGGCTTATAATCATTTGGTAATAAAAGCCAATAAAATAATTTTAAGTAATAGTGCTCTCCACAAACTGGTCTACAAGGAAAGAGAGGTGTTAACTTGTATGTTTGTTGAGAATGTTTATCTGAGGTTTGGAGATGCTGATGGAAATAATCAAAGGACATGATTATCCTTAAGAATTCAGAATTTTCCTTCTTCATGTTTATGGGAAGGGATAATGTCAATAGTGATGTTAGCCAAGGCTGCTCTCATTTAGTTATCAGTTACAATAAAGAAGTCGTATTGCCCTGACCGGTGTGGCAGAGTGGATTGGGCATTGTTCTGCAAACCAAAAGGTCTCTGGTTCGATTCCAGTCAGGTCATATGCCTGGGTTGCTGGCCAGGTACCCTATTGGGGGTGTGCAAAAGGCAACTGATCGATGTTCCTCTCCCTCCCATTCGCCTTCCCTTCTCCTCTCTCTAAAAATAAGTAAATAAAATCTTTTTTTAAAGAAGTTATATGATCTGACAAAATGAATGACAAGAGGGTTTTATCATCATGGAATTGGTTCAGATGAAACATTTGAACATCTGGGATTCCCTCAGAGTTTGGGATCCTTTCTTGGTTTATAAAAAATGCGTTTAAAAAAACATGTGGTTTGGATTCCTTCCATTTGTTAATTTGGTAATCAGTTAAAAATATCACATGGCCTGAATCAGACAGTGTATCCAAATGTTTTGAAGAAAAGCAGTCTTCACTGAGAGACGTTATGGAGCTAGAGAGCAAGTTCATTTTATTCTATTCTTTTGTTTATTTCTACCTATAAAAATAAGTGTAAATTATTGATCATCCACCATGATGACAAAGTTGGACAGAAATATTTATTGTTTGAATGAATCGGTTATAGCATTATATTAGACTGTATCAATTGATCAAGAAAGGAAATTGTTCAGATGCAAAATCAGGGCTAAGGGGAGCTGAACTGAGAGGCCATCCTTCAGATGGAATAATCCCCACAGCAGGAGTGACATGTGTGCCTGCATGTGTGTGTGCCAGGTTACCACCCCAGGGAGCAAAGATGCCCATACTAAGAACAGAAGATGAGCAGAGTCTACACAGAGAAGGGTGAACAGTAAAAAACTATGGTGTTTGTATTAGCCAATGACTTCTGGGCAGGATAGGAGCATTTTTAAAATAGTACTAAAATTAAGAGTTATAAACACCCTTTCTGAGAGTTTATAGGGATAGCTTCACACAGAGCAAAGGATCAACTGAAAAGAGGTGGGGCACAGGGAGATTTTTTTGGGTAACAGGCGTCCAGGGCAGGCCCTTGAGCATGTGTATTGATGTAGGAAACACTTGCCTTCTACTCCACACCCATTTCTGGGCCACAGCAGCAATACAGTTGAGGAAAAGGAGCACTTCTGTTCTTCAAAGAAGCACTTTGGGCAACTGCAAATGGAGAAAGAAAATTAATGAGAAGCCTTCATGCAAAAAAAAATCACCATTTTGATGATGGCAAGCATAGGTGGGAACAGCACGAAGCCAAGTAAGGGACTGCTTATCCAGGGAAAGGAAAGGAAATGATCCTGACAGGCTGTCCTCCACGTATCCAGTTGTTAATTGCAATCAAGTTCCCAGAGCCGGCAGACCAGGCCCGGCCCGCAGCACTCCTTAAGAAAAGGAGTATGAGCAGGTTCGTTCCCGCTAAAGTAGGTTTAACTCTACACTTGCAGGAATGAATGTTAATGGAATACAAGCACTTCAGATCCTAAGGTGAGAAGTTGAAGAAATGAAGAAAAAGCATTCATAGTAGCTTCTTACTTTACTATCTCTTTGATTTTTGTCTTTCATCCTTTCAAAGCCTGTACTTATCCACTAGGCTGCCATCACCCCAAGAGCACTGGTGGCCATCGCTGGGGATGGCGCAGTGTATTATGACATTCATTCTGAGGAGTGATGACTGAGCTGAGAGTTAGGAAAGCTGGACTTGAGTTCATGATCTGTACTAGCAACTAGTTGAGTGTCCCTGCTCAAGTCTTCTGGTCCTTTCACGATCTTATTCTGCTGACAACATTCTCCCCCTTAGACCCAGAGCTTTCTCTTGCTTGACTCCACCTGCCTTCACTCTCCGTGGCTCACTGATTCCTAAACTCTGCCTTGAGAAGCTCTCGTGGTTTAAAATCACAGGCATACTGGGATGGGAGCCTCTTTCAAGAAAGTCTCTCTCAGCTTGCAAAGGAACTGAGGCACTCTCCACTCCACTTATGTCCCCTCTCCCATCCCCCCACACCTACCTAGTAAAGTCCAATGCCTTCAAGGCCAAGTCAAATCCTAAGTTCACCAAGAAACATCCTCAGAGCCTCTTAAAATACATTTCCTCTGTTTCCAGAGTTATTTATATATACACCTCTCTCTCCTACTCCTCCTTGATTGTGGGGTCCTCAAAGGGGAAATCAATTCCTCTTTGCCATAACCCCTAGCTTTTTGCTTTGTTGAATCTGTTGAATTATTTATGGACAGTGTAAAAGAACTTCTGTTTAGGTTATTTAGTACATGTGCAACACATTCTGTTACTTTGTTGAGCTAGAATTCACAATTTGCCCGGTGTACAATTCAATGTTTTTAGTGTACTCACAGGGTTGTGCAACCATCACCACAATCTAATTTTAGAACAGTTTTCTCTCTCCAGAGCAAACCCTGTGCCCATTAACAGTCGCTCCCTTTATCCCAGCCCCCCTAAGATCCTGGCAACTACTAATCTACTTTCTGTTTCTATAGATTTGCCTATTGTGGACATTTATGTCAATGAAATCATACAATATGTGGTCTTTTGTGATCTAAGCTTCATGCTATTGAAACACTCAGAGGTTTTTCTTTTTAAAAGGTTGGCTCCTTTAAATAACCTCTTGCAAAATCCACTCTAGAAAGGAGAGACCATTAATCAGGCAGGAAGAACACTGAGTGACCTTTTTAAGGGTATTTGTATTTTAACAATGAATAACAATTCTATCGCCCAAATAAATGGCTCTTATTTAAAGGGAGGACACTTTGGGCGAATTTAAAACATATCATGAAGCAGTTGTCTTCTGCCAAGGCTGGCTCTCCCCTCTAGCATCTGCTGGAGGCCGCATACCTTGGTGGGAGGAATTATCTAGTTCTTGGTAAAGGCCAAAAATGTGCTATGTACCTTCTCACTAATAGGATGAGGGGGGACTTATGTTTTGTTTTAAACTCTTGAAAAGTGTACTGAGAATTAAATTCATCCTCTTATTACCAACTTCATGGATTCTAAGGCGTACACTTTTTTTCCACATTTAAATATTCCTTCAATGGGGATGGATCTTACAGTCACCGCTGACCTGGTGGCAGCCACAAAGGAGTTGTCACGGCTGGCACAAGCACAAACCTGTCATATCTGTTCATAGGGCAGTTCAAGTGAGGTGTGTGCCTGGTTGAAATCACCTGTGCTGCGTCTCCAGGCCATTTACAATGTCCTCAGGAATCTATGCTATGGTTTAACATTGACATTCCACATACCCACTGCTTCTGATGGCACCAAAGAGGATATGATGTGAAGAAACACAGATATTGTTGGCCAAGGGTTAAAGAGTGATTCAGAAGACTCAGGCTCTGCATGCAAAAACATTTTAAGAACACCCTAATCAGATATTTTCCTCTTCATGTATGTACAAGAGTGATATGTGATTTTCAAAAGTCTGTGTCACAATCTAAAGGAGTGTTTTGAAACAGATTTTTTAAAAAGCTTGTGTTAGAGTTTAATTAGCAGGTATTTGTTTCTTTCTTGGTGGTAATAAAATAATGATTTCACAGTTTCAGATTATGCATCTTAAATTCAGTATATTCCCAGTGTATCTCATTCCACACTCTTTGTGAATTAGAGAAGGGGCTGAGAAATGAAACTGAATTCTCAGAGACTTGAGCCAGCAGGGCTAGAAAAATGAGTCTTACGTAAGGAACTTTGGAGGTTACTTCTCATGCCCCAGTGCTGGTACAGAGAACAACAAAAATCATGGTAGAGATAAGCAAGTTGGGATACACAAGATCCAAGTAGGATTCAGTTTTCATTGTGCTGGCCAGCAGCCTGGAGACGCTCTATAAGCTCCTGGAATCCTCCAGAGGATTGCAGAACTCCATAAACTGTACGCTGACATCATCCCTGTCTGGGCAAAAACAGGACCAGCAGCCACCCAAGAATGGCCTTTCAGAATCCCTAATGAATTAATCACCATAAACCTGGGCAGGAGAGGCAGAACATGCTCAAGCCGTCAGCCTGCCTTGGCCCAGGAGTCCCACCTCCAGTTCACCAAGAACTTGACAATCGCATCTGCCTCTCCTGCCAAGCTCTCCCCTGAAGGAATTTATCACCTTCTGTTCTGCGTTTCTTCCCAAATGTGAATCAGAAATCAACAATACCGTTTAAAAAGGTACTTTCAACCAATCCAATTACACTGCCCAAGCCATGCTATGGAATGAGTGAGCTCTTCTGCATTTCCTTTTGTGGCTTTATTAACAACCCTGGCCCAGAAGCTTGCTGCTCACTGGTGCCAATAATAATAAGAAACACTTGTTCATGTGGCAGACACTGTTCTGAGGGCTTCATTTATATTACCTCATCTAATCCTCACTAGGAGGCAAGTACTATTATTACACTCATGTTATAAATGAGGAAACTGAGGCAGAGAGAAGTTCAGATACTAGCCCAAGGTCACACAACTCTAGACAGAAGAGAGGAAAGCTGAACTCAGGCTAGCTGGCCCCAGAGTCCACGCTGCTAAGCACCATTATGTTTAACCATGAAGAAAGGTATCAGACTCTCATTTTGCCTTTTTATGTGAAGGTTAGCTAGTTCTGTGGTTTTCACACCTCTAAAATCAGCCTCACTTAGAACTCATATATATAAAGAATCCAATCAGAGATGCCCTGTTTGAAATGGGGACAAGGGCCTGTAGGCATCGTGCCTGTTTGGCTTTCCTCTGGACTCCTGAGGTGGCCATAAGCATTTCCCTTCTTATTGATGGGTTACCCAAGACCTCAGAGAAGCAGCAGAGCTTGTCACAGGCAGACTGCAGGCAGAGCCCAGCTTCCCTGACCAGCTCCTGGCTCCCTGGCCCTGCCCCAGCACGCTGCCTCTGCATGTCAGTTAGTGCCTGCTATGCCGTACTTAATGAGGACAAACAAATGTGCTCATCACATTGAATTCAAGTGTGAATGATGTGATCATTCAGCTCCTGCTTAGCAATCCTTCCTCTGGAAAGATCTAGGGCAGATGCTACAGACCTTTAAACCTAAACTCCCAGGTAAAAGTAGCATGCTCAGTCCTCAAAATCAGGGCTGCAGGGGAGCTTTGCTCATGAATTCATCTCAATCGGTTCCATCTCCAAGGAAATGTCTTGCCCAGCTATTACTATTACTACAACCCAAATTGTGTTTGGAAGTTTGTCCTAACTTACCTCTACTAAGCCAGAGGACCAAAGTCCTAAACCATCTGAGAAATTTTAAAGGGTTCATTCAAGTTGGTAATATCTCTTTTTCTGGGAGTATGAATCAATCCCCAACTTCTTCTGTATGGATCACTTTGTATTTGCAGAGAGCCCACAAAGCATCATTGTTTTTGAAAGCATTGTTGCTTTAAAATGAATCTGTGTTCTTTCCTTCGCAGCAAGCACTATGCAAACCTTTTCTGAGGGCTCAAACCAACCGGTGGGATAATTGGTCATGAAGTAATAGTAACGTACAATTACCGCTCTGTATTTTTAAGCTAATAAAGAAATGATTCTTTGATTGCAACACTTCCCTTTGTGTAAACTGAAGGCTGACTACCTAGCATGGTGGCTTAACAACTTTTTAAGAATTCTGATCACACACATAAAAAATCCTAGGTAGACTTGCCTCCCTTTCTGGTCTTGTCTGATACTTATTTTGATAACTTCAATAGTGTTATACCTTTATGTAGGATTAAAAAAAGGAAGGAAGGAAGGAAGGAAGAAAGGAAAGAAGGAAGAATTAAGTTCTGGGCCAATGCTGATTAAAACTATCCATCTTCCTCTAAGTGAGTAGATGCATCACATTTAGAGTCAAACGCAGCTCCAATATTATGTTCTACATCTTCGGACATCTTAAGATAAGCCTGCTTTCATCTTTTGTACACTCAGCCAAGTTATATATGTGCACACTTAATTTCTCTCTAGAAATAATACCATACTAGTTATTAGGAAACACGTATTTCCTCTCACTCTGTCTTAAGACCAGGGAGATCTCAGGCATCACTTGGAAAATTGTGAGGAAGGTGAGCCACTCAGTTACGGAAGGCATTATTAATCCAGGAGGATACTTCTGCTATATCTTAAGGTGGCTCTCTTCCTTGATCTCACTCAAATTGTAAGTCCACAGTCTGGGATATGAATACGCAGTGGGTAAATGTCTTCTTATCTGAATGCAACTACATATAAAAGAAAATATACACTTACTAACAATAAATGCCATTAGAACTGTCTCATTTTATCCAGTAATTTTTCTAATGCAATTGCTCTTAAGTGGAGCATTTTCAACATACAGATGGGCAGTCCCTAGCTAGAACCTACTAGGTCAGAGTGTTGAAAGGCTTCACAAGTTTCTTTGTTGTGCCTAACCTGATTGGTCAAGCACAACTTCTCTCAATGGTTCATTCATATTTCTATTATTTTTTAAAGAATTTAAAGCATTCTTGTCAATAATGTTCTATTGATTTCACTAATGGCAAAATTAATTTCCCTGGTTAAAACATCAAGAGAATTGTGGTGAACATCCAAGGAGTGGGCCTTCCAAAGCTGTCATTCTCACGCAATGCTCAGTTCCTCCTGGAAACACACCTTTCTGCACATACCTGGTATGGCTGATGAGCAGGTCGCTGGCTGCCCCAGGGAGTGAGTGGTACAAGGGTGGGGAGCAGTTAAACAAGGTATCAAGGGTAGGCCAGATTGTGCCAAGTGTAGGTTAATATATTGTCATTTCATTTGGCCATGAACTCATTTTACACAGAGCATTTTCTCTTGGGTAAAACAATCCCCTTTCAAAATGGTGAAATAAGAAGAGATCACAATAGGTTAAATCTACTCTGAGCTATGGTTTTCTGTGTGCAGATGCCTGTCGTGAGTAGCTTGTAAAACCATCCACTGTGACTGTTCATGCATAGGCTCTGCTGATTTTACAAATGCATAGTGATGCAGCCGCCTCTCCAAGGGCAGGCTCCAGCCTGACGTTTGCACAGCCAGCAGAATTAATTTCTTGCAGGAGATAGAATTTCATCATTTAGCAATATTCCTTCAAAGGAAGCTGCACCCTCAGCCCCACACGCTATTTCAGAGGAGGGGGCTGCCCTCCCTCTGGCTGCTTCCCTTCAAATTAATGGCAGCCAGCAGGTAATCAATGCCTTTTCCGTAGAATGGCAGAGAAGATTCTGCAGGTCTCTGTGTTGGGGGTTTTTATCATGTGAGGCAGACATGAGGTTTTTAAAAATAACAAGTATTGTTTTTTCTGGATTAGCAAAGTAAATGGTGTTCAATACCAGAATGTTGGGGGAAAAAAAAACTTGAAAAAAATCATTTGTAATTCAATCTTTCAAAAATATCCACTCTAATGTTTTCGCGTTCTCTGCAGCCTCTTACACAATTGGCATTACACTGTATATTCAGTTTGCAGCCTGCTTTTTCACACAATACGTTGTGCATGCTGGACACTTGGTTGCTTTTTTTTTTTTTTCTGTGATAATGAAGAATGTTTCAGTGACTCTCCTGGGATGTCGTTGTTAGTCTACATTTCTCGTTATTTCCTTAAGGTAGATTCCTAGAAGTGGGATTTCTAGATCGAAAGGTATAAATGAACATCACAGCTTTTCTACAAAGGTTCTTTAGATTGATTGGAAAACATACCGCTGGGTTTAACCGGTGGGGTATGGCTGTTCCTGGGTGAGGAAAAAGCACCTGCCACCAGCTCTTCTCACGCCGACATTTTTTTTGGTGGTGGTCTGGTCGTGGGTTTGATGCTTCCTCTGGAGAACAGGGATTGAATGACAGGACCCACAATGCCCAGCTTCCTTTTGTCCCCTCAGAATTACTCTCCTGCCCACTGTTTTGTGCCCTGCAAGGTTGGTCTTCATGAACTGTATCAGCAGGCTCCTTCACTCCGTGCATTCTTGCAGGTTCAACCCACAAGAGACTCTGGCCACCATTGGAGGGAGGAAGGACAAAGCAGCTGGATCTTTATCCCCAAAACTGCCCCTTGAAGAATTGCTGTGAATTGGTTGCATCATTTTTTTTTTCTTACCTGCATTTTTTAAATTATAGTTTTATATCTGTGTGTGTGTGCGTGTGTGTGTATAGGTATATACATATATAACATAACGTTTACGATTTCAACCATTTTTAGGTGTACAGTTCAGTGGTGTTAAGTACATTTACAGTGTGCTGCCCCCACTACTATCTGTTTCAAGGACTTTCATGATCCTAAAATAAATCCCATACCCACTAAACAATACCTCTTTGCTACTCCACCCCATAGCTCCTTGTAACCTCTATTCTACACTGTGTCTATGAATTTTGCCTATTCTAGGTACACCCTATAACAGGAATGATATAACATTTGCC
Organism: Furipterus horrens; assembly: GCF_987537825.1. NCBI lineage: Eukaryota > Metazoa > Chordata > Mammalia > Chiroptera > Furipteridae > Furipterus > Furipterus horrens. The sequence continues at coordinate 18,917,832 of NW_028327180.1, forward strand.
CTTTGAAGAGCTTATTTCACTTAACAAAATGTTTTCAAGGTTCACACATGTTGTATCATGTATCAGAATTTCATTCCTTTTTAAGGCTGACTAATACTCCATTGTATATACCACCTTTTAAAAATCTATTCATCTGTTAATGGGCATTTGGCTTGTTTCCACCTTTTGGCTATTGTGAATAATGATGCTATGAACATTGCTGTACAATGGCTACATCCTTATTCAAGGCCATCAGCCCTGTCAGGGGGCCCTTTTCATATGGCCACCCTCTATTTGTTCCAATAACCACTCTTTTTTTCTTGGCCTTTTGGGCTTAGGATGGTGGTGATTCCCTACTGTTGCTAGTCTGGGGGTACTACCCCGTCCATCCCTTGTGGGTTTCCCTACAACCTATCCATGCCTTTGTAATCCTTCTCTTTCTTAGTCTTCCTCTGAACTACCCAGTTTGAGTGTGCTAACTATTCCTTGCCGGGACTTTGAATTTTCACTGAACTTTGCTGTAAACTGTTTCTACTTCAGTCATGAAACAACTGAATACTTCTCAAAGAGTACCTGAGCCTCTCACCTGTGCAGCCCATCAGGAGATACTGACAAGTACCAGAGAATTAAAAACAGTATAGGTGACCAGGCTCCATTCCACTTCGATTATAATTCAGAATAGCTATTGTGATGACTTGGAAATTTTTCATTTTAAAGAAGTGTCCCAATGGTTCCAATGCTGTTTAGTCCAAGGCCGAACGTGAACCCCTGACATTGGGGCTCCTGCTTGCAGCCTTGAATGCAGGTGTAGCTCTAGCTCTGCTTTAAATATTAGGCCAATATTTTTGAACTAAAATAACCAGAGTACATTGAAATAAAGGTGTTTGAAAATTAATCATATTTCATTCACATAAACTTTCTAAGTTAATTTTGTTTCATACTGTGTTGACTTCCAAGTGACCCACCTTTTAGGAAGGAAGAACAGACAATGATTTTTATACCCAGGGATTGTCTTCTAAACTGCCAACATACTGTCCATTTTTCTCCAGGCACGGTCTTACTGCGTACTAATCTTTTGTGGTCACAACTCTGGAGAAGTAATAAAAGGCCAAGCCTGAGAAGCTGCCAGCATGCAACCTTCGTGCTTCTAAAAGTTGCTTAATTAACAATACTTCTTGTAGTAGTGTCCTGAGGTAATAAATACAGCAATCCTTAAGTGTAATGTCAGAAGTCATGGGAAACAGTCAGTGACGGCCTTACCAGTCCCTTCTGCTAAACAATGGCTGCCGATTTTAATGGTTCTCAGAGATAAGTAGGGGCCTGAAAGGGAAGATAGGAAAACAAGCTTTATCTACCTCAATATTTTTCCAAAGGCAGCTATGAATTCAGGGTATTAAATATGTTATTATAATACCCTTTGCTTATTACCTCATTTTTATTCTCAATCCTGTGAGGTGCTAGTTTCTGGCAATTCACATTTAACTTCTTTGATCTTCAACTGCTTCGTCTGCAAAAAAATATAGAGAAAGAGAAAAACATATTTTGCTATACTGAAAAGCATCTAAGCTCTCATCAGATTAAAAAGTCTATGGTTCATGAATTCAGTATCACAAATGAGGAAACAAGGTGCAGATGAATTTCAATAGCAACTCTGCACTCAAACGACTATGTAATGGTGGGATTAAGCTTCAAATCCAGGCCTTCTGGGTCTCAGCTTAGTAGATAGAAGGCAAAGAGAAATTAAATTGGCAATGAAACAAAAACAAAGAGAGAGAGAAAGCAAGCAAAGAAGAATGGTTGCTGTGAACGCAAAAGTTTGTACCGATGAAACTGAGCAGCACAGTTGTTGCTGTGGTTAGTGCAGCCAGCCAACCCGAAGGTTTAAAAAAAAAAAAAAAGTGCAAAAAAAAAAAAAAAAGAAGTGAAGTACCTCCAGCTTTAAATGAGCTAGATGGCAGTTAAGTACAAGAGGTGTTAAAAATGACGAGGAGGCCCTTGTCTGGTTCAGGTCAGCCTTTAAAAATAACCCATGGCTCTGCATTTAGCCTGGGCAGCTGAGAGGCCAGATGTGAACACTTCACAGGGCTAGAAAGGGTCCCTTCTGGGGGCTGGTGAATTTTTGCAAACTTACCCACAAACCTCTTTTGCCTTCTCATCTTTAAAGATAAGTTGAATCACTGCTTCCTTCCTGCTTTTTAACTCAGAAAATCAATAACCTTTATTTTCTAGGCATCCTTTTCAATTCTACTGGAGTCTGCCTTATATTCGACTACTTTCATACTAGCCCAGACTTTGAACTCTTTCATAAATTTGAGCTTTTAATGTTTAATATTTCAACATAATAACATTTGGTAACACCATATTTGTTTTTGGAAGAATTTGACCTTAAAGCACTACCATAATCACTATCGCAAGTTTCTGTTTTTTGAACCAGACATGGTTCAAAAAATAGATAACTTTGTTTTCAGCACATAACATAAAGTTGTGTTTACTTCAACATCAGAAATAGGTTCCAACCAGGGGTGGGGGACCTCACTGTCTCCTCAGGCGGTGGTTTAGGAAAGTGTACTGCAGACTGGCCCCAAAGCCAAAACCATGCTTTCACTTCTTCGGTGTGCACAGCCTTGGACCAGCATTGAAATGTCACTGCCTTTGAAATAATTTTCTAACACGCCACGCCCTAGCCTTGAGTTAATGGCTGGAGTCGCTGGCACAGGCAGAAATCAGAAGCCAGTTTTTGGCAGCAAGGAACAGATGAAGTAAAGCACGCACGCTCAGGACAGCTTCCTGGAAGCCAGGTGGTAACTTTTACTGCAGTGTCATTGTCAGGTTCATTTTCTAAGTGTTGTAGGTTAATTAAGTACCACTGCAAGTCCACTGTGGTCACGGCATCTTCATGTTGCAATGAATGCGTGAAACAAGACACAAAGATTCCTATACTCCTCAGAAAATTCAGTTCCTCTGTCTTATTCACTTCTTTAACAAAACGTCTTTTTGATTATAGCAGTGAGTACATGGCTAACAGAGATAAGAAAGAGCCAGAAACCACCCGCCTTCACTGTAGAGAGAATATACGGGACACTCTCCACTTTTGCTCCCAGCCCTGCAGGTCTCAGGGTGTGATACCAAGTTTGTTGTGTTGTGTTAGGATGTAAGGGTCTTGTTGAGATCACAGGGGAAGACCACATCCATGTGGACGGTGGGAGGAAATTCCCTGTTTGGGGTGTGTATGTGTGTGTGTGTGTGTGTGGTCACTTGAAGGGAAGGAAGCTGGACCTCAGTAGGGAAGTGGGAGGGTAGCGCAGGCAGACAGGAAGGGCAACCCCTTCTCCTCACCGTGTCCTCATGTCCTGGGGCCAAAATTTAGACAACACTTTCTGACCCTCTCCCTGTGGGGGAAGGGAATAAGATGGCCTCTACTGTGCGGACAGCCTGGGAACAAGGTAAGGTGGTGAGGCACACCCTGGCAGCCAGGTGGATGTTGTGGCACATTGTCACTCTCTGACGTTTTTGTTTAGGATTGCTTTATGAATTTCAGCCCAGTCGTGGTTGTGCTGCGGAGAATCAAAGTTGTGAGTGTTTGCCCAGGACAGTGTGTCAGCAGCGGGGAGCTCCAGGCTCAGACGGGATAGCCCAAAGGGAAGGCGAACGCTGGGAAGCAGAAGATGGCACCTGGCTGCCAGCCGTGGTGCTGCTTTTCCTTCTGTTGCCCACGTTGGAGGCAGTTTGCATAGTAGTTATGCAAAGTAGTTAGTCTTGAGCCAGCCTTTGTGGGTTTATGTCTCAGCCCTGTCACTTATTGGTTGTTGACCTTGGGCAAGTTAGCCTCCTGGGGCCTCAGTGTTATTGTCTGTAAAGGGGGAATAATAGCAGGTTGGTTGTGAGGAATAAAGGAGTTTACTTGGTAAGATGTAAACGCTATGTGTGTTAGCTTTTGCCTTAAGATGAAGGATGCTTGCTGTTGGATTTCCTTTCTCAGGATCACTGGTAAAATGGGCAAGCAGCTGGGTGAGGCAAGGCCAAGGAGAAAAAGAAGGCTGGGAAGAGGATCAGAGAAAAGGTCGATGTGGCCGCCCCATGGCAAAGGGCAGGAGTGAGCTTTCAGCTTGGACTCAGGAATACCTGGTGAGAGCAAAAAGAGTGGATTCTGATGAAACAGCCCCAGCACGGAATGAACACTTTCTGTGTTTTACAGTGCAGTGACCTGAAGCACAGACTCTAAGGACATTTGGTGTAGCGACTCACAGAGTGGCTGGTGAAAACTTTTGGCCACAAGGGGAGTCTGTTTGGCTCTTGTCTGGTGTTTCCTTCTTGTGACGTGCACAGTCAGGAGGTCCCTCACTGAATGAGTTTCCTAGGACCGCCATAACAAATGTCCACAAACTGAGTGGCATAAAACAACAGAAATTTATTCTCTCACAGTCTTGGAGGCTCAAAGTCTAGAATCAAGGAGATATCAGGGTTCCTTTGGAGGCAACAGTTAGGGTTCGCGGTGAGCTTGGTGGTTCCGCAGACCCTCCCGCTGCCAATGGGAATTTCCACAGGGAACAATTACGGGATGGGGTGCCTTTGGCCAGCTCTGGGTTTGCACAGAATAGCACCAGGGCAAACGCTGGAGGGAAGGGTTGCATAAAACACTGGATTCTCATCTGTCGGTGCTGCCCCTTGCCACACCAAACTGCTAAGCCTCAATCAGAGACTTGCCCCAGTCTCCTCAGGCGGCAGAAAAGGACAGCGAGCTCAGCGCAGGTCCTCTGCCCATAGAAACAGCCAACGCTCCTGACGGCTGGTCCAAGGTGCTGGCTCCTGTTCTGAAGGATGGCCTGTTATTAGACGGAACCAAGGATGACATTCCAAGCCACTTTCTTTTCCAATGAGCCAAAGCAAATCACCAGCCCTTGCTTTCATCTGGCTGAGTATTTTCTTCACGCAGCAGCACTTAGCAACGGCCCCATCCCTCCTGATTAGTGCTGCCATTAGAGAAATGATTCCTCAGCACAGTGAGTCATCTCAGATCCTGACAACTGTAACCATTCCAGATGGTGAGAACATCAGCGACCATAATGGCCCTTCCTGTCAGCGTTGTCTGCAGATTGTTCTCGGAACCGCAGGGGACAGACACAAGCTTGTAGCCTGGAGAGATTCACAAGGTGTGGCTGCAAAGGAATGACACAGATGCCACAAGCCACGTGTGGGAATCAGTTGCTTTTCTTCAGAGTCCCCACTTTCACGAGGGGCAGGAGCACAACTGTGAGAAGCAAGGAACAAAAGGACTCATGTGACCCAGCAAAACACCCAGTAAGAAACAAGAAGCAGGAGCTCAGGAGGTCCTGAGACCATGCTATCATCATGAGGCCCTTTGGGCTTTTTTAAATACTGTCACCTAGATAGACTGTGGGCCTCAGAGCACACGCCAGGCATCCAATGTGTGTGTCTTCCGGTGTGAAGGAAAAGGGGCCATCTGCAGCTGCTCATGCAGACAGCAAAAAGGCCCCACTTCCTGGCAGTTTGAATTCTCGGGGAGAAATATGCTAAGTTACAGGAGACTTGAAGTCAGTTTTTAGAATTTGTGCAAATGACTTTATAAAGCTGGTTAAGTTTATCAGTCTTCCCCCATCCCCATCCCCACCCAAGTATCTTAGTATCTTGTTTCTTTAGAGAGTGTACTAAGCACTGCTAATTTTATTTTTACCCATTTTGAAGCTTACATGATACAAAAAAAAAAAAAAAAAATAGTACCAGGCGAAGCCTCATCATCATTATGGCAAAGAGAAGTGCTCATTTCACAATTGGTTGTTTAAAGTTAATAGTAAATCAACTGAGCAACCGCTAAAGAGATGATGCATTGGCTTAATTCCGTGTTGTTACGGAGCTCAGCAGCTGAGTTAATATATACGTGGCAATGTTGGCAGACGGCGCCTTTTGGTAATAATACTCATTTTTATGAATGGCTCATTTATTTTTTATACGTTCCTCTTTAGCCCTGCCTGCGTGTCTCCCCTCTGTACTGAGCCAAGCGCCCAGGACTCTGCAGGTAGAAGAGGAAGCAGAGCTTTGCATTTTAATGGAGAGAATGAGCAGGCTGCTGCTGAGGACAGCTCCAAAGCAGCGAAAAATGAAGAGGAAAAAAAAAAAAAAATCAGGGGCAGTAATTGGCTTCAGAAGTGCCAGTTGGCTGGTTATTTACTGCGTCTACGCCCTGTGTATCTTCGTAGGTGTTTGTTCCCAACCCCGGCAGTGACTCATCATGACAGCGATTCTCTGCCTTCCGCTCACCTCCTGCAGGAGGAAACTTTATATGCATGAGGCGTTTTATCTTTTTCATCTAATCACTTGAACAATAAGAGGAGCATAGTTCCTTGGGGGAGAAGAAACAAGTAAAATCCTCACAGGAAAATGCTCTAGACCTTCATCTTGAAAGTGCCGGGGCAGGGCGGAGGGGGCTCGTGGAGGCTCCTGCTTCTCTGCGAGTGAGCGGTGTGTGGGGGGGGGGGGGTGGGGGGCGGTTAGAGCAGGCCTGGGGGGCGGGGGGGCGGGCTGCGCGGCTGAGCAGCTCGTGTGTTCTCTCTGCCCACGGAGCTCTCTGCCTGCCTGGGGCTTTCTGAGTGTTGAAGGCGGCGAGGCGGTCCTCCCTCCCGCCCCAGAGCACGCATTCCAATGGGAGGGCTGGAAATGGATGGCTCTTCGGGGTTGCAGGCTTCAGCTGACAGGGAGGTGAGACGCCTCAAAACATATGAGAGGCACTAGAACTTGGGCTGCAGAGCCCGACGACTCAGTAGATGCACGACCCTCAGCCACTTGCTAAACCTCCTCGTGCCTTGGTTTCTGGGAAATGAGGACGATCAATCATCATACCTGTCTCAGAGGTTTGTTGGGAGGTTTAAATGAGTTAGTGCAGGTAAATGACTTAGGATCTTGCCTGGCACAAAGGCAGTTTTAGCTGTTTACTGTGCTAACCAGTCTCGGATACAAATGCCAAACCCATTGTACGTGCCCCTAAATTATCAGTAAGAAGCTCTGGTCAGAGGAAATTAAGTATATCCCCCTCCACGTCTCAGATCCATAATGAAGGGAGGGGTCTGTGAAGGTCATTTCACTTGGGGCTGAGGGAGAGGTGTTTGAGTTTTCCCACCGGTGGGAACCAAGAAGCCTTCTTCCAGGACGGAAAGGTGGCTTGCGGGTGTCGGATCTCCTCCAGTCCTGGAGACCTCGCTGGGCACTGTGCAAGGGGCAGCTACAAACCCCAGGAATCAAAGAACACGCTGCTGCGGGAGGACTCCCACGCTGCAGGCGGTTAAGGCATTCATTCCTAGGGAACAGCTAGGTGATAGAAGAGGCGGCCTGGGACCAAACTCCCCCAGCACGGGGTACGGATGGTAGTGCGCAGGGGCTCCCGCAGAAGAGGCCGGTGCCAGCGGCCCAGCCCTGGCCCTGCAGCGTTTCCCTTCGGACGTCTTTTCTCAGGGACAGGAGGATCCTCTCTTATCTTTTTCTTCCTCTTTCTCCCCTTTCTTTGAGAACTAATTCGCAATATGCTTCAGAGGAAGACCCAGCGTTTGAGGCTAGTTAGGAGTTCGCAGTGGATGTTTAAGTGTGGTCCTCCGATTCCCTGCTTGGGGACCATCTCGGGTGTTCATTAAAACTGCTCTTTCCTGGACCAAACCCTCTCTGTGTGGTGACCCAGGACTTGAAATTTTTAAGATGTGCAGATGCTTTTCCACATATTTGGTGTGAAAACTGTTGACTTGGAAATGATTGAACTAGCATCTTTATTTTGCAGGTGGGGAAACTGAGACCCAGGGAAGTGAAGCAAGCTTTTCTCAAGCCATCCAGCTGGTTAGTGGTAGAAACTGAACTCCTCAGGAGAGGAAATGCAGGTGTTTTCTTATGGCAGAGAGGACTTCGCTCTGGACGTGAGACCTTCCCGCACAAATACTGAGTTCTGTTTCCTCTCCAGCTGGTGTCTAATCCTGGCCTTAGTGCCACCTTGTACAACAGACATAAGCTCTGCATTCCAAATATAACAAGCCTCCAGTATATGCCCAATGAAAATAAATTCATTTTAATGAGGATCTCACTTGGAGTACTTATGGATTTTGCATGTTTCATTTGGTAATTTAGTGATATTTCTCCTTGAGTATTGATATTAAATTGATGAAGTGTTATTTTTTAAGACAGGAAAGAAAGATCATAAATATAACCATTTCCCAGACTTTCAAATTCCACAACAATTACTAATAAAACACAAAACTATGCAAAGTAGCAAAAGTTAGATAATGATAGTTGGGAAAATGTCAGTAATAAAGGGGGAGGGGAGAAAAGATACTGCAGAACAGATATCTGTGTCTTACCTCAAAATAGTGATGCCTCAGAAACCATCATTGCGACTCATGCATTTATCATCATATTGTAAGTGATTCAAGGCTGGAGCCTGCCTATTGTCTTTTTAAAACTATTCTACAACACTAAGCTTGGTTTTATGCAAACAATCAAAATATGTTGCCTGATGAAGGGGAGAGGAAGTTGAGAAAGTGAACTAATGAGAGGGGGGATGTGAGGGTGAAATCAAGAAGTGGAGGGAGACTGGGTCTAGCTAGTGCTTTGTAGGACTGGTGTGGTTAGAAGGGGAACAGGGGTCACGGCGGAGCGCGGCGTGGTTTGGCAGATAGGCCATAATGAGTCCAAGGCAGCACATATGCTAGTATGGAACATGCAAAAAGCTAGAGTGATAGACTTTAAAGCTAGGGCATAATAAGAAGCTACCTATACAACTTTAGATCTTTTAATCTTTTAGCAAACAGCTAAACCATCTGAGATGAAAAACTGTCTGTTCTAATTTCATTTGTTTATGTTTTATTTGTTCACTGGTTCATATAACAGTAATTCTGAAAATGTTTGTTCTTTTCTAAGAACAACCATGATCATGACTACCTTCTATGGAGAACCTGCTTTGTGCCATTGCTGCATTACCCAGATGAGGAGCTGAGGCTCAGAGAAGTTGGGGAACTTACCCAAGGTCACACAGCTAGGATTCAAATCCAAGTCTGCTCCATGCCAGCCTGTCCTCTGAATCACCAATGTGTTGCATAAAGTCAGCCCTAATTCAGGCATGTTCAGATGGGGCTTCTAGTAACTCTCCCACTCTGTTCCATTACTTCATTCAGGAAACCTGCTTCTGCCCCCTTCTCTGCCACCCATTTGTTGTGTGACATTGGCCACATCTCTTTTGGGTCAAGTCTCCTCATCAGCAAAATAGAGCAAATGGACAAGGTGGTCACTAGAATTCCTTGCGGCTTTAAAATCCCACATATCTGTTACTGGCTACTCATTCCTCACATCTGGGGGAACAGTTACGAAACTTCACATTCCTCTCATGGCCTCATCCGGGCTGTTGCTTCCTGTGGTAGAATCGGCCATTGCTCACCTGATATACCTTATCCTTTGTAGGAGAATCTTCAACTTTCTTCAAGATTGCAATGTACCCCTCTAAAAGGCTACATTTTCTGGCTTTTACTTAAAGAAGATGCATTCCTTTCTTAGTTTTAGCCAATGACATAGATGTAAGTGGGTCAAGTTTCCAGGGGAGTCCATTTCCCCTTCTCCTTCTTCCTTCCTGCTTCCAGTAAGACAGGTTTGATCACTAGAGTTCCAGCAGCCATCTGGGGCCAGAGGTGACTTTGAGGGCAGAATCCGCATGCTAAGAATGGTGGTACAGAAGAACATGGCTCTCAGGTGACAATGGAGCCACCACTGGAGCCCTGGACTTCTGCCTCCAAACTTCTTTTAGGTAAAAGGCGGGGGGGGGGGGGGTTCAAATGTAAGCCTGTGCGATTGATAGATTGATTAATTAATTGATTAGATTTTAATGCTATATGCAGGCAGACCAATTCTCACTGATATACCTACAAACTCTTCACTCTTTAGCTGTAATATTTCCCTTAAATTGCACTGTTAGGTTTGCTATGAACTGCTAGACAAACTGATGACCTGTTGGCACCTGCGAATCAGTACAAACCATATACTAGATTCATAACCATCCTGGAAAACCTTTCTGCCTATGTTCCCTGTTGCAGTAAATGGCAACACCACTTTTCTGTTGCTAGTGTTCAAAAGCCTGGTATTAACTTTCATTCCTCTTATTCCATTATTTACCAAATGCTATAGGTTCTCCATTCATTGATCTAACATTCTGAGGGCATGTTATCTCTAGAGATGCTTGGTGCTGGGGCTACCAGGGTAAGCCAAACAGATATTTCTCTGTTCTCATGATGCTTATAATCAAGTCAGGCATTAGCTGAATAATCACACAAACACATGTAAAATTACAACAGCAGCAAGTGCTGCAAAGAAAAGGGACGGAGGACATATGATGGGGACTGGGGAAGGCTTGGACTGAGCTAAAATCTGAAGGATGAGTGGGACCTAATGTGGCAAAGAGTGGGTAGGGGTGTGGGTAGGGGTGTAGGACCTGGAGTGTCATCTTCTTGATTGACCACCTGTCAAAAGCTCCTGTTCTTTAAGACTCTGCTCCAAGTCAACTCTCTCCCCGAGGTTCTGTCTGCTCTCCCCAACCCATTCATCTCTCTTTCTCTGTGTCTCTGAGCCCTCCAACTACTCGTCACCAGGAACTTGTCATCCTCTGCATTTGGACACAAGCCTATCTCCCAAAACAGCTTGATGGGAGGAACCTGGCTTCCTATCTGCAGCTGACAGGTCCCATTGTGCCATCTCCAGAGCAAGGGGCTCAGTCAATTTTAATTGAAGGAATAAATAAACGATACTCATATATGTGGACAAATAGCACCCAGGGTCACACTTTGCACAAGTTCCTTCCGGTCAGTGAAAATGGCTTATCTGCATGGTGACTCTGGTAACATGAAGGCTGATTTTGGAAACAGATTACCTGGGTTCAAATCGCAGCTCTACCACATACTACCTATATGACCATGGTGAGCAAATTACCTCATCTATCTATGCCTCAGTTTCCTCATCTGTAAAGTGGGGTAATAATATACCTACCTGGAGAGTTAAGTGAGTTAATTTACATGGGGCACTTAGAAAAGTACCTGTTACATAGTAAGTACTCAATAAAAGTCTTTATCATCACCCTGTCATTCTACCACTTCAGACTCTATGTGAAAAGGCACATGTATGTCTTCTGTGACCCAGTGACCTACAAAATGGTGCCTGGGGCCAGAGTCCAGGGCAGGATAACTTCCTACAAGCTTTTCAGCAGGGGGGCCTCCCAATAACTCCAAATCTTAAGAAAAAAAACCTGGCAGGTCCTTGATCTTGTTCTACAGATCTCTAGTTTTTACAGTATCAGCCTCTGAACTGTGAACTCCTTAAGGGCACAGACCATAACGTACAGCACTACACCATTGTTACCACACACTAGGCTCTCACTGCTCAGAGCGTTCACATTGATCAACTCATGTGGTTTTTCCAAAAATCTTCTGAGAGCTTAGGGACTCTGCTTGGGCACATGGCCAGCATTCCAACTCAGCCTGTGGCTGACGGGGGATGAGCTTTTCTATGCTACCCCACCTCCTCTTGGTATCTTTACTACCTGCTGCATAGTAGGAACTCAATAAATGTTTGCTGAATGAATGGTTGGATCCCAATGGTATCATCAGGGAAGCCTCCTAGTATTTTCTCTATTCAGGATCTCTCACTGGCTTCCTCTCCCACTGACCCTTCTAAACTCTCCCATAGCAGCTGAGAATGCTTCTGCTCTTCCAGGAAACCATGCACCCCTGCGCTGCTTGAGGAAGTCACCCTATGTGACCGCACACTGAGGTCCACTCCCAGCCCTCTTCTCACTTTCTCTTTCTTAGAATGAGGTAGATGGAGATTTCAAAACACTCCTAAAGGGGTGGGGGGCACAGGGGGATTTCAAATGGACTTTATTTTCAATAATTTTTTTACTCATTGAAAGATGTATGTATCAATTGTATAAACTTTGGCAACTACAGAAGTGCCTAAGGAAGAGAATTTTAAATGGAGGATATTTTTGCTCTTGATTCAAATTATTCTTTAATGTTAACTGATCCTTACAGGAAGAAAAATGAAAAGAACCTAAGTCATTAGACATTGTGTAGTATGGGGAGAGAAGATCTTTCCAACCCCGCCTTGTACTCACTGAGCTTCTCAAGGTCTTGACAACTAATTGCCTTAATACTCTCTGCTCCCATCCTAAATGGTGACTTGACCCACAAGGTAAATAGAGCTCCAGAAGCCTCCCTGCCTCTCCCGTGGGCCCTGAAGGGAAATGGCCAAAGTATGCCTACATTCAGGCCGGGTCACAGAAAAGTGTGTAGAAAAAAACCCTGCCTATTCCCCACTGTGGAGCAAGTTTTTGAGGGCTTCTTACCTCTCCTTATAGAACTCCTTCTCCTTCCTACAAAAAAGGGGCCTGGTCACATACACCTAACTATATTCATTCAGCTTTGCAAGTAAGTTTCAAAAGACATTTTTGCTGCAAGAATATTAGACCTAAAATTAGGATTTCTTCCTATGTTTTGGTCTTCATAGTTCTGCATTGGTTAATAAAAACATACCTACTCCATTACTTAACATGTAGTACAAAGGTAATACATATTTATTATGGAACTCTTAGAAAATATTAAAAATGCATAAGAAAGAAATGAAAAGCATAGGTAAATTCACCATCCTGAGAAGCTGGATCTCAGGATGTGAAATTCTGACTCTCTGATTGTGGATAAGAGGAATGTACATAGTGGATAATTGTGGACTTGGCTGGTCTCAAATGCCCTGCATCTGGCTATAACCCTGATTCCCTCTATAAACTGCTCCCTGCCTCCCCCCGATCCTCTTACCCACAACCAACCAACCAATCAACTAACCAAACACTCACCTGGCCAACCAACCACACTCACCCACACACACCGGTGGTCATAGAGTCAAATGTCAATCCCCATCAGTTCCGATAGCATTTTCACAGGATTACACATAAAATCCAGACTGTCTAATCTAATTCTTTCTGGGAGACATTTCTTAATTTGATTCAAAGAAAAGAGATTCCCTTCTACTCTGATGGCTAAGACAGAAAGATGAGCTCCCTGGAGCTACTAACTGGAATAGTTATAGCCTTACGGAGAAAGTTGGTTTCAGAATGGAGGAAAGACAAAAATCTGAAGAGGCCTTATTGCGTTTGAATCCCTGGTCTGGCTCAGGGCGGCAACTTCCTGCCCTTGTCCAGTTTTGTGACTTGAGCCCATAAGTTCCTTTCGGTCTAGGTTAGTCTGAGTCAGACATATATTAACTGGAACCAGGCGTCTTATTTAAACAAACACACTGGCATTACACTTAAGGAGAGAAAATCAGGACAAGCATTTTTGGATATATGCTCTTCACTTATTTAAGGGAAAGTGTTGGACCTTGTCTTGTCCACGCCTCACATTGCCTCCTGTGGATCTAGCCAGAGATGGAGGTGGCTTGTGCTCTCCTTCTGGTGGCCCAGTTAGCTCCCACCACTCCCACGGTTCTGACAGGGGTCGGGATCTGGGCCCCTGGTGCTGTGAAAGCATGGGTCCTAGCCCAGGCTCTGTCGTTGCCGCTGTCTCTCTGAAGCTGGGCTTCCCAACTTAACAGGGAGGGTGGACTCTACTCTGACAAAGGGAAGGTATTAGTTATCCAGTGTCCTTCCCCCATTCCACCATTAGGCCAAGTGGACCACTACTCCCTGGCGCATCCAGTGGCCAACAGAGCCAGGCTTTGGATCGCTCAGCTCCACCGTGGAAATCACCAGAACCCTCCTCACTTCACTTCCAGCACTCTCTAGTCTGCTCTTGTCTAACTCCTGCCTCTATTTTGTATAATACAGTAGTCCCTCTCTATATCGCAGTTCACTTATCGCGACCTCACTGTATCGCGGGATTTTTAAAGTATTATATTTAATTATTTATCGTAAATTTTTTGCTATATTGTGGGATTTCGCGGTACTGGATAAGTATGTTGTTAAAGTTACATAGGTTTAAGAGTGTAGAATAAGTTTAAGAACATAAGTAGTGTTTATAAAAGTGTGGAAAATGTTAATAAGGGAGTGGGAAAGGTTAATAAGGGACTGGGAACAGTTTGTAAGTGTGTGGGAAGGGTTTATAAAGCCTTAAAATATATATAAATACTAAAATAAATGTAAAGTTCCTACTTTGCGGATTTTCATCTATCACGGGGGCGGGGGCGGGGGGTCTAGAATGTAATACCCGCGATAAGTGAGGGAATACTGTATCTCAGATTTTGACTCCTCTCCTGGCCCTTTGGTCTTCACAACTAATCTTGGTTTCTCCTGTTTTAGCAGAGAACTCCCTATGAACTTTTTCTCATATTCTTCCCACTCCCCCCAGCCCACTGGCTCCCCTTGCTTCTGCTCCAGCCCCACTCAGAAAACAAATCTTGACATGAATGCATGTGGCTGCCTCACCAGATCTATCTATCCTTGAAGGCAGAAGGTTGGGCATTAGGAGCAGAAAGGGAGAAAGGAGGCCCATCTGGAATGTCACAGGTGGGCTATGCACAGAAAGGCACAGTCACATGGGAGACAAAGTCAGCAGTCACCACTTGTACGTTAGAAGATGGAGAAATTTCCTGCCCAGAAAAGAAACAATTTGTATCTTGTGCTTGTATCATCACCTAGAATAGATGACTAACACTTTTTTTAAAAATAAAACTTGTATTTCTTTTCTCCAGGGACTCTCCGAAGAACAAAGAAGAGAAGCTCAGAGCTGAGTCAGAAAGTGCTGCTGGGAGAGCTTTAACGGTCAGCTGGGTGCCTTCCCAGGGGTTCCTTCATCCTCCAGATCAGGACCACTTTATCACCTCCACCTCCACCTGCTTGTTAGTTCAATTATGTTGTTCCCTGTGTCCTTCCAGGTTGGATTTAAGGTAGCTAAAAATAAAATGCACATACAATTGGATAATTTCAAATAAGGATAAAAAACAGTGTCAGAATCCATTAGATGGAAGGTGAGAAAAACATAATTAAAATGGGAAACTTGGGGAGAAAATGGTGATGGAAACGAACAATTCTCTACTTGGGTCCTGCTCTCACTGACAATGAAGACTAATTAGATACTTGAGTCAAAGTAATACAGTGACTCCTAACTCAGCAGGGGATTGATTTTTCTATGATCATTGAGCATCTTGTGGTGCCAAACACTGTTCAGGATACAGAGGTTCTAAGACTTTTTCACCCCTGCCCTCAAGGTGCCCAGACTCTATCTGTTCCCATTATAACCTTATGTACTGAGTAGCCATAGATTTCTATGTGTCTGATGCACCCACAGTGTTATCTGTGCCATGGATCATGCCTCATGTAGAGGGTGAAACCAATTCTACCACCTACCAAAAATTATTGGACCAGGGATGCATGTCCAGGTCAAAGAGAGCCATGCAGTCACTGGACTCCAGGGAGGTCAAATATTCCTACGGACACGTGATGCAAGATTGATTCATATAGTTCCTCCATACTGCATGGGGCCACACCAATTTTGACACATTATATTTTCCAATGAGATTATAACATATCTCCTTGCCCACTTGCTCTTCTCACAGTGTGACCTTGATGCCCCTCCCATTGAATGGTGGGATTTATGTCTTCTCCCCCTTGAGCTTTGTGACTGTCCAACAGAATATGCTGGAAGTGACTGTACGCAACTTCTGAATCTAGCTCACAAAAATTCCATGTACTTCCCCACTTGGTTTTCTTTGGATACTTGCTGTTGGAACCCAGCTACCATGCTGTGCGGAAGTGCAAGAAGACCACAGAGAGACCTGGGTAATAGGTACAAAGATCCCTGGCCCACAGACCCACTGGGGTCCCATCCAACAGCCAGCACCAACGTGCTGGGCACATGAGCAAGTCCAGAATTTATCCTAAGTATCTTCTCAGTGTGAAAAAAAGATCATGTGTACATTTTTAAAATTTTAAATTTCAATCGTTTACTCACACTGTGAATTTTAGCAGTGCCTTCCCTGTGTGAAACCATGTCTTATTACTTCACTCTATTCAGAATGTGTACTAATTCTGACAGAAGTTGACATTAGAGTCTATATTTTATGTTTACTCAATACAGGGCCTTCTTTTCAGAGCAAGTGAAAATTGATAAACCACCAAAATAAGAGACAAAATATTTTTTAAAGAACCTATTTACATTGCTAGAGCTGAAAGGGTGTCAGCAGAAGCATCTGTCACTCCATGGATATCAAGGTGGATTCATGCTGTGTGCTCATGTTCAGATGACAGTGACCTTCCCAAAGAGAACATCACTATCTTATCATCGCTGAGTTAAGATAGTTATTTTTACATACTTATTAAAACAAGTTTCCTGAGGAGTTCAGCTAGGCAATGTTGTTAGCCTAGTGTGCTTAACATATACAAAAATGCAATAAAATACATATTTTTAAAATATTTTAAAGTCAGATTTTGCTCAGACAAATTAATGAGATTTTTACTAACAATAATCTGAAACATAAAATTAAGTTTGGGTTTAAAAAATTTTTTTTAATTATCATAAATCTGTGATGCCTACTGATTGGATGATAGTAAAAAAAAAAAAACAAGATCCTAGAAGTGACCCTTAACTGTTTTGACCCACACTAACTTCATACATCTTGCCAGAATTACCTATAATTTTAAGAAGTGCCTTGTACACGGTGCAATTATAGAAGTTAGTGCATTTTCCAGTTATAAATTCAATGGTTTGTTGCTGAAGTGAAGCTTCTTCTGGAATTTGAAGTTATTTTAAATACTGAATGAGAATATTTTTATCATATAAAATATTGCTTCATCAAATGAGATTCAAGACTTTTAAACATCTCAGAACTTCTAAAGTCCATTATTTGATTGGCTTGGGTGAAGTTTACAGGCCAAATTATTCAGCAAAAATCTTTGCTACCTAGAGAGAGACAGAACTGAGACTCTTCTGAGAGCCAAACATTGATGAAAAATATACTTTAAGTAACCAACTAGGCAGAATGGTGATTCAGAAAGTCGCAATTTTGGCATAAATATCTGAGAGTGACTGTGGACCACAAGTTGAATATGAATATGTACAACAGCAGTGGAAACAAAATTGATGTATTAAAATGTCCCAAAGAGAATATGACAAATATATCTGTTGAAGTTGGAGATCATGAAGGTGTCCTTTGCCAAAGCTCTATGCAGTGTAGGATTGCATAATGGCCGTGGTAAACAACCAGACAGTTCTACCTTTCACTGTGAGGAAAGACCTCCCTGATTCAGGACCCTGCATTTAAACCTATGAGCATAGTTCATAGTTCATAGGCAAGTACTATTAACTGGATTCAGAAAGGGAGGAGGGGCCAGTTTTTGTTACACATTAAAGGTAGCCTTTCAAACACAAGACAAGATCCAAAATTCAGCAGCAAATGTTTGGTAAACCTCCTCTCCCCTCAGTTTGTATGTGAGGAGTACAAGAAATAAAGCTTTTATTCTTTGTTTCTTTTCTGGAATAAAATATCGGGTGTCGTAGAAGACCTGAGGACTCCCCAGTTGCTAGATTGCTTTAAAGGTCAGAATTTGAAAATCAAGAATTAAATGGAGATTGATTTTATGTGAGTGGGAGTGATAAACAGTCCCTTCTGCATGTTGCGCCCTTGCTTCTAGAACAAGGATGTCAACACAGATCACATAGAAGTCACACAGAATGTCATCTCTGATTGGTTGATATCTGTGTTGAGGAAGACACGAGGCTTGTCCCAACTTTGCAGGAAAGATTACTGAGTGCAGTAAGTGACATCTGCCACAGGCACAGATATTTCCTGTTCCCATTTTGTTACAGGTGACCTTAAAGATCTCAGAAACATATAAGGGTGACAGATGACCCCACCTACGCACACTCCCTACCCATATACATGCAAGGGAGCTGTAGTGAGAACAAGAATGAGCTTTGGGGAAACCGGAACAAGTAGCTGATTTTGGCTGAGAAAGAAAACGTTTGCTCTTTCATTGGAGATTCCTCTTCGTCTGAGAAGTTCCCAAGAGTAACTGGATCTGGCCAACCGGGGTCCAACAACATCTCCTCAGGACTGTGGACTCTCACTGAGTCTTCCTTGCTGGCAGAAAGGAGCTTATCAAGCTTCTGGTATGGTATATACAGTGAAACACTTGCATTGTTTGACTCACCTTGAGAAAAGTTTGTGCAAAACGCAGGTGACCTATCAAAGCACTTGACTAATCAGAGGAAATTATCCGAAGCTAATTAGGTAACAATGTGACCCAGAAGGAAACCATAGATAAAACAGCTTTCTGATTTAAACCCTGAGGAATGAAGCAGAAAGGTATCAAGGACGTGGAGAGCAGAGAGCTTGGCCTGAGTGAATGGGTCAGGGAGAGGTTGCCCACTTGGCGAGGGGAGGGAACACCCTTGGATTAGGCGCGAATGTGTCAGAGGGGCTCCTCCACCCTCAGCGATGGATGTCGGCCAGGCCCCTTCCTTGGACTTCTCAATAGTGCATTCTTCCAAGCGCAGGTGATGCCATCGTTAGGAAGAGTGGGCGTTGGAAGAAACAGTGGATTCTTGGGTCTATGTTGATTTGAAATTAATTAAATTTGTATCCTCTTCATCCTCACTGGCAGGCCCTTCGGGCTCCCTCCGGGGTTGCTTCTCTTGGAAAACATGAGTACCATCCAGTTTTAGGATTCATTGTCACTGTAAAAAACAGAACAATAGTGTATTTCCAAGAAGCTACTGAGAACTGGCCACTCCACTATAGAGGTGAATCAAGAGAACATAAACAGTCAGGAAGCCAACAGCGTCCAGTTTAAAATTTCCAAAACAAAGGGCTATTTGGATTTTATATTTGATCCCTGAGAAGAAAATCCATGAAGGCCAAGAAATAATCCCTGTTGTTCTAATATCCTTTCCTAGGGCCAATGTGGAGCGAACCAGATGGAGCCGAGGGTTCCCCCCTTTAATTAAATCTAATCCCATTCTCTATGAATAAATACCAAATTGCCTTCCCCCGCCCCCCTTTAAAAAAATTTCCATGTGTTGCTTTCCCTGAAGAGATTGTGATCCTGGCAGGTTTTCAAAAGCCCATTTTGTTCATCGCCACAGGATGTGGAGATGCCTTCTCGGTGTCATGTAGAATCCAATCACCAGGCATCCTGGGGTGTGAGTAGACATAAATTATAGACATAGTTTTTGGATACAACCGTGCTGGCTGGTTAACTCGTGCTTTTGTTTCTAACTTGGCTCTCTTTGCCACAATCTGGCCCTGCAGCTTTTTCCCAGCAAGACCATGCCACCACCCAAGTTTCCTGGAAAGCAAGCCACTCGACCTTTCCTCTGTGTCTCTTCTCGGTTTGCTGCTCCTCCACTCAAATCCCAGCACTTCTCTACTGGAAGTGACCTCTGTCTCCAGGAAAGTGCCTGAATGATAATAATCAACACCACCTGGGGTCTCTGTAGCTCATAGGCATGTCTAGTCTGCCATGGACTCTGTTCTTCTGACTCCTACTTCAGTGCTCTCCTGCTCAGGGGAACCCCACGTGCTTCCAAAAAGGACTCTGAAGCAACCGGGGAGGTACAGATGGGTAGATTTGCGAAAAAAGGAGGGGAGCAGTGTGTGCATGTCTCTGTGTGTGTGTTTGTGTTATGAAGACGGGGAAGAAGCTGTGATAAGGAGGGACAAACAGCGGGAAAGGGGAAGACAGACATTGTCCAAAGGACAACTTCTGTAGCAAAACTTACTTAAAATGGGAACCTAATTGAAAATCAAGACACATTTTTTTTTTAACCTGAAGAGTAGATGTAACAACCCACTTCACTTAAGTCACTCTGAACAACTCTTAAACTTGACAAGGAGGTTTCATTTCTTGGAAATTGGGTGGTTGCAAGATAATATTTCTAAGATCCAGAGTTCATCTCTACAAAGCAGAAGGCTCTGCACTGCATGTTTTATTTTTGTGGTTTTACCTTGAAATTCTGCTCCTTTAAGCCAAGTATATGACAAAACTGAACAGGAATGAGCACGATGTTTCTTTTGTCCACAACACTGATCTGTGTCCAGCAGTTATAATAGAAGTAATTTTTTAAATTAATTAAATAACATCAGTCCATATTCATTGTTGAAAAACAGAACATACAAATAAGCAAAGCAAGGATATGAACAATCTTTCCCTGGCTGGTGTGGCTCAGTGGGTTGAGCGCCGGCCTGCAAACCTAAAGGTCACAGTTTTGATTCCCAGTCAGGGCACATGCCAGGTCCCCAGTTGGGGGCATGTGAGAGGAAACCAATTGATGTTTTTCTCCTTCTCTTTCTCTCTCTCTTCCCCTCTCTCTAAAAAATAAATACAATCTTTTAAAAAATCACTTTAAAAAAGAATATTAACAATCTCACTACAGTTAATATTTTGCTATTTACTCTTCCAAACTTTTTCTGTATAATGACATATATTCTTTTCGTACAGAAATGGGATATTATGCATATTGTGCAGTAATACGCTTTACTCACTCTGACTCACATGTAGACATCTTTCCTACTAATACAAAATATGTTTTCAGTGGCTACAGAGAATTTTATTATCTCTCTAGACCAAGAAAAAATTTTTAATCCATATCTTTATTGTTAAACATTTAGGCTATTTACAATTTTTAGTTTTTATATTATAAAATTGCTGCACATTTCCAAGTATTAACCCTTGCATAAATATCTAGATGAGGAATTATTAGGTTAAAATGTACAAAATTTTAAAGCTTGACCAGCTTGCTGTCAAATTACCCCTTCCTTAAAAATTATGTACAATTTACCTTCTCCCAACACTTTACTTTAGGGAAATATCCATTCTCCAATATTCAATATTATTATTTTAAGTTTTTTTGCAAATCTTATAAGCTAAAATATTATAGTATTTACCTTTACTTTTCAAATTTTTTTTATTACGAGGAAGAATAAACACTTTTTCAAAGCTCTGTTGGTAATTTTAATTTTTTCACTTTCTGAATTACTTATTGATAGTTTGCTCATATTTAAAATGGGACAATTATCTTTTCTATTGGTTTGTGTATTAATAATATTTTTGTTATCATATATGTCCTCGAGTTTGTCATTTTATTTCTAATTTTATATATTGTGGTGTTTGAATTACAGAAAATTTGAGTTTTTAATGTAGTTAAGGCTATAATTTTCTGATATGTTTTCTGACTGTGTGTCATGCTTTCAAACGAGTCCCCACCTTAAAGTTATAATATTTACCTATATCTTTCTGGATTTTTCTTTATTTTTAATGTTTACATTTATCTGGGGTTTATTTAAATCTAAAGTGTGAGGTAGAGTTCTAAATACACCCCTCAAAAGTCAGTTGCCTCAAGACTATTTATTGAATAATCCACTTGCTATGAAATGCTATATTTATAACATATTAAAGGTTTACATACACTTGAGGCTTTTTAAAAAAATTATTATCCAATTCTATTCCATTAGTAATTCTTATTTGGTTCTGGGTGTACAAAACTTTAATTATTGGAGCATGTTCCCTGCAAATCCCAGTCTCTGCCCCCTGTCTTTTTCCTCCTTTTAGAATTGTCCTGGCTGTTTATGCACAGTGATTCCTCCAGATTAAATGTTCATTGGGATATTTAAGAGGCTGGGTTTAATTTAAAATAATTTTTATATTGTTAACTCTTTCATTCAGGAACACAGTATGCCTCTCATCATTTGTTTAACCCTTTTATGTCCCTCAATTAAAATCTGAACAATTCCTTTTTATATTACCCCGTACATTTTTGGTTACATTTATGCCTGGACATTTCATATCTTGTGTTGCTTTTATGGTAGTACTAATGCTAGTATTTGCCAACAGTAACTTTGTTAGCCTAGTAGATAGAACACAGGGTCAGGTGACCAGAGCTTGAATCAGGGCTCAGCCACTTCCTTGCTGTGTGACCTTTCTTAGCTCAGTTTTCTGTTCACAGCTAATCTGCAAAACATGCATAATGATACCATGTACCTTACAGGGTTGTTGTAAAGAATAAATGAGAAAAAGTAGATAAAGCACTATGCCCCAGGCCTGACATACACACACAATCTTATTTTGAAGATTCTGCACTAGCAAATATTTGTCTGTTAAACAGGAGCTGGAACATTGCTTCAAATATCCAAAGGCTTTTTAAAAAACCACCTTCCGAGCCCTGGCTGCTGTAGCTCAGTGGATTGGGCGTTGGCCTGCAAGTTAAGTGTCGCTGGTTCGATTCCCAGTCAGGGCACATGACTAGGTTGCATGTCAGGCCCCCAGTTGGGGGCGTGAGTAAGAGGCAACCACACAGTGGTATTTCTCTCCCTCTCTTTCTCCTTTCCCCTCTCTCTAAAAATAAAATAAATAAACAAATAAATAAATTATTAAAAAAAAAAAAACAACAACCCATCTTCCAAAACAAACTTTCCATTTCTGAGCACAATGTACTTAACTGTGGTTTGTTCAGAACACCCTACAAGCAATTTGAAGGCTGAGTATGTGACACTGTCCACCTGCCACCCACAGATCATTTACTTAAAGCACCAAAGAACAAATGAGCTCACACATAGCGCCTCCTGCTATAGTTCTGTAGACCTGAGCAGCGTGACAGACACCGCCACACAGGGGACAGTCCCAATGTGGGACAAGTTGCTTCAGCTGTGGGACATTGTGTCATTCCCAGTGTTGCAACTCACATGCAAACTTTCGCTGGTGGTTCAATGGCCATGAGGCCTGTTAATAAGTCAGCAACCTGGGATCTGGCCTACCATCTGAGGCTGGTGGCAAGCTCGCTCATGCTTGCTGCTTTAGGTAGTTAAGACGTGCTTCCTGCTGTCTTTGCGGCTATTTATCATCTCTGCGAAATAATCAAATAAGCCCAGATGTTTTTAACCCTGGCAAATTCTAGAGTTCCCTGTTAACAATATCTTGGCAAACTGCCACAGAACTGCAACACATAAAATAAGCGATCTTGTTTCAAACCTCTCCTGCTTGCCTTGATGTTAATTCGTAAGGTCTTAGTAACTTACTTATGATAGCGGCATTAGTGAGCAATTTTTCTTGGAGTGTTACATAGGTACTTCAAGAATATGGGTCAGCTTTCCCAAAAGCCTGTGTAGTAACAGGCCTACAAACTGGAAACAAATTGATTTAAAAGCACCACCTTATCACTTTTAAGAAAGCACTAACAGACATGCTACCAGTTAAATGAGGACAGGTGCCACTCTGACACCTTGTTTCATAATTGCCCCTTGGTTTCAGTCAGGGTCAGATAAGCCATCTTTGTTCTCCCAACCAGTTTATCTTGAAATAATCCCGCTTTGTGACCGCAGTTAATGATCCCTTGCTCAGAAGATGGCAATGAACCTATGCTAAGTCTTTCTGGAGGTGTGATGCTCTCTAACTTGGTTTTTGGAGAGTGAGATTTTCAGTTTAGCACAAAGTCACACAACAATTAGATTGTGCTCCCTTTCTCTGCATCAATATAACGTCCCTTCTCCTTCCCGAAAGAGGCCTGGCCCAGGTGAAATTACAGAGGTCACACATCTGGCTAACATCAGTGTCAGGCCTAGAATTAGTCCAAGACACATAGATCATGCCCATAGTGTAGACATTATCTGGGCCACTCTTTAAACAATATTGTAGTTTATTATATTCAGTACATCTCCTCCCCCCCACACCTGTGTTTTAACAATGTTACTTGAGGTTATCCTTATAGAATTATAAACTGTTACTTTGTATCCCTCATAATACTTAGCTTAGATTTGAGGGAATCCAGTTGGCACTTACTACACTTAATACTCAATACTCCTCAATTTATTAATGACTTCTGAGGAACTAGAGAAGAAGAGAGGGAAGAAACTCACAAAGAAAGAAAATAGTTGGAAGAGGCCACAGAGATTTACTTGAGTGGAGAGGCCAAAACAGTTAATACAAAACAACTGTTTCCTTGCAGTGCCTGGTTCAGGTCTTGTCGGCAGCTGCACTGGATGATGAAGGCATCACCGCTTTCTGGCTGCTGGTTTTTGTTTTTGTTTGCTTGTCTCAAAACTGTCCTTTAATTTATGGAGTATCTCTTTTATTTTAACTAATTTTAAAAAACAAAATGAAAAACACAGTTTTAAAAGAAACTTTTCTCTAGATTAACCTTTATCATAACTGATTGTATAAATTTAGACAAGTCAGTCAACCTCTGTGAGTTTCAGGTTTCCTGAGAAGAATTATTTCATTTTTTTAAGTGGTTGTCTTGGCATGATGTAGACAGTGTCAGACACTTAATAGGTGCTCAATAAATATATTTTGGAAAACTACATCAACAATTGTACTTTCTCAAAAAAAAAAAAAGATGAAGAGAAAGGTAGAAATAAGAATATATTCAAAACATAATCTATTAAATGAACCTGGATTTTCCTGAAAAATACTGAAGTGATTCATTTTTTAAAAAAAGATTTTATTTATTTATTCCTCGAGAGAGGGAAATAGAAGGAGAAAGAGAGAGAGAGGAACATTGATCAGGTGCCTCCTGCATATGCCCTGACCAGGTACTGAACCGGCAGCCTAGGCATGTGCCCTGATCCGAAATCACACCTGCAACCCTTTGCTTTTGAGGCACAACACCCAACCCATTGAGCCACACTGGTCAGGGCAGTGATTCATTGAGCTCAGACATGGATCAATACAATAAACAATAGAGTTATTCCAAAATTAGAACAGGTATATGGTTCCTTACATTCTCTTAGTTAAATTTCTAGGTAATAGTACCTAGAAAATGAGCATATAGAAAATGCTATAGAAATGTCTTATTGTTGTTATTACTGTACTTATCAATTTATAAATCCACTTGGATGGAACCTAATCTAATTTTCCCCCTAATCTTTCCCAGTGCTGTCACTCAGTATAAAATCATCACTGTGTCCAGCAGGCATAAAGGAAAAGAAGATGGGCACTTGGCTAATATTTGCAATTAATTTTCTGTGGTTGTTCACCTAAGCTTACAGAGATAAAAACACCAAGCTTTCAGGAAACCGTCTAACTATAAAGGCCTCAGGAAGAAGGAAGAGGCTGGCCAGCCCATAAGCACCATAATAAAAAGGACTCTGCCGTGGACTTCTGGCCAAGATGAAGGCATAGACAGACACGCTGCATCTCCCTCCACAACTAAGAAAGAATACAACTATCTCAAAACTAGAAACAACCAGAAGTTTCAGAAAATCAAACTGCATGGAAGTCCAACAAACAAAGATATAAAGAAGTACTCATCCGGACAGGTAGGAACGGCGGAGCCGGGATGGAGAGGATGTGGTGTGGTGGTGGTGGCAGCAGTGGCAGCAGCAGCAGCAGGCCAGTGAAAAGCACAGTTACATGTATTAAAAAGCCAGGAGGGACACCTGGGGAATGTTCCTAGCTCCTGACCAGACCTCGAAGCTCATGGTCCTAGCACTGGGGAAAATCAAGCGTCATTGCTTCTGACTGTGTAAACCAGTGGGGGCTGGGGTGGAGGCAGAAACTGCCGATCTCTCAGCAGAGTCTGCTTGTTTAAAGGGCCCCCATGGTCCTAGAACATCCACAGAAGCACCCACTCTGGGAACCATAGCCAGGGCAACAGCTGGAAAGGTACCAGTCCCATATGGAAGTGGGAGAAGTGCCTGGAAAAGAGGCAAGTGCTGGGTAAGCGGCATTGTTCCCTCTTGAACCCTTCCCCCACATACAGAGCCACAACGTGGTGAAAGGGATCGCCCTGTACTGACGAATACCTAAGGTTCCACCCCTCATAATGTAACAGGAGCGACAGCTCTACCTAAGACACAGAGGCAAACAAACACAGGAGCCTATCAAGATGAGGAGACAGAGAAATATGTTCCAAAAGGGGGAACAGAT
This sequence comes from Furipterus horrens, assembly GCF_987537825.1. Lineage (NCBI taxonomy): Eukaryota > Metazoa > Chordata > Mammalia > Chiroptera > Furipteridae > Furipterus > Furipterus horrens. The sequence continues at coordinate 18,943,687 of NW_028327180.1, forward strand.
CAAGGTTCCAGTGGGAGATCTAAGTGACGAGGAGACAGCCAACCTAACAGATGCAGAATTCCAAACACTGGTGATAAAGATGCTCACAGGCTTGACAGATATGCTTGAGTAAGGCAAACGCATAAGGGAAGAAGTGAAGGCTATGCCAAGTAAAACAAAGGAAAATCCACACAAAACCAATGGTGAAAGGACAGAAACTGGGGTTCAAATCAATGATTTGGAACACAAGGAAGAAAAAAAGAGTCGACCAGTACAGAATGAGAAAACAAGAATTGAAAAAAATGAGAAGAGGCTTGGGAACCTCTGGGACAACTTTGAATGTGCCAAGATCCAAATCATGCGGATGCCCGTAGGAGAAGAGGAAGAGCAAGAAATTGAAAACTTATGTGAAAATATAATGGAGAAAAACTCCCCAAATTTTGTGAAGGAAATAGACATACAAGTCCAGGAAGCATGGAGGGTCCTGGGCGAGCTGGACCCAGAGAGGACTATACCAAGACACATCATGATTAAAATGCAAAGGTGAAAGATAAAGATAGAATCCTAAAAGCAGCAAGAAAGAAGCGGAGAGTTGCCTACAAAGGGGCACCTATAAGACTGTCAGCTGATTTCTCAAAAGACACTTTGCAAGCAAGAAGGGACTGGCAAGCAGTATTCAATGTGATGAAAAGCAAGGACCTAAAACCAAGATTACTCTATCCAGAAAAGCTGTCATTTAGAATGGAAGGGCAGATGAAGTGCTTCCCAGACAAGGTAAAGCTAAAGGAGTTCATCATCACCAAGCCATTATTATATGAAATGTCAAAGGGACTTACTTAAGAAAAAGAAGATCAAAACTATGAACACTAGGATGACAACAAACTCACAACTATCAACAACTGAATCTAAAAAATGAAAACAAAATCCAACTAAGCAAACCAGAATAGGAACAGAATCATAGGTATGGGGATCATTTGGAGGGTTGTCAGCTGGGAGGAGGAAGGGAGAGAAATGGGGAAATGGTGCAGGGATTAAGAAGCATAATTGGTTGGCACAAAATAGACAGGGGGATGTTAAGAATAACATAGGAAAGGGTAAAGCCAAGGACTTTGTATATGTGACCCATGGACATGAACTAAGGGGGGATGGGAGTGCTGGAGGGAGAGGGTACTGGGCAGAGGGGAGCAAAGGGGAAAAAATTGGAACTACTGCAACAACATAATAAAATATACTTAAAAAAAAAAAAAGGACTCTACCTGTTCTTGCTTTTATCACTCTCTAGTGACATTTTGGAAGGAGTTGTGAGGGTAAGGGTAGACAACGAGGGAGTGCATTCTTTACAGAGAAATTAAACACTAATAAAACCAACTTGGTCAGCCTGGCTTTTGTTGTTTGTTTGTTTTGTTATCACCATGGGCTGGCAATGCTTAACAATGTCAGTGATGAAATTCTCTTCAGCTCTAAGGCAGACAGGCATCTCCCACTGCTCTGCCCCACCCCTTGGACACTATTCCACTGACAGTGTTCCCAGGACCTCAGACAATGCCTGGCACATACAGGTGTGAATTACAGAGAAAAATGTTAATGTGAGAAATAAGAATATAGAACTCCTTCTCCCCTATGATTCCTTTGTCTTTTCCTCTTGGTTTTTTAAAAACATGAAAACCATCACATATAGTTCCTATAGCACTTTGTACATCTTGGGCCCTTATTTAAATCTTAGGCAAAAGTTTACATTTCACAGCTCAAGGAAAAATGTCCCCTCACTGAGAATAGGGCTGGCCGATGGGGTTGGTGGAGAAAGTTCTGGAAGACCTGAGACAATGCACCCTCACAAGAGAAGTTTGAAGGGTTGAAGTTTCTGCACACAAGGTGGTCCATGAAGTGTAGGGTGGTGACCGGATTGACTCCTTTTCCCCAAAAGCACAACAGACTATGTATAACAGAGCTTCCCTATCAGGTGATTTCCTAGCATCAAGAAGGGCTGGGCCCTGTAAGTAGATTCTGGGAGTCTTAACCAGCAGGAGGATGGGGAAGTGTGCTTTACACTAAGTTCAGTCCTCAGGGACTGTTACGTCCTTTGGAAGCATTTGAGCCACCTGTATGCTGCTTAAATGGGTAGAGGAAAGCGACTCACATGGGTAGGGGCCAAAGGGGAACTTTGAGGGTAATGATATGTCAATGCAGGTTGACTGCTTGCAGCAAATGTACCACTCTGGTGGGGGTTGTCACTAGTGGGAGAGTCTGTGCAGGTGTGGGGGCAGGGCTATATGGGAAATCTCTGTACTTTCCACTCCATTTTGCTGTGAACCTAAACTGCTCTAAAATATAGTCTCAAAAAAAAAAAAAAAAAAAAAAGTTGGGGAAAGAGAGAAAACTGTTGCCAGAGCATAAAAGAATTAGTTTCATTTGCATGGTGGTTTAAGACTTACAAAGTGGTGTTTTTCTCTCTTACGATCCCACAAAACTGAGTGAACAGGTATATTATTCCCATTTTTCAAGATGAGGAAACTGAAGTTCAGAGTGTAAAGTGACTTGTTTTAACATATGGAACAAATGACCATTCAAGTCAGGTCTTAAAACTAATGTTCTGATTCTAAGTCCAATGACCAGTGCACCCTCCACCTTTATCTCTTAGGAGTCACACGGTTTTAGAGAAAAGAACAAACCTTATTTCTGTCCTAGATTAGATATTCAAAATTCTGAAAGACCTGAGATTATGAACCATAACAAGAAATGGCTGAAGACTTTGCACACATTTGGTGCATTGAGTGTAGGGTGGTAACCAAATCCAGTAAAAGTTTCCCCAATTATCAATGTAATTAAGACAGTCATAGGAGAAAGAAATGTAAGTTAAATCACAACAGAAAATAAAAGCCATCCAAACTATAAATTAATCCAAACTATACTATACTATAAAGGCACATTCTCTGAAAAACTCCATAGTGCTAAGAGGACTATTAAGAAATTACCAACATTAATGGGCCTATGCTTGTAATGGAGAGAAATAAAAAACCTCCAGATCATTCCCAGAAGATCAGACAAATTCCTGATTTCCCAAGATTGGCAAGATTCAAAAAGAAGTCACTGGGTAAAACCAGGTGCAAAAATAACATCCCAGCCAACAATACAGATGGGCCTTAAGGCAGTCTCATTAGCTCAAAAAACAGTGAGGTTGTGCACCTCAACTTAAATTTATTAATAGTAATAACCAATACTTATTGTGAGTTTATTTTATGCCAGGTTCTGTTCTAAGTGCTTTGTCCTTCTCTTAGTTTCTACTGAATAAAAATAAAATTTGCTTTGCAATATTGTAATGTCCTTGGAAGTAACCAGCAAGTGCCCATGGTGTAAGACTTGAGACTTGGCACTCTGTTCCCTAGCTCTGATGCCAGCTTCATAGAGAAGAAATGAGGTGAAGGATTGACCATCATCCTGTGAATTAAAGCCAGGTAGTTGAGGACCAACAGAGGAATGTACATATTCCCTTACAAACAATAATTTAGCATAAAGCAGCTCTCTAAATAAATTAAGCCTTTTTTTTTTTTGCCTTACAAGCAGAAATGATCTAGAGCTTATTTCTAAGACCAATCTTGTAATATTTCAAAAACATAATTTCTAAGATGCTTTCTCCATTATACAATTCTCTTATGGTATGCTTCTTCAATGTTGCCAATAATTTCAGAAAACAAGAGACAGACAGGCGTATGAAAACCACTGACATGTCACACCATTTGACAGTACCCACCAGCGATGCAGTAATAAGACATTTCTAGGGCTTTGGTGGTGACCTGAGCCCTATCCTGGACATACATCATCACACATTTTTAGGTAAGATAAAAATGTAGGGAAAATGTTCCTTTGTGATATTCCCCTCAGCAATTTTTTCCTTTTATCTACTTGTTAATATCTGGTATCTCATTTAAAGAAGATAGACTCCTTTTTAAACCAGCAATAAATTTTAACATGATACCTGCAGTAAGCTATAGTCTCTGGCATCAGAGCAGAGGTTTGCCTCAGTAAGATTGTGGGGCTTGGATATGGGGACTGATGTGCAATGGTGACTCCTTCGGTAAGGTGTTGGGGAAGATGCAGAATGAGGATCCAAAAGACAAGCATGGGACTGCTCCAATAATTAGTCCGTCCCTGCCCTGTTCTGACCTCAAGGACCCCAATGACCAGTGACTACATTCTGGAAACATTTAAGATGATTGGCACAGGACCTCTGGTTACCATGAAGGACGAGAAATTGGATGGCAGTGATCCTGCCCTGAAAGTTGACTCTGTTTATTCCGACAGAAATGTAATATATCAGTCATGGGCTCAGTCAAGTTCCCTGCTCACTCGTCATCTGGAGTCACCCTGTCCACAGGTCAGCGCCTTCCACATCACAGCAGGGCTCTGCGGGGCAAGTCCCTGACTTGGTGAATGGTCAGTCCTATTTCTGGTTAGCACTTCCCACAACTTAACTAAACAATTCTTTATAGAAAACACCCAAACATGCTAATTTCTATCCTCACAAAAGATAACATAATTTAAATGAGATTGCGGAGTGCTAAGACAGCCAAGCCCTGATGCACTAAAATTTTCTATCAAGCAGAGCCACCTAGTGGTAGAAGGGGGTGTTTTTTAAATTTGTCATTTAATTTCTCTCATTTAACAATCCCATGCAGGTGGGGTTTCCTGCCTGCCTTCCTTTTTGATAGGTTTATTACTTATTCTTATTTACAGCTACCCTCCTTGAGACTATCACCTCCACCTATTTTCCTCACTGAACATCTACTTATGCAAGATAAACAACCCTACAGTTTGTTATAATCAGAAAGTTTTCTGACTAAAGCAGAAGCCGACTTAACAGTCAGTGTCACTTTAGAAGGGCAAGAAAACGTCGATGCTAAATTATTTCTAAAAGTAAAGTGTAACTTTTTACTTTGTACCTTTGTATTTTCCATAACTCACACTTCCTTTTCTCCACACTGCATACATATGCAGCCAGGTATAATGTCACATAAAACTTACAGGCACAGAGAAGGTGAGCAAAAGTGCTCTCCTGTCGTCTCCAGTCCCCTCCCCCCTATACCCACACACTCTATAGGAGACATCAGAAGTACCTTGGGTTGTGGTTTGATTCCTTTTCTTCTTTTAAAGTAGGTAAACATTCACTGTCGGCTAGGACAGAGTAAAAGCAAACGCATCGTTAGCCATTGAAATTCTATTTTCTGTTCACAAAACTCGTACAGCTGAGCAATCCACTCCCCCAGCCTGTGTGGTTCCTTGTGCAGACATGGCCTCACTGGGGAGTTCCAGAGGCTCAAAGATGAATGGCGGCAAGGCTCTGGGAATGGAAAAAGCGCTGATAGCACAGATATGAGACTTCAGTGTGCTTATCTCCCTGCTGGAAAAGGCCCCTTCATCATGGCTTGGTCCTTCGGGCCCTGAAGAACTGCACCGTGGCTCCAAAAGCTACAGTGTGTGTGATTCAGGATAGATGCTGGAATAAAATGCCTTCACCTGAGATCCTGATGTGCCAGCAGAATGATTTCAATCAGGATGCAGGATCAAAAAGAAGCAGATAGAGTGGGAGCGGCTAACCTTCTTAGAGTCGTCCGTGTTCTCCCCTGTTACACCACTGCTATTTCTAAGGGACATAAGGAGCTATTGGATCTATCACCTATGTGTCAAAATAACTGCTTCAGTGTCAAACAGAAATGCTTTTTATCCCCATTTTAAGTTTTAGTGAGTGGAACAGGATCATGATTTTGTATTAAAATGATCTCAGGAACAAAATGAAATATACCAGAATTTTAAGGAAGGTCATTTTCAGTGGGGCAATTCTTTTCTTTCTACTTTTTGTTTGAGTTTTTCTAATTCTACTGTGTATGTATATTACTTCTATGAACTAAAACAACAAAATGAACCTGCTGTGTTATCTCAATGACCTGCCCCCCTTTGCTCAAACATTCCCTGGGGCCATCTGCCCTCAGTATTGGACTATGAAAAAATGTTCAGAATTGTACAAGTCAGTTGAGTGGTTCTGATCCTTTGGAAAACTCATCCTGATGAGCCTCTGGTACAATAATTCTGATAACAAATCTTTGGATTAGAGAAACTACATTGTACATTGTTAAATCTGACAGACCCGAGGGTATTTTTTAAAGACCAATGTTACAAATACAAATGATATGACTATATAAATAGTGGATTTTATTAATTTACTCTGATCATTAAAATAATTTATTGATTTTTAAAGAAATGTAAAAAAGAAAAAAAGAACTGTCATTACTTTTAAGTCCAAATATTAATCAAACAAAAGGAACATATATTACAATTACTGCCAGATATCAATTAGAAATTAAGTTATTTGGGGATATTTATCTATTACTCTCTATGTTAATGCTGTCCCATAGATCTTTCCACGGTGACAGAAAGGCTCTAGATTTGCACTATATAATAGAGTAGCCACTATCCACAAGCAGCTACTGAGTGTTCAAAATGTGGCTAAATTGACTGAGAATAACATTTAAAATTTTATTTTTAAAAATTTAATTTAAATAGCCACATAGGGCTAGTGCCTGTTGTAATGGGCAGCTCCCATCTATGCCAACCATAGTTGATAAAGTTTATAACCCTATACAGATTAAAATCATAAATCTCTAAATATGAGGTGATGCCTGATGCTAACTTTTTCCAGTGGACTCAGATTTCCTTCCTTGAGAAAAGACCACTTTCTTCTTGAAAAAGGCCATCTGCAAAACTTGTACACAAATAAAAACAGTTGGCAATGATGCAATAATTAAGCTGACTAAAAACGGTCAGACCCAAGTGTATTATCTTCATGCACTACAGCTAACGTGGCCTGGGCTCCTACTGTCACTCTCCAGGACTTATGGGGCTTTTATAATGCGTCCGTAGCCTTCTCTTCCTAGAGAGGACAGAAAAAACAAGGTCACCACATACCATTTCTATTCATGCTGTTCATCCACTTATCAAGCTCTTCCATTTCTATTTCCATAACAGAAGGTGTGTCTTCCTCAAAAATAGGGCTAGAAAGAGAGCAGAGAGCTTGTTGACAGGAAGAAAAATGTGTGGTGTGCTGAATTTCTGTGGGGGACCCTAGAATGTTGGCCATGAGGAAGATGAACCAGATTCAGTGTCTGACACTCCAGGGTAGACCGAGCATGTACCCTGTTCAAGAGTACCAAACTCTAATAGGAAGAAAAGTGGAAAACAACCTTCACCTATCACTGATCCAAAAATGGAGGGCGTACGACTCAGGGCGTGGGCTGAAGGGGTACCCAGGAGACTCTGCTCCCCTGAAGGTACACAGTTGAGCACACAAGGCTGCCACCATTGTGGGGCTCCTCCAGGGAGTTGCCACACTTAGCATTTTTGCCTTGCTTAATTTCACTTCCCTTTCTTTGGGGTTTTTGATCAGTGACCCCAAGTCAAGAAGCCACAGTCAACAGACTACTTGCATCACCTCCCCTTTCAATTCCCACCTCTTCTGTCTTGGAGAAAGGGAGCAGTTGCTTTCAGAGATCTGCTGCCCTCACTTGCCAAGGTTTAGAGGTTTAGAGCACCCAGTTAGGGGAAAGAAGCCCCTGGTTAGTGGAGGTGGGCCTGGGGAGGAAGACCACCAGCTCTGAGCAGCTATGAAGGCATTACACCCTGTGGAGGAAGTGAGCAAAGTATCTGAGAAAGGCTGCCAGGGGTGTGGGGAGCTGGCAGGAAGAGGAGGTGGACATCGCTCTAGAACACTCATCCGGTTGAATCTTCTATTTCCCTCCCTCTCCTCCTCCCCTCTCTTGGACCTTTCTTCCTCTCTCCTCCATTCCCCTTCCACCACGGCTCTTCTCCCTTAATACCAGCCGAAGTATCTTCCCTGGTGGTAAAAGTTTTAATCCAAATAAATGAGCTGATGTCTTTGAAAAACACCCAGGGTCAGAATATTCAAATACTATGCATTTGGATTTGGTAGCAGTGGTCAGGAAAAGATTCTTTTCTGAACAGAGGTCCCAGTCCTCAGCCCAGGTCCCCTTCTAGATTGAGGTTTGAAGACAAGGTATCCTTCTGAAGGCTGGAGGCCACTAGGGGCTGTCTCCTGGGGCCCAGGAAGCAATAGGTCCCCACAAGGAACAAAAATTCTTGAAAAGGCAGCTGACTCTCTAGTCTGCTCCCCTCCCTTATGTCCTTACCACACTGAGCTGGGCTGGAGGGAGTGGGGAGACTTACACTTTCAGGTTGTCGTTTCCTGGCTCACCTAAAAGAGAATAAATAGAAAGGTCATGTTAGCTTTTGTGTCTGTAAGAAGTTTTTATTTCCACAACAGCTGAAATCTGCTTTATAAAGAGATCAAAATGGCCTTCAGTAAATTGTACTTTGAAGAAACAATTGTTAACTTCAAAGTCAAACACGTGCCAACTGCCATATTGAAACAAGGTTCCAATCCACGTGAAATGTTTTTCTTTAGAGAAAATGGAGTTCTGAGAACGCTCACTTCAGATCAGATGCCCATCACTCTTTGTTCTCTCCACACAAAACCAGCGGTAAGGAGAAGAAGAGAAGGGTCTTACCAGAGGGCTCACTCCATGGCCCTGAGCTCCAAAATGTCCCCATTCAAAGTATTGTTTTTTATCTCCCTGTGACACACCAAACCGGACACTGTGACCATCCCTTTGTCCCTGAGCAGGATGTGGGGTGCTGCATTGAGAGCTCCCCTGGAACTCTCCTGCACCTGCTCTCTGCATGGCTGGGTCCCTCACTTCCGTTCTCAGCTGACACACTTTCCTCAGGGAGGCCTCCCCAAACCCCACCTGAAGCGAGGCCATCTTTCCCATTGTTCCCTCACTTAATCCTTTGCTTGCTGCCTTCATAGCATTTGCCATGATTTGTCATTGATCGATTCATCTGTTTAATTCGTTTTATGTGTTTCTTCCAATAGACCATAGCTCCAAAAGGGCAGGGATCCTGGCTGTCTTGTTTGTCATAGCGGCCCTCCTCTCCCCTCCATCTAGCACAGTACCTGGTAAACACACAGTATTCACTTACTGAATAAACTAATAGACCCTAGTATGGATTGTCCAGCACCTGGGTTAAATGCAGGGCCAGTGTGTGGGACTTAGCACAATCATAACAGTGAAACTTCCAATGAGCCTGCTTTTCCCTGCTGTTGGTTGAGGCGAAAGTCAGATAACAGTTGGCAAAATGGCTCTAATGCAGATTAGACTCCAAATGAACATGTGACAAGGATTAGAGCCCAATGTCCCCGCTCAGACTCTGTTGTGTTTGGCAAGGGGATCCATGCACGCAGAGAAAGGAGGCAGTGATGTCAAGCAAGAGGAGGGCGGAGGCCTGAAGCACCTTGTATGATGCGAAGACCATTAAGAAGCAAACCACTTTGTAGAGGTCCACCAGAGGCCTCATTTTGTCCGACCTGCAGAAATGCAGCTCCCCAGCAAAGGGACATACCCAGCAGGCACCTGGAACCGAGCTCCTGGCAGCAGCCAGGAGCCGCTGTAATTTCCTGTGGCTTGGCAAGCTTGAATGGCATTGCTAATCCCGGGAAGCTGGGCACAGATGTAAACCTCAGCCCATCACCGCTTACCTTCCCAGGGCTGCAGGTTGGGACCTCTGCCCTTCCCCCCACCTGTGGGAGTCTGAAGGTTTCTGCAGAGACCTGGCTCCTCAAAACTTTGGGGAAAGAGGAGTATGTACATCTTATATTTTATATACATTTTTCATATAAAATTGACACGCTATTTCCTTGAGGGATTTTAATGTAGATAAAGCCCCTACACAGACTGAACCTCCTCTACAGGTGGCCCATAAAAATGCCCCTCTGTGTCATTCCTTCCTCCCTCTCCCTCTTTCCCTGCTTAATAACCCCCTGCTAATTTCTCAGGGAGCAAGTGTTCCCACAGCCCCACTGGCCAGGGCATAGATTTTTCTTTAGTGTCTGAATGCCCACAGGCTTTGTGGTGAGCAAAAGCTAGCCCTACCTGCAGATGATGGAAAAGTTTAAAACCCCATTACCGAAGTGCTCCAGAGGCACCAAATTGGAAGCTCATGTAATCAGTATTCAAACAGAGCGAAAAGCCTTCTGTGGCCTCATCTCCCCTTCTCCAGGACCATTACCCCTGCCCCGGCCGTCATGGCAACAGAAAAACATCTGGGAGAGTGCACTGGAGCAGAGCATTAAACCAGGAGGGAGACCAATTACTCGTCCCCAGCAATCAGGCCTTGCTGGCTCCCCTCCACCTGGCCTCTGTCTCTTTATTAATAGCCACCTACTCCCTTGCAACCAGGAGGGAAATGTAGCTTTTCCACAGCCCCTCACCTACACGCGCTTCCATTTTCCCTCTCACAGCTCCTCCATTTCACTTCCGTCTCCCCACTTGGTCCTCTTTCAGTTCCTAGATTACACCCGCGTGGCCTGACAATGCCCCGCTTCCAGCTACTCTGTGCACTGTATGGTGGGATTGCCGGGGTACCAGGATGAGGCAGGAGCCCAGCAGGAGACCGGCTTCCTTCTCCTGTTTCCATGCTGAACAGTGAGCAAGAGAGAGTCCCTGGAGGTTTACTGAGCAGAGTTGGATGTTCTGTAGCCACAGCCTATTTAGAGTGATGGTTTACTGCCAGCTGTTTCCCCTGCAGCTCTTTCCGAGAGACCCAGCACACCAAGACACTTCATATACGTTAAATAATAACAACTGCAAATGTAATGCCTGGAGGTGTAGGAAGAAAAACAATAGAACATCGAAATACTACACAGCGCTTCCCTTTTCTAGGACTTGAACCAGACAGGTCTGAAGAAAAAAGTAATTCCTAAATGGATGAAGTGTTCTTCCTAAAAATGCTGGCCAAGTCCTCCCCAGCTGTCAAATGTAAAGACCTTTTCCTGGAGTAGAAGAATATACCAGATTCTATTCATGCAAGGAAAGAAACTGTATCTAGGTCCTCCTAACGCTGAGTACTTCATCGGTGCCCCCCCACCGAACACTCCTTTGGGAACTTTTCAAGCAAAATGCTGACCCACAATGACAGTTCTATATTTTTCTGGAAAAAAAATGTATGTAAATGAAACTTTGTTAATTTAAATATTCTCCTTTTATTGACTTGCTTAAAATGTTAAACATGAATGTGGGTGGAATTCGGTGGACAGTGGTCATTAACCATTTAGCTTTCACTCTGTCTGAAGAGATATGAAAGTGTTACGTAGTTAAGTACCTGGATCTATTCTAAAGAAGTAAATAGTAATAGAAAATATTCAAATAAAACTCTATCAAAAACTGCTTTGGAATTCTAAGTTTCCTATATTGTGTTTTCTAAAAGTGAGCATATTTAAACCAAAAAGAATGTGCCTATTTGTAGTCAGGATATGTGAAAACTTTTTTTTAATCTCTGAGAATAGGTGTTCTTGAAAATAAGTTCTAACATTGTTTCATTTATTCAACAAACACTTACTGAGCATCTAATCTATGTGTCCGGGTAGGCACTATGTTAGGTAAAGGGATAATAATAAGTTAGCACAATATGCCAGGTATTGCTTTTTTCTCAGTGATTTCCACAGATGAATCCATCTAATTCTCACAACAGCTCTGTGAGGTTGGTGTGGAATTTTTCCCATATTACAGATGAGGAAGTGGACAGAGTGCTCAGAGAACTAGGAAATGCAAAAGCCAAGTAGGCAGTGTGGTTCCAGAGTCTGCACGCTCCACCTCCGGGTCCCACTGTTAAACAAGATACAGAAGACAAGGTCTTGCTTCTCTCGGACCTTAAAGAGAACATACCCTAGTAAGAAAGACCAAACAGTAGAGGCAAGTTGCCAACTTATGCCAATGTACATACAGTGCACAGCAAGTGTGGCCACAGCCTATGAGCACACAGAAGAGGTGGTGGTTAATTTTGACTCAAGAGTGATTGCTTGAGGCTTCAGAAAGTCTTTAGAACTGGCATTGAAGAATGGGGTTGCCAAGCAGAGAAGAAGGCAGCCCCAGAAAGAAGAAATAGCGCCAACCAGGCAAGGAGGCCCCATGAAAGTACAAGCTGGGCTCGGGGAACAGCCAGTACTCCAAGTATAGCTGCAGTGTAGGGTGCATTCATGGGACATGTCTGAGGATGAGGCTGGTTCTCACTTTGGATGGCCTTCTGAACTTTGAGATTCTCCCAATAAAGGTCAATGAAAATTCCCTTTCTGCATTTAGAGCCTAAGAGCATGATAGTTCACCTGGATACCCCCAAATTTCCCCCAACCCCATGACTCCATTAGGTCTAATTGGCCATGGGGTGAGCTATGGTTTGGGCAGGAAATTCTCATTTTCCCCACTTGAAAAAATGGGGTCCAGGCAGCTCTGTTTGCCTTTTGTTGTTCTTTAGCTTACAAAGGAGCTCCCACATGACTACTATTATTAGGTTACCGTGAAATTTCAAGCAGTGGACAAAAGTGTATTTCGTACTTCCTTGGAATCTATTATATCAGCCCCTGTCCTGAAAGGTAATGCACTTCAGTGCTTCTTCCCAGCTCATATTTGCTGTACCTGAGGGCATAATGGAGAATGACCATTCATAGTTCCTGCTGAGTACTCCCTAGTGCTAGGATAATGAGCAAGGCCTGCAGGCCAAGGGCAGGATCTCAAAGCCAGAGGCACCCTCTTAATGGGTGGAGGGACATACAGTGAGTTTTGTGTGCACATATGAATATGTATCTTACCAGAGATATTCTCATCCTTTGAGTAATTTTTGGAATGACTAAAGGCTTCAATTTAAAAATGTGATTGAAGTCATTTTTATTAGCATAAGCCAAAGGTACCCAAGTTGGCCTTGGACCTAGTATTTGGTGCTCTAGAATTGGAACTGGATACTCTCAGAGAGAATCTCGATCTAGGGAATTTTCTATGAGATTTTTTTTTTTTTTTAGTAAGATTAATGATAGTAAACTTCAGCCAATTAAGACTTTGCTTATAAAATTTAGTGTAGTTTTAATGGGAATAAGAACACTGTTTCAGCCAGGGTTTTTCAAGATCAAATTGCAATGTGGCATGGGGGAGAAAACAATATCTGTGACAGAAATACAGGTGGAAGAATCTTCTTCTTGTGGAATGACCCCAAGGTCTCTGCCTTCCCACTCCTGACCCAAGCCTGACCCACTGCCTCACCAGCCTTACCCTTTCCTCTAACAGCAGGGCTGTTTTACATTGACCTATTGGTTGAGATTATATTGGGCTTTCATTTGGATTAGGTACAGAGCTGGCAGCTGTGTATATTACATTTCAATTTAGGCTGAAAACATTTTCTTTTTTAAAAAGAGAGAAATATGGCATGTTAAAACTCTGGAAAATTTCATGGAAATATGTCATTTATGACTTACTATTTTATATAGTTCTTGTTGCTTAACTTCAAACCTCTCAGTTTCTTTTCCTAACCCACCCCCCAACTTTAGGCAGGTCTTAGGATAATACTCACATGTCTGGAAAGCACCCTGAGATCCTTGGCTAAAAGCTTCTGTGTAGAAGAAAAAGAAAAGCGTTTTGTTTTATTGATTGCTCATTGACATATGAAGCAATTGTCTGGAATCGGGAACATACAAAATAGTTACCTTGTTTACTTTTTTTTCTTTTATAGTTTATCACAATGAATACCACTGATAAGAATAGGAGTGCCACTAAAATCAATGGGATCAACACCATTAATATAAACTCTAGCTGATTATCCTCCTCCTCAAAGAGGGTAGAATTCGTACTTTCAATGACTATTTCTGTAGCCATCGTTGCAGGGGTTGTACTTGTAATAGTAGTGTCTTCATTTGTACGTTCCACTTCCTCGGATATATGTGTTGATTCATCTGCTGATGCTTCTGCTGCATCAGAATACCCTGTGGGGAACACACACAAAATTGAGATCACCATGGAGACAAAGCTAGTATGTTTTCAATGATTTTTAAGTGTATTCTACATGCATCCACTGATAAACTTGATTCACTGTATTGGGTCTTCCAGTTCAGTGTGATTCAGAGTATTGATTTAACATAAATAGGACTCGACTGGGAGTATATTGAACATGGCATCAGAGTCCAAAGATAAGTCTCCCACAAATGCAGGCAGTTTAACCTTGACCGATACTTTAGACACATTTAAGCAAAGGCATTGAGAAGCTTTGCCCTGTCATGGGTAATATTCCAAGACATCTCCTATAGGGTATCATGGTTTAATAACATTTCTGAATAAATCTAGATTCACATGTACTGAAAGGTAAGTACTTGCCACATAACACTTTTAGGTATAAAGGAATGCACTATGCCCTAATTTTTAATAAAAGGATACCTATCAGTGGAAAAGAATTCTTTGAAATTGGGGTGACTGATTAGATTTTAACGTCAGGTCTTATGTCCTGCAAAGAACTGAGTCTGCCTCTGAGATCATCTGGCAGAAATTCTCCTGGATTCTAAATAAAAATATAATAAGTATTTCATTTGTAAAGTGAAATTCTCAAGGGGACTTTAGAGACTAAAGAAACTGTACCAATATTTACATTTACTTAGTAAAATGCATCTTTATAACTTTCCCTATTTAAAAAAATAAAAGCAAGTTAATTATGTTTGAAGTTCAGATTGTGTTGGAAAACCATCACAGGAGAAGACAGGAAAGGACCATGCCTCAAAAAATCTTTCCTCACCTGGCTATGTGGTGATCATGGTAAGATGGGCTGAAGGGTTTTATCCTACCATGGTATAATATTGTCTATCATTCAGATGGGGCCCATTGAGGAAAACAGAATGTGAGTTTAGGCTATAGAAAACTTATCAAATGAGATAATTTATGTGAAAGCTCTTTGAAAGGTGATAGGTGCTATGCAAATGGGAAAGTTGGCTGTTTTAAACTCTGCCCTGTTCCTACTGGTTAGGCCACTGCTTCATGGAATGACCAAGCTGGCCACGGCAGAGCCAATTCAGTTCCTTATCTAGATGTGTGACTGTATGACAGTGGGTTCTTCTGACTTGACTTATAAAAATATTTGTTTGATCACAGTCTAATTGTTTTGGTTATATAAATAAACATTTCAGTTTTCTCCAAGACCAGGGAATCAATTTGGCTCATAAATGCCAGCCAAAACCATCAGAATCAATTACAAACTGCAGAGTATAACTAACTGGTGTTCCTCACCTGTATGTACCAAAAGCAGGATTTATAAAAAAACCTACTACTTATTGACCTCTACTTTCTGGATTAAGTGACTTTGTCCTATATTTATGTCTTTGAAACAACGTAAGTCAATAGTATATGCACTCATGTTAAAAACTTTTACATATCATGTATCATCCCGGATCAGGAAAGACATTTGTCTACCAGGACAATGTCCTCATTAAAGTCATCCTGCTTGCACAACTACTAGAACCAAACAGCATTCTTTACTGAAAGCCTAGGCCACTAAAGATCAGACCTATGGGGAGGGGAGGAGGGGACATGAGGGAGGGGCACATACCCAAGTGCAATTGGTGGTAATGATCCTTGAGGTCAGTGCCTATGGACTGTTCTCAAATACCCAGACCTCCCTTTTGTTTCTTTCCCTTACTTCTGTTATTGCTGTAGCTGCTGCTACCATTTTAAGCTAACTTTTATAAATAATTTACTAAGAGCCAAGTCCTGTGCTCTGCCTTACACCTGGATTAACTCATTTCATCCTCTCCATTTTTCTCAGACAAAAACTGGGGCAGAGGTTATACTACTTGCCTGCAATCACAGAGCTATCAGAGAGGAGTGAGGGTTTGAACCCAGGGGGGCTGATCACAGAACGTGGAATGTAATAATTATAAATCATAAGGCGTGAACAAGAGAGGGGACCTAATGTTCTTGTCCATCAGCTTATAAGGAAGTGGCTTTTTGGCCCAAAGGGGAAGGGAGGGGAAAGTTTCCCAGAAAGCTCGGCGTTGCCAGGGCTCTTGCTAAGCAACTCAGCCCAGGCAGCTGTGAGCAAAGCTACCCGGGGTGCGGGGTCTCTTCGGTGCCTCTCCGAGGAAAGCCAACAAGTTCCCAGTAGAACGCTTAAGCACTCTGAGTCACCACTTGACCTATGGCCCCAGAAGAAAAGAAAGTAGGAAAGGAAATAAGCTAGCAAGAATAATGAAGGCTTTTTCTCAATAGGGAATGAAAGAGAAATGGAAGGAAGCGCACCAGATGGCCCTGGGTTCTATACATTTATTTTTCGGCATAAGAGACAATGCCAGTCATGGTGGCCCTCAGTGGCCTTTTGAGTAAAAGAGGCCAGACGTTCTCTTTACAATATCCCTCTCACACATATGTTTTCCATGTAAGACATCATTTACTCAACAAGATTCTCTAG